>NW_028256746.1:4915000-5515000 GCF_048593485.1 Apis florea
TGGCTCGCCTCGTGAGACGGGATCGAAGATTGCAAATCTAATTTTGAGATTGCTATACGTCAATTTACCAACGATTCTTTAAGATAATAATGATATTTCGTTTTGATTTTAATTCCTTTCCTTTCTTCTTTTGTGATTTTGTTTTCCTGCGAAGCGAAAATTATAATTACGAGATATAATATCGAGATAAATGAATAACAAGAATTGAAGTAACGTTTAAAATATTTTTAAAATATTTTTCTGATATATATAATAAAGATGACACAAAAATATCACAATGAATAAATTCTATCGATCGAATTCTCAATAATCATCGCAGGCGAAAAAATTCTCTCGTACGTTTACTTGTAGATCAAGAGTATTGAAAACGAGTATTGATTAAGAAACACGGGCGAGGAGATTGTTTCAGCTCTTCAGTTCCGGAATCCCGACCGTTTAGCGTTATTAATTAGAGCCAAAGTCATTCTAAGTTGGCGAGTACATAAGCCGAAATAATATTTGCACGGGCGTTCATTAGACGTGGCAGAGGGCACGAGATGGCGCCGCAAACGGGTTGGATTCTCATTAAAATAACCTTGCCTTTCCTTTTCGCCCTTCCTCCATCCTTGCGCGGCCTACCTAGGTCGTGGCACCGACCGAAAAGGGAGCGACAGAGATAGATGAACGAACGAAAAGAGGAACAAGCGAAAAGAATAAAATGACAAAAGGAGGGGATGAACAAAGTGAACCAGCCAGTCACCCTTCCTCTCTCTCTCTCTCTCTCTCTCCCTCTTTCCCAACGCGCGTCTCCACTTTTCCTCCGTTTTCTCTCCCCGTCGTTATTCAGCGAAACGAAGACAGCAGCAGAAGGAGAAGAAGGGTGGCGAGAAAGGGGCGAGGCGAGTGGCTGAAAGTGGGGAGAACGAGTTAGGGGGGTAGTTTGGCTACCACTAGGTAACTTAAATGAAAGTCGCGGTTACCCCCTTAACGCGAAAATACGCTCAGGGAAAATTTCGTTTTTTCACCCTGATTAATGTAATACCCGACGTTGTTGCTGCCGCTGCTGGTCACGCTAATTGGTCATTCTCCGCTCGCCTTTGATTCTCCTGCCGCTCTAGCTTCACCGTCGTTGGGTAGGAACAACGGTTGCCCGCACACCGTCCTCGACGTCGTCCGTGTCCTTCCATCCGCGGCTGGCTGAAAATAAATTTTCCCCGCATGGCGGATTAAAAAGGTAGCCGGGCGCGAATCTGCGTCTGAAGGAACCGTATTGCGGCTTCTCGCAGGAAATTTTCCACGCAGAACTCTCTAAGCGAGAAGTTAAAACGAGTTTTGCCACCGCGCGGCAGGGAAGAGGGAAACCCTTTATCGGGTTTCAATTTAAACGAGGATCATTTATTTCCCGGCCACCATCTAGTATCTTTTTCTTCTTCCTTTTTCCTTCTTTTCTTCTTGCTTGGCGATATCATATCATATTTTAATTAATTGATAATATCGTTGCTCTGATTATTCCATCGACGATGAAAACAGATTCGATCCGATCACATTTTCAGAATCTCGAGCGATGAAATGAAATAAATAAATCGTGTCCGATTCGTACGAGGAATTGCAAACGGAATTGTAATCTCGTAACGCGTTATCGAGGAACGCAAAGATCATCGAATAATCTTGGAATGTTCTCGATCCAGCTTTGAAAATGGAAACATACGCTTTTTTTCCCAGCCAGCCGCAACAAATTCGAAAACTGCGAACACGAAACGAGGAATATACATATATACCGCCATAAATACATATAATCTTGCCTGCCAGCCATTCGATCAAAATCAAAATCTACATTTGCAACGAATTATTATTATTATAATACTACCGAATGATAATCCGTTAAAAGGTTGTCGTGGCACGATTGTGTGCTCGCATCGGTGTAATTTTTCCCGTGGCGCGGGCCATACACAGCCACACGCGCGCCGCACACACGCTATTGCGGCAACAGCCAGCAGCGTTGCCTCTTCAATTTCGCTGCTCGTCGAACGTCATAAATTGCGACGTAGCATAATAAAAGGATAATAAAGTCCGCGGAGGTAGCGTCGCATCGGCGCTTTAATTAAACAATTTCGCCAGGTGGATGGCCGTTGGTAATTGGAAAAAAGTCCGCGGAACCGGGTATCGGTATCGAAGGGCGACTTCCGGCCACGGATCACGGCTATTGGGCAGGGGTTTGGTCACGGGCACATCAGAGGTTGGGTGACGGAGGATGTGCACCAGGCGCGGGGACAAGGGGGGGTCCGATTGGTGGTGGCACAGGTAGGATGGTAGGGTGGATGGGTTGGGTGTGGGTGGTGTGTGTGTGTGTGTGTGTGAGGGGAGGAGGGGTTGGATCGGTGGAGAAGTTCCGAAATGAGTACCCGTGCAAATACGCCAGGATTGTTTCTGCCGCTAATTGCTCGGTTTTTTGCAGGGGCTCGGCCAACAATCGATTTGCATTTCAAAGGTAGTCCGGCATAAAAATAAAATGCGCCCCGTTAAAAGTTGACTGGCGGCGGCGTGCGGAGCTGTGTGCGTGGCCGATACGTGTATCTTCCCGATCCTACGTATATTCACGCACACTCGTGGACAGGGGCCGCTTGCGAACGACAAATTGCATAAAACTCGTGCCGGATTAAAGCCGTCGATGGAACAACGTCGATTCGCGCTTTTTCCGCCCACCTATCGCCCGATTCGGTCGAACGCCGCGATTATATTCGCGAATATGATGCCCCTCCCCCCCACCCCTCCCCCGTCTTCCCACTCCCTTCCCCCCCCCCCGAGTTTCGTCGACTCGAGGACTCCGTGGTTTTAGGTGGTTCGAATGCCTTCGAATGATCGGCGTTACGTTCGATTTCGCCCGGGGGAGAAATTTGAGGAAATTGAGGTCTATTATAAGTTAAATTGAAAGATATTGGATAATAATCAGGAATGGGAGAGAAGGGATTTATTTTATTTGTGATGAACAGATGTATTCGTGATCGTGAAAAATATATATATATATATTTTTTTTCCTCTCTCTTTTTTCTTCGGAGATAAAATATTTTTTAATGATCGATCATTACGTTTCACAAAGGGTGTTACTGGTTAATTGGTGATCAAATTTAACGCGCGAGGACTCGAAAGGATAGATGGAGAAGGACGAGAAGGGGGAGGGGGGAGAGAAGGGAGAGAAGGGGTGAGATTTGAAATCACAATCCCCGCAGAACGAATATTTCGTTTCCTACGTCGCAGGGTGGCCGTACAGTATTTGATTTTACGCAGTACGCGTCGGGTGGTTTCCACGAACGTTAATTATCACTGACCACCTACAGTCCCATTACATTCCAATCGACCCCTTAATCAACGCATGATTGGTGTACTAATTGATTGCTACTCCGTAATTATAACGGTGCACTGGCAGACACCGGTATCGAAACCTCCAAGCATTGAGAAGCGGTTACTTGGAATTATGTACAATGAAACTGGTTATTGGAACAAAGCGTTGCATTTCTGCGAAACCTTTTTTGTTAACCATGGAAATGGAAATGGAAAAACATGTATTTCTAACGCAAAAATAAATCCTAAAAATCATATATTTTTTTTTTTTTTTATCTTCTAAATTGTTGAAATTCATTTTTATTTCATAGAAGGTAATCACATTTTTCTAAATATGAAAATGAAAATGAAAAAAGAGGAACGAAGAAGAAAAGATGAAAAAACGATGCACGAGGACGTATCAAGAGGACGACTCAAATTTCACGACCCCTTCTTTTTAAAAGATCGTCAAGCCAGGTGCTGACGCGCAACAGCAAGAACTCGAACAAACTGTTCCATTCGTCGAAGGATCGATAAAACGTCGGCAAAATTTTACCATCGATGATAACTTCGTACTGATATCGGATAATACAGAGTATATACTTTACCGATAAAAGTTTCGTCGATAAAAAACTCGTCGATAACGATCGGAATACATTCTTTAAAATTTTAAACAGAATTTGATGAAAATTTCCTTCGTTTTCGATGATTTCTATCGGGTATCGCCCAATTCGTCACAAAACTTTAACACGTATCTCAAGAAGAGATAGAATCAAACCGATTGAATTAAAATAAGAAGAATATGATAAACGAATACATATAGATATAAATGCGTAACAAGGACATTAAAACGCATTGTTCGTGAAAATTTCATGTTGCCGTATATTCGTTATTACATCAAATGTCCATGCCTCCAATTATTCGAAATTATCCGTATAGAAATTAATCCTATTGACACGCGGGTAGTTCCGATCCCACTCGTTAAAACGGTTCTAATGAAACGCCTCCCGTTCTCCCTCTCTACATCCACCATAATCGCGCTGTTTACAATTAGTAACATTAATTCGCCATGATTTCCAGTCCCGTATACGTGAGAGAGGCTCGCGAATTTGTATAGAATTTCATTAAGCCAACGGTTAGCCACTCATCGAACCATAGAACGTAACCGGTGGTCGGATTTGTACCAATTATTAGAAAATGTATATACAAGCGGCTTTGCGCGATCCACGTTCCGTTTGGCAAATATTTGACGGCTCTCCATTGGACACCTCCAACATTCCAAATATCTTGCATATTCACAGATATTTCTATCTCGAATAAATTCAATCAATCTCCATCTCCTGCGTGCATGAAACTTAAAAAAAAGAAAAAAAAAATCCTCCGATTCAATGCATAATTTCTTCCATCGCATAATTATTTCTCTAAACAAAAACGTTTCGAGTTTGTGCGAACGGAAAAAACCAAATCAACTCAATCGCTACTTTTCCAAAGGATGAAAAATACCGGTCAGATCAGGGGAACTTGATCTAAAAAAAAAAAAAAAATTAATCATCTTTACGACGCGTATCTTTAAACTCTTTCCGTAAACCGACAATTGATCAACGCCGAAGCAATACACGAAACGAACACCCTCTCCTCCCCTTCTATATACATATACCATAATTCTGCGACGCCACGTTGACCAATGCTCGCATCAAACTATCAAACGATCTCGACGTTCAAATCATCCCCTCGTCCGAACGAAACGAACGGACGGAGTCATCGACGTAAGGGTTCGTCACGTTCGCCACGAATCGGCATCGCGCGTGACACGACGACGACGACGACGAGCCGGGCAGAACCTGCAATTCGAAGTTTTTAATAGAGATTTGCACCGGCCGGCCGGGCCAAAGAGGTCGGTATAATCCAATAGGGCCCCATTGTCTGCCCGTTCTACGGACATAACCAACCCCCTTCGTTGCTGCTTGCCTTCTATCTCCTTCCCTTCCACGCTCTCCTCCCGCTCGCTTCTCCGCCGTCACACCACCATATCCATAGGAACACGGGCACAAAGACGTGTTCCCATGTATATGGATGCGACACTGCACTGGGAAGCAATGCATATTCAAAATCCAGCCGCGGGCGGCTTGCCAGGGCAACGGAGTCTCTTGTTTTGCTACAGGCATGGAGCACGAGTCCGCAAATTCGGTTACTTCATTTTGAGCCCTGACCACCACCCCTTTCGGCCCACCGCCCGACCCCACCTCCTTCTACCTTTACCCACCTCCTCTGCCTCCTCACCATTCCTCCTCCGCAGCCACCTCCTCCTCCACCTTCACCCTCCCCCTCCCCCCCGCTCGCGTAGAACGCTACGCGTTTTAACCCCTCGGCGTATGTCCGGGGTTATGAATTTTAATAGCTTTACGCCGCGCCACGTGGGGGTGGTAGGAGAGGCCACGGGGGGAAGGAGGGAGGGTGGCTGGAGGGTGCAGGCTCGTGGGCGCGAGCTAGTAGTAGGGTGGAGGGTAGTAGAGAAGAGGTGAAAAGAGGGAAGAGGGTGCTGCAAAAATGGCGGCGAGTTTTTCGCCCGTCAAATTGTCGATAGATTAGATTAGAGAAAAAAATGCGCGCGTGTTGCGCGCCTCTGTGTGTCCTCTCTGTGCGCCGCCCGATGACGAGGAGGGGGAGGGGGAGGCGGGGGGCGCGGGGGGAAGAAGGAGAACGCGAATAACGCTGACGTCGCCGTTCATAGGCGGTTCTGACCTGTACGCGACACGTTTTTCCGACCGGTTCCGCGCTTTTCTCTATATTCCCTGCACTCTCTGATTTTTTTCGGGAGGAGGGAGATCGAGGGGTGGTGGGCACGCCGAGCGATTTTTGTTTCGACGCGTCTCGCTGCTCTCCAACCTAGGGGGAAAAAAGGAAGGAAAAAGAAAAAAAATCGCAGGCATCTTTTTTTCGCCTCGGAAATCGTTTCGTCCTTCTTCATCGAAATTATCCTTTTATCGTCCTAACGTGTTTCGTGTTTCTTTCCCCTTCCCTCGAACGAGAGAACCTTTTTATTTTTGTTTTCTTTAAATTCGATTCGATTTAGTACGATTATACTCGAACGACGATACGTGTGTATCTTGGAAATTTTTATATCTCTCCCAGTAAGGCGATTGATCCGTCTATCGAGACTAGACTCGAGAGAGAGAGAGAGAGAGAGAGAGAGTTCGGATGGAGTTCTCGAAGATCGGCTTACGCTCGATCCATCGTTCACGTTATAACGATCGCGTGCAAACTGGCGTGGGCGGTGGTTTAAATCGTGGCGGAACGATTCGAAAATTTCGAGTACAACCCAGGGGAACGGTTTGACAATAGTAGCAACGGCCTCATCAAGTAAAATCATCGTCACCAAAACTCGCAGATGGCTAAACGTAACGCGTCCAACCCTCTTTCCCTCGCCGAGGGGGAGGGGGAGAGGAGAGGGGGAGAGATCACCACCGCCGCTGCCGCCTCCGCCCCCTTTTGCCCCCTCCTCCCCGCCACCTCTCTCTCTCCCGACCCCGCACCATTTTCAGCCCGCGTCACATCCTTCCCTCCTCCAATTCAGCCGCGTAATCTACTTTTCGTTTTGACCGTGAATGTCGTTAGCACGTTATGAAACTCATTAATCTCGCAAATACTGGCCCAACAATTTCGTGCCGCGCGTAAACGCACCATTGAATTGGTTCCCGGCCGCTCTCTAATGGCGAAAATACCGGCGGCGCCTCTCTTTCTTTCCCCGTCGATTTCTCATCAATCGTCGATACCTTCCACCTGTAAAACACTCGCATTTCCATTTATCCGCCCGAAATTTTACCCGCGATCCCCGTTCTTTTCTTTTCTCTTTTTTTCTTTTTTTTTTTTTATTCTTCTCTTCCTCTCGCTAATTAATAATAACGATAATATTAATAATAATAACAACAACAACAACAACAACAATAATAATAATAATAATAATAATAAAAGAATTCTTGGCAGATTAACTATTCGCATTCGATTTCATCGAAAACTTTTAAAACTTAATGGCGTATATCCGTATCGTTTAAAAAAAAAAAAAAAAAAAAAAGGAAAAGAAACGCTGGTCCTGCAGAAACCATCGAAGTCAACGCGAAACGATAATGGGAAGGAGATGGTTGAAACGCGTTTAAGGAGGAATTACCGTGAGAAAGGGTCCGCAGCGGCGTCCGATTCAGAGGCATCTCTGGAAGGATATCCCCTCGACACGGAGAAACACCCGCGCGCAGCCAGGTACCGGTAATGAACTCTTCAGGATCTCGAGGGATTTTTCGTAAGTACCTGCGGCCCGCAACCTCTTTTTTTCTCTTTCTTTCTTTCTTTCTTTCTTTCTTTCTTTCTTCCTTCCTTTCGTTCCTTCTTTCTTTCTTTCTTTTTTTCTTTTTTTTTTTTTTTTCTTCTTTGACACCTTGAATGGTGTTAGTTCTAACGCCTGTAGATCAGGGCCCGGCCAGGCCACTAAGACCGTTGTGGAGGGCTATCCGCCGAATCCGGATCCCCGAGTTTCGCAAATTCGGTTCATTTGCCGCATTGTATGCGGCTTAAAAGAGAAATGAGACCCTCTCGAAATAGAGAGAGCGAGCGAGTGAACGAGCGAAACGACCGGGTGTGGGGGTGAAGAGCGGGAGAGAAGATCGACCGAAGCATGAGAGATAGACGCGCGGAGACGCGAGATAAATCGTGGCAAAGAACGTTGAAGTTTACCGACGAGTGCCTCGGGAGCCAGCCAGCCAACCAGCCAGCCAGGGGTGGACCAGCCACCACTTGACACGCACCTTCTTCCTCGTGATGCACTTGTGTGTCTGCGAACGTGCTCGTTTGTCGGTTTTCCCATCACCGAGAAATGCAAGGATGGAAGAGAATCGGTAAAAGAAAAAGAGAAAAAAATAAGGAGCCATTCGACGGATCTTCGATTCCTTAACACGTGGATAGACACCACGTCCTTCTCTCTTTTCAACTTGCGAAACAAATACAATAGATAGATAAGGATATAACGGAGGGAATGGATGGTGCATAGATTAGAACGATTATCGATCAGAGGATACGAATTTCGGAAACGAGTTGCTAGCAGGTGACACGGTTATACCGAAGTTCGGTAAATTAACGGGTAATGCGATTAAACTGCCCTGCGAGATTAGAACTTTGTTAATTGGTTGCTACGTATGACATATGGCAAAGCGATTAATTTATCGTTACTTAGAGACCGTACCTGACCGTTTCAACGAGATTACTTCGCGCTTTATTAAACATTTTGTTATCGTACGTATTTTTTTTTTTTTTTGTCTTTTTCGCGAGAGATCGAATCCCTCGTGAAGAGAATTCATTTTCTTTCTCTTCCTTTCTTTTCTTTTCCTTTTTTTTTTTTTTTTATTTTCTTTCCCATCTCCGGTTTTAATACGTTTCTTGTTCGGAACGGTAAATGCAAATTACGAAGCAAGTGTATGATCGAAAATGCAAGCCCGTCACTTATCACGAGCAGGAAATGGTAATAACGATGATCAAACAATTTCGAATGCGTCGAAAAAAAAATAAATATAGGAAAATATATATTTTTTAGATGAAGCGTCGTGCACGAGTAATTACGATCCTTATCACGTGCGCGCGGGAGAGAGCGCGAGCGCGTGGGGGTCAGTGAAACGGAAAAACATCGCGTGTGATTTATAATGTATCGAATCATAAAATGCATGATGAGCAGACTTCTTCGTTGTGTACGGGTGCGTGAACGAACGATATATTAATCATCCACGCGTTTCAACGAAAAGTTGATGGAATCATGGAATATTAATTGTGATGCAAATTCGATGACGCGCATGCAATCGAAAACGCGATACCCCCGGCCGACGATTGTAATCTCGCGTCGGTCCCAAAAATATTTGAATAAATCGATCATCCGGCATCTGTGTGCCAGCAATTAACGTCCCTCCATTAACGTCTTACCAACCTTTTTTTTTTCTTCTTTTTTTTTTTTTTTTTGATATTATCGATCATCATTCTCGAATTCATCATTCATCTCGATACGAGCGAGATTTTTCTTGAAGTTGAAGTATCCTTTGTTTTGAAAAGATTTCCATTCGAGTCTAGGTGAAATTTTAAATTAAAATTTGCGATCCGTGTTGTCAGATTCATTCATAAAAATGAATAACGCGATATACGATTGATTTCAACGGGAGTATTCTCCCGAGCGTTTCACGTTTCTACACGGTTTCTAATTAAATCGCGCATTTATTATACGATAATATAGTAATAATTACACGTTTTCAGAAGGAACGACTTGGAGTAGGTTCAATCTTCATAAAAGTACCCGAGGAACGTTACGTCAAATTAACAAATTAGAAGTTATAGTTATAGTTCCTCGCCACGCTTTCCATCCTCTTCTCAAACCATCCTCAGAACGAAACGATAAATAAGTATAACTAATTATAAAAATTGTTCGTTAATCGTTTATCGATGTGTGATATAATTTTTCATAAAGTGTATATCGATCGGATATTTTTGGGACCAACTGTACGTAGATAAAATGAAACGAAAGACGAGAAAGATGAAATTTCGCGTTGCCCGTTCAAAATAATAATAGATTGGAAACGCGGGATCCGATGTTCGCAATTAGCCGACCGAATAATTCAATACGCCCAATTTCCATCGATCGATCGATCGATCGATCGTTCTAAACGAAGCGGGAGGCGAAGCGACACCGTTCGCGAGGACCGATCTAGGATAAAAAAAATTACGAATCTAAAAAATCTTCTAGCACCGAAGAGGGAAAAAAAAAAAAAAAAAAGAAAGAAAGAGAGAGGACCTTGCCGAGCAGTTATTAGTTTTGCCAGCCGGGGAGCTTAAGTTTTAAGCCGGAAATCAATGCACCCGGTCGGACGGCTTTGTAAGCTTCCTCGTATGACGGTTTTAACGAGTGCGAGTTACGTAAAAGTGATGCCGCGCCCTGGTCGACCAAAAAATCCTCAAACATTTCCACCCCTCTCCTTGAAAACTCCCTCTCCATCTCGATTTCATTTCTATCTATTTAATATAGAATGGGGGGGGGGGGTTTCCCTTCAACCGTACATTTCTCAATTAATAAACAACGTCTTTATTTATACGAATGTTATATCGTATTACTCGATTGAGACGTCGCTCTTGTTTTTCGTAGAACGAGAGAAAACTTAAATTCCCTCCTGTTTCCTCCTCTGCTAATTGTACAAACGTACGCGTGTTAAAAATTTATTTTTGAACAACTTTTTGACTTTGGAATGTAGAGAAATAAAATTATAACGATCCGTCCGATTCGTTTAATTATTAACGGATGACAAATCTGCTTAATGCACTGGAAGGACGAGGAAACCATTTCAAACGAGGATCGTATATATTATCGAGACATACTTGTTATACGATAATCACATATATCGCGATATATAAAATTTTCAATTTCCTATATATCCACGAACGAAATTATGAAAATTATGAAATGTGATACATACTCGAGCTTCTCGATTAATTCCACGATCAAAAGAAGTATAAAAGAATCTCTGGAAAAGGCGGTGGTAGATTCTTAATTTGACGATGGTCAAGTAATTCACCAGCTTTTCTTTCTCTTTTAATTCGATTCGACGAAAGATCTCGAAGAAACCCCCGGAAAATTTCGAGATAATAAAGAAAGCCCATTCTTCTCTCTGACCTCGAGCCAGGGAAACAACGGGCGTATATAGACGCGCGTCCGAGTTAATCAGCGCTAACCAAGAAAGTCCTTAAATACTTCTCTAGCCGGCTTCATCTTAGCCCGAGGAAGGTCTTGCTCGCTTTCCAATTAAGCGGCGCGGCGTGTTTAATTTTCGCGGAAAGATCCACCTAGCCACGGGTTGAATGGGGATGCACCTTCAGGAGGTATCGATCAACCGGAAGGAGCGGATTCCCCGCCTTGTAATCGGGCCCACTACTCGATTCGGCGTGCAACAAATTTAATTTAATTCGTTGCATTTAATTAAAGGAAGAGCGGGGAGGGGGGGAGGGAGCGGCAGGCCGCGTGACATCCACGATGACAGATATATCAGGGCCACGGATGGAAACGTTACAGATTATTCGGCTGGTAGATCTCCACGGCAAACACAACATCAATTTTTCCCATGCAGCCTCCCTCCACGCGGCAGGGGTTCTCAGAGAGACGGCCACGGGGGTAATTCTCATCGCGGACCCTTCCCACCGTCGCTGTCTCTCGATGTCAACCCTGTGTTTGCGAGAATCTTCCCTCTGGACAAACGTGACGCATAGGAGAAATCATTGATTCCGTGGATGTTTATCGAATTTCGTTCTCCCCGTCACTGCTCTACTCTATCCGGGGCTCGGCTTCGTCTATTAAATATAATTGCCATCTGACTCGAAATCTTTGCTCGATCAAACTTGTTCTCCTTCCGTGAAATGAAGAGAACGTTTCTTTTTTCGAGGGGGGGAGGGGGCGGGGGGGAGGACGGGGGGAAAAAGATACAAGGATACCGGTTGATATAATAATTTAAAATCTAACTTGGGAACGAATTATATTCCTCCGTTCAATGGAGGAATTGCCTGTTCTTGCCGTTCCCCTAGGATCCCCTACGATAGGGAAAATTTGGTATTTAGAGAAAATATATAGCAAGATGTGCACGAGCCACGCAGTGCAAATATATTCAACGAACGAATATACCTTGGAGCAACGTTTTAAACCTACTTGAAGCTGAATTCGCGCAGACGGATATACAGACGATTCGTGAGCGTGGCTCCAGTTACCCGATACAAATTTCACGTTGCTTGTAATTACTCGTGCTTACACTGTTATCATTGAAGCTCATTAGCGGATATTAAACGCAAAGTCTTTTCGACGGAGCGGAATGGAACCGCATTACGATACCGTCGTGTACCGCGGGCCCGGTCGGTCATTCGCCACGGAATTTATGGAAGAAGAAGCCGGATTTATACGTGGATACACGTACGCGTGTGGGCGTGAGCCGAGGAGAGTGTGGATGTACGTATGTAAGTGAAAACAGGACGAAAATGGGAAGCGCTGAACTGGTATAAACAAGGGTCGCATGCAATATTAGGGGCATTAAGTCGCCATAAAGAGCGCATTAGGGGTGCGCCCGTGCCCTCGAGGGGTAGTTTAGCGTTTAATTGTCCCACCCCGTGTATCAAAGGTTTCGATTTCTGCTTGACTACGCGCGTTATAAATCCACGTACGTTCGTCGTTTCGCACGTTTTGCGCTTATGCGATCCGTGCTTAATTATCGTTACACGTAAGATCGGTCCTGCTAATCTTTCAATTTCCGCCTCCAAAAATGACACGCATGGCGACATCCGATACGCGTGTATCGGATCGATCGAAATCGTATAATAGAATTCATTATTTCTCGGATCTGGCCTTATTTCCTTTCGATAAAAATTCCACGAGATTTCCTCGATGAATATTAAGCAACGTTCAGATTTCAAGCGTTTCTTTCTGGTTATATCTATATATATATACACACATACGTATATATATAAATTGGAAGAAACGCATCCGTCAATCTTCTTTATCCGTAAAAAAAGAAGAAGATCCGAATCCGGATAGAATCGATATATATATATATATATATACGTATATGTTTTCACTCGGTGATTAGCGATAATTCGTACTTGATTTGAATTTCGATGACGAAACGTCGTCCTCCTGAACGTGCACCTTTCACATCCACATTGACGAGCTTCACCCGTTCGCGCACACGCCAGACACACACGCACACACACACACGCACACTACGTATACGCAGTCATACGTAGACATTATATGTGGGGGGGGAGGGGAAGGAGGGGGTAGCCGAAACGTATAAGAGGAACAGGCGAATACCCAAGTTGCTATTGAACCGATTTTGAGCAAATATCACTTGAAGCAGGTCGGGGAGATTCGCGATGCCGGGGTAGTGACGGGGTAGTTGGTGGTTGCTGGAAGGGGGGGAGAGAAGGAGGAGGCTGAAAAGGGACTTGGAGGGGGTGGTGGTAAAGGGACCAGGAGGTAAGGGTGCGAGCGGGACGGAAGGGGGAGGGGGAGGGGAGGGAGAGGGGCACGGGCGGGACGGAGGCAGAGACAGAAGCAGAGAGCTCACAAGCCCTTCGGCAAATTTCATAACCGAACTTGTCGTATTTGCCCAGATTATTTCAATATATTCGACTCAAGCCGGGAATCTGTTTGCGAGCGAGTGTATGCGTGAATGGAACTTGCCGCGGTCGCAGCACCGTCCGCCTATGTGCGGTTCTCCGTCTCTATCTTCGCGCTATACCCTGTGTTCTTCGTCGATGAAACTGGTACTGCTAGTGGTAGGTGCCTGCCTGCATGCATGCATGCATACCTATCTACCCGCGAGAAAATGCCGCACCCGCTAAGTCAACCAAGCGCGGTACTTAGCTGCCGTGTGTCGTTGATACAGCATTTTAAGGAAATTCGAACGGAATACGCGGCCTTGCGTCCTATCCCCCCTCCCCCTCCCCTTCTCTTCTCTTCCTCCCTACCCTCGAATCGATTTCACCTTCGATTTTTCGATGGTGGGCTGAAAACCTCGGTCTCGTCGAGGAGAAGACGAAACGCGAGGAATTGCCACCGCGAGGATCACGGGACCGAGTTATTACATTTGGCGATCGCTGCCTCGTGCCCTCTCTATCGGTGGTACGGAAAGTTTAATAACACGGTTCTTTGGCAGGTTTCCCCGCTATTTCGAGAGGAGATTTTCGAAGCGAAGGATTGGTTTCTGATGATGTTTTGGTAGATCAACGAGTGGCGAGTGGTAGTAGTGGTTCCGGATCGACTGAAGTATAAATTCTCTGATTACGGGGAATGTTATTGCGGTCCCCGTGCGGGAAAGTTTTTTTCTCTCCTCCCATCTATCTCGTTCAACGCGAGATGATTGTGATTCGCGATTCCAATTTTAGAGAAGTTTCAACCCCGTCGAAATTTGCCCGATCGATTATTCACGATATCGGACGAGTCGATGGATAATGTAAATAGAGGAGACATTCGGCTAGACACGAATTAAATTTATTATCGTAATCGAGTTTCGACTCGAAGGAGAATTTTAGACGTTTCCACGTGCTTGGAACGTCGATGAAAGAAATATTAACAAGCGTTCGCTAGCTCGATCAATTTTGTTATTATTAGCGACGGTTAACGGAGGAGGGAGGGGGAGATAGTTGGTTGGCCGTTGATCCGTTAAATTGGCAGGAAATGGAGCGGTGGATAACGCGAAACGCGTCGCGTTTCATGAAGTTGCGCTAATTAAATAAAAGGAGAGGAGATGGAGAATGTTGCAGAGCGCAACGCAGGGCCACGTGGCGGCACGTGTGCACGCCTTTCCCCAAAGGACTGTCCCAACCGTTCCTATAATGTATTATTAGTCCGTGGAATGCGATATATATTAGTTTGGGATCGGTGGACAGATTCGGGAATCAATTAAATAACAATAGCCGCTCGTTAATCCCGCGTCGAGACCGCAGACGCGACCGTCCGTCCTCGGCGATCCCGCGATCATTAATTACTCCCTACTTTCGTCGGTGGTTCGCGCTTCTGGCGTTCTCCGTTTCATCGTGGTCGGTGGTTGTTACGCCACGTTTCCCTATGTTTTCGAGCGCAATGCAATATTAATCCGTGGAATAAGAGAAAACGAAGATTCGAAACGAAAGATTTAACGAAAGTATTGATTTATGCGAAGCGTTCAAGCGAATCCGTAGCTCGATATAATAATTGATTTATTTATTTGTGCGGTATCGATGAATCGATAAGTCACGAGGATATATATTTTAATCATAGAATTTTGTTAAACACACTGTACGTGCATGTTCGAATGAAACATTAACTAACTGTAACTAATATTCTATTCCTCGATTTTATATCTATTCGCGCAATTACGTGTGTAATAATAGATAGTTCGCCGCGAGTGTAACATATTCATTGTCATAAAACATTTAGGTTTGAGAGAGATATTTTTTTCTTTTTCTTTTTTCTTTCCTTTTAATACGAGATTTTCCCGAATATTTTCTTACATTCGCTTCCTGTCCAAAGGATAAATTTTTAGTGAAATCCATCGTGAAAGACGAGACAACTTCGTGAAATTATAAATACACGAATGAGATTTGACGAAGAAATTAATCCTTCATTGATCGTTCGATGATTCTCTAATCGCATTATCGATGCCGGTTATATCTCCATCGATCGGCCGTGCTACCCGCTCGAAATGGATGAAAATAATAGAATCCCGGAACACGGAGCGGAGCCGAGAGTCGTGGAGATCGGAATGAGGATAGATAAGTAGCCCATCCTTACCGAAAAAAACCGGAAGGTGGGAGTAATAATTGACGACAGACAGCTGATTCGAGCTAAAATTAAATTCCCTCTCTCGACGACACGTTAGGCGGATAATCAGGATTCGAGGATCGCAGTAGACGGCAGCCTCCATTGTTTCATTCGATTTACACCCGTGCTCCATACCCATAATACAGAACCTGCAATTTACAGGAGAATGAAAAGTTAAGCCCGTGCAGAAGGCTCAGGGGTGGCGTGCAGACAATGGGCCCTGGCTTTAAAATCTCTCCGGCAAACAAATGGGAAAGCCCGGCTCAAAACGTAATTGAGATATTGAGATCTGATTAAGATGAAATCAATAACACGGACCGGTTGCCGCATTTCGCCTCGTCCTACATTCTGTCCGTTCACGAATCTTGAAACGATCTCCGATCGCGAGCCAGGGGGTTGGGGTATGGCGGGCGCGAGGGGAGGGGGATGGCGGTGGTGGTGGTAGGAAGGTAGATAGCTCGGGAATACTTTCGATTTCTCTTTCGATGAATTCGACGAAGTTCAAAGCGCCACGCTCGAGTACAAAAGGGTTTAAGGGCTGGCCGGTCGAGTGTATTAAGTAAGGTTTTCAACGACGTCGATTCTTACGTGAAAGCGGGTTGATGATGATGTTATCTGTGTGTAGAAAAAAAAAAAAAGAGAGAAAAGGAAAAAAAAAGGAAGAAAAAAAAATTAACGAACGCCAATGATATTTACGTTGCAAGAACTGTTTTTATCGAATTGCTTACCGAAGATAATCGGATCTTCGATAAAAATTTATGCTCCGGTTAAATAAAGCCTCGTCGCGTTATCGTGTAAGCGGAAGAAAGAATATTTATTTATCCGTGGATCTGGACATGTAACCTTAACGTTCGTATCGACGCGAGAATCGTGAAACTGGATCGGCATCTATGTCGGAACGAACGTTAAAACACGCGAAACATAAAGACGAGATTTAAAGATAGGAATGGTATCTATTTTCCACGGTAACCCCCGGTCAGAGGATAGCCTCGCTCCTCGAAACTGGTCTCACTCTCTCTCTCTCTCTCTCTCTTTCTCTCTCTCTGGAGGATATTTAGCATGAGGCAAATAGTAGTAGAGAAGCTTGTAAGCTTACACCTCTCGAAGGGGTCCCTTTTTCGGATCTCCTTTTCGAGACGACTGAAATTACAATAAAAGATACTTCTGTGGCCAAACATACCGCTACCAGATTATTATACGGCCCGCGGTGTACGCACCGGAGACGGTGTATATCTACATATATATATATATATACCGGGTGTCCACATCTGCCGTGGCGCCGCAGGAGGTCGGTCATAGGACCCTATTGAGGAGAAAGGCCCTCGAAAAATCTCCTTCCACGCTTCCGTGCGGACGAGCCCGTTGTACTTTCGAGTCCAGACGATCGGCAGCGCCTTTGTACCGCCAATAGGAGCGACGAGCTCGGCCTGGTTCTACCAATCGCCTACAAGCGCTCGCCACCCGTACTCCCCCTGTCTCCGTGTAATCGTGTAACCGACCCCCTTTGTCGCGGCTTTTCACACCGAGAGGCGCGTACATACCCGGGCGACGCTTCTTTTTTTATCCAGCACCGCTAATTATCCACCGAAATCCCCTTAAACGGCCATTAAACCCGCCCCTTAAACGGTCGTAAAAGCACTTTAGGGCTAAACGGATACAGCGTAGCGGGTTCTCCGCTCGGATATCTCTTCTTTCTCTCCTTCCCTCGCCTCAGCTTTTCGGACTACGCCGCTAGGACTACACCGAGTTTGATAATGACGACTCGCCTTCTTGCCGAGGATCCTTCTTCGGGGATGAAACGGCGATTTCTTCTCTCTGCGATCGATGGCCGCGCTCTGTTTCTTCGACCACGTAAACGTCGCGTTAAATGACTGTGTTTCGATTTTTTAATAGCCAGATAAGTTTCATCGAGGAGGAGAAGGAGAAGGAAGAGATGGTCGATAATTCGGCGAAAGGAAGAAGGGATCTGTGTTGAGGCTGTGTGAGATATTCCCTCCTTTTTTCCCCCCGAAATATTCTTCCATCGAGAATAGGGTTGTTTAACCCTCGCCCAAGTCACTACCGAAAATCTTCGTTCGTTTGATAATTTTTTTTTTTTTTTTTGATAATTAGAAATTATCATAAACTTGGGATAATACTAAATACTAGGTTTGATTCGAACCCCTTCAAAAATATTTCAAGTAAAATAGTAAAACTACTATAGCTAGTGATACCTTCGATTAAATAAAGCATGTAATAAATAACGCTTTGATCCCGATTATCACGTAAAGGGGCCGTGGCAAAATAATGGAATTTTTCATTTCGTATAATTTCGTACGTATTTCCACGCGCAGAACGGGTCTTGGTTAAATCGAGCGGCGCGGCGCAAACAAGCCGTAAAACTGGCGACTTTTTGCCCGGGCGTAACCCGATTTTTCCGCGTTGGTAGCGAGCATTGAAAAAAACGGAGCGAATTGCGGGGCGATCTAAGGCAACCCGATAAAAAAGTATGTACAACCGCGCGGCGCAGATAATCAGCTTAATGTAATATAATATTACAGGCCGAGAGAGAGAGACGGGGAATTGGATGGTTTATCAAAGTGTACCCGCAGCCTTTCGTGTCTCACGCTTTATTAGATTGCACACCTCCGGCTGGGAAATTAATAGTACGATTAATTTATGATTGTGAAATACGTCGAAAAGTCGCGCTTTCCTCTGCTTTTAGCTACGAAACGACAAAGGCTCCTCCGTGTGCATCGTGCAACATGCTCGTTATATAATTGATGCGATACTTTTTTCTCGATACGCACCTCCTTCGTTACGGTGTACTCACTTTGATGCAAAAGGGGGAGGAGTATACACGGAGAGCGGTTACATCTATATTGCAGTAACGAGATGAAATAGTTTAATAAACCGATCGAGACGAGAGGAGGATTCCTCGCGCAATACACGGCAATACAAATTCGCCGTCCGTAGCGTTTTAGACACCCGTATGGAGGACCCCCGATGCGCGCGTCCTGTATACGTGCATGGTTTGATGCACCTTTTATCCCGCGAAAACCGCCTTATTCGAGAAAATTGATCGAGTGTGAAAGACCTCGTTCCACGATCCATTAGAATGCCGTGAGCTTTGATCTTTTCAACGAGCTGGAGCATCCGATCGGTCGGACCCCCCCTCCTCTTCTTTTTTCCTCCTTTCTCTCTCTCTCTCTCTCTCTCTCTCTCTCTCTCTCTCTCTCTCTCTTTTCTTGCCATGAAAGACATGTCTTTGATAGAATCAACCTCGATCTTTTTTAAACTGGATCAGGGTACAACCTTTTAACGCGTCTTGATTTATCGTAATAACTTTTCGCGCTGTTAATCGAGCCGAATTAATCGATCCCGATTTTTACAGAGGAACGTATGTATGCAGAAATTTAATCGGTGGTAATGCCTGGTTGAAACTGATGGAACGAAGAGTAGAGTACTCGGTTAACTTTAATTGCAATAATTAACGAAGTTGAATGATTGTTGCAGCGAGTCGTCCTTGAAAGTATTAGCTCGCACGATCGAGATTTCGAAAGTTATTACAGATCCATCATGGAGGAAATCTAAGTTCCTCCAATTTTATTAAGCAACCGTGTGAAATAATTTTCAAATACAATCGATCGATCGATCGATCTCTCTAATCTCTGAAAAGATTTATCGCTTTGAAATCGGCGATAACAATAATAATAAGAAGAGCGGGAAGGACTTTTTATTAGGGAAGAGAGGAAGAAGAAAATATCCACGCACCGTGCAAGGTATCTCAATTTCCAGGGGTTCAGGGTGCTCACGATATCTGGGCGTAAGCCTATCGGCGTAAAAGCCATTATTGTCGGGGTCACCCTTGGAGGGGTTGAAAAGGCGAAAGAGATCTGCGTCGGGGGTTGCAGGTCGTCGCCTTGCTGTGCCCAGATGCCTTCTAATGGCCTTAATGAAGTGTGTACGCACCGTGTGTATGGAGTTAGAACGCAACGACACTAATTTTTAAGCATAATCGTACACTCAGCTTCACAACGTGTGAACGAGAGCGGTTCTCAAACCGTCCGCGTCGCCCGATCCCGTTTCTGCGTCTTCGCGCGGAATTTTTTACGCCGCGGGTGTCCACCAACGTTCCATTGAAGTTTAAGGAATACTTTGGCCAGAAACTTCTCTGTAATTGGCTGCTTTTTCTCTCTCTCTCTCTCTCTCTCTTCTTTTCCTCCACCTTCCTTTCTTTCTTCTTTTCTTTTTTCCTTTCGTATTTTTTTTTTTTTTTATTATTTGTCGCTCGCTCACGTTTGCTTTTGTTATTTTGTACGATTGTGCTCCATCTGTCGCTACGAGTTTCGATCACGGGGAATATTTAATACCCGAGGAATAAGAAATGGGATGAGTGTATCGATAGTATTCGTTGGAAAGATCGATTGGAATAACTCGTTGGAGAAATTTGTGGAACAAAATGGCGCGAGGATGAAGCGTAATATCTTTCAAAATGATTTCCCACTAGATAAAGCGGTAAACAATAGCTGCGCAATCGTATCACGTTGGTTTCACGTTGCACATCGTAAGCACACCCCGTTTTCGTACAGCGTGAGCGCACCATTATATTATAGTCCTGTTTTCGAGTGGCATGAAACTCGACTAATGACTTGCAAATGTGGATACGATTTAAGCGAGACACGAAGACTCGCAAACGAGAGGAAAAATCGTTGCACCTTTCGGAGGGGGAGAACAAGCGACGATACATTTTTCGTGAATTATACGAATTATACGAAAATTGTTGAGGAAAATATACATACATATTTATATTACGATTAAAAATAAATCATCGAGACGAAACATTCGCCTGTCCTCGCTATGCGATAAAATTTTGTTCGACCAAAAGATCGATGCTTGGCCGAGGTTCCAAGACGATATATAAATCCTTTCCTTTGTTGCCTCCATGGAATCCTAGGATATAAAAGAGGGAGAAGAAAAAGCATATAAACGTATAGAAATGGATATGTCTCCAAAGTAGGAAAAACTCGAGTCGTTTCGAGGAATTTAGGACGAGAGAGTTGCATTGGATGCAATTCTCTGGGAAAAGATTTCGTTAGATAATAACGAAACGGGATAAAATAGACGAGGATGGGGAACAACCGACTCGATCGGTTGTTGGAAATGGAATAAAGTTTATCGCCGTTTAACATCATCGCGCCACGATTTTGCCGTTAAGAAAGAAAGCGTGATTATTTGGAAATCAGCGTTACTTACGCGTTTTCCCGGACTGTGTGGGAAAGGAAAAAGAGGGGAGGGGAGGAAGTCGAGGATAGTAATCTCGACGATGGATGTTTATCACGGCAGATGGACTAATTGATGTCATTTAGGGGTATCATTAATGTTCTTGGTATCACTAGCGCGGCTAGTGATTTTCACAAGCGGAGAAATCTTTTCAGACCGTGCCACTTTCCGTGCTTCTCAAGAACGGACGGTGGAAGCAGGATGGAAAACGCGGAAAAAAGAAGAGCGGAGAAATGGTGAAAGTGAGAGAAAGGGTGGAGAGAGAGAGAGAGAGAGAGAGAGTGCAACGGAACGTATGTGCGGAGAAGGGAGGAAGAGAAGGACAAGGTAGACGCGTTGGTGGGTGTCGCAGGCGGGAAAAGAGGGAGTAGGAGGGGATGGAAGTATGAAGTGAGCATATTACTATTGAGAATAAGTACCTGGCTTCGAGATGGTGGCTGTGCTCAGGGGGAGAAGGTGGGGAAGGGGCTGAAGTAACGGCACACGGGGGTGGTACGTTAGGGGTACAAATGGGGTGGTACAATGGGCACTAATGGATCTCAAGCCGCCGCGAGAGGCGCTGCTTTTAATCTAATTGTCCTTCGTAGCCGTCGCGATCGCGATCAGTGGTATTCAACTCTGATCCCTCGTCCAGCTCCTTAAAACATATGATTATGCGCGGAGGAAAAAAAGAAGAAAAGGAAGGAGAAAAGAAAAAAAGAAAAGAAAAAAAGGAGGAGGAAGGCGGTGGAAAGCGATGGAAGATAGCGGAGGAAACGGACAACGTCTCTACTCGTTTTCGGCCCTGTTCCGCCGATTCTTTCCGCGAGTTTTTCGAAAAACGCCGCGTGAACTTGTAATGCGGTAATTAAATTCCAACGAATAATAAACGCGTTTATTAAATTCCTGTAATGGACCGTTTTATTAAAAATTCATTACATTCGGAATATTCCAAGTCCGTACCGAGACCGAGCAATTCGCAATTTTTCACGCCGTCGACGTATGCGCGAAGCACCGTGCGCCAACCATCGCGCATTACACTCGAAAATGAAGTTTTTCGACCACCCTTTGTTTCCTCGTTTTACATCCATTTTTATATCTCGCGATTCGAACCCGAGCGAAGAAAATACCCGAGTGAAGGAAAAAATTTGTCAAACGAACGATGTTGTGCACAATTTTCATCCTCGAGTTTGACCTTTTGAACGATTATCGATACTCGAGCGCATCGTATGGAAAACATATGGTGTAGGTGTAAACGCTTACGAATCGACATCGGTGAGTGAAAGCGGGGCGAGAGTGGACCTAGAGCGTTTCTTTCTCCTTCTAGAGGTTCCATTTAGCGGAACTTTACAGCATTATGCGACACGGTCGTTGAGCTAAAATGCAAGGGGAGAGAGGAATTTCGAAAGCATGCTCCTTCTAATGTTTCGAATATAAAATGTCTGGGAAATATCTCGCTACCATTATTCTTAAGTATTTCCCTCCAAAATCCACCATCCACAATCTATTTTGTTGTTGTACCTGTTCGCGTTTAGATTTATAAAAATCTCGTCAAGATTCTTCCGAACAAGATAAATAAATTTCATCGAATCAAGACTTCGATCGGCGTGCGAAAAAACTCGATGGATTTGCGTTCTCCAATTCGTCGAAAAGTTGAGAAGCGAGGAAACGCGAATATAAAAAAGAAAAAAAAACTCCCACGACTCAATGACGAAGAGAAAGACGGGGGGAAGGGGGTTGGAAGAAGGTTGGAATATCAGAGAACAGAAAAACTCGGCCAGGAAACAAAGCACAACATTTCCCGCAAACTCGTGCGGCGTTATCTGCCCGATCTTATCGAGTCGCAACGATGACGATCGTCCCGGGGCAGGTGGCGCAATAATTACTTCCCTCGGGTCCCACCCCTCCGCGTCGCCGCAGCTCCGTTCAATAACGATAACGATAATTGTCGCGCGGCGGTGTCGTCGCTACGCGCCTCGTCCTTACCAAAGATAAATTTCTGATAAGCCGTATAAATTGGTTGGATTGTAATTGCCGTTGTGCGTGTTATACACGAGGACGGGACGAGGTGGCCACGTGGGAAGGAATGAATCGAGCGAGCGAATAATCGCGGTAGGTGCGATTAAACGGGCGCACCGCGTCCGATGTTTACGGGAAAAGAGTCCGTGGGAATCGAAGCGCCCCGTTTCCCGCCCTTACGAGGGCGGAGACCGCAGCAGGGACCAGCTGCCGATCTGGAATTCAGGAAATCGTCGTCGTAACGAAATCTTTTCTTTCGTGATTAATGACGCGGAAGCGATTTCGTCGCGTGTTAACCGCGTTAACCGTGGTTAACACGCACGAGCGCGAAAATTAGGGTTGGAAAATACGTCTGGCGAAAATAAAAGAGTTCGTTTACGCGATTCCTTGCGTTGCGAGGCGATCGGCGAGGGAAGGGAGGGAGAGAGATTTGGTATGAAACTGGATTTATTGTTGGTTGTTGGTTCGATTTCGATCGATTTTTGGTTCGACGAAGATGATCGGATAAATGACAAGTATGATAAATCTTAGTAGCGTCATATATTTCTCTCGAGATAATTAATTACCTACATATTTACATGAAAGAAACTATACGTGATCTATATATAAATATATATATATATGCACGTTTGCGTATGATACATGTATGTTACAAAAATTCTTCTTCGTTCGATAGTAGTCGTTTATTTCTTGTTGGTTTCTGTAAAATCGGATTCTTCAAAAAAATTTTTTCCATTTGTCCCGTGTTGAGACATTCGTTTTCGATTACCAAATTCGTCGACGCGAAAAGTCGAGAAAATATCGGGAACAATCTTGTGCGTTTTTGAATCGAAATTACCACGTTACTACTTTATGATTACCACTTTAAGAGTGGCGAAAGGTACCAAAAATCTAGTAATTTCCCAAGTCACATAATTGTCCGCGACATTTATTCGTTAAACCCTCCGATATTGCATTTTTATTTTCAAACATATTCGTACAAAGACCGTATATATGAATTCTCAACCCAAGAAAGGAAAAATAATAATAATAATAATAATAATAATAATAATAAAATGTGAAATTTTAAAATGAAGAAAAAAAAAGAAAAGAAAAGGTAACCTAAAATCGTCGAAAAACCGCCAGCGGTTTTCACTCTTCTCGTAACCAGCTCAAAATGAATCGTATCCGTAGAGTAATCTCAGACAGACTAGGGTTTGTTGCGTTTCGTATCAGGAATCCTAATAATCGCGAACGAAATTCTTCAGAATTGAGAAAACCTCTCCGTATTCTCTCTTCGTATTCTCCACCCACTTATCATCCATCGTCCATGATTTCACTCCCTATTGCTTCGCTACGAAGACAAGGCATCGGCGTCTAAATCCCGTGAATCGTCGACATCTTCGAAAAAAAAAGAAAGAAAAAAAAAAACGTTCATCCAACCATCCAACCATCCCCCCCCCCCCACAAATATTTACATCAGGCTATCGATAGATTCTTGAAATTTCACAGTTAGTTATCCACCTTGCGTAAAACCTCCTCCGCCTTCACTCGAAGCACCTCCGCGCTCTGCCGCCTGATCTCGTCGTCGGACGAGGCCGAGTCTTCCTCCTTGTCGTGCTTCGAGCTCAAATTTTGCGGGAGATTCTGCACGCCGAGGTTCAACGGGTGTCCAGGTATGTGCGTCCCTAGCGTGTGCCCGTTCACGTTGTTGTGGTTGAGGGTCGAGGCGGGGTTGAGGCCGACCGGAAGGACCGTGCTCAGCGAGGCCAGGTTCTGCGGAAGGGGTAGGCCGATGTACTGCGAGAGTATGGCGTGCAACGGGGGCAACTTTGGCGCGCTGGCCGGCCACGGCGGTGGGAACACCGGAGGGATGAACCAGGGAAAGGCACCCGCTGGTCCTCCCGATGGATCCGCACCTGGCACACCGCCGGCGGTTTGGAGCAGGCGGGCGTGAAGGGACAGCTCGTTGACACCTGCAATCACACCGTTTTTGCACCGATTTTTACTTCGTTGTTTCGAAGTTTTTTTATTTTTCTTTTTTTTTTTTTTTTTTTTTGCCCGCCACGGGGTTGCTTCGAAGGGAGAATTAGCATTTCGCGATCCAACTGCGTCTTTGTCTTTTCGATCGTTTGTCCAGGATCAATTGGCTGTTGGTTGGGAATCAAAGGAGGAGGTGGCTCTGATCCGTGCCGTTTGTTCTATCATGGACACGTTCCCTCCCTCGGTCTCGGTTTTATCGAGATCCACGTCCGTTTGTTTTACACCGACGTCGGAATTTGGTGAGACTCGAGGAAGAAAGAACTTTCTTCTTTCTTTTTCTTTTTCCTTTGGACAACGTGAACTTTCGGTTTCGGTATCTCGATGTTACGTAAGATCTTATTGTTGTTATCGAATCGAAAATCGTTTTAAAGAACGATTTGAAAAAGTAGTTTTAAGGGGAAGGAAATTCGAAACCTCTTGTTCATTTAATTATGGAACGAGTTTCACGGAACTCAACGATCGAATATCCGATGAAAAATTGAACGAGCAAAGTTCACGACACTTAAACGTAATTGACGCCGATTTCATCTTCCCTTGTTGTTCCTCGTCTTCTCGCGTATTGATTAATCGAGCATCATGACTCGCAGTTGAATCGGAAAATCGAACATTCTAAAAACGAGCATCGAAATAACTTACCACTCTGCTCCACGTGCATGAAATTCGTATCCCTTCCGAGCACTTTCTCCTTCTTGCGCCATTTCGCGCGTCGATTTTGAAACCAGACCTGAAACAAGGATAAGCAAAAAAAAGCCGATAAATCGTAAAAAAAACCTTGGATTCAGATTTCAAATAAAAATGAAAACCGGTTAAAAAGATTAAGAACGGTGAAATAAAATGAAGTAGTAACGAGTAATTTTCTGATTTTCATTCGAGAACGACGTCCCGACGCAATTTTCACGACCCATCGTCCCCTTTTATCCCTGAGGAGGGAGGGGAGGAATGACAATCGTCGCGTAAAACGATCGAATTATTTCTTGGAAGAAAATACGCGCGCGAGCGACGCATGAGAACCCCAAGCGGCCGTATCAGAACCAGCCAACAAAAGCTTGCTCTCGAGGTTGATTAAGCTAATTGTTAACAATTATCCTGATTTCCTCCGTACCCCCGAGTGGAAGCAACCCCTGCCCTCGCACCTCGCCGCCCCTTCGAAAACCCCTGGCGCACCGCTGGCCCCGTTGCCAGTATAAATGCTTTCGCTTTCCGGCTGGGCTGCTCTGATTTTTCGTGGCCACCGCCAGACCCCGCGAGAAACAGACGAGAAGGACGAGGGAGATTGCGTTTTACATCCTGCCTCTATTGTGCAGGAAAATCCAACCCTCTTTTCAACCGATAGACAACGTCCGTTTGCGGATCGATCCGATAACGCGTTGATCGTTCCATCCGATACTTACTTACTTCTCGATCGTTCTCCCTCCAACGTTTCTCCCGATCTTCTTTGGTCATTTCGAAATGATCGAGCAAAACGATTCGACGAATGTTACGAATGTGTGTGTGTATATCGTAATGAATAATTATTATTGAAGGGAAAGAATAGAGAGATCGTAATTGGCGAGTAAGTAACGAGATTTGGTGGAAATATATTTAAAGAGAAATTAGGAATATCTTTGTCGAGATCGTAAAAGTTGGGAAAGTGACTTGGAACGTTCGGTTGGAACGGAGGAGGAGCACGAGGAATGGAAAGAGGAGGACGTCGCGAGGCCGGGGCAGGAAATTCAATTGCCTAATTGCTGTTAATTATTTAATCGCTCCTGAATACCCCGCTAACGCCTAAGTGCTCGCAAACCTTGCAGCGCGTCGTTTAACCGACCCAACGTGAACCCGAAAGTTTGAATCCCCCTGTCTCTCGTCCGTGCAATCTCGGTGTAACGTTTCCACCACCGTCTCCACCGCAAATTTCCTGTCGACGCTCTCTCTTACTTGTTGAAAGCGCCGAGCGCAACATTTTTCCATCCGTGCAACAATTTCCATCCACTCCGATAAAATAATAATACGTATTAAAAAAAAGAGAGAGAGAAAAGAAAAAAGAAAATAAAGATTTTTCGCAAAAATTTACGAAAAAATTCGCTCGATTCGTATCGATTCGATCGGAAATGACTTACTTTCGGAAAGACGTCGTGGAAACGTATAAAAAGTGGTCTGACACTCGAATCGACGTAACAAACATCGTCGTGGACGAAAAAGCGAAAGGGAGAGATACGGGAGAGACGCGACACAAGTCTGTTGCGCTGGAAATGGGAAACGGGGCAGAAACGATTCGCGATTCCATTACCATCAGGTCCGATCGACGATCGAACACGATACATCGGCCGGCCATTAATACCGAAAAATGGGTAATTTCGCATCTGGAATTGAGGGCGGCGTGGGAGGAGGAGTAGCGGAGGATTTCCTAGATTGAAATAAAGTGGCCGTGGCACCACTGCGCCGCGGCGGATCATTTAGCGGTTTTGTCGAGCGACGGCCAATTGCCGGCATTGTCGCTTGGCTGTACCACAATGGGCCAATCGGAATGCTCTCTGTCTCTTTTCAACTGCACGCCACCCTTCGACGCCGGCTCCATCCATGCGACCCTTCTCTCTATACTATACACATGTACGTATACTATATCTATATATATATATATATCGATACATATATGTACATCTCTTTCTTGCTCTCTTCCTCCCTCTTTCGCTATCAACCCCCTCTTCCGTCTCGCTTCGATTTACCTTATCCAGCCGGTTCCGTTCTTCGTTTCCTCGTCACGCGCACACACGAGGGTGTCACACGATGGTTACCTACGCTAATCGAGTAACCGATTTCCATCCATGGAAAAGTCATAATTTATGGGAGCGCGGGGCCAATACCCCCGCGGCTCACACCCCCTCGACATCGTCGTCGTCGTCGTCGTCGTTGTCGTCGTTGTGCCGATTCCACGTCACGTAATCCGTACTACGTTTCGTGGATGATTAACAACGCGATAATTCGGATGGGGCGAGGCCCGAGGCTGATATTTATCGATGGTCGATAATAGAATTAAAGGAGTGGAACGTTTCCACCGGGAGAATTTGCTTTTTTGGAGGATAAAGTGCATTCGTAAGGGATGAAAAAGAGAAGAAGAAAAAAAAAAATGAACGAATACACGTCGACATCGACTACTTCGTTTCCCGTACCGTTTTTTAAATCGAAGTTTAATCGACCTAACGGGAAATGTTGGAGCCATAAAGGAACGCGTTAAAATATCGCGTGTCGAGATGCGTTTTCCTTTGAACTTTAGAGCTGATCAAACGGTTTATCGGTTCGAAAATTACAATTTTGTGCAAATTCTACATCCCTTTCCTTTTCCATTTTCCCTATTAATTATTATTAATTATAATTTTAT
Organism: Apis florea; assembly: GCF_048593485.1. Taxonomy (NCBI): domain Eukaryota; kingdom Metazoa; phylum Arthropoda; class Insecta; order Hymenoptera; family Apidae; genus Apis; species Apis florea. The sequence goes on from NW_028256746.1 coordinate 4,943,296, forward strand.
ATACTTTTCTTTTCTTTTTTTTTTTCGTCTCTTCGCGATTTTTTTCCTTCTTTTTTGGTATTTTTTTTTTTTTGTCTCTCTTCTGACTGACGTCAAAATATATATATATATATATATACACACAGCAGATGCTCTCTCACGACCATTAAAAGGCGCGGCTGGAAAATAATTTCAAAGCAGATTACGACCCCGTACGCTCTTTACCGTTCGACTGGCTCGTATGAAATTAATCCTCGTAGCACGGGTATGGTCTGGCGCGTCTTTCGCGAAATTACAGACGTCGAAGAGAAGCGGTAGATTTTCAGTACAATAGTGTGTAATTAGTTGAGAGGCCCACGCTGAGGTTGCGCCTCGTTCGGCAACGAGGTTTTCTACGTTTGAATATCATCGCTTGAAAATCTCGCCGCATCTTTGCCGTTCATCTTTACGAAGACAATTTCAATCGTGTTCACCGACCGCAATTTTATCGTATTTTAGTTAATACGGTTAAAAGATGCGACAACGATACGCGTATCTCGTTTTACATTCGGAAATATCGAATTTATTTGCGATATTTATTCGAAAGGAACGTCATAAGTATTTAATTACAACGACGAATGTTATAATTAATCTTATAATTGTATCCGTAACTCGAATATTTCGTTTCAATTTCCTTAGAAACAGATAAATACGATCCTTTTTTTCTTTGCCCGTGCAAGAAATAAAATTCGTAATTAATCCGATCCGAGAAAAATCCTTAATTCCGGTTAAGTCGTGAATGAAGAAACAAAAAAGGTATCGATGCATTTCAATTGAACTCACCTGCACCCTAGCCTCGGACAAATCCAATCGCATCGCGAGCTCTTCCCTGGTGAACACATCTGGATACTGCGTGTTCCCGAACGCCTTCTCGAGCTCGTGCAGCTGGTAGGTGGTGAACGTGGTACGGGATCTTCGAACCTTGCGTGGCCGATCCGATTCTCCCAGATTCAAACGATCCGACTCGCCCAAGTTCAAAGGATCGTGAAGGGAATCGTTCATTTGATGGTCGCTCAAATGGCCGAGCTCTGTGTCCCCTGTATCACCGATCGCATCGGACGACGTCGCGTGATCTGAGAACAGCAAAGAAGCGTAATTCATTTCCAAGTGAATTTCAATCGACTCGAAGTTTCCCTCCTCCTCTCTCCTCTTCCATCACGCGCAATAATATTTCCATTCGTCCACCCCCCTGGTTTACCATCATCATCGCAAAGATTGTAATCGCTTAACCAACAACCGACCATCGTCCATTCCCCCTCTCCTTCCGAAAGATCGTCGAACGAACAGCAAAAAGGCGTCAATCGACGAGATACGAGAAACGCGTGGCGGTGTTAACTTTTGTAACCCAGCCGATATCGATGTATCGGCGTAGTAACGCGTACAAACGAAACGGATGGCGTTAAAAGGCTGCGGGCGCAGCCAGCTATCGAATAGAATACGCGCATCAAACGATCCCGCGGACCTTCGATACTTGAACGAAAGAGAGGATCGGGGCGATTAAGCTGAATCGTCCGCATTGCCAAAACGAAATTGACGTCCCGCTGATATACGAGCGGGCGGCGAGGAGTAGCGGGGAGGAAAGGTGGGGTGCGAGGGGAAGGGTTGGAGATGCTGCGGGGCCGGTGTGGGTGCAATTTCATTTTTAAGCCGTGCAACGACTGGCGCCGATATACGCCCGATATACGAGGCGATCATGTCCGATCGGCGGATTTGCCAATTTTAAGCCTCACCCGGCGCTTCATTTTTTTGTGCATCCGTCTATATACGAAATATAACGCATCCGATGCGAGAGCCTATACATTATACGGTACGTGTACGGTCAATAGTACTTAAAAACCGTTGCCAGCCAGTGATTAGCAAATATCACGAGTGCATGTCGTACACCGTGTGCCTCCGCCTCCCCTCCCCCTTGTGTCACGATGCAACCCCTTGCACCAACCAACGTTGTAGCCAACGTTGTTGCACGCGCTCGTTTCTCCAACCCTTCCTTCCTTCCTTCTCCCGCCAACTTTTATTGCCTCTTTTATTGCTCCCCCCTCCCTCCCTTCCTTTTTTTTTTTTTTACGCTCCCTCTTTCTATTTCTCTTTGTATATCCGCTTTGTCGTATATTTCCTATAGTAGAGTATCGACATCGGGCCGAGTTTAAACAGCTCGTTAGAGCGTACCGCCCGAAAAAAATGTACGAACGTCGTTTTTTTATCTGCAACTTGGAAACGATTCTTATATAAATACGGTTTAGAGGCACGTGTTGATAATACTTTAGTCGACTCGCGAGAAAAGGAGGGATTAACGATAAGATGCGAGGGAAATGCGATCGAAGGAATCGTATCGATACATCGATTTGCGTTGGATCGGTATTCTCTTCGGTGAATAGAAGGAATTTATCGAATGAAAATTTCGTAATTCCTTCGTAACAGTTCTAACTCACCTTCGAACTGTGAGCAATATTTTAATATATATCGTATCGTTCGTCGTAATTTGATTAATCCCGCATTATCGTCTAATTAGTATTGGCGACGCTTTTGATCACGCGAACGAGGGATCTATATCGGCCACGATCCCGACTTACGAAGTTTCAATATCGGTTCTCTCTCGTACGATTCCCCATCATCCTCTTACACACGTTTGCTTGAACTAATTAGACACGCATCCACTACCCGTGCGTAATAACGTTAATCCTACTTTTCGGTGCCGGCAATTGTGATAAATTGCGAATGAAGCGAATCATTAGAATTGGCACGCATGCCGGCTGCGTTCAGAGACGGTGGAAGAGAGAGACGGGGATACGTGCGTGTACGTGTGCACGTAATCGCACTAACATTTACGCAAACAACCTACGGATAATCCGCGATGAATAGAGAGATTTTTATGTTTTCATGCTAGGGCACAATGGGGCACCCACTTGATGCCTAACTCTCCGCTGCTTTTTATTAAATCTACGACCCACCGATAGGGGTTGCGCCGGGGAGGGTGGCCCGGAAAGGCAATTCGCGGCGCGAAATTAAAGATTTATTTACCGTACCCGATGACCACATGTCTCGAACTTACTTCTCCACCGCCACGCTTCGCTAATTTCTCTACCTCGATCGAAATTATTTTATTTAACCGACGATATCGACGATTTTTCATTCTCTGGTTCGAAAATTTCTCCTCTTTCTCTTTGCAATGTAAGAATGTTGATTATATACCATATATTGTGAAAAGTCTTGGAACACTTATTGAAAAGGAGATCGATTCGATGGATATTTTGTGCGATTAAAAATGTCAAAGATGAGGAGAAACGAGTAAATGATTTAACAGGGAAGAAAGAAGAAGAAGATTCGTATACAAAGACCACGAAATATCTCGATTGATTTCCATCTTTCGATAATTTCTCTAGACGGCTGGCAATCGACGACGAATCGAATGTGTCGATCTGTAAGCGATACCCGGCAAACCGTATCAATGGACACTCGATGCCCGGTTATCGTCAGACGCATTAATTATGTTAGACGATTGTACGATCGAAATCCGCAAACACATCCTGATTTCTGCACGCCACAATCGGGACGGGCCAATAATCGGTCCACCTGTATACAGTGATCATCCGACTGTGTGTGTATTTGTGTGCCTACTTGTGTATCCACATGTATCACGGAACGCGGATAAGCAAGTAATAAGCAAATTCGTCGACAACGTATGAAAATTCGATCGAAGTAGTGGTAACGGTGTTAATTAACAGGTGATGTAGGAACGAAACGAAGGAATCGTATTTATGAATACGTTGGTACGTTTCCTTTGTTTCCTGTACTCGCTACACGGTACAACGAGTTCGGGATACTCTTCCTGGAGAAGATGTATATCGCTGGAACGGATTACGCAAGGTCCGGCTTTACGTTGAAAATCTAATAAAATCCTTAAGAGGGTTTACGGGTAATACGTTCACCGCTAAACTGGTCCGGATTATCCTTTACGGAGCAAAAAACTGGCGATACTCCAACGAGTATCTTGGTGGAAATTTAATAAGTGTAGCTTTACGCGGCTTGATTAATCTTTTATGGCGTATCAGAGTATCGAGGGGTATCAGCGACTACCGTTATTTTTTTCTTCTTTTTTCTTTTCTTTTCTTTTCTTTTCTTTTTTTTGCCACGAATCAAAAGAAAAAACGAAAGAAAAAAACAGAAAGATATTCGTCGCTTAATCGTTTCGTATTCTCTCGTAATTGAACGAAAGGAAAATACCGTTCTTTGTAACGTGTTAATCGTTAACGTCGCGTTTTAAAGCGTCTTTTGATGTCGTGCAATTGCAAAAGCGTGAGTGAGCGGGGAGGGGGGGGGAGAGAGAGAGAGAGAGAGAGAGAGAGTGAGGGCGGGGGGAGGGAGGAGGGGGGGGGGGGAAGAGAGGGTTCTCGTATATAGAAACGCCATAATTTATCGCGAAACAGCGGCACGTGGCGCGGAATTAGCGATATTACGCGTAATCATGGTTTTCTTGAGAAATCCATTGTTGCATATATTTTAATGAAATAATTGCGTGTTCGTGCGTTTGTACGACTCGCATGGAAAATAAGCTCGCAAACAAGTGTGTTCGCATGCAGCGCGCGGAGAGTGAGTAGCTCGCGTGCCGTTAAGCCACGTCGTAAATTTACATCGTGCCGTTGATCGTCGGTACAGATTCGAACCTCGACCTAATTAGCCTTTTTTCACGGCTGGCGATAATTAACGTAATGCGCGCGTAACGAATCGGGAGCTTAGAGGAAAAAAATATGATTTTCAACGTGGCCGTTACCCGTTGTTGTTTTCGCGTGTGAACGATGAAGCGCGTAATCGCGAGTGGGGAAGGGATGGGAGGGAACGGCGATGATCGATCGGGCGATCGATGTTAACGATTTTAAAAATCGGTAGAACTCCATTTGCTAAATTGCCACACAATTACGAAGGTCTATCTGATGCGGTGGTCTCGATGGGTTAAGATAGATAACCCACTTTGTTTTAGTTAGAAGGAAAATTATATTTTTTTTATCGCAATCGCGGCCCGATCGATGCGACAGCAATAAAATGTTGGTAAATGAGACCTTAGTTTACTTAACGATATTAGATATTAGATAATAATGCAATATTGCTCGCCGAGTTTATTGGCGGCGCGGCGCGCGGCTATTTTGCGGCGAGTAAATAGAAACTAGCAAGCCACGAACGCTTCTGAATGTCACAGACATTTTAAAAATGGTAATTACCTCTTAAGTATATTAAAATTATGTTAAACGAGTCGGGAAAAATAGCGACACTTGCTCGTATCCGATTAATCGAATTCTAATTACTTAATGAAAACGATATTCGACGCGATATTTCTTTCACGCGATTATTTAAAAAAAAAAGAAAAAAAAGAAAAAGAAAATAAGAGTAAAAAGATAAATAACACGAACGCGAAAAAAGAAACGAAGAGCTTACCTTCATCCTTCCCGTGTCCCAATATTTGATCGATGCTGTACACGTTCCTCTTTTGATTGTAAGTTTGCGCCATGCTTAAACAATCACTTGTGTCGAACTTCGGTCGAAAGATAATCGGAAGCGATGTTTCATTCACGATAATTCACTGAGAAGAGAGATACTCTCTCTCGTCCGGGATATTCCGGAGAATGGAGGAAATCGTATTTCCCGCTGTCCCTCCCGCGGACAGATGGAGCTTCGTGGAAGAACGTCCTTTTGGCGCGAGCAAAAGAAAATAAACGTACGTACGTATGTACGTACACGTTGTAGAGATATCGAAATAATTTGATTACACGCGTGAAGAAGAACTGAATGAACGGAGGCGCGAATCGAAGGATAATGAAACGGAGAAAGGGAAAAAAGGAGGAGGAGAACGATGTGACGGAGCGTCGATGTTCCACGCGTGACTCTCTGACTTCGAAAAGAAAATGCGTCAATCGACGGCGCACCACGAACTGGCTCGTCGGACATGAAAGCAGCCCTTAATATCGCATACAGCCGCCCCACCTCGCAACCCCTAACACCGCCATATTAGCCTCCCCGCCAATGAGGGCGCACGCTTCTCACCCAAAGCCACCCCGTACTCGGGGGTTGAATGAGACCTGGGCGGGGAATATTTTGCCCTTTCCGCGTAAATCCCCGGATTTTTTTCCACCTCCTCTCCTACCCCCTCCCACTTCTCAGAGTTCTTCCTTCTTCTATCCGATCCTCTTTCTCTCTATCCCCATCTTCCTTCCATCTGCCCTCCTCCCGTATCTCCGTCCCTTTCTCTCTCTTTCCCATCCTATCTTTCTCGCTTCCACCAATCCGTATTCGATCCATCGACGCGATGTTTCTTCTTCTTCTTTTTCTTCTTCTTCTTCTTCTTCTTCTTCTTCTTCTTCTTCTTCTTCCTCTTCTTCTTCTCTCGTCGAAATGTGAAATTATTTACCGCGTCTTCAGATATACGCCAATTCTTCTGGATCGCGATTAATTTCCTCCCTCTTCTTCTTCTTCTTCTTCTTTTTCTTCTCGTTCGATTTATTATCTGACCGAAAACATACCGTTCGAGATTTCTCTTTTTTTCCTTTCTCTCTCTTTCTCTCTCTCCTCCTTCTTGTTCTTTAAAAAAAGAAAGAAAAATTTGCACGATATCGTTATACTATTATTCATATCGAGTCATTCGATTTTTCGAAATTGAAATTTTTATCGTAAATTTTTATCACATGGCGCTTATCTTGTAAAACGTACACCTGGTTGCCTGCGACTAATTAAACGAACCTAACGGAAGCCTCAGGTAAAACCTGGCAAATACTGAAATCCTGTGGCACGAAACATATTTGTGAGAAACGAGGTCGTCCGCGTCGATCGGCCCATTCAAAAACTTTTCGAAAATTTGCTTACGATTATCCTTACTTATTCTAAGACAACGCCTTTCTCAACACGAGGATTAGTTTTGAAATCAGTAGTCTAATCTCTAATTTGCGGTTAAGGACAAAGAGAAATTGTGGTCCCAAAATCTTAAACACTCCTGTGTCATTCTGCAACATTTCATTCCTTCTTCTTCGAAATCTTCGTCCATAATCTGCCCCTCGTGACCTGTCGTTAATCCAAAGCATCTTTGTGAGGAATTTCAACCGTTCCTTCGAAAATCGCTGTTTCGTGTCATTTCGGACGTTGCGACGATCCATTGTCCCCCGATTAAACGTAAATTACATCGAATAATATTTTTATAATACTCTCAATTCGGATATTTCTTTAAAACAATTAGATATCGGCGCGTTTTCTAATAATTGTGAAAACAAAAAAAACTCGAAGTCAAGTTTGACCATTTTAATAACAATAATAAAATTCGATTATAATCACGTTTAATTGATTTCAATAATGAATTTTAATAATTTTGTTCGTTGTTCGTCGGGAAGAACGTTGGATCGCGTTAGAAGGTAACGCGATAAAGATGGCGGTCGTAAATCGTTATCGGCCAATAAACGGGTTTAAACATCGATTATTCGGATATCTTTCACGCCCAAGAGCGAAATAGTTCGTTCCTCTTAATTTAATGTTTGTCTCCGGCGCGTTCGCGTGTAATTTTACAAAATACGCGAACGTGAACGGCGCAGCCGTTTAAACGAATTTAACAGGCTTGTACGTTTAACAAAGTCGCGCAATTAAACGGTTAAATTTCATACGTATAATCGGGAAAAATTTGATCGTTACAGGCCTGTCCCTGGCTATTCGCCGATCGAATATTAAATTTCCGGGATTTATTTAACCAAACGGAGTATCTTCCGTCAATCACGTAAAGGTGTGGGTGTACAGTGTGTCGTGTCCCATCCCTCCCCTTTTGTATAGTGGACTTTATAATGCAAATAAACCGTGGCAGAGGGGACAGGAAAAGGGGGTTGGGCCTGGGTCACTGGCTCCGCGTTTCGTCACGCTACAAACCAGATTTTTGGGAATATCGCGGTACCGTATCGCCGGGGAAAAAAAAAATATCTCTTACACGGATGATTTTGGAAACAGAACGCTTTGTCGACGAGAAACGACGTCATGGTTTTACATACATACGAAAGCAGATTATTCGGTGCAGAGGGGGGGAATGGACGATGCATATGAACGTTATATTAAAAAAAAAAAAAAAAAAAAAAAAAAAAAAATAGAAAATTGATCTTGCGCGCGTAAAATGTATCGCGCGGGTTAAAAATCGATCAGAGAACGATGATTTTTTATGAAACGATATTTTGCGAAATGATTATCCTCGATGTAATGGATGGACGAACGAGGGTATCGTATGTATTTTAATCGAGTGGAGTATTCGTTCAAAGTTGAGAAGGAAGGATGGTTAATGGAACGACAACGTGTCAAAGTGTCCTCGCTCATATCCAAGAAACGATGTGAAAGGATGATCCTTCGCAAGTAGATACTTGAACGGTTAATTCTATACAGATGTTTAACTCTTCTTCTAACCGTAATCGTTGATCATTCCAGATGTGTAGAACGAAATTAGGAAGGTAATTAAAGATTCAAATATTCGGTAATCTTAAAATTAGCAAGATTATACGGATGATTCATTATCTAGCTAATCATTTTAGGATTCGCTTGTTAACTACTACCAACTTTGTAAGCAAGATTAATTTTTATGTATATTATTAAAGTGATACATTTGTATAATGACAATTTGTAAATAAATTTACAAATAACGAGATATTTTGCAAATTGTTCGCAATAACAAATTTGTTAACGGAACAAATAAAATTTTCTGAATAAATATTAGAAATTGCGAATCATTTAATTATTCCATATTGACGTTAAATTATAAAATTTAAAAACATGCATGACATGTTGAATTGTCAATTTATTGATATTATTAGTTAATAAATTAACGTACAAAAGGGTCCAGGGTAAAAACTATAGGTAAAAACAAGCAGAATTTTTCTCCGAATTCATTTCGACCGACACCGCTTTTGTTTTTTATTTGTTTGCGATGCTCATATATGGAATTGTAAAAAATTAAATAGAGAGGGGCCACGATATCGAATGAGATATCGAAAACGTGATGAGTGAACAATTTTTCAATAAATTTTCAACAAGCAGATCCACGATCGGTAACATAATAACCGAATGTGACCCGATGAAATGACGTTACATGAACACTGTCGTGTAATTAACAAGAGATTGACAATCAGATAAATTTCCACGAAATCCTAATTATTCTTTATCCTTGAATCGGATAACCTTGAACATCTTTGGAAAATCCTCCTGTTGTCATTATCCAACGTAGATAATCTTCGTCTTTAATGAAATAAATCTTACTCAAATTCACCTGTATCCGACAACCAAAAATTATTCACAACTTACGTTATATTTCTTTAAATCACATATATTAAAGGATGAGAAAGCTTCGACGAGATTCCGAGCTCGAAGTAGAAACATTAAAATTTCTTTCCAATAAATTTTCTTTTCTTAAACGAGATATTATTTACTCGCGGGAATCCGATCATGCGTTAACCGACTTTGTATCATCGATACACAGCAATACAGAAATCGATGAAGAAAAACGAAACGAAACCGAGAGAAAGACAGACAGCTCCACGAGCCAGTTCTCCCTTCTCTTATAGTTTTCGTTACTCGCGAAACGATATCTCGAATAAAAGAAAAAAGAAAAAGGAAAAAAGAGAGGAGAGGAGAAGTGTTCCTTTGATACGATCGAGAGGATCGGAGAGGGGATAGGAGCTGATAACTCGTGGGTGTAATTGTTATATCACTGATCGAAAGTAGGGAGTTGGGTGAATAAAGAGGGAGCGAGGAGGAGGGGGCAGGCAGGAAAGGAAGGCATGCGAGGCGAGATTCTACAATGGGCAACATTAAATCTGCAAAAGAGAAGAGATTCTGTGCCGCGCGCGCGACGGTAACGCGTGACGGGGGTTGAGGGAGGGGAGGGGAGGGATGGAATCGGGCGTAAAGGAAGCAGATACAATTCACAATGGAGCCGACGAACCGGCACGAAGATCAAACGCCAGCCCCTTGCCAAGAACTACCGACGCGCCTATAACCGGCGCGCGTCTTCAAGTGTCGAAAGTTCGGTCGAGGTATCCCTCCCCACCTCCCTGTCCTCGCGTATTTGCCGGACGACGACGACGACGACGACGACGAGGTGGAGGATATGCGAGGATAACTCGATCGCGAGTAAACGCGCGGAGGACGAGGGAGGAGGAGGAGGAAAAAAAAAAGAAGAAAAAAGAAACAGAGTGGGGAAAAAAAAAAATTTATCTCCAAATCTTCCCTGTCTATCAGCTTCACGCTGCGGTAACATTGTATTTCATTAGCGTTGTGACGAATAATGGCGCGGAGCGGAGGAGGGAAAGGGGGAAAAAAATCGTTCTGCTAGTTTAATTCGAACGAATATAAAAGAGATTCGTTCGTTCATTTCCTTGTTTTCCTGCCTACCTTCATTTCTTTTTTTTTTTTTTCCTCGTCCTGTTTTCTATTTTCGCATTTTACATTTCTCGTTTCTCACTCCCTCCCTCCCTCCCTCCCTTCCTCCCTCTCTCGCTCTCTCTCTAGCCCTCATACGCTTTTATATACCGTATCGAATCGATAATCGAACCATTGAAAAAAAAAATCATCGAGCGATCGAACGATCGAATCGAGATGCGTGGGGGGGGAGAGGGTGGGAGAAGGGAAGAAGGAATTTGACGCTCGGATAATAATCTCGAATAGTAGTTTTCCTTTCGAAAATATCGAATGATATAAAGATAGAAATTGTCGTGGATAAATCTAAATTAATCTCGATGTAATTCATTAAGCACCGGAATCGCAACGATAGCGGGTGGACGACGACGGAGGCGGTAGTTAAACGCGTTAATATCGCGTAACAGGGAAATGATATCGATGCTAATGACAAAGAAGGTCGAGGGGGAGGGGGGTGGGGAGGGGATGGGTATATTAAATCAATGTTAAAAGGCATCGGGGAATTACGACGAATGAATGAATGAATGAATCTCTGCTTCCTTTCATCGTGGAAAAAACGATGGTAGCCAAGGGGTATAAAATCGTTTATCTATGCATCGTGTCGTAGTCCGGCTTATTGGAGCGTGTAAAAACAACGAGATAATACGAGCCTCAAATTGGCCCGCGTCCTTTCTTTTTAAGGAAAAAGAGGGAAAGGGAGAAGAGGGGGGTGGGAGAGGAGGGAGAACGAGTTTAGCGTGGATTCTGTAAGGGAAGTCACGGTATCAAGGACGTAGTTATTATCCCCCGGGGGCACGCGCGTATTGTTACCATCGAATGAACCGGAGAGAACCATTGAATTTTACGAGACAAACGAGGCGAAGACTGCATGTTTAAGCAATCGACGTGGCTCGAATCGAATTGAAGCCAGACGAGAGAGAGAGAGAGACAGAGCGCAGGAAATAATCGGCGGTTTCGAACGTTTAATCTTACAATTATCGTGCCACTCTTCCCATTCCTATCCGCTTCATCCGTTCGTTGATAAACTCTCTTCGATGCTTATAAATTACAAAACTTTCTTTTTTTTTTTTTTTTTTTTTTTACCTTAGCTCAAAGTAAATTACTCAAGATTCTTTTCTTTTTTTTCTTTCAATCAAACATTTTATTTTTATCAGATAGAAAGAGATAGGATAACGAGAAATCGGTTTTTTTAATTGTTTCATCTTCGATGAATAAGTAGATATCAAAATAAAAGATACTCGCGCGTTTAATTTGTCGTTCGTTTTATTAAACATTAAGAAGAGTCGAACGAGGATAAGAAAATTGAAAAAATTGAAAAGCGAAACAACGGTATCCTTTCCCAAAATTACCCCGCCCTCTTCCTTTTTCTTTTCCTTTATTTTTTTTTCGTCATTTTTTTTTTCTTTTTTTTTTTTTTTTGTTTAACGCTCGGATCCTTTTCAAGCGATAACAACGCGGTCGAGCAGCCACGAAGAGGTAGGTGGTCGGGGGTGGACGCTCTTTCGTGGTTGTATATCAGGGGCGTCGCGTTATTGGCCCCTGAGGCGCCACCAGGCTTTGTCGGGTGGCACGCCGCACACCGGATAAACCGAGACCGAAGAACCGCTGACTTTTATGGGATAAACGGGGTAAAGACTACCCCTTTACGTTTCTGTGGACGTGTACCACCACCAACGATCCTTTGCGTACGTATATACAACCAAGTAGATTTGTACACGCTGTCTACAAATGAAAGAGTGGCGAAGAAAGAGGTAAAAGGGTGGATTACCCAGCTACCGACCTTATCGTGTCACAGTTTTCTCTGCACATATTCCTTCTTTTTCTTTTTTTTTTTTTTTTTTTTACGGTATACGAATGTCTTATTTACATACCCAATTACCCTTATTACACGAAAAAGAAATATCACGAGATTAGATTACTTTGTGAATATATTTAACGCGATAATGAAGTATTACGCGATTATTTGAAACGCGACTTCAGAATTCAAGCGCGGCAAAAAATTACGCGCGACAATGCTGCTAGCATAACTCATAACCCGTAAGATTGGAAGGAAACGAAAAGTGTCGACGAGACGAAAAGTGGGCGAGATTAAAATGTACTTACTAACCGCATAGATGGATAGATCGAGAAAAAGGAAGGATAGAAGCAAGAAGGAGATGCTGACTACGCCTCTGCTAAATAAACTAACCCCCGAGGAGGCGGAGGGAAGGATCGGTGGAGGCAGAGAGAGTGGTTACTGCGCACCCCGACGCGGCTGTCGGGATTTTATTAACTTCTGCACAACGACGACGCGCACCACGTTCCGTCCAAACCAGACAGGGACAGAGAAGGCCGAGACCTCGTCTCCGACAAACAGCCAAATAAAGAGACAGTAATTATTGTGTTTGTGCCCGGTTTATTTCTTCGTTGGCCCGTGCCCTCGTCACTCCCTCGATCTCTCCTCGCCGCGCCATAAACTTTAACCTCTATCCCACCCTCTCTTTATCATCCGTCTTTATATATCTCTATTGCCTACTTCTTGAAAAACCATCACTCGAAAAAAGTAATCCGTCTTAATTAGCTCGGTGAAAATTTTACATTACAAAAATCACGCGTTTTCGCGATTCTTTTTAAACGCAACCACGATTAATACCCAAGATCCCGTCTCCTAATTGCTTCGCGCGACCTTTCGAATTATCTACCAAATTATTCGCTTCGATACGTTCGAATTCGGATTACTTAAAATTCTTCTTTTTTTTTTCTTTTTTTTTTTTCTTCAAACATTCAATCAGAGCTCAAAGCGTCTCCCCGAAGGGTGGGCCTGATCGATCGGATAAATTAGAGAAAATTTCGCGTTCGGTATCAGGGATGCCAATTACGGTAACGCAGCCAGACGCCTGGTCGAAAGCCTGTAACGAAGGTATGATATTAAGAGGTGAGAATCGAGGAGCGGGGTATAAACGAGACGAGAGTGAATCACGCGCGCAAAGGCACATCCCTGCGTCGCGTCTGTGTGCACGCGAGCCGTGGTACGTGGGTGAGCGGGATTGGATAGAAGGGATTCGTGGATGTCGAGGAACACCGGCGAGGAACATTCGGAAGTCCGATCAGGGCCATTGGCTTTGATCCGTTACCGTAGCGTAACCGTGGCTACACGTGGCTGAATACTCCCCACGAGTCCCACCACCGATCCCAGAAGACACCCTCACCACCACCACCACCAACAGTGCGCCGAGTCCTCGTCCCACCCTGTATTCACGGGGAATTCCAAATGATCGCGAAATAACCGCTCACTTATATCAATTCACCGACTGCTCTTTATAAAGGCGCATTCACGCGTGCCATCCACCCAACGATCCGTCCCCCTACGCACGTTAAGGACTCTATATTTCGCCCCATCTCGCCCTCCGCTTCCACTCGCCCTCCTTCCACCACCCCCACTTCGCTTCCTTTCGCGGCGTCCTTCTTCTTCCCCTTCACGGCCGATCTCTTCCCGCACCCTAACTGCCGTAACCCGGCAAACGATCGAGCCCTCGAAGCGGCGATCACCCATCGTCGTACGTAGCGGCATAGTGACCGTGTCCTTCTCTTTTTTATTTTCAGGGCTGGTTGGCAGCTTTTAACGTCTGCCTCGAGGGCCGATCGGGAATTATCTTAGTCAATTAACTTGGACGCGCACCGCGCGCTCTCTCGATTATCGCGCGTTAATCGCTCGTTGAAAGGAGCCGAGAGAGGAGCAACGCTTTGTTTGCGACGTGTGCGCGTTGGCTACGCGTTGGACGTCGTCGTTGAAACGAATTGGGGGAAAGGGAGAGGGAAAGTGAACGATTGTCGCCGGCCGAAGAAGAACGATCGGTTCGCATCTCGATTCACTTCTCTATTCGCTCTCCATTTCTCTTACTTCGTTCCAAGGATACGATCGTATCTGGAGAAATAGGGGGAAAAAGGAATCGAGCGAATAAACGGGCGTTTAAACACATCGACGCGATTTAATAAATATATATACGGTATATGGCGAGGTCGGAGCGTGTCGAGGCTGTTGCATCATTGAATCTTCGCCATCCAATATACACTACTCGTTTACCAGCACTTGATACTTAGCCGTCGAAGAAGAACGAAGAAGAATGATCGAATTAACGGGGAGCATCGGTCGGAGTGGAGGAGAACGAGACGCCGATTAGCCGTTGAAGAGGCGGCCGGATAGAGGGATAGCCGGGCTCGAGGAGCAGGCTGGAAATCGACGGGCGAACGAAGAACGAGGAAATGATCGTCGCCGAAAGGATTTCTCCGGTAGGCGGTGGGTAACGGCGACGGTGGATTGGTCGGTGGCAGGATTCAGGAGACAATAGGCAGAAGGAACGAAGAGGAAATATAATTGAGCGATTTGAGACGTCGTGGAGGGAGGGCGAAGAAGAGGAGCGAAGGAGAGGAGTTCGGGGGTGCGGAGAAGAAAAGAAGAGGAGACAGGACCGCCGCGATAAAGTATAATTATTTTCCGATAGAGTGGAAATTATTCGGGAACGAGCGACGAGTTATTGGCGATATTCATACTTTTATTAAACGGCTCTCTCCCTCTCTCCTTCCACCTTTTCCCTCCTCCGCGTTCCATCCCTCTTCCGTCGCCCCTCTTCCACTGGCACCCCTTCTTTCCTTTCTTCTTTCTTTCCTTTTCTTTTTCCTCTTCTTCTTCTTCTTCTTCTTTTTCCTTCTTTCTTCTTCTTTTTTTCAGCGTCGATCGGAGATGTATAGCCGGCACTCACGGCAAATTAAGCCCTCTGCTACTATTTTATTCCATTGTCCTTCCGGTCGAGGAGGAGGCCGCGATTCTGTGGCCAATCGCCGAGAATGTAATTACCCGGCTCTCTTCGTTTGTCGTGATGCGAATAACAACGATATGTCTACCGGTGTAATCGCTTAAATAATTAGTTCCGACGATTAATCAGGCTTTTTAGCGATCGTCACCGGGAATCGTCGGTGGACAGGAAATTTCATTATACCCTTATATAGAGGCTGCGCTCCCTGTTTCGCGAAGAGAAGAGTCGTTCGGCCCGATGAGAATCGGAATTCGGGACTCGAAAGTCCCGATTAAACGGTTAACGAATTAAGAACAACGGATACTTTTCGTTGTCACATCGATGACGAATCCGAGTGGGTGCTTGGAACGAGAAAAATACTACTCTGTGTATACGTATTATCCTCTTCGTCTCTTCCCCTCTCCCTTGCTCGAGCTCATCGACCAACCATTCGTATCCAACAGGTTTCTTCGCTCTATCTTCCCTTGTGCCCCGCTTAACAGGGGACGATTTCGATTCTCCGCGGAATAATCCGCAAGAAATGAAACGAGACACCTTCTCGTGATCGTCGTACGTTAACCCGCGCGTCTATCCACCTTCCTTCCTGTTTCCATACCATCTTCTTACTTTATAAAAGCAGACGATCCTCGTCCTGCTGATGACACGTTGATAATGATAGCTCCGCAGCTATTCAAGAACGAGTAACATTGTTAACTTTGCAATAAAGCTGGGGTGATACCGTCAGCCGAGGGAGCAGGGGTGAAAGAGGAAGATGAGGGAGGGGGAGAGGAGACTAAGCAAGACGAGAGAGAGAGAGAGAGAGAGAGAGAGAGATGGAGGGAGGGAGAAGGAGGTTCCGGAAGACGAGCAGAAGCAACACACAGAAAGCGAGATATTCCATTGTAACGTAAGGGATGATAATAGGTTGACATCTGCACTCAGCAGCCCCCGGTTCCAGCAGCTCGTTGGAAACGCAATTAATATTCGTAATTATGCCACATCCCCACCTACGCTCCACTTCTAGACCTCCTCTCAGCCCGTTCGTTGCTTTCTATCCAATGCTTCGTCTACGTATTCCACGGGTTACTTTCCCAGTCCCGTCGAAGAAACGGGAATTTAACGAGATAAGTTGCAATCACGACATCGGCAAGGTATTAATTTCTTTTTCTTTTTTTACTCTTCTTCTTCTTCTTCTTCTTCTTCTTCTTCTTTTTCCTCTTTCATTTCGTCTTTTTCCTTCTTCTTCGTAACGAACGGGTGATAGGGATAGATAAGGAAGAAAGATTACGCGAACGTGTACGTAAATTTCTTCGATTCGATTAACGCGTTTTACTTTGAAGGAAAGTGCCTCGAAAAGATTTTTGAATTAAACGAATTTTTTTATAATATAACATCGTTAAAATTAAATTTCGCTGTTACGTTTCGATCTCATCAATTATTATTTAAACGTATTTGAACAATAACCGATAAACTGGTCGTATCCGTGATGGAATACACTACGATTAGCAGGAATACACGGGCGCAAAGCAAGGAACATTAGGCAAATGTTACGGGGCACACCGTTTCACTCCGGTCTTCCCTGACCGACCTCGTTACTAAACAATAATGGAGTCGGGATTTATTTGCGGTATTGAGGTAGCCCTCCGTTCTTCCAACCCTACTAAAAACTGTCACGTTCAGCTTACCGCCCGCTGTCCCTTCTAATTGCCAGCCAGGGATACAAAATCGATCGATCGACGTCGAAGATGATCCTCACGATCCTAACGCGATCGTTATTTCTCACCTTTCAATCGTCCAAAGCGTCTTTGACATTAACTTTTTCCCATCGAGGAAATAATAATACCACTGATCTGATTTCGATCGCGTTTGAAATCCTCGTGACAACCGTCGCTAGGTGCACGAATATTTTCTTTATCCTATCTCTCTCTCTCTCTCTCTCTCTCTCTCTCTCTCTCTCTCTTTTATTTAATCGACGCGCTACGAAACGCCGTCAAAGGTTCGTTCCCCGCGTTGGCAATCGGTGTTACAGCGTCCATAGGCGAAACACATAATTCCATACCTAAGAGAGACGCTCAATGGGGCGGAAATTACGCAACGGAATTTGCGACTTCTCGTCCACCGAAAGCCCGCTGTCCAAATAGAAAATGGATTAAGAGCATCGAGGTACAGTTTCGAAGCTGAGTCGCAGATATTATCGGTAATAGCGCAATTATGATAATGGTGGGTAATTCTGCACAAAATTCAGATAGAGGGAGGGAACGCGAGAAGAAGTGATAGAGATAGGGGTGGGGCTGGGGAGGGGGAGGGAGGAGGGGGAGGGGGAGGGGGAGGGGGAAGGAGGAGGGGGATAGGGTAGGGGTGAAGGAGACAGCCGAGCGAACTGAGACTGCTAATGAAGGAAACAGTTAGATTCAAACGGCCTCCAATAATTATCCTGCCAGCCATCCATATTATAGTCTCGACAATGCACGAAATTGTTCACACTTCCCTTGACAGTACATCTAACGCTCCGTAGTTCCTGGATGCAAAGGGATGCTTGCCTCGACACACCGACACGATAGTTTCCCTATCCCCTGTGTTACACGATCGAATTGTTACTCGTTAAATCGTGTATGTGTAACCGTGCAACGTTTATTCGAAGAAAAGAAGAGTCGAGCGAGGCGAGCGAGTTAAGTTGCTGATCTTATTCGTCTCCGTTCCCAAGGATGGATATAACGCGTGTCGATATCCGTAAGAACGATAAGACACGATAATTATCGGTTGTTGTAACGCGCGATAAAGGATGTGGGGAACAGTTTGTCACTGTCACGGAAACATAAGAATAAGAATGGGAAGTGATATAAGTTCAAATTCCAGGATTACACTTTATATATGAATATATAGATATATATATTCGACGATCGTGGCGTAGCGTTTGTTATAATCGGATTTCTAATCTGAAAATTTAATAGGAAGGAAACATGAAAGCGCGACCGTTCTTGGAAACGTTGTACACGAGTCATGCTTGTTGTAAACCGGTTTACGAGGTTAGAGAATTACAAAACGAGGTAAATGGATTAGAAACCGCATTTGTCTAATACAAACCCTTCGGTAGAATTGTTTCTGTGCCGAAACGGTTGCCGGGGACGCCGGGTGTGTTGAAACGGGACAATAATAAATCACTGGACTTAGCCGGAAAGTCTTTGATGCACAATTATCGTTTGATGATTTTTCGAATGGAGGATTATGCTCTGACCGAGCGCGTGTAAGAATTTTCCCATTCCGACTGCGAGAGAGGATGGAAGGACGTCTGTATAATATAAAAATGTATAAGCAGAGATGAGAATTAATGTTCAAACTTCTCTTACCTCGTAAAATCGTTCAAACAGTTATAAATCGTTCTCCTCGAAAGATCCTCTTAAATTATTATTCCCCTTTTGTTTTCATTCATTCGTTCGCACCCCCGTGAATCCCCCGTGATCGTCGACACACCCCACGATTTCGGTTATTGGTATATTAAGCTCGCTCCTTCCAAATTTCGAAACGTGCGTGCAACAGACTCGTGATTGCGGACCTCTTAGGAAATATAATCAGATTCGATGAATGCGAACGTCGAACCGATCGTTGGACACGTAAATTCACGTCATCGTCGCCGGCGACGACGGATTTAAACCTCCGTAGCCAGACACACGGTATTCCGTGTTGATGTGTTGATATTAGTAGAGCTAATTTGATAGTTTAATCAATTTCCGTAAGCCGACGGGAGTTTAATGGTGATGTCATCATTTTCAACGGGGTACAATGGGGTTAATCTCGCTCGACGAGCTAATATTCGGAGAGTTAACAGAGTTTCAAATGCAGGCAGGGCCGTCATTTGCTCCCGCATCCGCTTGCGATCGTGCCACGCTACGATGGAAAAAGAAAAAAAATATGCGTCGATCGTGGCGGATCTCGGGAAATGGTGCGCTTCGATTCGATGATTTCGCGCGTGTCGACCAATTCTTCTAAGGTATTTCGAAAGGAGGAAGGAAGGCAGAAGAGGGAGTGGAGGGGAGGAAAAATATTTATAACGGAACAGAAAAAAATGTTTTCCTCTATGTAATAATAATCGTTTCAAGCACATCTCTCTTCCGCATTTTTTCCTCCCCTTTATTTTTTTCCTTTTTTTCTTTTTTTTTTTTTTTTTTTTTTCGACGATTGAACGATACGCTCCTCGTATCATGATATACGATGATGACACTCGATCACGAGGATAAAGGATCAAGTTATTTCGTGCGCGTTCGAAAAACAATGGGGGAGGAGGGAGGGGAAAAAAAAGAAGGGAGAATAAAAATGATACAAAAAAAAAAAAAAAAAAAAATAATACTTTTTCATAACTGATAACTAAATGAACCTCTCGTGGCGCGCGCACTTCAACCGGATATTCCATCAAAAATTTATACGATGACGAGGAGAGGAAAAAAATATGGAGGATAGATGAAAAAAATCGGGTACTTCGAAACAAAACAATGTCGTCATTAAAATCAAAATGTATGCAAAAAAGAAAAAAAAGAAAAAAAGGAATGAAAGCAAATAGGTTAAATAGAAGAAGAAGAAGAAGAAGAAGAAGAAGAAGAAGAAGAAGAAGAAGAGGAACAGAGAAGAAGAAAAAAACAAAGAGACGCGTGCACTTTACAGCGGGTGAAGAAAAGAAAGAAGAGAAAGATAAAAGGAAAAGGATGAGATCGATGCGTGATGCAGGTATCGACGATCGTATAAATGAAAAGTCAGCACGATGGCGGGGGTTCGTTTGCAAACGGACGATAAAGAATTCCCATACGATACACGGTTCGCCTCTCGCGAGCCCAGGGAAAAATCAAGCTGGAATAGGCCGGCTGACTGGGTTGGAAGGGGAGGGAGTGCAGTCAGAGAAGAGAGGGATGCTGGATTACCACCGGCGGAATTAAAGATTCACAGGCGTGTTTCGCAGTTTTCGTTCGAGCGGCCCTGCATGCGAATCCCCGAGCGGGCATATTAGGTGGAGGCACGCAGTTAGGCAATAACCGCTGTCAATAGAACCCGGCCTCTCCTCCTCTCCTGGAGTGGCCCCCACTCGAAAATGCTACTCGCTAAATTAGGTAGGTTATATGGGCTTCGTTTCATTTGCGAGCAAACTTTAATAAACGCTAAAATTGCGTAAAAGAGCAAGGTTTTCAGACGAGCGAATCAGGGTCGGGGGTGATCCCTCCTCGTCGCCAACCTCCGCATATACGGATAGAGTTATGCCGCGAATGCTTCGAGGCTACCGGGATTTCTTTCTTTTTTTTAACTTATACACTTTTTATTTCTTCCCTCGTTTATGTACCAGTTTCTTCTCGCCGAGAAATGTGGACGAATTATTGATACTTATATATTTATATATATATAAATAATACGCGTCTAGAGATCGCAAAATCGAAATCATCAAGTTGAAAAGTTATTCTTTGAAACTATCTTTCTATAAGAAAGATTAGTTATGTTTATGTTTTAATATAATATCAATATATTACAATTTACAATTTTTTCTCACGACAGTTTTATACATGTTCATTTTTGAAAAGAAATATTGTAAGAATAATACAGGAATGATTCGAATTTTAATTATAAATATTATTGTCATCTTTTATTTAATTTGGAAAATATCTTTATTCTTAGCTAGATAGATGCTAATTAATTATAAATATCTATTTTAATATATCGCAATAAAATATGATCATATCACACATTACAGATGCATGAAATAGATCTAACATCTTTAATGCATTCATTTTGTCCAATACTTCAGGAACATTAATGCCTCTTTTATCATTTTACTCTTATTCTCAATGTTATCGATTCGACTTTGAATAAAATGACAATGTTAATCACTTATTGGAATTGAAAATTTTCAATATAAAATTACAAATAAGAAATAATACAAATATTCTTATAGAATAACTGTACATATATATATATATATATATGATTATATTTATATATTTAAAATAACTAGCATGGATTCCACGCTATTTTATATTATATATATTCTATATAAAAAAGTGTTTTTATTATAAATTAATTAATTGATCAAATATGACGAGATGTGCACAGCATTAAAAATCAAATATATTTTGTAAATATACTCTAAATCTTGAAGTTAAAAAAATAATTTGAAAATTAATATCTTAATTCTATTCTCTGTTTTCTTAAGTAATAATAATTACTCATATATATTTAATTAATCATATGTTCCGGAAATATTTATATAGAGTTATGAATTGTAAAAGATAAATTTTACAATTTAAAAAAAAAATTTTTAATTTCTTCTTACTTTCTTTAACGAGTTCAATATTGTTTACGTTCGATTGCTATCACATTATTTATTTTTAATAATCTTTTAATGATTAATTTTTTATTTTTAATAAAACTTTATAAATGCATAGATTTTTATGTATAATAAATTGTATAAATTTTTTTTATGAAATATTATTAAAAAAATAAAATCAATGCTGTATATTTTTTATATTTTTATGTTTAACTTTGTAATGATATAAGATAGAAATTTTAAATTACAAAATGTTTAGAATTCTTTATTATCTTATTATAACAAAAATTTTCGAATACGAAAATATAATTAAAACATATTAAAACTTTAGAAGTTAATTTTATTCCTTTAGAAAAATTTCCTGTGGATAAAAATTTAATTATTACTTCATAACTAATTTATAATGCTGTACATATAAAATCAACTTTTATTAGAATTACAATTTTCGAATTAAGTAAATTTTCTTGTAAAATGATATTTAAATACATTCGTAAGGAAATTGTATAAGAATATATTATGTTTTATGAAATCATTATTCTAGAAGTACATTATAAAACCGAGAAATTAATATAATATAACATTAATTTTAATTAAAAATAAAGATATATTGTAGTTTTGAAAGAGAAATGATAAAAATATGTTTAATTTGATATTGTTTGATATTTCACATCTCGTCTATGATTAAGTATAAGAGTAAGTATAGACAAAAAGAGTAAATAGTAGGAGAAGGATAGAGATAAAGTAAAAATTGGGAAATCAGTGTCATCTTTTGAGTTCTGAAGATATCTTTCCAAAAGTAGAGTAAGATAAAGTAAGAATCTTCATTATCAAAGTCATCATTTTAAAAATATTCAAAAGATAACGTAGATTTTCAATTGTTACTCTACTTTACCGCACTTTCAAAAGATCAATTTTTGGCGTTCGAGAGATGGCGTTGATGGTCAATTCTTATCATATCTGTCAAATTAGATCTATAAAATAATCAATTATTTAAAACTAGCGGGATAATTCTTTTCAATTTTATTTTATTCAAATTATCCTTAATAATTTTATCCTCTAAAAATATTAAATTATCAATATATCAAATAATATATATATATATTATTAAAAGCTTGATATTTTTAGATTGTCAAGAAACGTGATTATTAAATTATAATAATAAATTTAAAGTTAACCTCATAAAGAAATTCCTCAAGATACTTTTTGCTTTTTCTATTTATTATATTAATTAATAAATTTATTTAATAAATATTATTATTTATAATACGATATCAAGAAATCGCGAATATTTTATTCAATAATCAATTTTCATTATTACAAATTTACGATATATCATCATAATTTTTGTTCCTTCGACAATATTGCTTGTAAAAAAAATTATTTCTCTGTATCAAATAATAAATTACTAAAAATCTATTTGCCAAACAGCATATAAACATGTATTGTTCGATTTAGCTCTTATTATTAATACTTTAATTAATTATTTCGCATTATTTACGAACAAAGAACGAAATCAATATCAAAATCGATTATATTTTTGATAGTCAAGTTTGAATCTCACTCATAAAATTAGTCTATTGTTCTCTTATATCTGATCCATATACTGTTTATTTACTGTTACAGATGAAATATAATCACGAATATTATAAATAACATGTTTAGCACATCAAGTTAAATTAAAAATGAGATTGAAGAATCAATAGGTATAAAATAAATTGATAAAAAAACTTATAAATTAAAAAGTATACGTATATTTTTTTATTATTATACAAAAGTGAAAAAAATTACAAAAAATAATATATTAATTGACAATTTTATATTACTTATTATCTATCTATTATAATCATTCAAGATAATAATTTGTTTTGTCTGATAATGCATTCTTCAAAGTTTCATATTCTTTTCGTTTAACATCAACTAAAGCTTTAGCTTGTAGCAAATTTGGTGGCAAGTCTTTATATTGATTAAGATAATGATTAAGTTCCGCTAATTCACCAGACATTTCTAAATACCTGTGATATTTATTTAATATTTTTGTAGGGTAAAGATCTTCAACTTGCATATCTATTAAATCAGTTTCTAATTTTTCTACAGTTTGCTGATATTCTTTTAATTTTGTAGACAATGAAGCATGATTACAATAAATATCTTCTTGTTCTTTCTGAGATTTCTCAATAAAGTTTTCAAGAGAATTTACAGCCTCTTGTAAATAATTGAGTTTTTTTGAAAAACTGGAATATTTTCTGAATAGGTCATCATATAATAGTGCCAACTGTTTCTCCTCATGCTGTTTTTTCTTTTCTTCTATTTTCTTTCTTTCGTTCACTATATTCAATGCAACATCATTAAAATCACTCAATTTTTCATTTCTTAATACTAAAGCTATTTTTTGCAATCCTTCCTTGATGTCATTAGGCAAAGATTGTGGTTCCAAATTTAATTTATTCAATAATGGTAATATTTGTTTTCCAAAAGCTATATTTTCTTCATTTGTTTCTAATATTCCTTTTTGCAAAAAATTTAATAATGATTGTTCCTCTACAGAAATAGTTTCTTCGCGATATCTTGTACTCGATGCAGTACTTAAAATAGAATCAGTTTGTAAAGACGATTCCACCTATTTTTTAAAATTTATTTTTAATTATTACATAATTTTATAACATTTTATTTTTAAATAACATTTTATCATAAGAAATATTACCTCACTGTTATATTCCATGTCAATTCTAGAATTCTACACTTCATCAAAAAATCGTTACAAATCACTTTTAACTGTTCCTAAATGCATAAATTTTTATTAATTGAAAGATATGTTTCTTGATTAATGAATTTAATTTATATAATATATTTATATTCAATATATACATTAAATTCATTACATTTTATAATAATATTTTATAAATAGAACTCTAAAACTTAAAAATTATTTACAAATTTAGGATATGTTTTCACGCAGATGATGAGCGACCTATTGAGATAAAATTTTTATACTAACTATATATTTATTGATCGGAAATGTACATATGCATTGAATTATTAGCACATTTGATGATAACTCATTTATACAAGTTAATGGTACAATGCATTTATAAATCGTTATTTAAACGTCAATTTTTATCGCTTTTACGCAATGAAAATTCGTATTTATCTAGATTGAATTTCAATAACGGCTGTCTAGAAATATATAATTATACATAAAACGCTGTTTTTTGTACGCTTTCATGTACAGTTTTCATTGGCAGTTATTTGTTTTCGGTAACGATAAAATTCGTAAAATAGTAAATGAATAAATCTTATAAAAATAAAAACTTATGTAAGTAAATAATATTTGTGTTTCTTTGCTATATGATTCTGTATAGTAGTGTTAAAACGAATATTTAACCAATAACATTTTTAAATTTATCATCGAAGAAAGTGGTTAGAAACAGCAACGATGAGCAACGATCAAGCAAACGAATTGTCTGAAACAGTTGAGGTAAAATCTTAAAATAATACTTTTATTTTTTATTTATCTTGAAAATTTATATTTGAATTCTCTATAAATTTGAAATTTCTTCAAATTTTAATACTAATATTTTATGTCATTATTATATTATTTAATTATATTATATATATTGCCATAGCTAAATAAAAATTTTATTAATATAGTGATTTAAAACAATATTCGTATGACAATTATAAAAAAATAATTTTTGTTTTAGTTATCTTCCAATGACATTGAGAAAATAGAAGAAGCAAAATTAAGAGCAAAATTTCCAAATACTGGACGTCCAATTAGTGGACATTCAGCATTCCTTCAAAAAAGGCTAGCTAAAGGGGTAAAAATATTATTTATTATAAATTTATTATTTAAATATCTATGATCTAATATTTGATTAAATTTTCTAAAAATAATAATAATTTTATATTATATTATTTATAATATATATTATAAATATAATATTTTATATTAATATATATATATATAAAATAAGAGATAATAAAAATTTTATAATGTATATGTAATATATTTTCAGCAAAAATATTTTGATTCTGGAGATTATCAAATGGCAAAACAAAAATATACAGCTAAGCCTAAGCCAGCTGGTGTTTTGCCAACAGGTGATGCTATACCTACACCTGAAACAGTACCACAACGAAAAACATCTATAATTCAACAAAAATTTAATACAACAACTACATCATAAATTTTTGTACTGTTTTAAAAGTATTGCAACTCCAATGATATAATGCGGTTATATGCAATCTGAATTTTAAATGATTCAATATCTTTATATTTTATAGATGGTATTATTTTGAAACTTCAACTTTTATGTTTTTTGAATGCTTATACATTATCAATATATTGAAAAAGATTTATGTTCATAATAATATGTATATTTTTTTAGTAATCATCATATCATGTGCCATAAAAACATTCCAAAGATGAAAGTTTTTAAGGTACTTCAAAAAACAAATTATATACTTTATGATAATGTATCATGTATCAAATATTATTATTCTGATCTTTCTTTTATTAAAAGTGTTAATAATTTTGTGTTGTTTAAAATGATAATTTAAAAACATAAATATAGAAAATATAGAATTTCAAAATTTATTTTTAAAATAAGTAATGAAGTTAAATATTTAAAAATACAAGATTGGTGATAAAAAAAAAAACAATGTTGTAACATGCAATAGATTTTCAGAATGAGATATTATACAGATCTGCATTTCCAAAGTTGCTGTGATGTGTTTAGACTATATTCTTATAAGATGTCAGATTGTCTTAAAATCTGTATTTAACTTAAAATAATCTTAATATAGCAATTGTTTTGTTTATTGTAAACTATATTATTAATATATTGCAATTTAAATTTACCAATATTTATTTAATTACTCCCATTATTTTGATAAAAAAGAAGAAATAAATTTGAATAATAAACTTTTATTCATTAATTTTTTTTTCATATTTGTCAAAATAGAAATTTTAAAATTGTTTTTTGTATAAATAATGAAATTTATATTGAATGATAATTTTTCTATATGTGAAATATTTATTGAAATAATTAGTAAAAAAATAATAAACTTATAAATAAAACATTTTAAATATTAAATCACATATATTTTAATAATCATGCATATGATATATGCTTATAGTTTATTTTTGCTATTTTTATTGTTGCTATTTATAAATATATTCTATTTTTATCTTATTCTAATTTTATAGAATAAATTTGTATTTTGCAATAAAATTTTTAATATTCCAAAATCAACTATAATTAATGTACATATCTGCTATTTATAAATATATATATATGCTAAATTTAATAATTAAGATAAATCTATACAATTGTAAATTGATATTATGCTAAAATATTGTTCTAATAAATTTTTTTTTTATTAATCGTATTTTAAATATTAAAGCATTTTATTTTAGAAATATTTTTTTTTCTTTTTAAATTATAATTTTCATATATATATATATATATATTATTTATACATGTCTTCTATCAAATTTTCATACATTTTATAAATAATATTTCTTTTAATTTTAAGTGTTGGTCCCAATTCTCCAGTAACAATTGAAAAATCGTGCGGCAAAATTTGGAATTTTTGTACTTTTTGTGCATGGCTTATTACTTTAGTATTTGCTCTTTTAATTGCTTTATCAATTTCTTCATATACCTATAAAAACATATGTTTATAAATAATTTGTTTTCTATTTGAAAAATTTTTTGTTATATGCAGGATAATATATTTGTAACATTCATTCAAAAGTCAAAAAAAATATAAAAGTATATAAAAAATATCAATTGAATGTTATTTAAATTATAAGTAATTGATTACTTGTTAATTAAATTACTTGTTTTATTTAATATGCATTCATTTTAATGTTATAAATTATTTAAAATTTCAATTAACATTTTTATATACCAATTTTTGTATTTATTAAATTTTATAAAATTAATTTTAAAAATATCTTACAAATTAATACATTGTATATATTAATAAACTTACAAATGGATCATGTGTTTTTAAAACTTCTGAAACTGTTTTTGATGTACTTCCAATAGATTGTAACCATTTTAAAGTATTTAAAGTAAAATTATCTTTTGGAGCACCAGTTTCAGCATTAATTTCAGTCTGAAAATAAAAATTATATAATTTAAAAAAATATAAATATTATCATATGTAGAAATTCAAAATATCTATATCTTACCTTTAGAGTAACTAACATAGTAAGATATTTTCGTTTATCTCCAATTAATAAAGCATTACTTAATACAGGTAGTTCAGCTAATACTAACTGTTCTATATAAATTGGTGGTATGTTTTCTCCTCCAGCAGTTATAATTAATTCTTTTATTCTTCCTATATTCAGTATATAATCATATATATAGATATATTAGATGATGTTATACAATATATAAAGATATATATATAAAACATATAGTATATATTGCTATATAGTATATATACTATATGTACAACATATATGCAGAATGTCTTACAATATATAATAAATATAAAATATCGAAATGAAAAATTCATATATTCTATTTGAAATTATTTATAAAATATTTGTAAAATGAGTTTTCTATTCTCTTATTTTGTATCTCATTATCTTCGCTTAACATGATTATTTATATTTCAACATATATTTGAAGATCTTGTTATTAATATAATTATCTGTTCAATTTTATATTCTATGAAAGTATATAATCAGATACAAAATGAATTAATTGAAAATTGATTATAAATCTCATAAACAAGATTAAGGACATAAGTTTATATAATCTCTTTTAATCATTTTTATTCAATTAATTTCTGAAATATTACTCATATGCAAGACTCTATATATATATGTATATAAATATATACCTGTAATATATAAAAATCCATCTGAATCAAATTTTCCTATATCGCCAGAATGTAACCAACCATCTGCATCCAATACTTCATTTGTCTTTTGAGGTTCATTTAAATATCCCATAAATATGTGTCTTCCATGCAAACAAATTTCTCCTTCACCATTACTATCTGGATTATACAATTTTGTGTTAAATCCACATGAAGGTCGACCAACACTATTTAATCTGAATAAAAAATAAATCAAGAAAAATCTATTAAATAAATCATGGAAATATAATTTTAAAAACAAAATGTTTTCATATTTAAATTAATTAATGTGAACATTTAAAAATATTGATAACATCGAAAAATATTTTAGATATAAGTTATATATATAAATAATTTTGAAGAGCACTTAATTTGATAAAAATATTTTTTTTTAGCGGATATCACATAAAACAAGAATCACATAAAGATTAGCTTTATGATTTAAAATAAAATCAAATATTTTTTTTTTATGTTTTGTAATTAATACTTTGTCGTAAATATTTTTTATACTTATAAAACAATTATATTAAAATATATGTTTCTTAAAATATTCAATTTTTATTTGAAGCTTTTTTCAGTAAAAAAAAACAAAAGTTTTAAAAATATTTATAATTATCGAAATTAAATTAAATATTCCATATAAAAATAAATATTTACTTAAAATTTAATGGTGTATTCAGAGTATGTGCACCACTGCATTCAGACATTCCATATACATCTAATATAGGAATATCTAAACTTAAAAAATATTGTTTAATTTCGGAACTTAATGGCGCTGCTGCACTAATACACAATTTACATCTATCCAAACCTAGTGCTGCTTTTATTTTATTAAAAACAAGATATTTAGCAATTATATAGCTCCAATGTTTGTGATCATTGCCATTCATTTTATTTATATTATAATAAAGAGCTTGTGATTTTGCCCAAGAAGCAATCCATGTTTTAATAAATCCATTGTTAGCTGCAACTGCTTGCATTTTTTCATAAATCTTTTCCCATACTCTTGGTACACCTACGAATGTGGTAGGTCGTGCCATAAGCAGAGTATTAATTAAACTACCTTTAAGTGCATTTTGGTCTGCGAAATATATTGTGCCAGCTATATATAACATGAAATATAAATCAACTACCTGGAATCATTTAATATATAATTATAATAATACTATACATTCAGAATCTCCATGCATTTCTCGAAATCACTCATATCAATAATTTACATAATAAATATTCATTTTATAAATTTATGTATTAAAAATTTTCATTTTTACAAATTAACATTAATTGTGAATGTGAAACTTTTTTGTTTTTCAATCATGTTGTAACAAATTGTCATTAATCATAACAATCATAAAAATTTATATTTACCTGTGCTGCAACATGAGAAAGTGGTAAATAACTAACTAAAGTTTCGCAACCTTCTTTCAATTCCAAACTATTACTCAAGCTTCGAACATTGGATAAAAAATTATCATGACTTATCATTACAGCTTTTGGATTTCCAACGGTACCTGACTGTAAAAAAATATTATAATTTCATTTTTTAATTTAATAATTTAAAAAACATTCTTTAATATTAAAATCTCATAAAAAATTAACTTTTCACACCGTGAAAACCAAAGTGCAGCATTCGTTCACTGCAATTGTTTTTAGAACTTCATTTAATTTGACATCAGACTCTGCTTCACCAATTTTTATTAAGTCATTCCACTAATAAATAAAAATTTTTATTAAATATATTTTAATAATAAATTTGATATCATATAAAATGACTTACACTTAAAATATCTTTTTGTTCTGGTTTGCCTTCGTATTGAACAATTACTTTCAAATGAGGAAGATTCTGCTTTATTTGTAATATTTTTTCTAATTGTTTTCTATTTTCAACAACTATTATATTTGCTTTACTGATTACAGCACAATGTTGACATGCTTCTGGATTATTTGTTGTATATATTCCAACTGCAAATCCTCTAAAAAAATTATAAACTAATATAATATAAAATATTATATTATATATTAATTATATATTTTATAAATATTTATTATATTATGTATAAATTTATTATAATTATATTATATGTAAATATAATTATATATTGCATAAAATATTTGAATAAAATATTGTTATAAATTTTTCCTTTTTCACATACAATATATAAAGGATTCAAAAGCTAATAAGTTTGAATTTATATGAATTCTCTTAAATTTAATTCAAGAATTTTTTTATTGTTTAAATTTTCAATTGACAAGTTAATTAAATTATTACTATGAAAATACTTATTCATTTAATTTGTTAAATTTTGAAAATTAATTTTAGAAATTTAAATAATAAGAAAATTTTTAATATATAAATTATTTTTAAAGAATGTGATTTATAATTAGATATATTATCCTTCTTATTCTTCATATATGTACATTTAATCTATTTAATATTCATATATGTAATATTTACCCTGCATATATTGCACCAAGATTTGCAAAAAGCCATTCTGGACTATTAAATCCTAAAATGCAAACTCCATGGTACCGTTCTAAACCCAATTTCAAAAAAGCCCTGGCTACAGTTTTCACTTGACTTTCATACTCACTAAAAATATATATTAGCAAAACAAGTAATCTATTTTAAATATTAAATATTTTTTTTTATTTCTGTAAAATGCTTACCTATATGTATATGTTTTTCTTATACCATTTTCATCAGGTCTTGCTACCAAAGCTAAATGATTAGAATATTTCTTAACTGTATTTGACATTAATCCAGGAATTGATATAGGCATTGAATTAACATCATCATTATTTAATTGTATTCGTACACATCCATTGTATTCTGTGGTCTTAAAGCTATCAGCAGGTAAAATTTGATCAGGTCCTATAAATAAAATAAGTGAAATAAATATGCTTTAAAACTCGTTAATTTTTTAAAAATTTGGATATTTACCATCGAGACCAGTTTCGCTGTAATGCATAAAATTTTTGTCCGTTATATCCTGCAAGATTAAAAATTCTAATTACTTTTTTTTCTTTCTTTTATTTTTTATTTTATTTTATTATATAAATATGAATTAGACGAACCTGTCGATATGTTTTTCCATATTAATTTTAATGACTTTGAAATATATTATAAAGAACATTATTTTATACAATTTTTTTCTTTATACATGACAACAGTCAATTTTAATTTTCGAGTTATTCGTAAAAAATTTTTGATATTACATTACTTAATTACATTAAATTTTGCCTGTGTATACGTTGTTTACGTTTTTAAGCGATCATTTCTTATCTCATTATATACATATTTTTTTAAGTTTTTTATATGAATAAAACATGATATATATTCTCAATTTAAATACATTATATATATTTAATTAATATATGGATACTTTATATACATTTTTTGTTATTCTTTAAATATATCATATATATATTATTTTAACATGGATAGATATTTTAGTATAATATAATCAAACTAATTTATGAAATGGAATAAATTTCATTTTAAATTATCTTTTATTGAATTTGTATTGATTAAATTAAAAATTTGGCTATTTATATTACAAAAAAAAATTATTCTAATTGTTTAAAGATTGAGAATTTCATCTTTTATTAATAATTTAATAAATAACTTAAAAGAATATATATATATGTAAATGACGTATCGCTGCATCAATGCATACATATAAGCAGAATTCAATATAAAAAAATTTTTATGAATAATTTGAAAATTAAAGTTGATTGTAAAAATTATGTATAATGAAAAAAATTTCTCCAAATGATGTCATAATTTTTTCAAGTTTTGAATTTATTAAAATCGAAGATGAGAGAAAAGAACATTGATAGATTTATGACGAATGATATTAGAAATAAATTTTCTAAAAAAATTATTTGATTTTTTTTTTTTAATTATCACACCTTTTCATTTATCGCAAAATCCTTTATTATTCCATTTGTTTGAATTGGCTGCATCGTCGTCATATTATCTAAAATAGTACAGTAAAACATAATATAGTAAGTTTTATACATAATTAAATAAAAATATTTAAAATTTAATTTGTTTTATAATAAATATTTTGGCATAAATAATAGTTTCGAATATGAATACAGTTAATATAAATTATAAATAATAATGATAATAATAATATATGTAATAATTTAATTTTTTTAATTTAATCTTATCTTAAATTTAATTATCTTAAACATTATATTTCATGAAATTTAATAATTATCATCTTATTTCAATATATTAACAATATCTTATATATTTGATACAATTAGTGATAAGCATATAAATAGGGAAATCTGAAATCGTCAATTTATTTACAATAATATAAATACAAATTTTAAATCTCAATCTTTTTTTCAGACATATTATGTGAAACTATTTATTAAGTTTTATACGTATATGTATTGGATATATTTAGTATATTTATATTAAATGAAAAATGTTGCATTTATATTACACATTAATGTATAAATTTATAAATAACATCTTATGATTTATTTCGTAATCATTTAAATTATAAACTCTCTACTAAATCTTTCTTAAGTCTTTAATAGTAATCTTTAAAATTAATTACGTGATACTTTGATATTTTTTTTCTTTTTAGTTAATTATTAAATTATGTAAAAATCTACTTATCATATCATATTGCATCATTATATTAGCATCCTTATATTGCGTCATCTTCATAAATATTTTCATAAATTATAAACTTACATAAATTTATATTTATATAAATTTATATTTATATTTATATATTTATATAAATTTTATTTTAATTTATTTCAAATGTATTGCATTGTTCTCTTGGATCATAATTTTAAAGATATATATATATAAAACTTGTTGACTTTTGATTAGATACAAATGAATAAGAATTAATTTTAATTTAATTTTATGAAAATAAACATATAAAATAAATTTTTTTTATTTAAAAATTAATTTTTAAAAAAATTGAATTTAAAAATTTAAAAATTATTTTTAATTAAAAAAATATGATTATCAATTATCTTGACCATAAATGTTGTTATTGAGCAATTTGATCTTTTAATACACTACTAAAAAACTTAATTTCGGAGATACATTATAAATTAGATAAAAGAATCGAAAGAAATTACATAAAAAAAAGTTATATAAAAAAAGTATAAATTTTATTGTTTTATAACAATATAATTGATTTATAAAAATTACTATAGAAATAATATAGAAATTTTTTAATAAAATGGAATCAATTTCAATCAATATGCCAACACAAATTAAAGATTTTTTAAATATATCCAAAATATATTATTGTATTCAAAAAATTTGTTTATATATATATTATTAAAGATTATTATAAAAATTTATAAAAAATTTATAAAAAACTAAAAAATAATAAAGAAAATGCAATAGCAATTATAAATACGTTTAAATAATATAATGAAATTAATTGACGCATTTATCATTGAATTATGCTACAATGTGATTATTATTTATCAGTCTTAAAAGACCGATATATTTAAGTTACAAAATATTAATTTAATAAATAATTTTTTTATATTCAATTCACTTTTCCATCTATTATTAGAATTTAAAATTAGTAAAATACTTTTACAGGTATCTTATTATTAAAAAAATAGAATTCTTACAGAATTTGTTTATTCTATAAGAAAACTATTAATGTAAGTTAATAACAAAATAATATTTTTTGGCACATTTAAACATTGAATATATTTTTTTTTTATTAACTGAATTGTTAACTGATTAATT
The DNA here is from genome assembly GCF_048593485.1 of Apis florea. Taxonomy (NCBI): domain Eukaryota; kingdom Metazoa; phylum Arthropoda; class Insecta; order Hymenoptera; family Apidae; genus Apis; species Apis florea. The sequence goes on from NW_028256746.1 coordinate 4,977,434, forward strand.
AAATTGGTGAAACATTTCATATGTTACCTTGTCATCTATATTGGGATAAAAAAGGAATGGAAAAATATATTAATTAATAGTCACAGTAATTAAATAATTATTTTTTCGATTAGATCTTTTATAAAGAAAAAATAAAAAATTAAATTATGACATGATAATTTATTTCGGAAATCCAAGAATGAACATGCAAATAAAAGAGTCATTAGATGATAAACAGAAATCATATAAAATTGATATTTTACGATTATGTAACAAATAGTATTTTTCCATTAACAAATTAAATTACAAATTTAAGTTACTTTGAAAACAAATAAAACTTGAAAAAAACATCATATACATTTTAAAAAAAATATTATATATATCTTTACTTTCATTTATTACATAATTAAAATTAAAATATGAATTATTTGATTTAAAATATAAATACAGATTTTTTTTTATTTTTTTTTTATTTTTTTACTTATAATTTGATTTCAATATTAAATAAAATAATGAAATTTTGAATTTTTGTATAAATTGTTATAATTATTAATTTTAATTAAAAATTGATGAACTACATATAATAAAAAAAAAAATTATAATTTTTAAACTTATGAATGAATTTAAGACATAATAACAAAAAAAATGCAATATTATTGATAATTTTGTTATAGAAGTTTCTTTCTCTCATTTCCTTTCTTTTTGTACTGCTGAGAATAGTACCGTTAAATGTCAATGATTCGAAGATAGAAAGTGGGTCTATAGTTCGAATAATTTTTTTTTTAATTAAAAATTATAATCTATTTGATAATGAAAGAAATGAAAATAAAGATATAAATTTGAAACGATTAATGATAAAGAAATTTTGTTTTTTTTTCCTATTTTTAAATTATCTATAAATATAAATTATCGTTTTATATGGAATTATCATTTATGAAATTTTATTATTTAATTATTTTTAATAAATTTTTTTAATCCAATTATAGAATAATCCAATTTTAAAATCATTATATTTTTTATTTACTCGAAAAATATATATTTTATCAATATATTTTATATTTATAAGAATTTTATTATTAAAATTTTTATACATTTAAGTAAAGTTATTAACAAGATTAATAAACGTTTTATAAAAAAATTAAATATCAATTTTTTATCAATCAAAAATTCAGTCGATTTTTATTATAGTAAAATTTTTTTAAATAACTGTTCATAATTAAAATAAAAAATATTTTTATTTGAAAATTAAGAACATTTAATATGTTGACAATTATTTTTTACTGTTCTAAAAATCATTTCACTGTACTTTACATATAATATATGTATAAAGAAAACACATGAAATTGATATTTTATTAGTCATCATTTACAATCAATAGTTATTTTTTCATCTACATTGAAGTTTATAATTGGTCGATTCTTTAGATGCAACATATATAAAATTTAATGCATGATTTATATTATTATTAAAAAAATAAATAAATTTTTAAATTAATATAATTTTCTTCGTCATATTTAAATTCATATAAATTCTTTTAAATGTTTTAAAATTTTTATTTTATAATGTATATTAAATATTAAATTTTCTTACATTCTTTAATGAAGATGAAAAGTGGGGAATGAACTTAAGCCCGTTACTAGTGATCACGCCACATCGAAATCATATATTTGATATAAAAAAAAATCACGTAATAATGATAATTTTAATATATCACAAAATAATGAATATTATTTCGAATTCAATAAAATATAATCATTATATTTATTTGATTATTTATAATATATTAAATCAATTATTATTATTTAAAATCAGATTAATTCAGTTATATTCATTATAAAAATTATTCATATTATTCATATTATGTTATATTCATATTTATTATTATATTATTAATTATATTATTAATTATTACATTATTAATATATTAAATTTTTATATAAATATAATATTTGAAAATTTTATAAATAACATAAAAAACAATTTTATAGATAAAAATATTCAAATTTAAAACCTACCTTTCCTTCTTAAATGATGATTTTATAATTTTAAATTCACACAGTACAATTCAAAGTAGTCTTTGATTTCTTCTACTTGATAACTCCGTACTGTACAGACGTTGCTGTGATACTGATTAAACTCTGAGTTTGCCGCGCTAATCCATAGTCAACGATTGTTTGATATAGAATATCATACTTGAAACCAATAATTGCAATTCTTTTATTACGTAGCGATAATTTGCAAAAATTCAAATAAGTTACAGATATATGTATAAATAAATAAAAAATATAGATATATTTTTTAATATAGATATATATAAATATATATAAATTTATTTCTATAAATATGTGGGAATATATTTTCATTATTCATTATTCATTATTTATAAATCATTATTCTGAAATAATCATTTACAATATCAATATTTTAATAACATTATGAAATACACACAATGAAATGCAATAAATTATAAAATTATAATTTTTCAAATATATAAAAAATATCATTATAAAATATTTTTTTCCATTATTTAATTACAAATTTCATTAAATAAAATTAGTTTCCTTCGTTTACGAAAAATCATTTTTTGTGTCATTATGATCATCATCATGAATGTTGTCATAATATTTGTTTATGATTAATATATTCCAAATTTATAATTTAAATAATTAAATTTATAATAAAATTACCATTAAATAAAATACAATGATTTAAACAAGAGAAATATAAAATGAAAAATATCAAATTTAAATTTATTATTATTTTTTAACATTAATTGTAATATTCTAATATTAATGATAAAAACTGTTCATTATAATATATCTTTGTATTAAATTTATTCTATAAAAATCTTTAATACATTAATATATTTAAAAAATATAAAAGAAATTCAAAATCATTTAATAATTTGTTATAATAAAATAATATAAAAAATTTTTTAACATTCTTTTTAATTTAATTTTGCCATATATGAAATATATTATTTTTTATATATTATTTTCAAATAATTAAATTTAAATTTAATATATTTAAAATTTTAAATTTAAAATATATAATATATAGATATATATTCATAATATATATATGTTGGAAAATTGAAATTTTTATATAATAATTTTATATTTTTCTTAAATTAATTATTTTATTAATAAGTTTAATTTAAAAATATTATATAATTTGATATAAACTTACATTATATATCATAATTAACTTTAATTATTAAAAGTTAATATAAAAAATCAAGTTATCCACATGCGCAGAAGACAATAGTATACGCGCGCACACACACACACAAACACACACATATACGCGATAGTTCAATAGGTTAAAGAATTTTATTGTCACGCAAAAGATTATTAACTTATCATATAACCAAAATTAAATTGTGATAGTGAAACATAATAATTCAATTAAACAATCTACAATGCCAGGAACACCTATGAAAGAAAAGAATGATACATTACAAAAATTGCAAATAACGGAACGCCCTCCGATTACAAATTATGAACCCGTTGTGCGGGAAATAACACAAACTGATAAATTAAATAAAAAGTTATTGGTATCGCTTTTAGAAAGAATGAATAAATCTACTGGCGAATTCGATAAATTTATGGACAAAGGAAATAACAGTTGTGATTCTCAAAATGATAATGAATTTTAAATGTAAATGTGCATATTATAAAAGCTAACCTACATATATCATTAACCGGCAAAATTATCATTACAATTATATAATTATCAAAGAACGAATATTATTTAATAAGAGAAGAAAAGTTAGAGTTTTTTGCATTTAAATATTTATATTTAAGAATTTTCTAAAAAATTTAATATTAAACGAAGAATTAATATTTTGTATATAAAGTGGTAATACAACTTGTTGAATATGATGACGATATCGGATATTTCCGATTCCAATGAAAATGAACAAGACATAATAATTCAATACGAAAATCAAGAGTTAGAGGAAGATCAAGATATTATTCAACAAAGATCAGACTTGGAAAATGAAGAAAGTAAAGAAGAGAATATTGTAAAAAGAATTGATCCATCAACTTCATCTAAGAAACATATAGTAAGAAATCCTTTGCCTAAATTAAATACAGAACGTTTAAAGGGTCCTAAAGGAATTCATACTATTGAAAAATATTTTGAAGGCTTTAAATATTATGAAAAAGGATATGAAAAATTAGATTTGGATAGAATTATGAAAAGATTAGAACATTGGGGACATAGATTATTCCCTAAATTAGATTTTGATGATTTTCTTGAAAGATTAGAAAAATTAGGTACTAAAAAGGATCTTCAAGTATTTATAAAGAAATATAGACAAGATATGATCAATGAAGATATTGATATTATTAACCAGGACAATATAGATGCAGAAGAAAATAAAGAACAAGATGAACCTATTGATGAATTTGATTTATTAATTGCAGAACAAATAGAAAAACAAAAACAAGTTATGCAACAATCTTTTAATGTAGCTGCAACTAATAATGATGCATTTGATAAGTTATTATCAGAATCTAATACTGCAAACTCTTTGTTTACAACTAATACTTCTAGTTCTTCACAATTAAGTAATGAAGTAAAAGAACGTATAGAAAAAAATAGACAACAAGCTATCCAAAGAAGACTTGCAAAACTTAAAGAAATGCAAGAAAAAACTAAATAAAAAAATTTGAAAAAATTAGAATCTAATATAAATTCTTTATCTACAGTTAATATTTATAGAGTTATTATAGTTAATTCTTTGCAGTTCAATAATAAGATAAAAAAACATTTAAAAAGAAATTGGAAAAGCTATCCAAAAAAGATTGTAAAATTTAAAGAAATGCAAGAAAAAACTAAATAAAAAAAGCTTGAAGAAGTTAAAATTGCAAATTATCAGAAAATTGTAAATTATTATATTAAAAAATAAATAGTTTAAAAAATAATGGATCTAAGAATATAAATATTATAATATAACTTGTAAAAAAGTCATTAAGGAATTTTATATTCTTTAAATTTATATTGATGTAGCAATTAGAAAAAAAAATACATTATATTATAAAATACATGATCTTAAATACATTATTTATTATAAATTTTTGAAAAATACTTCTTAGATGTTTATGTAATGTGAAATAAATAAATATATCATAATATAAATTATATATTTATTTTACTTAAGTTCTACGTTTTTGTGTACTGATATATAATACATTATTACCACGAATAAATGCATCACCATATTTGTCTTTCAATTGGCCATTTACATATTCTTCTGTTTGTTCAAGTGCTATATTCATATAACCATCAAGACAAGCTAAAACACCTACAAAATAAAAATAACTTTTTAATTATTAAATTATACTTTAAGATACTTTATGTACACTGATATACATAAATACATTACCTCTATAATCTACACCACTATTTAATTTTACAACAACAGGACGTCCATGTATCTGTTGGATAAATTGAGATAATGCTTCTTTGCGACTCATCTGTGAATTTATATATATAAAAAATAAGTATTTATTTATATATTATTTTTTTTTCTTAAATGAGGTTAGAATAACGTTTTAAGATAATTTTATCATTTATAATTGTTATTGTTATGCATTTTTAATGTTTTTTAAACACTTTTTAAATTATATTTAAAATATTCTATTAAAAATTTTATAATTTTACCTTTTAATTTTACTAATTTATTTTTTGATACACAGTATCTAATAAATTTATACTATTGATGAGATTTAACGAATCGGTGATCGTAATAAATGTAGGTTTACAAGTAAATATAAATATTTATATCTATGATAGATAAAATATAAAATAAAAGGGTTTTTTTACTAAATGCATTTATATTAATTGAACATTATATTTTATTTATTTTAAAATAAATCAACCAATCTAATTGTAAATAATAACCATAAACTAAATTTTTATAGAATTTTATGAAACAAAATACTATTAAATTACTTTTTTATTTATTATAATTCATATATTTAATTATTATTAATATAACATTTAAATATTATTATTTATTTTTATATTCTACATTTTTTTTATATTCTATACAATTTTTATAAAATAAAAAAGATATATATTAATATTTAGAGAAACGATAGTTATATTCAACTTTAATATATTTCAAAGATTTTTATAGTATTATGTATAATTATTTGATTATATAGTCTATAAAACAAAAATTAAAAAACTTTATAGACTAAAACGTAACTGTTTAGTGATGTTTATTATAACTTTATTTTTATAATTATTTATTAAAATATATTTAAAGAAATTTTTGGAAAATAATAATTATTAATTTATAGAACTTATTAACTTATGTTTCATTATATTTTTATGTAATTAATGTGACATAGAGGACATTCCATATATCTTATATTTTTGTGAGATTATTTTATCATTAAATATGGTGGTATTAAAACGAAAAATTTGAATAATTTTCTTTTTGCAAGTTAAAATAAAAATGATTTTTAAAAATTTATTTTACTTTTTATACTACTTTCTATTATGAATAAATATATAAATTAGAATTATAATTAAAGCGTAATTACATAAATCTTTATACTTCATAGATAGAGATACGTTGTTTGCAGAAATTTCGCTAATTTACAATTACTATGGTACATTGGTTACCAAAAAAATGTTTTAAAAAGAGGTATTATTCTTAATTTTAATCATTTATTTTTATCTGATCATATAATTTTAATCTTAGATTTAATACATATACAATCGTATAAATTTACGAATTAATACTAACATTTTGATACATCAATTTAATTTAATTAATATTTTAAGTTGATTAAACTATCGATAAGTGTAATTATTTCCACTTTAAAAAAATTATTAAGTTATTAATTAAATTATTAATTATTTAAAAAAGTTTTAAACTTTTAAAATATTTATTTAGCTTATATTTTTTTCAAACGATATGAATGTCATAATATAATTTTTATTATTTTCAAATATATATTTTTTTTTACATCAATATTATATATAATTATTTATTTTTTTATTAGTTTGATTTGATGATTTATTTTTGGTTTTAATAAAAAAATTTTCAAAAATTATCCAATAAATTGTATATACTCTGATAAATCTAATTTAATTTAATTTTATTTAGCATGTAATATGAACTCATTGATTCTAATTTAAATATTTTAACATAATTTTTAATATATATATTTATTTATATAATATATATTATATTTATACATAAATTCAATCTTTTTTTATGTTATATTTTTAACACTGGATTCATGGGATGTAATGAAATAAAATAAAAATGATTACATTTAAAAAAAGTCCTAAAATAACAATATAAGAACAAGTAAGAATAATCAGAATGATTATATCTGACGTTTTATTGATTTATTTTAAAAAATGACAAAATTGTTAGATATTCATAAACTTTTGTTAATCAAAATAATATGCAGATTAATATTAAATCTTATATTTATATATTAATATTAAATCTTTAAAAATTTCAATTTTTGAAATCTTATAAATCAATGATTTCATAATTCATCTATATCTTTGATTAAATTTGCATTTTAATTTACATAGGTAATTTAATAATAGAAAATATTAAAATAATGTATATGAGAAAATTTTTAATTTTCTTTTAATATTAATAATAATTTACTGTAAAATATAATCTATGAATATAATGATATAAATATGGATATAATTATACTTTCATGCATGTTTAAACAAATGATACTATATTTATTATTACATCATTAATGTATATTAGTAGTTTATAATGACACATATAAATTACATTAATGGGGAACTTAAAAAAGCACCTTGTGTTTGATAGCTACTAACAAATATGCAGACAACTTATCTGCTATTAGCAGCAATATTACCTTTCGCCGCTCTTGATATTTGGTATACAAAAATGTAAGTCTCTTTGTTATAATCATAATACAACACATCTATCTTTTTTTTATTAGAATTAATAATTTTATAATATAACTTCTAAAATAAAGAAAATTCCTATTTCTTATTAAGAAAATGTCTTATTTAATATAATCTTATCTAATATAATTTTAAAATTTCTTATATATTTTTATCTTTCTTATAAAATATATATTTACTATAATAATATTTTTAAAATTTTATATATTTGAAGAAAGATAATTTTATTTTAATATACTAAGCACTTTGTATTAATATTTAATTATTAAATAATTTTAAAATATATTGTTTTTTTTTCATTATTAAATAATAATTAAAAAATTATTAAATATAATAATATATTATTTATTTTCTTAAATTACTTTTTAATATGAAATTTTAATAAATTTTTCATTTTAATCTTTTATGTTAGTATTGAATAAATATGAATTTCTTAAAGATTATTTTATAAAATAAATACAATATTTTTTTTGAGTTTTATTTAATTTGACTAAATTTCAAATAATAAAAAATGTAATAATTATTATTTAAATTGTAGATATAATTTTTATGCAATTTTATTCTTTATTTAAATTGTAATATTAAATTTTTATAAAATTAAAAAGATATAATGTTTTTATAATGAGAGATTTTTATCATTATTGTTTTATTTATGTTATATATATATATATTTATTTATTTGTATAAATATATTTTATTTTTATATCTTTTATTTTATTTGTATATTTATTTATTTAATTATTTATTTATAACTAAGAGTTATAAATTATAATTATTTATTATAACTAATATTTAAAAAAAAAGATTATGATTGGAAAATAAAATTCAAATAAATATACTAATATAATATATAGTATAAATTATGGAATTTATTTTAAAATTATTTTATTTTTTTAAAAATATTACTAAATTATTACTAAATAAATATACGTACTAAAGTATAATTATTTATTTATAATAATAGTAAAATATATTTATTGCAGATATTTATTTTGGATTATGAAGGTATCGATATTTACATATCTTGTTATATTTGGACTTTTACCTATTATATTTCATTATTCTTATGCTTTTCAAAAAAAGATTCTTTTCTTAAATTTTGGTAAGTAAAATTTATTTATACAGATTATTGATAAACTTATTTATATACTTATATATGTGATATATTTTTAGTGCAATGGCCACTTAATGTAGATTTTTCAAAACCAGAATCAGTTGGAATGAAAGGAACAAGAAATTTTTATTTAAAAACTGATGAACAAGTGAAAATAGGATTATGGTTGATAATTGATAAATAAATATATATTTTCAATATATTTAAATTAAATACATATTATTTTTTTAGGCAAATACTACCTCAATCCTTATTAAATGATTCCACTATTACAACTGCTAATGATTATGAAGCTGTATTAAAAAATGCTAAACAACCTATTTTTCTTTATATGCATGGTAATAGTGGTAATAGAGCAAGTAGCCATCGTTTAGAATTATATAAACTTTTTCAGAATTTAGATTATCATGTTATATGTTTTGATTACAGAGGTAAGATTAAAATATATGTTATAATATAAATGTTATAATTGTAAAAAAAAATTCATATGAAAATTTTATGTAAACAATTGTCAAATATTTTTGATTGCAATGTTTTTTAATATAGGCTATGGTGATAGTGAAGAAGCAGAACTTTCTGAAATGGGGGTAGTTAATGATAGTAAATATGTACTTGAATGGCTATTAAAAATAGTAAATGGTACAACTCCTGTTTTTGTATGGGGACATTCATTAGGAACTGGGTATAAATTTATATTTATATAAAGTGATAAAATTAATGATAAAATTAAAACTTAGATTTTTATTATATTATAGAGTATCTACTCATGTATTGGCATTATTAGCAATAAAAAAAGTTCAACCTGCAGGTTTGTTCTTAGAATCACCATTTAATAATATAGCAGATGAATTAAGTGAACATCCTTTAGCACAGGTACTATTAAAAATAATAATTTCAAAAACATGGTTCCTCTATATTTATTTAAAATCAATTTAAAATTCTAATTTAAAAATTTTTAATTTGTTTTTAGATATTTAAACATTTACCATGGTTCCATTGGATAATTGTTGAACCATTTTATGATAACTTTCTTCGTTTTGAATCTGATAAACATGTAGAAAAAATTCAATGTCCTATTATGATATTGCATGCAGAAGATGATAATATCATTCCATTTGCTTTAGGTGAAAAGGTACAAATATGTTTCTTTTTTATAAAATTTCATAAAAAAAGATTTCCAATTGAAACTATAAAAAATTTGCTTTTTTTAGTTGTTTAAAGCGGCAATAAATTATCATGGAAATAATACAAATAGCATTCAAATGACAAGAATTGATGCATTATATGGCCTTGGACATAAATATATATGTCGTTATAAAAATTTACCTAATGTAATCAAGTAAGTATTAACTATTAATGTAATTTTATTATAAAGTTTATTAATAATTTTTATAATTTTTTCCAGATCATTTGTAGCTAAAGCACATAAAAATCAGACTGAGTAAATTATATTTAAATGTCAATACTTTTATATAAATATTTTTTTGTATTGCACATATTCAATAATTATATCAATTTTATTGACATGTATAAAATTTATTTATTGCATAATTATATTTTATTTTTTATTAAATAGTTCGCTACTTATAATATCCTGTAAAGTACAATAAAATTTATCATCAAACAATTATTAAAAATGTAATGAATTTATGTTTGAAATAAAATTGAATGATTAATTGAAATTCTATTGTGCAGTTTAAAATTAAAAAAAAGTATATTGGTATTTTTTAAGTGTATTGCATTTATTAAATAAAAAATAAAATAAGATATCATTAATCTTAAAAATCCTATCAAAAATCTTAAACTAAATTCGAAATATAAAACTCATTATAGATAACTATATTATATATATTAAAAATTACGATTTTTATATCTTATTAAATTTTTTTTTAATATTTATAGAATTTGTTTTTTTTTTTATAAAATTTATATTTTTATAAAATTATATTATAAAGATAATTGTAACTAAAAAATTATTAATTATAATTTATAGAATGTAGAGGGCGTTGCAATAGATTTTTCTATAGGTAAATATTCGATACGGATATACATTAATGTAGTTTTATATTCTATGATAATTTTGAAAACACGTGTATATGTTGTTATAAACATGTTTTTTTTATCAATATTTCTGATATTAACAATATTGATTAATATTGTAATTAGTAAACAGTATATTGAAAATATGAAATATATTGATAAATGAAATGTTAGTAAAAAAAAGGAAATTTTATTTTATTTATTTTGTATTATTATTACAAAATAATTCTTTTTTTAGATTAATAAATTACTTATAAAGAAAGAAATGTAACAAAAAATATATATATAAACAAAGAATTTCTAAAATTTTTAAATATAATAAACATTGCTAATTATAAGGAATAATAAAAATGGAGGAGCAAAGTATTTTAACATCAAAATCATATAAACGTGCAGAAACAAATTTGAAAGATAAATTAAAATTAGCATTTTTAAAACGTTATCCTCATTATTTAGTACCTGGATATAATTTACATACTAATTTTTTTGTAGATGATTCTGATTTAGAAAATGTTATAGAACAATATCAAGAATATCCTTATCATTGTGATTTACCAAAACCTTTATTGCCACCTGCCAAATTACCTCGAAATGGTAAATATATTGAATTAATTAATAATTTAAAAGATATATTTTTATAATAAATATTATAATTTATATATATAAATTATATAGTATTGAATGAAGAAGATCCTACATTAGAATTAGTCATTCTTAAGAATTATATGAATAAGGATATAGAAAGAATGAAACATTATTATTTGAAACACGAAAAAGGTAAATCTAATAATAAATATAAAATTTTATAAAAAAAATTATATTTATAATAACAATTTTTAGATTATAATAATAAAATTTTTTAGATTTAAAATTGATATACAAGAAAGATATAAAATGGAATCATATGAAAGATGTAATTACTGCTAAAATACCTAAATATATTGCAGATTTAGCACAAATTATTGATAAAGATCCAGATCCTTATTTTAAAGGAGTAAGATAAAAATTAATGCTTTAATTCTTTTTGTAATAAAACTATTAAAATTTTATAATACAAAATCAAATTTATGTAATTTTTTTTTAGGCTTATAATTGGTATTACACTGGTGGATCTATGAACCATGTAAATTTACATAATAAGGACATTTTACTTTTTCCATTTATGGGAGAATTAGGTATTATTATTATTATTATAAAAATATTTCTTCATAATTTAGCAATATAATTTTTTAATTTATTTCTAGTAAGTACACCTCTTGATAATATAGAAGAGTTTTTATGGAAACCTTTATTGGAAAAAGCAGCTAAATGTGAACTCGGTGGTTCATTGTATGAATTAAAACATAATGTTAATGTTGATATTTGTAAGTAACATATATTTAAAGTTATTTTAAAATAGAAAAATAATATTAATAATATATATATATATATATCATTATTGTGGAGATATATAATATATGATATGATATATGATATGATATTAATGTATAAATTTTAGAATATATTTATATATATTATTACTATATAAAATTTTTATTATAAAATTAATAATTTGTAATTCATATTTTAGGTATGATTTTAGGTAGATATAAACAGCATTGTAATTTTTATATATTATCTGAACGTGATAATAAGTGTAATCTTACAGAAGTACATACACAAATATCAAAAATACCTTATATTAGTGCAGATTTAAATCCTCTTAATGCAAATCAATATTGTTTAGTTGATGTTGATAGATGTGTGACATTATGGGATATGACTAAAATGTAAATATTGTAAATATACATGTTTCTATGATTGAAAAATTTATATATATATTTTTTAATTTTATAGGAAATCAACAAACTCTAGTACTATATTGAACACTACTTTATTAGATGATTCATGGAGTAGTATAAAATTTCAATCTATAGATCCTAATGTTCTTTTATTTATAGATCGATGCTGCCTACATTATCTTGATATTCGCGTAAGAATACAAATATTAATTATTTTTTAATATTCTGTCTATATTATTATTATTATTATTAATATAAATATATTATAAATATATTATAAATATATATTATTATTAATGTAATACTTAGTTAATAATAAAATTATTTAATTAATGATATATTAATTTTATGTAACAGGTTCCATTTGATCGACCAACATTAACAATATGTCCAAAATTGTATTTAGAAAAATGTGAATATCTTTCATTAGATTGTGCTAGTAAAAATAATTTTTGTAGATATATAGGAACTTATCATAGTGTTTTAATGTGTGATAATCGTTCTCCACAAAAAAGTGTTCAACAAAAATGGATTCATCAATTTAAAGGTCCACCACTTATTGGTTCTGTAATAAATAGGTAAAAGAAAATTAAATAAACTATTCATATATAATTATTCATAATATAAATATATTTAAATATGTAATAATAAATTTATGCTTTTAGAGAAGATAAAGAATTTGTTGTTTTATCTAGTCAAATTGCTGGTGAAACTACAATTATTGTAAATACTTGGACAACTAATGAAATTTCACATTCATATAATTATCCATATACTCCTCCTCATATTAAAGAGACATTAAATGAATCTCAAATACAAGGAATGTGTTTAAATCCATATTTGAGAGATAGATTTGAATTATCAAATACTGGTTCTTTTATTATTAAAGATATTAATCAGAATATATTTTTATTTCTTCAAAATTCTATTGGTACATATTTAATATTTATTTTTATGCTTTATTATATTTCACTAATTAAAAATTTTAATGAAAATATGTTTTTTAGGAGATATATATTATCAATGCTTAACACATGATACTGCATTAGACAAATATTCATTTATTAATGGTAAATCATGCTGTTTATTAAATGCTTGGGAAAATGCAGTATCTGCACAAATAGATACTATAGTACCTCTTACAATATCTAATAAGTTAAATGTGGAACATTTTTTAAAGAGTAAATAAATAATAATTTTTTCATCCTAAAAAGATTAAAAATTATATAGATTTATTTAAATTGAATATTATATATATACATATATAATTTTAATTTAATAGGTTTTACAAATAAAAAATTACAATTGAAAAATCATAAACGTAATTCAATTAATTGTTTTGAACCAAGTTGGAAACAATCCTTTGAGAAATTAAATACTTATATGGATATATTGGCACCTGAACTTTTAGCTATGTGGGAAATATGTGAGGAAGTTCCATTACCTTTAACAACAGCACCTCATCAAAAAGTTTTAAGTTGGTTAGAATCTGCAGATCCAAAAGCACCAATTTTATCACAAGAAGAAATGGAGAATATATCAATGCCAAATACACAAGAATTAATAAGTGTATCTCAAGAAATAACTTATTTGGATGACAGTAATACATTACAAGATCTTTTACCAAAAGTTAAAACTACACATTCAAAAAAAGGAAATATACGAAAAAAACGGAAGGTATGAATACTTAAAGAATTTAATAATTGTATATATAATAAAGATAAAATTATATTTTCTTAATAAAATAATAAAATTAAATATTTCGACATATGAATTACTTGTTTATTTATTTATAGCAAAAATTATACAATAATTACACAATATGTATCGACAAAATGAACGAATATGTTAATGATAATTTACAAATTTTTGTATTTTACAACATTGCATTTTTTTAATGATTTAGCGATTCCAATGAAATGTTGGTTTCCATTTTGATGTAAGTACCTTACTACTTTCTTGCTGTGCTTTATTTTCCTCTTCTTCTATTTGCATCTAGGTAAATTTTATAAATAATAAGAATTAAATTTAATATAATATAATGATATAATATTTATAGTTAATTTTATAGTCAATATAATATAATTATTACCAAAAATTTTCGTTGGTTTTCTCTAAAAACTTGTAATGGATTATCAAATTGTCTATAATAATTAAGAACTTCTCGTACATCTTCCACATTTGTTGCTAATATAGCTACAGGATAAGAATAAATAAAATAAATAATTATACATGTATATAATTTATAATAATTAATATAAAAAAACACATACTTTTAAGGAATGCAGCTAAATCGTATAGCGTTGTATCATCATCGTTTCCAATCCATTGTGGTAATTGTAAAGTATTCTCAGGATGAAATTTTGTACTTTTTGGATTCCAATCAACTACTATAACCTAATAATATAATGAATAAAATATATATAACAAATTTTTCTTTATTAAGATAAAAATTCTATACTTACTTTACTAAGATCACGATTAAGAGCATTTAAATCTTTAACATGGTGACCATCTACAAAACGTGTTGTATCCCTTACTAATCTGTACATGATATAACCATTAGGATCCAAAATATCCAAGATAGGAAAAACAGTCTATAAAAGTCATATTAAATATATATATATAAATGATATATGAAAATAATAAATAAAATAATTTTGACAATTTATTCAATTACCATTCCTTGTTCTGCTGTATAAACTACAATTTCAAATTGTGGTGGAGCTATAGCCTCTAGAAATTGATCCACACCAGGCCTCTTTTTAAATCTCCAACCAGTTTCATACTAAGATAATAATAAAAATAAATATTCATAAAATTTTTATGAATAAAAATATATTAAAAAAAAAAAAAAAAAAAAAAAAAAAAGCTACTTACTGTCCAATCAGGATGTACTAATACATCTGTCAATTCTAGCACCAAAGTATAAGGGGGTTGAATATAAGGATATTTGAGTGGATCTGGAAGTAATTTATTTCTACTAGGTTCTTGAACCATCTAAAAAACATATATTTCAATTACAATTAAAATATGTGCTTTTAATTTTATTTTAAACTTTTGATACCTTAGTATAATAATTAAATTCCCTTTTAAGCATTTTATATATTCTTTCATAAAATGGTAAATTTGAAAATTCATCTTCGATAACATTTCCATGTTCATCATATTTAGCCTTTGTTAAATTATATATTACATAAGACAGTCCAACAGTGGTAAATACTCCCAAGAATGCAAAACTATATTTAAGCACTCTTTGTGATTGTTCTCGTTTTTCTTTTTCTTCTGCTTCTTCTTTTGCTTCTTCTTCTAACTTTTTATTATCTAATCCATCTTGCGTTAAAGATTGCACAGTTCCTCCAGACGATTGAATATTTGTCAGACTACCTGTTATTTTTGGTCTATGTGCTATAAAAGAAAAATAATAAACAATTATTATTTATTATATATTATTTATTTTTTTTTTAAATATTTTTTTATTGTATAGAAACTGAAAATTTGAAAACAAATTATTTACATAATATTAATGTATTATTTATTTAAAAAATTAATAAAGATTTATTTCATTCATATATCATTGAAAAAATTTCACAATAAACAACATGCAGCTAGCGCGTGTTTCGGTTTATAATAAGGTTATATTTTTTGTATTTACTTACCTTCAGTGTTATAATAATGTCTTTGCGCCATTTGAACAACTGATATTCGAGCGATCGGTAGACGAAGTGCTGAGTATATCGTTGTTGTATTTGCATTGTATATTTTGTATAAATGTCGTATACTTTTTGTCGCAAATGCCATTACTTTAAACAAATCATGAGCTTTCTGGCAGATGTACGCAAAGAGCTCGTGTTCGTATTTTCTGATATGTTAGACAGAGTCGATGTTTTAGAAATCTAGTTTTCCAACATATCTAAAGGCAGTTTACAAGAAGTTAAAATCACAGATCGTTTGTAATATATAGAGTGTTAATATATTCGTGAGATAACTTTGGAGGATTGATTATAGGGGCCAAAAAACACAAAAGTTGATATACAAAAACATTGGTTGAGACTTATTTAGTAAATTATAAGCAATTGAAGATTGTAGATGAAGCGAGATACAGATAGAATGAGATAGCTCTTTTTCCACTGTCGCGTCATTTCGTTCTATTTCCGCCTCACTTCATCTAATACAAACTTAAATTGCTTATATTTTAACAAATAAGTCTTAATCGATATTTTTACATATCAATATTTGTATTTATTTTGATTTCTACTCGATTCTTCAAAACTGTTTCATAAATATATTATATTTATATATCCAGAAAGAAATTTTTTTATAGTTACATGAATATGATATCAAATTCAAATTTTATATAATATAATATATTGAATTATTAAGATTAATAATATCTACTTTTTTCTTATTATGTCATTTTCTTTACTTTTTTATTATATTTTGCTTATTACGTTATAGTAATATTCAGTTTTAAATTAAGTTAATAAATATTCAAAGTGATATTTAAAATTATTTAAAATTTGTATAGCGATACAATAGCAATTTCACAATTTTTTTTCATATAGTTTTAATTATTCGT
The DNA here is from genome assembly GCF_048593485.1 of Apis florea. Classification (NCBI taxonomy): domain Eukaryota; kingdom Metazoa; phylum Arthropoda; class Insecta; order Hymenoptera; family Apidae; genus Apis; species Apis florea. The sequence goes on from NW_028256746.1 coordinate 4,994,859, forward strand.
AAATATTATTACAGATTAAATAACAATGGTTTAATTGTCCGAAACAAAATTATCTCAACGTGTGATGCAACATCTGAAGCTTGATTTAATCAACTTGAGGAAGTTTGCTAGTGGACGGTAGTTGTCAGGTCAGTATATGCATTCTATACTAGCCAGGGGAATTTTGTGGACATCGCGTGGTCAACCACTCTAATATTAATAGGTCGGGTATGAAATTTGCTTAATCATGACTAACGGGATGACCCAATGGAATGACAATAATTTGCCAGTGTTCACTCACCGCGTCAATCTCGAATAACGATCGCCAACGAAATTGGGACCATTGTTAAGTGATGTATTATCGATAAAAAATATTAATCATTGCGCCTCCATTTATTTATTTTTCTAAATACGTTCCTAATAATATCGAACCTCTTTTAACAATGGTTGCATTTCTGTCAGGCTTGGAACATATAATCGTTTGAAAAATAAAAAAAAGAAAAAAGCAAATAGGGTCCTCACGACTAAGGGACGAATTTATCGCTGAATTTTTCCAGGATTTCCCAGGACAACGCTTAAATTTTTGTCCCCGCAATACATAAACCGTACGCGCGGGATGAACCCGTCTGCTGCTTGTGTCAGCTGCTGTTAGGACCGTAATGAGAGGTGCCATAATGTTAACGGCCGAACGCATACATTCAAGCAATTACGTCGCTCCAACTAATTTCTGTCCCTGGGCAAACTTGAGGAATTCCATGTGGCACGAGTAGAGACGCGCGGGCGTGTAAGGGATTGCAAACGGGGGGCGGAGGTTGCCGAGGAAGAGGCGGAAGTTACTGCTGACCATTTCGTTGGATCTACCCGCGTTTTCACCGCTCGCTTATACACACGGTCGCGTAGCCCCTCTACACATTGTGCGAGAAGCGTACAAATACAAAAGCGATTCGCCCTTTAGCGAGACGGAGTTACGAATGCAGCCGAGAGGGTTGTTTGTCAAGAGAATTTTCAGCGGTGAGCACGCTGGCCAACGAGTATTACGGGTTGAATTAATTCCTAACAAAAATATGTGAAATATTTTCACGGAGCAGACGAGCGAGCCGCACACACCTCGCACACCTCCATATTATTGCAAAAAGGCCAGGTATATACCGTATACGTATACCGTTTGTTGGCCATTGCCCTACACGCTTTCTGTTTTCCTTTCAGATTGCGCGTCAAGTTTTTCGCGACAAATTGCCTTCGGGCGAGAGACCTATTTCTTCCTCGTACTACGTTCCTGCATTTTTACATCTCAAGACCGATCGTTCTTTTTCAAGCTTACGTTCGCCTTTCACTTTTTTTTCGTTGATTTGTGTCTGGCACAATATTCTGCTAAATATTTATGATAGAAAATCCTGTATTAAAGTGAAATTTATATTGAAATTTAAAAAATTCAAGACTGCATAATCAAAAGGATGTATGGACCGTTTCGATCCATTTTTCACAATTACAACACGCATATACGTATACGTTATACGTATAATAATATAGGAATCGTTTAATTCTGATATTTTGTTCCATTCATCCATGTGATACCGGATAATCTCGATGCAAATCATAACTGGTTAGTTAAACAATGCCTATTAATCTACGATTTCATGTAATCCGTCACAAACACGAATCTATCCTGTATTCGTAATATTTTATTTTTTTTTCTTCTTAAATGCTCGATTATTATTCTCGTTCGAGCATCTAAAACAGAATTCTTACATTCGGGATCTATGTTAAATCTACGTCCCCTGTAAACGTCATTCTTGGCGGTGCTCGTTCACTCGGACCCGGATGCTGCTATTTGCACACACGGTCTCGCGTCGAGAAAGATTCTCCAATTCGAAATTCCTTCTCTGCGCCCAGAATAGCCATTCAAGTTGTCAGGGACGCGTCGCTACTATTCACCAGCCATTCCTTCTCCCCCTCCCCTCTTTTTTTTCCCTTTCATCGATTTTTCATTCCTTCCCGACGAGTGAATCAACGACGATTCACCTTTCGATCTCGAAACTCTCGAAAAAAAAAGCTCAGATCACGACGCGAGATCCCTCCCTTCCCCTAATCTTTTTTCTCCTTGTTTCTCCCTCTAATCTCTCTTTTTAAGCGTCGATCGTAATTGACCGTCGCGACGCGTCGTAATTTTCGACCCGTCTAAGCAGGAATTATATGCGTCGAAGCATCAAGGATGGAGTAAGTGTGTGTGTGGGGGTGGCGCAGAGTGGAGGGTTGCGAGCGAGGCGGCCGCGAAAGGGAGCATTTGGCGTAATCGAAGTATCGCGTGCTCCCGGAACGATAATTCCATTACGCGAGAGAACAAACGTACCTACATACGTACGGCGAAGGCAGGACATTTTTATCGGCTACGATCTGATATTTCGTCGATCAGCGTTCGTCGAGCGTTGTTGTAAAAGCGTGTGCGTGAGATACGCGAGTAATTCTCCTCGCGTGGGAAAGTAACGTTTCGAGCTGGCATAAATATAACGGTCGAGACTTAGACGGAACGAACACGCTTACGATAACTTCTTATATATATATATATATATACGTTCGCCAATCATCCTGCATCCTGAGTGTTTGAGTAAACTATTAATTCGCTTGTCGGGAGATACTTTTCGATATAATTCCGATATACAACCTCTTTGCCCCTCCCCTCTCCGCCTTTCTCTTCGTTCTCCCATTTTTCCTTTTCTTTCTCTTCTATTCTTTTTTCCTTTCACGTCTTTTTTTTTTTTATATCTCAAGTACACGTTGAATTTGCGGATCGTTATTATGATTCACCAGGTTTTGACGCGAAAACGAGCCGGCCTGAACTTTCTTAATCTGAAGTAAACCAAAGCGCGGATAATACGCCTTCTCTCCACCCATTCGGAGACTTTAATAATCTAACTTTTCGCGCTACTTTGCGTCCCACTTTTAACCTAAAAATTGCTTTTCTCTCCCCCTCGCTCATAGAGACCAGAATTGGAGAGGGGGAAGGGAGTTGAAATTGTAAAACGAGTATTTATACGCCCTCCCGTATGTCATGCTTTCAACGTTGCTTTCGCGAGAGAAGCGAAAAAGAATTACTTCTTCTTTTTTTTCTTTTTTTTTTTCCGAATTACTCGATGAAACTTTTTTCATTGCCCTCTATCCATCGGTATTTAAAAATGGGAGTATTTCTTCCCTCCTGTTCGTTTCGACGAACATTCCATCGTTGAAGAGAGAGAGAGAGAGAGAGAGAGAAATGTGTTAAGAGATCGAGTTCCTCGATACCGAGACTTCTCTCCTTTATACGGAGGATAAGGATGGCCGGGGAGATTTCATATAGATCTGAATTACAAAGCTGGTGGAAGCGGTGGCTCGCAATAAAAATCGGCTCTGCGTATCTGTCCGTGCACGCGGTAGCGGCCCATCTCCTCCATCCTTCGATCTCGCCTCTCTATTCCCGGCCATTCATCGAGCGACGATCGATTACAGTGCTCCCGCGGACAATACCATTCGGGACAGTGCGAATTTCATTCTTTCGTTTCGTACCGCGCGTAGAACGCGGCGACAAAAGCTCGGCCAACAGAGTACGATGCTTTTCACGTGCCTCTCTCTCCCTCTCTCTTCCGCCAATTCTATTCCGCTCGCGCCTCCCCTCCCGGCCTAAGTCTCGCGTGAATTTACATCGCGACCGTATCTATAGGGAAACTTGTTCAAACGCGGTGTTATTCTTCCAACGTGATCCTTTCTCATTGTTTCGCCCTCTATGCGGATATTACGCTGTAATTTATCGTACGGCTGAGCCTCGCACGCGCCCTCAGCCACGAATCGATTTTTAATAAAAATATATATCGCATTCGAAGTAACTAAGTTGCGAATCGACCGACTAGACTGCACCATGTATATTTCTCCAGCCGACTGCGGGGATCGAATAATTTGTTTAATATCTCGTATATATATATATATATTTTTATTTGCAAATCTCGTTTGCAAAAATTTTTTTACTTGTTGGCAAAAAAACTCTTGTGTCGGGCGTTGCGTTTACGATGAATTATTACGTTAAGACGGGAAGAGAATAATTTTTTTTTTTTTTTTTGGGAGAATAAAATCGTTCTTACACTTCTACTTGTTTCTACGTCATTTTGAATCTTGAGTCTTATGAGTGGCGGTAGGGGACGGCCATATTTTTCAGACTGCCCGAGCTGTACGCGACGACCATTTCGGATAATAGGGAAAAAGATCGGAGGGAAAAAAAATTTGACGACGGTCTTCTAGCACAGACGGGTTAGTTCGAGTTCAGCGATATATTAGAAGAATCGCGAAACTTTTTAACGTATAGTACACGAAATCTTGAAGAATTTCGGTGGTATATATCCCCTTATTATTCCGAAAAAAATGACAAATTGTAAAAAGATGGTATAATTCTTGTAAAAGACTCGTTCAGTTGAATTTCACACATACAAAAAAAAAAAAAAGAATACGCGAATAATATTATCGATAATACAATCCGATGCGTGTTCTCATCGAGCGATCAATAAAATTAATTGTTATATATTTCACATATTTGCATAGATAATAACGATTGGTAGGAATGACCGATTACAGTACGTGATGCTGCGTTACGTCGACGGTGAATACTTAGCAAATGAAATTTCATGCGTACACGTACACGCGTTGGAACGTGATCAAAATGTCTAACATATTTGCGAACGTTTATCCGCTGCTGGTAGACGTATTTCAATTCGTAATGTATCACATTTTATATTGTATTACGTACATTGCATTATTTTATTACGTTATTCTATTTGAAGACGAATACATATAGGAATACATAGGAATATCTTTCACGTTTGATATCAGAGAATCGAAGTCACGATCGAATAGAGAAATAAATCTGTTAGATAACAATTGAAGAAATAATTCGTGAGATATGCATCATAACATTTCATTTATCTCATTTCGTTATTGGTACACAATTGAATCTTTTTTTAATAACTTGGATTCATAAAATTCCGTTAATACAATTATACAAAATTATACCTTGATGGAAAAACCTAGGAAGAAAAAAAAAAAAAAAAAGAAAAAGAAAAAGGAACGTGGTAAAGATTCATGAATATTCTCTGTCATAACTCTTTCCGTTCCACGCTTCATTTCAGAACACGCGACTCTCAAACGAGGCCGAATTTCTCCGAATTTCCAGAGAATTTTTCGGAGCGAATCGAGTAAATTAAGTCTGCCAGTAATTATTTCAAGCGATTTTCCACGAGCACGTGAATGAAGTTAATCAGAGCTATTTCAAAGAGAGAGAGAGAAGAAGGGAAATAGAAAAGGGAAAAGAGAAAGATTCGGAGTGGAAGCCAGTCAGATTTTCAAGGCGTTTTTATTACTCTATCACGAGCGGCGAGCCTTAAGCTGCGCTTTTCCTCTACCTCGTTGACTAATGGTCCATCATCGTTTCACCCACGTTGCGTACCACGACGAATGGCCCGCGTGTCCTTACTCTCATTCCATTCGGTACAACGTGACTTTGTTCTTGCGATCTATACGCATCGAACAATACCTTTTGCTCATCCACGCGGCAATAACTTGGACACCGTAGACCGATACGTTTCGCGAAAACGGCGGATCAAAAAAATATATAGATCGAAACGAGGGCGCTGGCCGCATTGTTCGGAGAATTTATTGCGGCACCGCGATTTCGTGGTTGGAGGACGCAAGAAATTGTTTCGCGTTCATTATCGCCAGGATGGATCGAGAGATTGAACCACTTTTGCCCGACTTCGAAACACCTTCGAATTTTTTATTTATACCTCGAGAAGAAATTAAATCCTCCAGAAGGAACTTTCATCCCGATTATAAAAGATTGACAAAAAGATCCGTAAGTGAAACGATTGGTAATTAAGGTTAATCGTTTGAAAACCGTTATTCGATATACTTAAAAAAAAAAAAGAATATCACAAGTAAAATTTGGTACAGGCTAATTTTTTCTTTTTTTTCTCTTATAGGATACGAAATGAAGCATTAAGTTATTCGAAACAACATAGGCCGACTTACCGTGTACATTTTTTACCGAAAGGTAACCTCGGGGAAGAAATAGGATCATTATTTCTTCTTTATTAGCAATCATTCTCAGTGGATCCGCCACCTGACATCCTTGACAAGGGGACGTATATCAAAGATGAAAATATGCTCGTCTCTCACCCGGGGCATCGTTAGACAGGCTTAATACGCTAGTAAAACATTCGGACGGCATCACACGGTGTTGGCCCATATTAAATTCTTAGCGGGTACCGCGTGTCGGTCTTGATGTCCTTCATTAATCAATGCATTGTATCCGGCTCGGTAAGTGGGATCCAAATGTTTCGACTTTTTCTGCTCTATGATCTTTCCTCTCTCTCTCTCTCTTTTTTACCTTTCTTTTACTTTTCGGTCGGTTGGTCCATCGTAACTTTGGACCATTGTGCACAATTGTGCCAACAAGGTATGAAGCCACGGTATATATATATACACACCAGTATGGTGTATTGCCACCTCTGTACATTGTAACTTATGGCATCCCATTATATGTAAAGTAGGACGTGTCAGGTCAACCTCATTGTTTCGTTCTTCTATTTGTTTGACCCTTGATCGAATATGTAACATCCTCGATTTAGTAGTTAGGGAAATTTATGGGAAACCGAGAGCGATCCGAGTGCAAGATGGATGCTATTAGAAAGAAAATCTCTTTTGGAAATATTAATTAAACAAAATCGTTGAAAATAGATGATTTTTTTCGCTTCAATACTTTTCTTTCTTTCTCTAAATCATCATTGTCGAAACAATTTCTGTACGTACATTTAAAAATAATCCGCAAAGTTACCATTCGAGATCGGGGAGAATGTTGAGTACGGTACGGATAGATGTCGCTAGTATTTCCTTCTTTCGATCATTCGAAGCGGAAACTTCGCGGAGGTACGTTGCTATTAAAAATCCGAAAGCTTAAATGTCGCATAAACATTTGACTTTTAACTGATTAAATATTTATCACGGTGATTGCTCTCTTCGCAATCAATCTTTCGAAATTTGTTTTTACAGGAGTGCTAATGGCGAATCGCCGCAATAAAACAGGCGCTTCGATGAACGTTAAAGCGAAAAATTTTTTGTTCACCTGCCTAGGGTATTTCTTTCTAAACGTGCAGACGAAGGTAACCATTTCAGGTGGTGTATACGTGTGTGTGTGTGTATGCGCGTTACAAGACACGCTAACTGACCATTATGCAGATTTCTAATGATTAGATATATCGGTCGTTTGCCAGTAAAATGAATGTAATATACCTTTGTGAGATCCGCTTCTCCCTTTCCCTCGGTTCCCTCATTGCTTCCTTAATTTGTTATCTTGAACTAACGATCCCTTGTCCGATGAAAGAAAGACCAAAGAAGTGAAACAAAAGGAAAGAAGGAAGAAAAAGGAGGAGGGGCGGGGGGAGAGGAAAGAAAAAGAATCAGGGGAGAAAGCAGACGAACTCTGACGTGACTCGAAGGAAAGCGATCAGCTCGTGAAATAGGTTTTCCCAAACTTTCACGGACGAGGGGTTAAAACCTTGGCTCTCTTTTCGTTCTTCACCATTTAACGGGCTGCTTGTCGTCGGCCGAGAATTGAACGAGAATTTCTATTTAGAGCTAAGAAACAAATAGTTCCTCGTGGGGTTGAAAAACGCGGCGAAACAATGGGGAATGTATAATGGGAAGGTATCGTGTTCCGGCGTATTGCGTTTGGCCGAGCTCCAAAATACCGTTTGTATGAATTTGTAGCGATTTCACGAAACTTATCTTCGCGAGTGTTCACCAAGGTATCTCAATCCTTGCGTTTAAACGCTGATTTTTAATAGCGTAGGTACACGAGAATATCAATTTCGATTCTCTTTTCAGATCAGAGAAGCTTTAATTAACCACGAACAATGGGGAAGTTATCTCAGATTTGAAGATTAGGTTTCAGGCGGGGTATTTCTATTATTAACATTTCCATGTGTTGATCGTTGACGATGTTTTCCATTTCGCACCTGTATCGTGATTAGAAATACTTGGACAATGGAAGACGAGATCTCTCAGGTGTGGCGCACAACGAATCGAATTGAATTCTCATGAGCGTGCGAGACACATTGTTATTTAATGCAACACGTCAGGGAAAAATTATCCTTGGCCGGTAAAAGATAAAGATATGCGAAAAGGTTACATTGGAAAGGCTCGTAAGTGATAATTTGAGAAACAGTTTATCGAATATTTAAAACGTTTACGCTTTATTAAATATTCATGAATGTCTTATTCGATATACGATATTTTATCGGCGAACCGGTTATAGGCAATCACGACCAGAGATTAAATAATTGCATTTATATTTTTGTACATCGCTAAAGAGAGGCAATATTGTATGCGCTTTTAATAAACACGGCAATACGATCGCGTGTTGATACATAACCTTGATGCTGATTTTTGCCGATTAATTGGAACGATTCGTAATTAGCGCGATACAGAAAAGCTGCGCGCGCAGCTTTAACCATCCGATCTTATCGTTGGCCACGAAACGGCATTGAATACGAGAACGTTTCTCGGACTTTCCTCCGAGGATGCCGACTTTTTTATTAGATTACGTCCCTTGATATAGCGGCTCCGGTTAAGCCTAGCATTAGCATATTTCAAACTGTATAATTTATGCACCCATTACATCACGAGAAAGAGAGAGAGAGAGAGAGTAAGGGCTGATGCTAAAGGGGTGAAGTTTCGTAAGTTATATCGAGGTTGGGACGAGGCAAACACAAGGTCTTCGTTGTATTCATTCGTAAAGCTGTTCATTTATTGATTTTTATTTATCGATAAAATTTTCTAGATTTCTTAAGCATTGACTGTCCAATGTACATCTTTGCATATTAAATTTATTTTTTGTTTTAGGATTGATTTTACGTATATACACATATATACGTAAATAAATAATATATAAAACATATATATATATATATATATATATATATATATATATATATATCTTAATATCTTGAATATCCTTTTGCGCTATTTAAATCTAAATATAGCGTGTGCACGATTTCGAGGTGATTCATTTTACAAGGGGAATTTTGAAATACGTCGCGTGTTGACGATACAGTACACGAAAATATCAGAGAAGTAGACATATATACTAGCAAGGAATCTACGAGGATTATTCAAAATGGGTTCGATATTCAGCGAATAAAATCTCCATTCTACTCGTAATTGATTGTTTCGTCAAATGAATATCCTCTATATCAGTGTCGACAGATATATTTTCGTCTCTTAAGAATATTGGAAACGAGGCAGGAAGCGTATGGAAGCCAGAAAAAGGGACCCCTTTTCGATTGAGCTACACCCCTCGTCAGCAGGAATGATCGATAAACCCCGCGAAATATCTGCCATGAGATGTAAACGGCGTAACATACTTTAATGGGGAATTTAAAGGATGCTGGGACGGCGAGCATGTTGGACCATATGCTGCTTTTGGACTCAGAAACACATATTACGCGCAAAGTGTTGCTACGAATTGCTGGAAATGGTTTAATTACCGTTATTATTATCGGGATAATAATAAGAGATAGGAATCTCGACACCTGGAATCTAACTACGTTTCCGAGTAATCGTTCCGTTTAAGCAACCGTTACGATAATTCTCGTTGAACGTTCAAATGATATTTTAATTACCTCGAGCATCGACCTCGATTGCCATCGATGATTTATAGTTGCTAGCAGGAATTAGCTACTTCATGAATAAACGTCGAGGTAATCTATAAAACGATTATCTTCCTCGATCGAACTTTATTTGTTTTTAATTAAATCGAAAGTTTCGTCTATATTTGATCGTCTCCGTTCAAAATATACTATATAATTTATGCCTCATAAATCAGTCAAGTCTCGCGAATGAATAGAGATAACTGATTTCATGCATGAATTATATTCTTCATCGATACTGTTTCCTTCAAATTAAGTCTTTCCATCCAATACTATACACACACGCGCACGTATATATAATACATCGCGAAGAAAAGATCGAAATGCGGTACAACTAGTATTCAATTTTTCAATGCAAAATCTCTAATTTCCCCAAATTTCTAAATATTCTAACGAAACATCGATCGCGAAGAGCTTTCAATTTTTCACCACTTCTATCTATCTTATGAATCCATCAAATTATTTACGGCACGGAGAAAGCTATATAACGCCCCTTTCCCCCAAAGCAATTGTGATTTCTCGACGACTTGTTCGGCGACATGGTGCGAAGAAACGCGTCTTCTCGAATAGCGTTTCCAACAGCTCGCTCGTTGTTTCTCGCTCTAATTATGCACATAATAAATAACATGCAATATTATCTATCTCACACACACACTCTCTCTTCTCTCTCTTTCTCGTATTCCTTCGTCCCTTCGGCCGCCGATTCGGCATCGATCGGCATAATTCTCCGTGACACGTACGCGCCTACGACACGAAATGTCCACCGAAGTTTGTACGTAAGCGTTGCGCGCGTGTCCTCGACACCCACCCTCGCCTGGGATTTCTGGGAATGCGATCATTAGGCCGCCGCCACTTTCGCACGAGTACGTTGACGCGGCTTGCGCCGGATAATCAGATACGCTATCTTTGCGCTAATTAAATCGCTTTTTCGCTTGATTAATTAGCGATCCACGCCACACTTTCCTCCGTTCGTGAATGGATCATCCAGCGGCCGATCCACACGAGCTCGATCCTCGACCTCGATCGAGAGATGGAACAATTTTTGGAACCATGTTTGGAACGTTTCGCCAACCAAAAACAAATAAATTAGGGAAAGTAGGCCACCCGTTATCACCCTCGTCGCCCTTCGATCGACCCGATGTTCGATCACGAAGCTCTTAGGATAACCCGGTGAAAGTGTTCGGCCAATGTGCACCTCGAGGGTTGCACGGTGCAAGATATAACAATGGGGGCTCGGTGGAAGAGGCGCTTGTAAAAATTACGATATTATCTCTGGATCGGGCAACATGGTTGCTGCACGGCTGAATGAGCTGCCACGTGCCCTCGTTGTAATCATTTCAGAGGGAACGTTTATGAACATTTATGGACCGCTCTGCGATTAACCATCAATTTCTTTCTACATGTAACGATGATATTATATATCGTTATTCTTCCTCTTCCTATAGTTATTAATTTATAAGAATATACAAGGGGAAAGTTTTAATGTTTCGAAGGAAGGCACAGATAGAAAAATTTATTATTCGAGTAAAGTAAGAATTTTTTCCCTTGAATGGAACGTTTAATCCAGCCAGAGATAGAAGTGACAAGACAATATTTTACGACGGGATTGCAGCGCTAGCGATCCGGATTATTAGATGCAGGAGGGGCTAAAGAAAGGGAACAAATCGTTGCCACTCAAGAATGTTAATACGCGAAAGTGTCACACAGTGTCGACCTTAATCTTAAAACGATGCCATCGACGAAGCATCGTTCGTATGTGCATCGCTTAACGGACGCTCAAGACGTTTAAAAATGCAGATGGTAGCTCGCGCCGTGGCTTAAGAATCAGTGATAGTCAGCTGAATTTTAAAGAGGCCGAACGTCTTATTCCGTGCACGAGATAATGGCTCATTAACGATGACTGTAATATAGAGTTGCAACATACGTGCGATGATGAAAATCTAAAAAGTTTCAATCTATTTCGATCGCTATAATCACGTTTAACTTTTGAGATACTCGTTGGAAAAAATTTACAACATATATATATATAAAACCGTGTTAATTTTTCAGAATAAGAATTTTTTTGAACGAAAACGGGAACAATAAAATATCCATTTCATTTACGTTTCGTGAAAATAAGCGTGATCTTTGGGGATTAAGCTTCAGGAATTTTACTATACTCGGTTCATGCATGTACGCAACCTGGTTAATTTCGTTACGCGGGAGAACCGTTTTCTCTGAAAATATTTTCTTGCGCACGCGAGATTGTTTTCTTTACAAGTACCTATATGCTTCCCTGCCACACCTTGTGTATCCTATTTCGCGGTAATCCTTCCGAACGGTTTGTTCTGCAAAGTTCTTCTTCCATCCCCCTCGCTCGATACGTGCGTGCCACCGAGATCGCCAACTTTTAACAATGTATCACGCGATAACCTTTCTTTATCGCTTCTAAATATAATATACCGTCTTCACAATCGGAATATCCCCATATTAAATGCATTATTATTATTATTATTATTATTATTATTACGTTAAAATATATTCATTCACGTAAAATATGCGTATTTTCATAAAAAATCTAATAATACGAATAATATCTATTCCATTTTATAACATTTCGTATTATATTTCATTTTATATTTTGTAATATCCTATTTTCGAATGGAAATTATAATACCAAACTATCGAAAATTATTTGTTTAAATAGACTATTTGTCAAAATGATCTCCCCCCGTTGCACGATTTCCCGTTGCATCGTTTTAATTAATTTTCCGATTATCGCCATGGAGATATATTATTCCATACATTTTCTAGCCTGTTCGCACATCCCCACCCCGGAGAGATTCGGTATTGACACAACGTGAACATTCGTGTTATGTACAATGATGGAGGCGTAGATGGAGAGAGAGAGAGAGAGAGAGAGAGAGAGAGAGAGGGAGAGAGGGAAAGGGGAGGGAAGTTTTATAACGTCGATAGCGAATCAAGTACAAAGTCGGTGGTCGTTATCCAGGTTTTTGCGGGAACAGAAATGAGGAGTCAAACGACTAAGCACTTGGCTGTGCCCGGGCCAGACTTTGCGCATTTGTTGCAGAGTTTCTTTCAGACGTCCAATTGAGTTCGTGGTTTAACTCGTTGAGCTTTTGCGAACGCATCGGTGCGCCCCAACTGTTACTCGAACTCTTTTCGTTTAAATCGACCGGCACAACGAGCGGCCGTCGCTCGCCGGCCCAAATTTTCTCCCTTACGCAAAAAACGAAACCGAAACGAGACGAAATTGGGGGAGAGAGAGAGAGAGAGAGAGAGAAGGGAGGGGAAAAGGATCGACGAGATGCAATTTGTTGCATTTTTCTCGTCACATCCGTTAATTCGAACGCGATTTATCTTTAATCGACGTCGATTTTCGAAGATGGAATGGAAAGAAAAAAATCCTCTCCTCTTTCTTACTTTCTTCCTTCCTTCCTTTCTTTCTTTCTTTCTCGTTCATTCTCCGTTCCTTGGTTTTTCAACCTCCGACCTAAATATTTTTACCTCGAACATCCAACGAAATCGTTACTTCCCAGCCGTTATAACATCCCTCCCCGCTCGGTAGCTCGTTTTTCTCAACTCGTTAAATAGCAATCGTTAGCTAGTCCCGATCGAGGAGAAGAAATCAAGCGCGAGATTGTATATTAATAATAAAATGATAGGAGGGGCCGATGAAAAAGTTCCGATACTTTCGTTCCGAGCCAGTTTCTTTTCAGACCTCATTACATTTCCCTGAAACGAGTGTCCCGATAAACACTCGACGAACAAATTGCTCGTCGTTAACGAACCCCCTGCGCGGTACCCCGGGACACAAATTATACAGGAAGGAGACGAGATTCGACGAGCATTCACCACGGGAGGAACGCGACAAATTTGTCAATTTTAAATACGATTACCGATGCTTGGAATATTGCCTTCGCTGCGTTGCTAATGGTAACTACAAGAGCGGTAGTTGCTGAGTAATTATTTTCACGAATAGGGGGCTCCCTCTTTGCCTCTATCTTATCCCTCCTCCTCCTTTGTTTCGCTACAATTTCCTTATTTTTTCCTGACAGACTTTCCTTTTCTCCTTTCTTTTTCTCCTTCGAGAATCACGCTGTTTTTCGCGCCGCTCTTGAGCCTTTTCCCTGAAGACTCTTCCCTGAAGATCGAAGAGAAAAAAATATTTATCGAACATTTTGGAAATAGGAATTTTTACCATTTACGTTTTATTTCGTTTCGAAGGATCGTGATATCTGAAAAGTTTTGTTTTAACGAACACGACATTCTTTCGATGAGAGAAATTCAAATTTTATTTATTACAATTTAGCGAATACACTTGCGAAATAATTTATTACCAAATGCTACCACTTTAAATTAATATTAATACCAAGATAATTTGATTTTTCTCACGTTATATAGGGTGTAATGGGTTCCAAATGAGGATCATTAATCGAGGATGAATATGCAACACGCTCGGATGCTTGGCATCAGCATACGTTTGTTATTAAATTAGGGGGCTCGTTTGAGGCTGAGTACACAAGATTAGTTAAATGTTTGTCGAGGTCATACGCGCATTACCGCGCGGTCGATCTTCTTCCCCGGAACACGCTTTCCCGACACCCTTGGATCCATTAATAACTCTGATTTATGTGAGAATTCCTCGTTACACGACACACAAGCGCCACCCACCAGGAATTGACAGTTGCCCCGTGGGGGAGCTGTTGGCAATAACTTCCACCAGTGTAAATTAACGAATGAGGTTGCAGTTTCTACTTTGGACCGACCTCGTCTTAAACGGTTTGACGAGTTCCGACAGATCCTCCGCCACAAAAACGGTAGCCACGTTCCGAAGGAACGATGATAATCGTCAATCTTGATATTTTGAAATATCAGCTTCGAAAATTCTACGATCGAGCTTCGTTTTTGGGAAACAGGTTCAATTTTTTTTTCGTCATCCAATCACGAATTCAATTTGCAAAGAATTAAATCACCTTATGTCTGGTGGTACTGGATATTCGTGGAACACGTTTGGAACATTCGATTCTCAAAGGATAAAACGAACGCAAAAGTGGACGAAATGTCGAATTTATGTATCGAGTTATAACCAATTTAAGTTTGCCTTAGATGAAATGGGATAAAGACAGAGTGAAATGACGTGTGCGAAGAGCTTTAAACTATATTTTAAACTTTGATATCGTATTTTCTTCTTCCCAAGAAAAAGAAACTTGGTTCTTTCTACATCGTTCCTTTTATATATTTCATCACTACGCGATTTCATCTTTGTTACAATAAAGCGAACGATACAATACAATACTATTAATATTATACGATCGTGATGATGAATATCAAAGAAATTAATATCGAGCTTTTATTCGATTTTTTTCATGAAATATATCCGAATCAATATATTCAATATAATAAATATATATAAATATTATACATATTTAACCTATAATCGGTAAGAAAAATGTCAATTATACGGATGGATTGGCCAGACAGAATCCTGTTAAATCAAAGAATCAATGTTTCGGTGTATACGATTTCGATACGATGGCTAACACGAAAATTATTGTACGTGCGCGTTGATACAATGTCGATCAGGGTGGGCAGGGGTCCAGAAGGAGGGCCTCGCTCGTCCCGTAAACAAATTCGAAGTATGCTCGACGACGAAACGGGACGACGAGACGAGATCCTCGTTTGTTTACAGTCGCTTGTTTCCGCTGCTTTCTCACGCTCCGCGTACAGCCGCGAAAACAGTTATTGTTGAAACCGTCGATGTCGAGCAACGGCTGTAACCGCACACGTATTTCACGCTGCTTCGAGATTTATCCTGAAACGATTATTAAAAAGGAGGGAAGCGGTGTTTCTCGACGAGGTTTCTCCTTACCCTTTCTCATTCTCTCCTCGCGCGTGAACGAAAGGAAAGGGATACAGCAAGGAGACGACGACGGTGGCATCCGCGTCTATGCGTGAATTCGTAATATCGCGTGACACGTGACCGTTTCTTTTTTGGCCCACGTCCAAAGTTTTTCTCCTCGCGTTTCCGATCGATCGGAGCGTTTATCGTTGGCAAGAAGTGGATCGATTCTCTTCTCTAACGAACATGAATCAATCTCTGAATTGGAAGAGCAGTTTCCTCGTATGGATATTCCGGATCTCGATCATGTACGCGACCCTCTACCTAATATGCATCGTGATATGGATAATCTATTACCACGCATCGTTGTACATAATATGCGCTTGCAAGTAACGGAGCATCGCCTCGCATTCGAACGGAAGGAAGAAGGAAAGATGGTGAGTAAATTGGTAAGATGGACGCTTTGCTCCGTTATTCATTGAAACATGTGACAACGGATTTCGTTCTGTCTGTCTGTAGTGAAACGGATTGCCGACGTTCGAGTACCGTCGGGGCGTCTTCAGGAGGAATTCCTTAACCCCGTTATTCTTCTCTGCTACTTTCGAATAGATAACGTGGTTGTCCTCTCTCAAAGATTATTCGATTGATTTGAGAGGATACGAATAATAAAACCCATGTTTTGCACGCAAACGTTGTGTTCTGAATATTTCACAACTATCCCCCTGAAATGTTACATCGTGTATGGTATATAAGATAAAAAAAAAAGAAGAAACGAAGAGAGAGAGAGAGAGAGAGAGAGAGAGAGAGAGAGACAGAGAGAAAGAGAGATTAAAGAGGAAAAAAAAAACGAATACGCAAATGTTTCATTCATAACGATTCGTTGGAAAGAATGTTTCGTTACGGATTCGGCTATCGTCTCAATTTTCGTCGAATATGCGCGTGCATATTTTCGTTGTTCATTATTTTTCACGGGGAGAGAAGAAAAAAAAAAAGAAAGAAAAAAAGGGGAAAAAAAAAGAAAAACGAGGAAGGATACTACTCCGTGTATGTGTAAACCGTGTTTCTTCTTTTGTGGATCGCGTGTTATCATCATAGGTGTATAACTCGAGCTGCATTTTCGCCGATGATTTCGATCATGTTTCATTCTCGATACCGTGAACGGATGAGAAATTAATACGTGGCGACGTGCACCACCACCACCACCACCACCATCACCATCATCACTTACATTCGCGCACGTGCAACGGCGCGCTATTAACGTAGCGTTATCGAAACGATGATGAAACATCGGTACCCTACTCGACCTTACATTATCGCGAGCGGAAGGGAGCGGAAAAATTCGAGGCGGGAACGGCTAGGAATGGTTCGAGTAACCCACTGCGATGCTTCACTTGATTACACGGTAAATTATATCACGGTAGGAGCGTAGAATTAAAGCAGGGTTCGAGGCGGCGCGCTTCGAGCTCGCTGTTTGAATTCTTTCTCACGTTCGTTCGACGCAAGTTAAAGAACAAGTTCGTAAGTTCACCGAGGAATCAGAGAGAGAAGAGAGAGAGAGAGAGAGAGAGAGAAAGAAAAAAGAGAGAGAGAGAAGAAAGAAAAAAGACGAGAGAGAGCCTGACCCCGGCTCTTAAATTAAATTCCCTCCGCGTTGGAGGTTGGATTTTTTCCCCGAAACTCAAATATCTAAAATCGAACCGGTCCCACCGTTTAAATATTTGCCCCTTCATTGATCACTTTTCATAGAATCCTCTCCTCCTTGTTCCATGCACCGATTTCTTCTCCCCTCTTTCTCAATTCCTATCGGGACCGGGGGTATATAATAATTTATCCCCTTATTCCTTGAACATCCTATATTCTTAAACATCCTATATTTCAAACTGACGACCAACGAATCAACCCAACGAGGTCGAACGAGATCGTTGCGTCCCGAATCGAGAGAACTCGTCGTTCCCATTCTCGAAGCTACGGGCGTTAAACCCCGTCGTCGGAAGGCGATTTGTGCGTTTGATGGCAAAGGAGTAGGATCCGTGTGGTAGGGCGAGGGAGGGAGGGGGTTAGGAAGTTCAAAACGGCTGTTTCGAGCAGGGATGCTAATTCAGGTACAGGTACCATCCCAGCCAGGAATTTACCCGATTCCCCATAATGGCGTGCACGTGTATGCATATAACTCGTGCGCGTTACGTGTCGATGTGTGATGTTGCCGAGCGTGCGAGCAGCTGAACCCTGATTCCGTGGCAATTTCCGGTTCAACTGGTGGCGGCATCGTCATTGTGCAAAGGTGGCTAGCGCGGGAACCGGGGGCGAGGAGAGTAGGAGGAGGCGGAGGTAGATAGACGGAGAGGTCTGGGTAGGAAATAGATAATCATCGGACGTTTAATTACTTCCTAGGCGGTGGCTGGAATTAAGGTATTGCCGACGGGATATACGGAGGGAGGGGGGAAGGGGGAGGAGAGGAGAGAGGGGAGAGGATCGAGCACTATTTTCGACTATATGTGTCCATATCCGACGACGGGGGCTGGCCGAGGCTAATTAATTATTCGTTATGAGGGCACCCCTTTAACGGGATGTTTAGAGATTACACGGACGCGCGTAATATTTTCCACGCGTTACCAACGTTCGTTGTAATATGTTGCGCGACGGGTTACCACCGGCCACTCCTCTTATTAAATTCGCGCGCACTTTCCTTCCTTTACTTTAATTTCAGTTAGCGCGCAGTTACCCACGCCCCCTCCTCCTTTGCCGCGCGAGGATACGAGGAATAGCGAGCGAGCGAGCGAGCGAGCGAGAGAGAGAGAGAGAGAGAGAGAGAAAAGTGTCTTCCTTTCGTTTCAACCGACCAGGAATTTTATATCGCACATTTCTTACATATTTCCGCGATTCCGGGGGGAGAGGGGAGGGGGAGGAGGGAGGGGGAGGAGGGAGGGGGAAGGATAATTTGCCGGAGAGGTAAGCGTGCACGCCTGGAATTAAATTTTTCTTTCCACTCGTTACCGTCTAATCCACTGCTGCTTAATATTTTTCGACCCCCTCTCTTAAAATCTACGATATCCTCTCGTATTTGCATAAAAAAGATACCAAAAGTTTTTTCATTTATTTATATAACGAGCCAAGTATTATCACATCGTATCGTTATAATATCGGTAATATCGGCAGTTGATACAGTTGATACGGTACAGAAGATTAATCGAATTATTGGTAGTAAAAAAAAAAAAAAAAAAAAAAAAAACGAAAATCTTCGAGCTAATTAAAATTAAAATTTCGTATAAAACTTGCTATACATTAAATTGTTTCAATTGCCTTGTTTCCGTGATCCTCGTCGCATCGAATCTATCGTCGCAGAAATTTAATCGTCGTTCGGGATTTGATCAATTTCGAGTCTGATGCGCCCGTTTCCCTAGAACCGCTCGACGATTTGCAGACTTTCGCGGGGCTCGGTCACCTCCGGTGAAGGGATATTCGCGGGGGCGAGTCGGTGGAAAAGCAATGCCCACGCGCGATTCGCACGTAGGGCAAAGTTGGGCTACAGCTTACCGAGGATTTATGCAGTGTGTAGGAACGCGAGCGTACACCGATCGGTTTACCTATTGCCGTTTAAATCCCCTCCCTCCGCGTAGATTTATAGTTTCCCGCGCATGAAATTGGGAATTAGCAGCGACGGTTCAACCGATGTCGTAGCTCAACCGGCTCGTATCGCTCGTATCCTTAAATATCGCGTCGGGTTCAAACGTCTTAATAATTTTTCTTAAAGATCGTTCGTTTTACACATATATAAAACGATAGATACGATAGATAGTATCCTTTCCTTCTCTTTTCTCTAGAACGTAAAGTCTCTCGGAAGAGAAGAAAACTCGACTCGATTCGTTTAAGAACTTTTACGACGTAAGAAAGCGTTTTCGAAGTTAATTAGAGGATAATTAATTTATTTTGAAACGGAACGTATCATTTTTTCGAAAATATAAATTACTTTGCTAATTGTACCTCGAAATATATTTCTTCGTGTTATTTCTTGTAAAATAACGGGATCTTCGCTTCGAAAAGTAATTTCATCTCGAAATTATGCGAATATATTTTTTTTTCTTTTGCTTGTTCTTAAAAATCAAATCAAAATCATTTATTTCCTGGAAATTTTTACACGATTTTTCGATCGTCGATATGAGCGGTCGAAGACTGGAGGACATCGTGTAAAACAACGATGGGTTAGACAAAAGCGAACGAATTAAGAGAGAGAGAGAGAGAGAGAGAGAGAGAGACTGGGATAATTATTTCTGGGACTGGTCGCTTGCCCTATTTAACCTATATAAAATTTGCACGCACGGTCCGTGGTCCGTCTCGAATGTGTGCGCAATCCATTCGGCCGCGCGTTTCAATAAAAAGCCTTTGCACTTGGCGTCGCGGAACGTTCTAGGAAATTTTTGTTCCGTTATTGCGTGTCCAGGGGTCACTGTGTTTCCGCGCTAAATAATACTAAAAAAGAGGAAGCAGAGAGAGAGAGAGAGAGAGAGAGAAAATTGAGCAAACGCGGCCCGTCCACTCGATGAATTCAAAGGTGGTTGAATTTCGAAACGTTTCTCTGTTATTAATAAACGGCGAATGGTTTAACAAAAATGGAAAAGTCCACTTGATTAATTAAATTTTCACATTACCTGTTTGCCCCAATTGAATTTGCACTCTTGATCCGGAAAAAATTATAGGAAAAAATCCATTCCAAAAGCTAAGTCGGATACCGCGCGTTACGAACGGAATAATCATCATTCCGATTATTTGCAAACAGGGGTGTAAACTTTTTTGTAATAGTATTAAAATTGGAACACGCGTGTCAGTTTGTCCGTTTGTATTTCTCGCATATTTGTTTACATATTTTTAGCTTGTTTATCCACATCTTCACTTGTTTATTTGCATTTCCGGCTTGTTTAAATATCAATCAGCTCGGTAGAGAAAGTTGATCGCGTATCTACGCCGATCTACTACGCACACCGCTACGCGTTAATCCACGAGTTTTTTCATTTCGCCCCACACCCACCACACTTGATTGCCGCTTCGCTTGTATACATTGCAATGCTTTCTGATTGAATTTCGATTATTCGAAAGCATTGTGGTGGCGAGTGTTACACCCATCCGTGAACAAAATTGTTGTACAAACAAGTCTTCTGTACCGGAATTTCCTAGTCCAACTCCCCTATGGTGTGCACCTATACGTATAGCTTATATACTCCCTCCCCCTTTCCGATCAAAATTTAATCCAGCTTGTTGTAAGTTGCGTTCTCGCAAACGGCTACGTTTATATCAATTCGTCACCGTCCAATTCTCGTTCTCGTTTATGCCTGTGCCTTTCCCTCCCCTCTTCGATCGCCCCTTCTTCCGTTTCCGCTTAAAGCGAACCAAGGTCTTTGCATTTTGCGGTGAACGCAAGGTGAACGCGACGGCTTTACTCGATTTTAATAATAATGCGATAATGCGTTTCGGGCTTATGGAGCTGTGCACCTTAATTGCGAATTCTAAGTCCATTTTGGCGAGCGGTCATCCTCCGTGTAAATAATTCAGGGTGCACATGCGACCGAGCTAGGCCGTTTCTGCATGAATGTATGCGAGGCTGTAACTAGTTTACTGATTATTAAATGGCTCGCTCGCTCGCTCCTCTTCGCCTCACGGATACGCGCCACCCCTTTCACACACGCGTTTCATCACCCATACGAAGTGGCCGATACATTTATTTATACACATTTGTACACACTTTCCCTATATATAATCTCGTCGTTTACATACTCGCTTCGAGAATTCGACGCGACGCGTCGTTCTTTGGATCGACGATTCCCTCCTACTTTTTCCCAAACTTTCAATGTTTCCCCGCTTTTAAAACTACGTGAATATTTTAAACAGGTATCGTCGAGCGTGAAAATGTCGAAATTTCAAATTTTCTCTCGCGCTCTTGTATAAAATTGTGAAAAAATTCGAATCAAGACACTCTAGAATCCCCACCATCAAAACCTATCCAAAGGGAAATTTTCCCTCAATCAGCTTTCTTCCGCGAATTTATCGATAAGTTGGATCGCTCGCTCGAATTTTCAACAAGGGATCTTCGTATTCCACTTCGAGACACTTGTCGAATTGTACGCTTCTTCGCTTCCCCGTGCTTTCCTTGGAAAGGGGCAGGCTGGTTTAAGGCCATATCCCAGAAATATGATTTAGCGGCGCGGCTCTACATGATTTATGAACGTTGGGACCCGTATAATTCCGAGACACTTCGCCGCGTCTACGGCGAACTGATAAAGTCCCTTCACCCGACAAACCGTTAACGACGACACCGTTTCGCACTAGCGTGTTCTCATCGCGAATTCATCCCGGCGAGCTCCCTCAAGATGTTCATTTAAAGGATCAATTACCTCCGAGTAGCTAATTCTGTATTCGAGCCGCGTCTAACGTCGTCTTTTCGAGAAATGGAGGGAGGAGGAGGGTCCTGAAGAGACGCACGAATTCGAGGCGACCATCATCGAGTCGGTCATCGGTAGCCAAATATCGTGAATTCGCTTCGTTGTTGTCGTTTCCTCTCCTCGTATAATCTCCTTCTCCTTCTTCTCCTCGTCTCTCCTCCATAATCGATACGAAAGTGTGGCGCTTACTCGGTGTCACGGGTCGCGCTACCAGCCGCGCAAGAACGAACTTGGGGAACACGCGCGCGCCTCGCCACTTGCACCCTGCAGCGCGTAAATTTGTTAAAGTTCCGCGCGACGTTGCCCAACCCCTTCCTCCCCACGCTGCTCGATTCAGATTACTACGCCCGCCGAATCTCTCCCCGCCGTTCTTCGAATACTTCGTGGTGGCGTATGGCGCCGTGACGCCCCTTTGAACTTCCACCAGCCTCTTTCCTAAGTTAATCTAAGTCCGTCACTTCTCGACGCGCCGCCGCCTTGAAAGGCTGCCGCGTGAAAGGGCCACGGTTTCTCTCCCCAATCTTTCCCGTCCATCGTTTCGTGCCCTAACGTTTCCAAGAGGAGCGAAGATACAGAGCACAACTCGGAGTGTTGTGTTGTTCCTCTTTCTTCGGTAAACTTTTATTTCGAGAGAGAGAGAGAGAGAGAGAGAGAGAGAGAGAGAGAGAGAGAGAGAGAGAGAATGAGAGGGAGAAAGAGGGAGAATCTTTTGGAATCTATTCGTTTTTACGAATAGATAAACGAGTTTGATAGCCATTTCATATCGATTTACCATGCCCGTTAAGAGAGAAAGGATGAAAAAAAGAAGAAGAAGAAGAAAAAAAAGTCTGCTTTTGACTTTCATCGTTGACAGAATCATTTTGAATGTTTGAAACCGTCTATTTTTTTTTCCCCCGGAAAACGCTTAACCGAGAAGTTGAACGAGAAGAGATAATCCGGTCTGGAAGAGACATTTTTGGCCGGAAATTGTATGCCAATCCCGGGGAAGACAATTACCCGCCCAGTCGGGTCAAAACTGTATCTTTCGCTCTTGTCGCGGCGATCGATAGTCCATCAGAACGGTTAAGGCACCCACTTTTCAATCAGTTTTTCATTTGCATCGGCCCGGCTTTCACGCAATAGTTCCGATTATCTTTTTTTCAAATTCCCCGCTATTCGCAGCGGGGGGGATAAAAAGAGGAGGCGCGATTCGTTCGAACGGGTATCGAACCAAGTTGAAAGAGACGGGCCGATTGGCTAAACGTTTTACCTCGGCCAATTAGCTTTTAACTTTATTCGTTTAAGAGTATTGTTTCCGAAAATGTTATTCAAATTTTATTCAATTATGGAGATTCTCGTAAAGAGCATCCCGTTTCGATCCTTCCTTTCTCTTTGGCCAAGCATCGAAGCTGAACCGATTACGAAGTTCAACCGAGGCGAAATTCATGTTTTTGGTAGGTCGCGCTATTAACCGCGCTTAAAACGTTATGACGTTTCTTCCCCCCTTTCTCTCTCTCTCTCTCTCAAGCTTATAATCGGCCTATAGAAGTGGCGAATGGCTGGAGGGTCGTTTCCAATCAGATGTGGCCAATTAAAGACCAATCGTTTCCTATTATGTACCTGCTATCCATTTGTATATACGCTCTCCGCCTGGTAATGCAGTTTCTCCGATTCTGTCCTAGAACGTTTCCATTATATTCATCGATCGTTCATCGATTTGCGATTATCCTCAAATTAGTCCAATATCTCGATCGTTCTAAACTCAGGTCGAATATATATATACATATACGTAAGGATTGTGTAAGTATACAGCCTTTCGCTTTAAGGTATTCCCTTCGAGATCTCGCACGCTTATCCGAGCATTCCTTCCACTTTTCACAATTTACGATGTCCTTTTTTGGAATGGCGGCCAACTCCTGCGTCGCGGAGTTGGAATTTCCTTCCTTTCAATGGTGATTTCAGCGGTGGAAGAGAAAGGCGGGACGCTCAATCCACGATGCAAAGAGAATGACGGATCTATACAGGTGATGCCTCGACGAAACTTAAAAGGGAAAAACTTGATTGCTTAGAATTTGTTTCTTCTTTTTCGAATGAGAGTTACGATGGACAAGCATACATTTCGAATTATTTCCACGTATTTTTTATCATTATTAGTTAAAATGATACACGCAGAAGAAGAGATCGTATCTAAGAGATAAATTAGGGTAACAAAATTGCGCGATACTCAAACTGGTTTACATTTTCTCTTCTTTTTCGAATGATTATTCTATCCGTCGAATTTTATTTTCTAAATCTCGGACTCGCTCGCCTCGGATTCTTTTCAACTAACTTAATTTCCCTGCCGTCCATAGGATTCCTTAAGTGGACGAAGGTGAGCACCGCGCGAGAACAGAATTCCTTGGCAAGGATGCAACGTGAGAAACTGCTCGCGTCTTCGCAGCCGCCTCTCACTGTCCATGCTTTCGTGCATTATGCAACCGACAGAGATCTCTGTTGAAAGTTTTATCGAGCGTGCGTGATCTTTTTAGCCGCGTCCGTAGGAATGCTACGGACATGTGCATCGGAAGAGCGGATAAGTGTCTCGTTTTCTCCGTGTACTCGACGAATTTCGAGCTTCGTTGCTCGTGCTGTTCAAACAGTTTCGCCCGATTTATCCTCAAGCGTGAGAAACCACTCGTGCATCTTTTCAATTCTCCCTCTTTCAAGAGAGAATTTAAATTTTATCCATATATGATTTGCCTTTAGAAAAAAAATTATCAATTTTTCTACACACGAACATCCCTCTTCCCTCCGTAAAATCTAAAAAATACTAGCAAGTATTTACCAGTATTTCCTTTGATTCACGTTATTTCTTCGTATCGATCGCCATTCAAATTCCTTCTACCAAAGATCGTCCTTGGACGACAAATTTCACGATTTTCCAAATCGAAAAATTCCTTCCTCGAGATTCGATTTCATCCGCAATGTGCGGCAACTTAGATATAGGACACGACCTTGCCAGTGTCCACGAGTTGACCGGACAAGCGGCGACGCATCACCCAGAGGGGTGTTCTCGCGACGTTAATTATGCGGCGTTGTAATTAAATAGGAGGTAATTGAGGGACGTGGAAGGTATTATTGAAGTTTCTGGTGTGTATGCGGGCGCGCACACGTTCACACACACGTACATTCGCGTAGATTCACGTGCGTGCACGTTGACCAGTGTTGAAGAGAGAGGGATGGCGGTAGAGGAGAAGGTTGACGGTGACATGCGCGGTCACTCGTTCGAGAAAAGGGGTTGGCCGACTCATGCATATGCTAATCATATTCGGAGATGCACTGGCTTCTAGGCAGTAGAGATGAGCACCGGCCAATTCTGCATCGACCGCTCTATCCCTCTTTTACACAGCGCCGTGTCCCCATCCTTGCGTGTGTACACTGTCACACGCGTGCCCGCGCGCCTTTCTTTTTTTCCCTTTCCTCCTCGAATGCCGCCGGATTGTAAGGTGGATTAAATTAAACGGACCGTCCACCATCCACGCGTAGGCGTTTAAGGAAAGAAGGGAGCCCTCGAGAAGAGGGCTTGGAGAATTTCTCCTTTCTTTTTTCTTTCTTTCTTACGAATTTATTCCGTGACGTGGGTAATCTTAGAATTTTCTCATCCGTTTGTCGTCGATACGAGTAGAGTAAAAATAGTAGAAATAGGCGGGAGAGATTAAAATTAAACGTGTTAGGCGAGTATTATATATGCGTCTGTATTCAACGCGGAACGGTATTGCGAAACGTATCGCGGGGAGAAACTTCATTGAAATCGGTTTCAATGCAACGCGGTTTCGCGCGATTCCCTCGTTAGATGGGACGTGGATGGGTAAAAATGATGTTCAATGACGCAACGATTTCACGTTTATCGTCCTCGATCTCGAACGAGCCGTCACTTGGAAACCTGCCACCCCTCCAAGTCGTGGACGCTTGAGCCAATTCATCTTCGTCCATCAACGAACGTTTAACGTTCCGCTTTTTCAAGACGTTTTCACCTATCCTCGTGACCTTTTGGCCACCCACTGTGGTCCCCCATCTGTCCCCCCTCTCTGGCCTGCCAATTATCGACACGGTAGCCGCGTGTTTTTGAAACGTCGTTACCCGCTAAGAGAAATACCAATCTCTACCGTCTGTTGCCCGTCCGTTTCCCTTTATCCCCGCATCGGGGATGGCGTGGCCCTCGTCGAGAAATGGAGTTTCTCAAAGATCAATCTCGACTCGATGCAACTTCAAAGCGACTTGCGGTAACGCGCGCCTTTTGATTTCGCGACCAACCATGACGCGTTTCGCGCGAGATAGCGCCAGGGTGGGGGGAGTTTCGTTGATCGTTTATCGAAGGAGTATCGGTAATAGATGGAAGAAGATGCTCGTGAAATTAGATCCCTTTTAAGCGCAATTAGCGGATCGATTTTCCTTCTTCTCTTCCAAGTATTATGCTATCTTTCACCGCAGTCGCGAGTGATGTTTCCTTTAGATAAGTTTACGAGAGAAGAAGGAAGCCATTTTGCCTGTGATTATCCATTTAATCCATTTTTCTAATGAATATCAAAATCTTGCCGTTATAAAAATTTGTATCGTCATAATCTGACGCGATTGCTCGCTTAATGCAATTTCGATATATAAAATTATTCCCTAATGATATCGACTAATGTCATTCTCCGTGTTCGTGGGAATTGAGGAATCGCAAAACACGAACAAGAGGGCAAATCATATGTAGATCCTTATTAATCCCCGGCATAATAGTACCGTGTTAAAATTTATCGTACGAACAGTGGACACACGTAGCTCGCCTCATCGACAAACCGGTCTGATTTCTCGTGCATGGATCGCGTCCATGTAACACATACCGTACGGCAGAGTGGTGGTCGCGACACTCTTCTTACCATTGATTTTCCACCTCGGCTTGTTTAAATGCGTGGCGATCATCGCGCGAACACTGATTTCGATTAAACCGTATTGCCCAAGCCCTATTAATTGACGCGTAAATCTTAACAATTTATAGAACAACTTTGTCGAATATGTCCGCCGTGTCATCTTTCTATTAATTTACGATCGAAAATAAACGGTCATTGGACGGCTATTAAGGCAATTACTTCTATAACCCGATTAAAGATACGGTACTCTTTGAGAAAGCATTTAGATATAGCTTGATTAAATGTTAATTCATTGCACGTTCTCCGCGATCTTTTATAAGGTAATTTCAGGGTGCGTGGACCACCGGGAAAGGCCAGGAAAAGATGGTAGGTATTTTTTAAACTTGTCAAATATATTGATGGTATTTTATATCGTCGAACGGTTCAACGTGCTCCTTTTACTCGAAAATAAAACCAAATTTTACTTCCTTCCTTTCTTTCGCCGCGATTAATCACGCACGTGATCATTCTCTAAAATCCACATTCACAAAATCCAATATTCGATTCTTTCCAAATACATTTTGAAAACACGTTCCACGTGATCCGTTAATAATTACGTCCATACAAAAAAGTAAAAATATAAGAAAAATATTGAATTTCCTACCCGCAATTACGAAATTTCGCGTAATTCATGCTATACACACACACACACGCGCACACACACACATAAGAAAAAACGAGAAAACATTGAATTCCCTTCCGTTATCCGTAATTAATACACAGAAATTCATGCATCGACGTTCCATATAAACTGAATAACTGAAATTCGAAATTTCACGGGGAAAAAATGGCGAGGGAAGGCCAAGGTTTATTTCTCGTCGAATCAGGTTCGATTTCCTCCTCGTGTTCGGGTCCTCGCTCCCCTTCTCGTCGTCATTTTTGCAATGGCCAATAGCTCATTTGAATGCGCCGCGGTTCCACGGTGCATCGTCGCGGTGGACGTTAACGATTCTTTTGTTTTACGTATACGCCCGTGGACTTGGCTCAAAGTCAGTCAGCAGTTGAGAGGCAGACGGACTTGATTTAAAGCCGGCACGATATCTCGAGGAATCGCACTGCGCTTAACGAGCGCTGGCCCACGTGTGTGCGTGTGCATACGAGAGACAGACTCACTTGTTCGATCGTCCCGTCTCCCTGCCCCCCTCTCTCTCTTTTCCTTCCCTCTCCCTTCGTTCCCTCCCCCGATCATTTTCAAAAATACTCTCGGTATCGCCACCGAATCACCCGCTGTTTGCATCCACGGTGTTGCGAAATGTAGGTCGAGTCATCCTGTCTGCCCTGTTTCGCTATTTCGAATTCTAACACGGATATTTTATCTTCCAGACAGACAAGAAGATGGTTAATACGTTTCGAATTGACGACATATAATCGGGTTCTTCGCTTGTATTCAACGAATTTTCGAATTTACTCATCTCAGAAACGAAACTTTGAAACGATAAGTTGAGATACGAATCAATCAATGGTGCATTCGTTCTCGAAAAGTTACGAACTTTTTTAAAAAGATCGTTTCGAAAGACGTTTTATCCCATTGTTGTTGCACGTTTCGATCGATTTGTATCGATGCTTGCCCTCGCTGTTTTAAATTGCGCAACAACAAACCGCGGCGCAAACAGCAAGAAGTTTAATTTCATCTTCGAGACGAAACGCTGGAGGGAGGGTGAATCTCCGGATGAATTCGTCCCCACAGGCGACCTAGGTCTATTTTCCACCTCTTCCTCCCCCTTTTTTCTCTCCCCTACCCTCCGCCAATTTTCCACCAACGGACAAACAATAAAAGTAGTTTGCACGGGGAAACACCGAGTCGAGGGTTGGATACATATTTTCACGGTTCGTTTATTATTCGAATATATCGAAGCAAGAGGATATTTCTCTCCTCTGACGATCGTCCGTCTAGCGAGGAGAAGAGGAGGAAGCAGAAGCGGTTGGATACGGATAGTTACAGCCGTTTACGCGTATTTGCGTACGCGACAGGAGAAAGATTGGTTGGAACACGGTGGTGGAAGGTGTTGGAAGGCGCGCGACAGGAAACGTAATGCGTTTAGTGGTCGCCGGTGGTGGCTCTTTGTCACACGTGGCAATGTGTTCATTCCGTGGAAGTATCGTTTTACGATGCCCGGGGAATAATATATGGAAAGTATAAATCGAGATACGGCCTTCACACCGATCTTCGCGCCCTTTTCGATCGGATTTGCATATTGGAGAATCGAGGATTATGCTCGTCTGCGATTATGTATGTATATATATATATATATCGAAAGATATCATTTTGTTTTCTTCTTCTTCTTGGAATATTCGAATATATTGCCAATGAAATTTTCTCATCTTTAATATCAATTGTTTCGAATTTTCATCCGATGATCAATCTCGAAGATCGCGTTTTAAATATATATATATAGGGAATTTTTTTGAAAATTACGCGATTCAGGTATTTAATAGCCCGGGAGTAACGAAACGAGGAATTTGATCGGAGAGTATGATCGATCCGTGTCTTTCGTGCTCGTTATACGTTATAATTAAATTATCGATATTCGACATATCTTCCTCTTCCGATAAATTCAACGATACACGCTGGATTAAAGTTCACGGAAGTGTCCTCGACGGAGCGTCCTCTTTCCTCCTCGCATCGAACGTGTCAATTTTCAAACTGATCGGAGTTCGAGTGACCCTTAGACGGTTTAATGAAACTAATTCCTTGATTGCCGTCTGATGCAATATCCGTTCGTTAACGTTGATTTCTGAATTCCTACGTTCCTGCAGGATTTTCAGAGGGGGATACGTCGTCGTGAAAAGTGTTACGTGCTTGCTCAGCGTCCCGTAATTTCATTTCACGACAGTCTTTCCCTTCCTCCCATTTTATTGCACTCTCGTTCGATTTAGCGAAGGCGCATTCCCCTTTAATTATATCATCCGTCCCAAAGTTAAAAATCCGGAAGAAACCGGATTTTATACACGTTAAATTTTCCACGTTAAATTTTCTTCGATTCGACAATGTCGAAGGTTCAGGCACACGTGGCAGACCAACATGAGAAACGGACGGGCGAAACTGTTAGGATTCAAGCGGTGTTTCGTTCCCCGAAAGAGCGCACTAAACGGACGATTTACAACCAGGCGGCATTTTTCGCAGGGATCGTACAAGAAAAAAAAAAAAAAGAAAGAAAGAAAGAAAGAAAATAAAAAGAAAGAAAAAAGAGAGGGGAAAAAAAAATAAGAAATCGATACATGATTAAAGAAAAGCCCGATTCGTATTCGATTCTTCCTGTGTCGCTGTACGATCGCTGTGCATTCTCGTTTCGTTTTGTATGCAGCGGACCGTCGGTGTCCTTGGCGACTTGGATGTATGACTGGGCATTGTTAGCGGTGTCTCATCAGTTGTATGCGAAATTCGCGCAAAAGTATCATCTCTTTAAGCCCGGTACTCGATCGTAAAATTGCTCAACTACCACGAGGCACGATCCTCCTCGTCCTTTCCGTTCAATCGCGATCGAAAAATATAATCCTCATAACACGAATACTCCTCCTCTATATCACGATAGTCGTCGATCCGAAATTTCTATCGAGGATACGACTTCGTTTTGGACGCTCGAAGAACGATTTAAAAAGAGCGGTTCGATTCCTGTTCAGAGGTCATTCGGATACGTTAGGATCGGTATGCCGTTCCATCCGGCATCGTTTCGAATCATTTGCATCGTTAAAATGGCAGCTACGTTCCATTCGTAGCGTCCCGTATTCGATATCACGAAATCTCGGCCGAAAGCACGAAAAGGTGACGAGGTCTACGTGCCTTGGACCTTCGGCTTGTCCGCATTTGGGAGTCGTTAGTAGGATCTGCACAGGGGCCTCCTCTCTTTCCCTCTCCCTTTCTCCTTCCCTTTCTCTCCACTCTCTCGACCTAAGGGATCGCTCATTTTGGAAAAGCCTTAATGCAATCTAGACTCGGATCAGCGGATGGGTATAACGTGCTCCTCTGCCCGTTCAATGGCCCGTCGCCGTTCCCTTCGTCGTCGTCGTCGTCGTCGTCGTCTTCGTCTTCGTCGTCTTTGTCCTCCTCCTTCCTCCTCCCCCTTCTCTCCTTCCATCCTTTCCCTCTCCAGGACCGCCGCATCGTCGTCGCCCATCCCCCCTCGTCGTTTCTCTTCGTCCTCGTTGTCTCCGCACCACTCGCCCGTTTGACAGAAGCCGATGCATTCCGCACGACATCGCGACTGTCCTACTGCGTCTCGTCTCCCCTTATTTATTGCCGCGGGATCACGAGCGAGGCTGGACAAACGGATCGATGGGCAGAACGAGCGGAGAATCCGCCGCGGCGGACATTTGGCATGTGCGTATTCAAATCCGCCTCCCCCTCCTCCTCGACTCGTGATACAGAAAAAGGGGAAAGGGAGTAGTACGTAGTACTTCCTCGAGCGTGACGTTGATCGAATTAAAAATAATCGCGATTCCCAGCCTCCCTCAAAAGTTTCGTGGATCATACGAGATAGTAGGATGATTATGCGCCCCATTCGCGGCCCCTTAATTAGACGGGAAGCAGAAACCGTTCGTGAGAAACCGGCCTCCCCCCCCGAGATGAAAAAATCGCGATCGCGGACACGATTACGTGAGTGGAATAAAAAGTGATCCCCTTTCGGATCGCGCTTCTTCTTTGCATAACCCTTCCCTTCTCCTCGCTTAATTGTAACGCCCTCGTTTACGTTCTTTCGTTCGTTCGTTACCGACGTTTTTCCACCCAGCGCCGTGCCACCCTCGGTCGGCATATAGAATAGAGGAACGTTCGATGCACGCGGATCGATAAACGTCAGTTTCTTTCTGGCAGGCGTTAAACGTTCCTCCAACAAACGTTCCTTCGTTTCCGGTTGTTACGCTCTCGAGAGGAAAACGGTAGAAAGGGGGAAGGGAGAGGGCATGGAGTGTTGCACGGCTAGAGAGAAGGCGAAGCGTGGAACTCGAATATAGTTGGTACGCCGACTGTCGCTTTCGTCTTGCTTCGTAGACGAAATTCGCCCCGCTTCGCTGCAAATGTCGAGCCAAGCTTTCTCGAGCGTGCTAGGTAAACTGTCATAAATTACCAGCTTGCGCCGTGTACTTTATTCCGTGTATAATAAAATATCGGAATATATCCTGGATCGCGCCTTTCTTCCTCCCCAACTGACAACTCGGTCGATGGAAGAAATTTCTATATATATATATCCTATATAGTTAATTTTATCGTATGCGTTTTAAGGAGCGCAGTTAATATATTTGTGTCGAGACACAAGTTCTTTGATCCAATTCCATCGAGTTTGACAAATATTTACGAGACAGAGAGAGAGCGTATCGTAATCGAATATCGATTCATCCGGTTCTCATCCGTTTTAATTAATCGTGAAGTAATATTATTACCTGTACAATATTTTCATCGCGAGCATATTTAAAGGGAGGATGATTAAGGGGAAAGTTATAGTTGTCAGGCGAATATTGTAATTTCCTTTCGAACGAACAACAAAATCATCGATCGGAATGTTGCGCAAGAAGGAAGGAAGGAAGGAAGGGGAGGGGGAGGTGTGTTTGCCTGCTTTAACCGATAATTTCCACGGTATTGTACGCTTGTTTCTGGGAGCATATTTGCGGTTAAGAGATTTTAACGGAAACCGCCGTATTGTTCGTTCATTAAAGTTTACCTGTCGCCGCCGCACACAGATTTGATTAATTACCTGGAAGCGTAAGTTGTTCCTGGTTCCAATTCGGCCGCCAGACGGTGTGTGTAACTCAGCGTTCGATCGTAAATTGAAGCTGAACTTCATTTCACCAGCCGTAGTTACTACAATTATAGTAGCTTTCCACGTGTATATCCCTTCCACAAAAGCTCGCGTCTACGTCTGTTCGATAATTTAATAGCGACGCGACCGGTGTTCAACCGGTACACCGGTGTAGCCGTGTCAAATTTTCTAACACGCGAGGCTAATTATTCCGCGAAATCTTTTTCCATCCTATTCCCTTCTTCTCGCGTCTTAATTTTCTTAACGATTTCTTTCGCTTTCTTCGTTTATTTAAAGAAAGATATATAGCGGTATTTTTTCTTTTTTTTAAATCCCCGTCCCCTTCATTTTCGCTTTATTCTAAACACTTGACCAAAGAGTCTCCCGATAACGATTTATGAGATTTATTTCGAGGTATTATTTTACGAGTTAGCAACGAGATCGGATCGGAGACAGGTTTTGTCATCACGAGGGGAACATATATACTGGAGTATATTTTAAAAACGATCTCGATTCCATTATCAATGAAGAGGCACATTACATTAAGTCGTTCGCGATAAAAAAGAAATCTCATTCCAAAATATCGTTTCAACGTAACATTTCGAATAAGAAATTCAAATTTACGCGTCAATCGTAATAAGCTTTAATCGCGATTTAAATTTGTTTTCGTTCGAGGATGGTCATTTCCTCGATTCGCTCCTCGATTTACGGGTGACGTTTGATCCACGGAATCCGTGTGTATCGAACTCGAATAGCGTGGATACGTAATGGCGGTTATTACTTGCATTACAAAACCGATATATATACGTCCGGATATATCCTTGCCTTGCGCGTTTTAACCTCGTTATCTCGATCACGGAGGATCTTTCCGAGGTTTTTCCTTCTTCACCGCCATACCGGGATTGATAATTCAATTAGACGGCTCACACAGTTGATTTAACTGCCGGGTCTTTCTGTACCAACGCTCCAGCATTGGGATTCACAATTCAATTAGAAGTTAAACGCCAGTAGCTCTGTACAAGCTCTATCCGAGTTACCCCCTTGCAACTCGGCTGTGTACCCAACTCTGTCCTTCTTCCATTTCGCTCCCTCCCTCCTTACCGTTCCTCTCCTTCCCTCCCGCGTTTCCTTCCGTTCCTTCGAGCTCCTCCTCCTCCTCGTCGTTGTCCTTTCCTTTAACGCCATCAAGGATGAGACCGACTCATAATCTTGCTGCGTATGTCTTCGTTCCAGCCTAATAAAGTATGCAGCCTGAATAAGCAATGAGGCGCGGTGTCACTCTTGAAACTAACTCTTTAATAATCGCGCGTCACTCTGATCGTTCTCCGCCACCTTTCTCCTCGTTCATCATTCCATGGTTTTCCAGTCTAAAACCTTCTCTCCGATTCGTTTCCTGCGTATAACTATGTATTTTTTTCATTTTTTTTTTTGTTTAATTTTTCCCCCCCTCTATTTATCTTTGAAATATTAAAATTGGAAAATTATACAAGTGATGTAACACTGTTTCTCATTATAATTCTCGCGTAATAAAAAGTTTTGGATTTTTCTCGATCGAAATTTGACAATGACTCGTTTCACAGAGTACGTACGCGCACAATAACGCTTTTGTTCGTTCATGGTTCCCAGCAAATCAGATTTAATAATGAATAATATTTCTTTCGCCCTTTCTTGCGGTAAAATTACAACGAAATTTTTGCTATAGTAATTACCGCTTTTCTTCTTTCGTATTTCGCGTCAAAAGCACAAAGCTCGCGCTTTTCAAGTGAAAAGGAACACATGTCGCACACGTTAATGGTAACAAAAAAAAAAAAAAAAAAAAAAAGAAAGAAAGAGAGAAAGAATGGAAGAACGGTGTACTAAAAAGCGCTTTTCATCGCAACCAAATTATAAGGAATACTCGACACGTTTTTTTTTCTTTTTTTTCAATATCGAGAGAAATAAGATTTTTACGTAATGGAAGAAATAAGCTTTCAGATTTGTTACGCTTCTTTATTATTCTCTATTCTTTTCAAAATGTTCGATGCTTCCTTATTTTAATTCCAATTTCCAAGAAATTGGAAATTGTAAATTTAAGTGATTTGATTAATTGCAAAATGGAACTCGAATCCGAAAGAAAGAGATGTTCGAGTTAAAGGAATTCTTTGATCAATAATTTTCCAAGAGTTTTAAAAAAAGAGAAATTCGCAAATGTCTTCTTTTGTTTTCAAGTATTCGATACGATTGGATGATCGAAAATTATAACATGACGAAAACGTAACCAATAAAACTATAGCGCGATATCCCGTTCTTTTAAATCGATAAACTAAACGCAATGCTAAAATGAGAGAAATAAGAGAAAACCCTTTTTATAAATATCAACTTACAAATAACGAGTTCTTCAAAATACTATAATTTTCAATTCTGACAGACAAAAAAAAAAAGTATTATCGTAGACGTATTATCAAATAACTAGTCGCCAACAAGTTGCGACACCGTAATTACTTCGACAGTAGACACAATAATGATAAAAGTTTCTCTTACGTGCATAAATTTCAACTTGTGGAAAGGATTACATCAGATTCGAGTTAAAACGACATATCATAAATACGCGGCAAATAATTCGAATCGCGCGAAAGTTTATTCACATTTATTTGTTGCGAGTGTTTTTAATCGACGAAGCGAAACCGAGCGAAACAAAATTCTCTCCTCTCTCTCTCGTTCCTTCCCCGCTTATAAAGGTTCGGCTGCATTCCCTTTCTCAACGCGCACCGTGTTACCCGTAAATCGTTATCCTTTAACGCGTATATATATATATATATAACTCTCGAAACGTTACCAAATACGTCGAGTTTAGCTCGAGCGATGTCAGTGGGTTGCAGCCTAGAAGAGAATAATAGGCGCGCTCGAACGCCCTCGATTCGTGCCTCGATGGTAGCACGCGCCGATCGCGTTAATCGTGCGTGAAAATACCAGTCTTTACCGGTCACTTACAAGGTCCACCTGTCCAATTATTAAAGAGCCGAACGGTGCGCACCTGGATATTTTTCTTCTTCTTCTTCTTCTTCTTTTTTTTCGACCACGCGCCTTAACCCGTTGAACTAGATCGGCGACGCTGTAACGTATCGTGTTTATATCGCGCGCCGGCTTTTGTCCGACCGTGTGTGAGAAATGGCCGCCGTAAGTGCGTCGTCTGGTTCACAAACCGGTGGGAGAGAAAACGGTGTTTAGCTTCGCGTCCACGTGTACATTCGAGAGGGAGATATTTGCCCGAAGTTCGAAGAGTATTCCGTCAATCGAATCCATCCTTCTCCCCTCTGGTTTACGTAATGCAGATTCTATTCCTGCGTGCGTGCGTGCGTGTGCTTTTGACGTATCTAATTGGATGAAATTTACGATCGAGTGAAATAATTGAAATTTGTCCGTCCGGATCTTTCGAGATCTTGTAATTTGAGATCTCCAATTTGGAATTAAAATGATAATTGAAATTGGAATTTTGACAAATGGCGAGTTTTTAACTGTTCCGTTTCAAGACTGGAATACGAATAATCGGCTTCTATTAGAATTCAAATTCAGGATCGATACGCTGATTTAATCGTCGTCATCGAACGAGAGAGAGAATCGGGGAAAATATTCGGTCTCTTCGTTCGGATATATCGAGAGAAAATAATTTGTTGTTGGAGGGAGGACGGTCGTTTATCAGTGACACAGTATCGGGGAGGTGGTGTACTATCATCAGTAGTTCGGGTTACCATCGGAAGAAGGGATAAAAGCGAGGGATCAGAAAGGTTAGCCTCTGTTCAATCGGTTCCAGGGAAATGTATTATCGATTTTACCGGGATATCGATATCGCCAGGTATTGTTCGCGCCATCAGACACACACGAGCTGGTTTTTGCTTTTTTATGCGAGGCGAAAATATTGCTCTAACGATGGCTTTTTGGAGGGCATGGCACGCTCGTCACCGGCCAGAGACGGCTGGAAACAGGGCCACGTGGAAAAATGATAGACAGTTGATCCGGAGAGAAAGAGAGAGAGAGAGAGAGAGAGAGAGAGAGAGAGAGAGAGAGAGAGAGAGAGAGAGAGAATCTGGAATCTGATGCGTGGACAAATCGTTAAACACGAGGTATGATGACAAAGTACGACGAGCGAGAATCGAACGATAGCGTCGGGGATGAACGACTTCGCCGCGCAGAATTCGCCTCCATTCTCCTCTCCCTTCATCCTCTCCCTTCATTCTCTTCCCTCTTTGTCAACCCCATCCACGGTTGATCTCGTTTTTATTCCCATCGTTGTTTTTTTTTTTTTTTCACGTTTTTCATTTTCTAAACGCATCCTTTCGAAACGTTCCAACACATTTTTTGTTTCTCTGATAGAACGATGGGACTCGCGCGGATCGCACTTGTCGCCATAGCGAAAATAAAAAAAGAGAGAGAGAGAGAGAGAGAAGCATTGGGGAAGAGATACGTGTATGCACGGGATCGTTGATAAATCCAGCTGTGCAGCTTTATATTTACTTTTCGATTGACACCGTTTGAAGTTGCTGTTTCGCGGATTTTTGCGTTAAAACTAGTAGTATATGCGTAACTCGATGCTATAACTTTTTTCTTTTCTTATCGGGAGAAAAGATGCGCGTTGTACGAAACGTTGCGTTAACGAATCTACGAATAAATTTTCAACGATCGAACAAAAATCATCACATTTAAAATTCAAATCTTAAAATTACCAGCAAGCTGGCTGATCAATATCGATCGTTGTTCGAAAGATCATTCAGAAAATCCGAATGAAGGGAGAATAGAAAGATTTGTCAAGACCTCGTTTGATCAAAATTCGAAAAGAATATTTCGAGCGCACACGCCTCGATTTGGGGAACAAGCGGAGAACCACTGGCGATGACTCCGCCCAACTTGCCCACGTAAATCCACGAGGCGAGACATGCAATAAGATCAGACAGAGTATCGATAGCAGTCACGGGACGGTTATTGCGATTGGCTACCCCGAATCAAAATCTAATGGCTTTCGAAAACTAATGACTTAAAAAAAAGACGCGAGTCGGTGCGGGCCGGTGTTCGGGATTTAAATCGGCGGCGCAATCAATATGATTGAAATTTTGCGTCAATTACTCTGGACGGAGGAACGAATCGATCGAAAATTGCCGAAAGAAACAAAATCGAGAATCAACGGAAAGACGCGTATCCTGTGAACGATCACCACCCATTCGTATCGCGGATCATTAATATAATTCATCGGTATTAGTAAACCCTGTAATCGTAAAAAACGTTTTAGACAGGCGGTTTATGTGGACGCGTTACGTGTGAGGGGTCCGCTCACAAAACGGAAGCTCGAGCGGCATCGATAAATAACCGAATTCGAGGCAGTAAATTTCAATTTCAAAATGTTTCGTTTCGTCGTCTTGGTTCCGGATACGGAATAGAAGAGGACGATTCTATATTTTTCATCTCCCTTCCCTTTTTATCCGTTTGAGATTACACGCGGAGGAATTCGATGGAAGCTGACAGGAGGAGCATCTCGTAAAAACCGAAACGTAAATTTTCGACGTTTAAGGGAGAGGCGAACAATCGATCATTACTTTGCGCTTACGTGGATAGCCAAGCGCGAAACGATAAAGCAGAAAATGGCCCTCGTGAAACGGCCAACCTTTTAAGCAGCCATAATTCTTTTTCCCCTCCCTTGCTAATTTGCGAATAGATAATTCGTTGGTTGGCAGCGCGGGCCAAGAATTGGCAGACAACCGTGACTACCCGCGCAAAATGACTTATCGTGACCATCGGCGGCTGCGCGCCCCATGTAAATTTATACGATTCCACGGCCAATTTGTTGCTAAATTTTTCAACCTGTTTCGCCTGTTCTACACACGGCATAGTCTAATTACGACTTTTGCGAGAAAATATATATATATATTCTCGCAAAATTAGCGTATCCTTGGAAAAAATATAAAAATAAGATATTCGATCGAATAAGGATCGAGTAACACGTTAAAATCAACTATCAACATAGCGAAGAATATATATTTCTCGAAAGAAGGAAGGATTCGTAGAAAAATGGCAAAATCGTGAGCCACGTCGATACCACGCGAATTCACAGACGTACGATTAAGGAGAAGAGGAGAAAGGGAGGAGAGAGAGAGAGATGCCTCCTCGACGTTGCACGCGGTCGGAAGGGGAGGGAGAGAGGATCCGAAAACAGGTTCGTACATTCTAAAAGGACGGCGTGATTCGACTGCGTGGCCAGTGTCGCGTCTCGATCCCCCGAAATCGGGAGCCGGTGTAAGGGGCCGGCCTTTATAATGAAGCGATAGAATGCGAAAAATTCGCTAGCTCGACAAGCGGACGCGCGTTCGTGCGTTTTCGAGCGCGTTGCAAAAAGGGGAAGGAAGGAAGAAAGAAAGAAAGAAAGAAAGAAAGGAAAGAAAGAAGGAAGGAAGGAAGGAAGGAAGGAAGGAAGGAAGGAAGGAGCGTGATCTCGGCGAGCCCCTCTCACGCGGCGAAGGGAAAGACGGGAAGTGGAAGGGGTAGGGGCAGGAACGTGGAAGAAGATGGGAAGGTGGGACGAGGATGACGAATCGCGTGGAAGCGACGGGAGAGCGGGAGCCTTCGGGCTTCTCTCGTGGAGGCATTCATAGAAGACGATTTGCGGACTGGGTTCTGAATCTTTGGTGGAACCTTTTTACCCTTTTCCTTGGCCGGCACCGGGCCAAAGAGTAGGAGATGACGGGGAGGACGATGGGTCAGGGATGGAAGAGAATGGACAGGGAGGGAGAAGGTGAGCGGAAGGGGGAGGGAGAGAGAGGGGGGGGGGAGGTGTTATTAGCGAGTCGACCCTGGCGGCTGCCACGATGGACCACACACATCGTCGCATCGCGAACGAAGAAACGGGAAGAAGAGACGAAGGAAAGAAGCGGGTCGACAGGAAGAAGCGAAATGAAAGGGAGAGGGAAGACGAAGCGGACGGAGGAGAAAGATGGAAAGAGAAAGCATCTTTGCTCGATCGCTTCGATCGTTCATCGACCGAACCTCTTTCTTCCTTCCTTTCTTCCTTCCTTCCTTCCTTCCTTTCTCTCTTTCTTCTTTCTCGTCGATCGGTTTTCGATCGTTTCGTCCAAGCGCGAGCTAACCATTATGCACTCTCTTCACGGACACCCGTTACGTTTTATGTCTTTATCTCCACGCCAGTGTGTCGATTGAGATGAAAGCGCTGACGACACGAAGAGTCTTCTATGACTCTCGGCCTGTACCTCGCCTCTTCGTATTCCTTCGTATTCCGGGAGATGCGTCTGTAATTGCGAGAAGGATGGACATCGACGCCAATAACGGAATGCCAACGGAGTTTATAGCGAAACCGTTTCAACAATTTCGATTATAATTACGACGAAAGAAGCGAAGAAAAATATTATAGGAAATATGGAAAATATCCGCGCAATTAATTTCGACTTCTATTATTCCATCGTACGAAAGTAGATGGAGAAATTGAATCGAAATAAAATCGATATTAAGATCGATACACGATTAAATTGCATTTTAAAATGATGGGATACGAAACACGTCGCAACCGTCATTGGCCGAGTTCGAGCTCCGCCGAAAGATCTCGCGAGCCATGTCCTAGCCGCCATTATCAAGGATTAACGTCACTCGGGTAAGACGTAAGCCCGGTTTTAATTGCGCACCGATGTTTCGGGACGCTGTGCAAAAAAAGTTGTTTATC
This sequence comes from Apis florea, assembly GCF_048593485.1. Classification (NCBI taxonomy): domain Eukaryota; kingdom Metazoa; phylum Arthropoda; class Insecta; order Hymenoptera; family Apidae; genus Apis; species Apis florea. Next base: position 5,035,171 of record NW_028256746.1, read on the forward strand.
CCTTGGACCCACCGTTGGACCGGTTTATCGGTCGAAATTGAAAAGATGTCACTCGATTTCATACCGGTATTCTATAGAACACCTAAAAAGCTCGTGTCTTTGCTACCGTTATCGGAGATTAACGTCTCGATGACCGACCATTCGAATCGTTCCCTTCCTTCTAAGTTGCAACACTCCTTCGATACCCGTTTCGACACCCGGCAACTTTGAAAAATTCCCTGCGACCATCGGAAAGATTCTTCAAAAGAGATCTTGAAACGCGCAGTTAACCCTGAACATCTACGTATTCTCAAGCACGCCTAGGATAGAAACGAATCGACGCGCTCTAGGTTTTAATAGCGTTTCCATGTATAGTTCCAAGCCTCGATCGTGATCCCCCTTGTTCGTCAGATTTTCGTCAATCGCGCTACTGCTCGTCCAATAATCCATCCGACGGCTTTTCACCCGCTCAGCGCGCCTCGATGCCACGCACAAATTCGCGCGATAACCCCGCGAAAATAACTTATCGTTGGAAATATAAGGCCGCGTGTAGAGACGAGCTCGCGTGCATTAACTCGCGCGTATCGTATTTCTCGCTACCCGGGGGGGCGACTTTTTAATTTCGCGTGTAAGACATTGTCCGCTTTAATTACCTTACTCTTGGTCGTCGATGGTGGCCATGAAAGGGGAGGAGATGGTTTCTTCCTTGCACGTGTTGGTCTATCGTTTCACGGGTAGAGGGAGAAGAAGAAAGGGAGGGCGGACGAGATTATAGTATTGCGGCTTATGGCCGACGACGATCCCTCTTTCTACGCCGCAGACTTTAACACAGGAGAGGGAACAAATTACTTAGTAATACTCCTCGCCGAAAATTTCGCGCCACCTGCGGTTTTGCGGCGCGTAGCTGGCCCGCGCGTACACGTCGCCGCGGTGTCGCACAAACGAACGCTCTGCGGTCGCGCCGCGTTACGTTTTCGAAAAGCCACCAGAGAGTGGTCAAGCCGCTCTCTAAAGATGGAGAAGATTCTTGCGCGGAGATATATGAATGTTCGAGGGAAGTTGCCTCGTTTTGTCAACTGTAGGACCACGCTTTGATCGTTTTCCTACTTATATGTGGAACATTCGAGGAAAATTGTGAGATGATGTAATAAGAAGATGACGTCCAAGAATATCATTGCGGTTTTAGAATCTTTAGAGGTACGACTTTCTCGTTACACAATTTTTTCGTTTTAAAACTCGTTATAAAATTCTCGTGAATCGATGAATCCGTTATCGTGGCAAGGAAGATTACGATTCTATACAGTTGCCCTTTGTATCTCTCAGATGTTTAATTTAAACCTCTTTACGATGTTGGCCGTATTCTCAAAGACTTGTGTACATTATTTAAACGATGAAGCAGCGTCGCGGTAATGAAAAGACGCGGCCCGATGTTTTGTTCTGAACGGAGGATCTCCGTCATTTGGACGAGGTCGTTAATATTCAACAGCGGCGGCCCGTGCAGTTTCCATTGTAAAAATCCTTACACCGCGCGGAGGATCACGCGAATCGTATCTCTTGTTTGCTTGATGACGGGAAAAAGTGTCGGGGGTAAAAAGTTGAACGGTAATAAGAAGGATTATGTCCCTACGACCTCGTTTCTCTCGCAGCTGCACTTTGAAGGTGCATCGTTTAGGTGATCATTTTTTTGCGTTTACCCAAACAGGAGCGGTCTCGATGCACGAATATCAGCCAGTTTTTCGTATAGAGAAGCGTAATTGTTGAAACGGCGCTTTCGATAAATATGACCTTCGTCAAATATCCTCGTTTTTTCACTCGCCTTTTACACCTAATCCCTCCCCGAACAATTCTGCGCGCACGTTGACAGCATTTTAAAAAAAAGTATCTCGTATAAATATCCTGGTATACCTACAAAAATAATTGAATAAAAAATAATAACGAATTCCCCCGCAAGATATAATAATCGTCAATAACGTATCCAAGGTTGTATCGTGAACGCAAGAGATTTTCGAGAGCGAAATCACATTTTCCATTAAAGGAGATCCTGAGATCGGTCGCTCGGGGGATGAGAAACGGCGATTCCATTCAATCCGGTCAATTACAACGTTACGTTACTCGGTTGTCAGTAGTCGAAAAGGGCAGCGAGAATTGCGAGCAAGCGACGAATCGCGCGAGTAGGAGGGCTTTTATCCGACTTTATCCCCGAAAGTTGGGCCGGGGCCATAAAGCGTGCGCGCGATTCGAGTTAAATCAAATTCGTTCCGCGAAACGGTCCTCTCCCTGGGAGAAGCGTTTCACGCACGCAAACGAGATTCCACGGCGACATTACCGATCATTCTTCCGCACGGTGCACCATTCACAAGGTTATAAAGGCCGCTTCTTCGTATCGCGAACACGCGCGCGCGAAGAGAGGAGGGGAGGGGAGAGGATGGCGAGAGAAGGTGAAACGTACGGTGTTAAATTATCGGCCGAGCTTTTAACGATTTTTCAAGCAACAATTCTGATTAACCGTGAAGGGACCGTTCGATAATTTGCGGTCGCGTTTAAATCACTGAGAAAGAGGAGGAGGAGGAGGAGGAGGAGGAGGAGGAGTGGGCCGAATGTACCGAGTTTTATTATATCGCGTAGCGAGCGTGAGAAGAGGCGTGAGATGAAAGAGAAAGGGAAAAGAGATCGGAAAGATTTTTTTCGTATTATCGCCGGTCAAATAAATATGAGCGGGGGCAACGAAGTAGGTGGCTAATCCCCTATAATTCCGTATGCTCGGTCGGAAGGAGCGGCGATAATAGAATTTGGGAGAAGGTGGAGGTGGGGGGAAAGGAGAAAAGTCTCGGTTCGCGTGCGAACCAGCGGTTGGGGCCCGTGTTCGGGATTCGGGGCCATAGGGCAAGAGGGGAGGCAAGTTTGGCGAGGTCACACACGCGTGACATATAGGCGCGCGTGGACGGTTCGGAGCCGGCGGTGGTCTTCTGCCGATGGCCCCGCAATATTTCATAATTAGCCGTGATGCCCGTACGTCGTTGTATGTACACACACACACACACACACACACACACACACACGGGGCTATTCGATTTCCGCGCACGGAGGGGCCCCGTGTCCACTCGCACTCCTCCGTCATGCTACGCCACCATGTTGTGCCTCTACGCATCCTCGATTAAATGCCGTATTAACTTCGGGCCCGTTCATATTTTAGGCCGCCTCGCGTGTATAGGCTGCGAGAGATGCATGCGTTCCTTGGTGGGGGAGGTGGTATTTTGGTGGAGGAGAGGCTGCTCGCGAAAAGGGGTTAAGACATGGGGAGAATAAAACGAGTTGGAGTAACGAAGCGGAGTGGGATCGGAATCAGCGTTAAAAGAAGTTAAAGAAGGCGAAAGGGAGAAGGGAGGGGAGGAAGGAGGAAACATCTCACGTCCGAAGGCATCGTCAAGTGATTTACGCGCACGAATGTGGCGTAGGTACGATAATTAACCGAGGAGCCGCTCGGGCCCCGATCGCGGCAGAGCTGCTTTTCACTCTGCTCCATTCGGCCGCGTGGGCGGTCTCTCGGGGCCCCGTCCAAATTTGACACGCGTATCATAACCCTTCCGACTTAGCGTTCCCTCGCCTCCCATATGCGTGCGTGCGTGGCCCAGCGAGCGGCCACGTCCGCGGATTCCACCCGAGAGCTACGAGCTTCGGGCTATACTTTCGGATGCTTCGCTCCAACTCGGATAGGCGTTATTAAGTTATATACGCTGCCCGCCAATCAATCCCAAGTTTGTGGGAATTTTCCTGTTGAATCGGACCCAGTATATAACGAACCATTACTTTCCAACTTTCCTTCCTTCTCTTTTTAATTTATCGTATTTATCGTATCGCGTTGAGCGCAATTTTCCATTACTTTTCCTTCCTTCTTTCTTTCTTTCTTTCTTGCTTTTTTTCAATTAATCTTCCCCTTTGAGAAGCTGAAATTGAAACATTGTTGGCCGGCAACGTGTCTCGAGGCGAACAGTGACTCGCGGATTAGAAAAAAACGGCTTGATTAAAAGTAGCGAGCGGAAAGTAAAATATGAACACGGGTCTCGTCGTGTTATCGGTTAACTGGAGTGGAACTTTGAAAGATAAATGATGGTTGCTCGAGAGCAACGAAATCCTGATTGAAATTGGATCAAACGGGACAAACGATCGATCGTGAAAACGAGGCGTTTTGCCTCGCCAACTTTCCACCGTTGACAGTCCCATACTTTTATTTCTATCGCTCTTCTTCGCCTTTTTCCCTTTTTTTTTTTCGACGTCGTGGCGCGAGGAGCGACCCCCGCTATTTATGGGAACGTCCGACAGTTCGCGAAGCCCCTGCCTTCCATTTGCAATTGGATCAACCGAGACAAACGATCGATCGTCTCTCCCGTGTTTTACGAGTCCGCCAAGCGATCAGCGTCGTGTCACTCTTCATCCTGAATCCACGCGCTATAATTCGGATTCCGAATCAACCCGATGAATCAACCCGACGTTATCCGGCCAAATATATATACATATATATATTTGCAAGGTTGATCGCTAACATGGTGTGGACGATGATCACGTGGGGTGGTCCGTGCGTCTATGCGAGTCGTTTTTATACCTATCGACTACGGCGGTTACCTCTTGGCCCGATACACGGGCTAGGAATTCGCGAAATCCGAACGCAACTGGCAAATTGCTGTCCAAGAATTCGACGCTGGAATTCCATTGAACGAAATGCCATCACCGTGTTCTTACCTGGACGCGAAGGAATGGAAGCTAGAGGAGAGGAGATCCGATTTCGGGATCCTCGTACACGTTTCGATACACGACGGGACACGACGTGCTCCCTCGTAACATTTGTCATACCGTCATATGAATTTTTCAATGTCACGAATAAAATCGCGACAGGGCACGATAATTTATCGTGGAAAAATCGCAAAATGTGGATCTTAAACTTTGAATTGGCTTTTAAACTCGAGGATTTGTTGGAAGGATATAAAAAAAAAAAAAAAGAAAAGAAGAAAAAAAATTTGTTTTATATACGTAATACTATTTATACCGAACACGGCGAATGGAAGTAGCGATCTATCATTAAATGGTGGTTTTTCAACAAAGGGGATAAAGCTACTTACTAAAGTAAACGAGTGGCTGAATAAATGCTTCTTAGGATACAGTAATGCCTTTTAGTTGAAGCGATAGTACTCGGCATTTGGGTTTCTTGCTCTCTCTCTCTCCTTCCCTCCCACCCTTCGCATTATCCTTCTCACTTTTGCTCGAACGGTGCGCGGTACCTCGACCGTAAATCCTTCGACCTCTTCAGTACTGTGGAGAGTTGTCTACGGATTAGAGTTGTATAAGGACTTGGTCAAAGTAGGCTCAAGGCAAAAGGCACTCGAGGAATACACGCAATGTGAAAGAGCAATGAGAAAAATAAGAGGAGAGCGTCGGTGGGGAACTCGAAAAGAAAAAGAGGAGCGGGGGGGGGGTGGGGGAAAGAAGGGAAAAATCTACGAAACTCTGAAAAATACCACTCGCTAGGGAAAAGAAATATTGCGAGCAATTACTTCAATACGTAACCGTGTATCGTTCCAAAAGATTTTTCTTACTTCGAACGATCATCTCTTTGCAAAATATCCGTCGCGTCACGAGCATTGAAATCTCCCTCCATCCAAACTTAATCTCCCGATCGACCCTTAAATCCTTAAAAGCTGAAGGCAACCCCTTAATACCCCTTATCGAGCCACCCTACTCCCCTCCCCCTACCCGGATGCACGCCAGCTCGTGAAACGGCGTTACCATTAAGGAAATTCGTGTAGGATGGTGATCAAAGCGTAAAGTGACCGATACTACGGCTAGGCAGTAGGAAACGCGGTTGGTTTGCCTCTATTTCAGCCACGATATTTCAGTGGCGCGGCTGACAAATGAGCGGCAATTGCTACTTGGTACAGCGGCGGTGGTAGCGCACGAGCAACAACTTTCTAACGCTTCCAGCCAACGCCACCTCCATTGCCACAACCACCACCATAACAACCACCACCACCGCCGCCAACATCGGCCAAGGCAAATGATTTACCCCTTAATACCGATAGCTCGTATGATCGATTCGAGCATTAATGCCGGATCTCGATCCACGTTACGCTGCCTCCATCGTCCAATATACGTATGTATGTATGTATGTATGTACGTATGTATGTGTTTCTGCCGGTATTACACGTGGCATTGATGCCCGATACGCGAGGAGAATTCTCACCGGCGGCATAAGCAGCGGATGGAATTGATGTTTGTCGCGGCCATGCTTGCCGAGACTCATGTATATTTGCGCAGCTTCAGTCCGTTGCCCGATTTTCACCCGACACCGAATCGCGCATACCAAATGTCGACTAATCTCGACCGATCTCTGATTTATCGGCTCTCCTCTCTCTCTCTCTCTCTCTCTCTCTCGGCCGATTACGCTAATGATCGTGTCGTGTCAAAATATCACGGAGGAAATACTTTACCACCGTTCCACGATTCGTTCTCGTACGAATTTGTTTATTTCTTCGATATTGTTCTTTTTCCTCCTCCTCCTCCTCTTTCTCATCGTGGAATGATTGAATTTTGAAATAGGCGAAAAGCTATGAATCAAGCGTTTATAGATTCGGATCTTTGGGTATTTTCGGGGAAATTTAATGGCCGATTCGGTCCTGGGTCGAATTACACGCACGGGATGTCGGTTAATCCACAGTGATCCCCGATTTACCGAGTTTCTCTCATGCGATCGTGTGTGCTCAGCTTTGCCGATGTTTCGATTCATCAACACGGCAAATCAGATGTTAAAGCACGAGTAGACGTTGTTTTTATTCGAGGAAATTTAACTCGAAAGCTAATCAATCCCGTTCGATCCCCATTGCCGATGAAATTGTCGTGATTTTACATTTCTGATTTACGTACGCCTCTCCCGTTTTACGATCGAATATGATGTAAAAAATTACAATGATCATTACGAATAAACGATAACGCGACGAAACGACAATCTCTTCGACATTCGTAAAAAAAAAAAAAAAAAAAGAATTCCATTTCACAGAAATGGAAGAAGAAATAATTTGTTTTTTGAAGAATTGTCACGAAGAATATCTCGTATTTCGCCTCGGCGCGTTATTGACGTATTGCGGTAGCAGAACCGGTTTTCCCTCGGCTCGTCGCTCGGTCGGGTCACAAGTAAAATTATTCCCGTCATTAAACTGACGTCCCGGCGCCCTGGAGATGAGGGCGCAGCGTTTACCGGTTTTATGGCCACTTGCATTTTACCGGTTTAATCTCTGTGCGCGAAGCCGATACTTCCCCATACTTGGGCCCTATACCCTATAGCCACCTACTTTTACATCCTTTAATCCCTCGTATTTGTATTCGCTTCTTGAAATCTTCATCGTCCCTCTAATTGACTCGTCCCCTTCGTTCTTTCTTTTGCGCTTGCACGTCTTCTTCTCGATTTTTCAATGGAAAATTCTTTGAATATTGCACTCTCTATCATGTCGCTCGTGAACAATGATATTTCATTCACATGGAAAATCCTTGTAATCCAATCGGCGCTCGCTCGATTCCTCGCGTAACGTAAAATTCAGCAACGATCTCGAGATGGAGATCGGCGCCACTTTTTCTCTCTCCATGAATTCTCCACGAAATCAACTTGGTTCCTTAATTATGCACGAGCAATCTGCTCGGCTGTTATTCGAGACGAGGAAGTTGCCTCGCGATATGTATTCGAAGCAACGCGTCGCCATCCCTTCGCTTTTGTTCCAGTCGCGTCTGCCTCTTCCCGGTGATTGCACGACAGAAGCGTTTCCTTTATTTTCCAAACTTTCAACAGCCTCCTCTCGATCGTGGCTTTATTCCCCCTCCTCGTTCGCGGAATCAAAGTTTGCTCTTCATGGAAAAACTCGACGGAACCCGATTCATATTTCAAGAATGATCCATCTTTGCTCTCCGTCTCGTTTATTTATTAATAAACGCGGCTCGAGCGAGGCTAGGCCTGCTCGCTCGAAATCGTAGCGAGAACAAAAGCGAGCGTAAATGTTGCAGTGAGAGAACTGGTCGTTGGGGATAGTTTTTTACGACAATTCGTTGCTCGAATTGAAACTATGTCGGACAAATAGGAGATCAAGACGCGAAACTACGTTGCTTTCCCTTTCACGCCGCGAACCCGTTCTTTCTTCAACGAAAGTAACTCTCTTCTTCTTTTAATGAAACGATGTTATGTTACCAAACTTTAAAAATATTTGTTTAATCTTTTTTTACCACAAGGACCAACGAGATAATAACGTTGGTCGTTATTCCAGCTAACAATGCGAAAAGCAAAAATTTTAATACGTATTAAGTAATACGTACAATATATATATATATATATGTTGATTCGTAATTCTCATAATTCTCACGATTGTTCTTTTGAAGGAGTGCAGGGCGCGGCGAGATAGGAAGAAGGAAAGGGTGCGCGTGAGACTAAAGAGAGGCGGACTAAGGACTTGCCCGCATTGCTTGCAAGAGGTGAGAGCTTTTTAGAACAATAGCACTTGGAGCCTCGAGTGCGTTACCTATTCTTCTTCTGACCAGCAGGATATTATGCGTTCGAAGAATGGGCCCCGTTGCCGGATACCATAAAGTGGTACCGCCGACCTGTCTTTTGTAATTGCGCGTGGAAAAAAGAGGAAAGATCTCTAGGTATCTCGCCAATGAAACAATTTACACGAGGAGGGAGCGTATTCACGCCACGTTCCACGGTTGGCGAATGAATGACAGGACGTTTTAATTCGCGAACGGAGGCATCGGCAAGGAGATCGGCGCGGCGTGAGAAAGAGATGGCGCGAACGAAGAATGAACGCGCGCATATTCGTTTGCGGTCGTCACGATCCGTAATGCGCTCCCTGAATCTTGGGCCGCCTACGTTGAAACCGCAACCGCGATCGCAGATTGTCTCGGAAACCGCACGCCCCGATACACGCCCGAGTTTTGACCGATTTTGACGGTTCATCGGACCAATTGCGCGCTACATTTTTCACGCGGCTCGATTTCGAGAATTGAATCGAGAATAGTGATTATCGATCCTTGAAATTTCTATCTAAAGACAAACATTCGAAGAGATAACAAACACGATCGATGAGAAATACGGTTGAAATACCGTTGATTCGAAGCGGTCGTTCACTTTTCGAACTCGATGTCGTCGAACGAATTAACGTTGGAGAACAGGTTCGGGTCAACAGAGTTAAGTTGTTGAACACTTTGTACGACACGTCGCTCGCTCTTGTTCCGTTCCTTCCGATTCCGATAATTTCGATAATTCTCTCATCTCGCCCTCCTCTCGGATCGAGCGCATAATGCGCACGATAGCGGACGTGCTAACGATCCGCTAAGTTGGACGGCTAATTAGATTACAGCCGGTCGGATGTAACTAATACGAACGGGCGAAATGCAAATGATAGCTAACGAACGACTTCTCTTCGGTCGGGCCGGGCTTCGGTCCGAGGCGAAAGGAAAATAAAAACGGGCCGACCGACCCCCGAGTTTTTTCGATTACCGATTGGATTCGTGCGATCGCAGCCCCGCGGTCAAATGAACCTCGCATTTCGATTAGGCGGCCCGCGAGAGGTTTTATGCATGCATTGTGGCCTTCGGCCGGGGCACAGTCCGCGGTAAAAGTTTCTGCTCAACGCCGCCGTGTCGACTCGACGCGAAATAAAACGAATCTCCCTCCCTCTTCTATTCATTCACCCTTCTTTCACTCGACCTTACTTTGTAAGGGTCGATACGATAGCAAAGAAAATCTGTTTCTCCTCCGTCAATTGGATAATATGGATATTGGAATATTGCGTTTCGATCAGCCACGTTGTTTAATTGAGACGTGGCCGGTTTTTATCTCGAACGAGACGGAAACGTGTTCCCGCACCATCGTGCGTTTTAAATCACATTTCTCTCTGTCTCTCCCTCGATGCTTATTAGGCTTAACTGGAGTTCATTATCTGGAATCGATCGATTTAAGCGCCGGGCGAATTGATATGATGCCGTGCGTGTCCCTCGTGTCTGCGTAATGAGTACAATTAAAGCGGTTGTAAAAAAGGAGGAGTTGCGTTTTAAGGTATATAACGCTACGTAGGCAAAGCCATTATGTCTCGCCGGCTGACAGTTACATATGTATAAATGCTCAATTTGCGCGCCACCGCGCGAAACATTAATCTTATTATTTTAATTACAAAAGATCGGGAGGGGTGGTCAGTATTTCGCCGATGCCTTATAAATATAGATATCGGCCGCCTTTTTTTTGCCCATGTACAGTCCGCCAAAGTAGTTCCTCCGACTCCTTCCTTCGTTATTCGTCGTTCTCGATTTTTATCTCGTTTCAATGCGATTTTTATATCTCGATATATATATATATATGTATATTGCTTCGAACGAAGAGCGTCCTTTTTCTTTTTTCTTGCAAATTATACACACCGATAGATGGACAGATAGAGAGATACGTATTATCGAATTCAATTATAAACGATTCAATCTTTGCTTCATTCAAATTTAGTCGTGTAACGATAAATTTGAAATATTACAACCAATTATCTATACGCAATTATCGAGACGTGACGAATGTGTTAAATCGTGTTTGGATTTGCGCGAGTGGAAGTGAATGGAACAACTTAATTCACAGATTTTTTCTCGAATCAAAAAACGATATTGGAAATAATATCGAGGCGATCGCATCTCGATCGAACGTTTGCGCGAGAAGATAACCGGCAATTAATTCGACGGCCCATTCCGTCGAGAGTGGCGTGCAACTCTTCCACGCCAACCAACGATAAATCTTACGTTGACACGGCTGTTTCGCGGGCTGAAACCGATCCGGCTCCGTTAATTTATACCAATCACGAGGAACGTACAAAGAAGCCGTAATACCCGTTCCGCGCGGAATTTATTTATTACTATCGCCGATTACACGCGTTTGAAGTGCCGACATTAGAACGAGAAAATTTTCCGAAGGACCCGCTTATATTTACTTTCTAAATTCTTGTGAAACGATCGAGGAAACGCGATGGAACTCACCGTGGAACAATGTAATAGATGGCATAGATCCAGTATTTGCAATACGGAATATCTGGACGATTGATCGACAACGTGGTGTACAAAGTGCAGCGTTAATAGCCTTTGATCGGATCGTGTTTCGAATAGTAAGTAATCGCGAGAAGGAAACCCGGCGATCATTACTCTCTTTCGGTTTTTAATTATCCGCGCGAAAGAAAGCGCGCACATTTAATATTTTAACGAACTCTTTTCGTCCGTGGCCGTGGTAATTAAGATTGATGGCGAAGTTCGAATGCGTAATTGCGCCGGACGGAGGCTTTCCTTCTTTTTTTCTCTCTTCCGCGTACGGCGCACTTCATCAATCAAATATCTCTCTTTTTCTTCCTTCTTTCTTTTCTTTCATTCTCTCTCTCTCTCTCTCTCTCTCTTTTTCTTACTTCGATTTCTTCGGCGGTGTTCTCTTTCTCGAGCATTCCGGGCAAGCTTCGCGCATCTGCCGAAGGGACGAGAAGCCGGACGAGTCGCATTGTGAATGCGCGAGGGCGTAGCGCACCATCTCGTTGTGCGCCGGCAAAAAACCGTGGCGCGATACGAAAACCAAGCTGTCTACGCCGTCGAAGAATCCCGGATTGGAGTTGGCTCCTCTAATCACGCAACGACGTCCAATTGCACGGAAAATCGCTCTTTGAAAATCGTCTTGAAACGAATAATTTTCCCGATGTATACCAATTTTATACCCCGTGCCAATGCCAATTTTATCAAGTCTCGTTTCTTAATGAAAGGTATCGATCGATATCCTTGATTATCATTCCGTTATACTTTTTTTACATCCTATTCTTCTTCCCAGTCTCGTCGTTTAAAAATATTTGGAATTCCACGTGATTCGATATCGATAATTTTCTTAAACAGTCCTATTCTATTCCTAAGAAAAGCTCGTGGAAAAAATGGAACGATGAAGTCACTCGAGCTGGCATTATCAAACTCGCCGGTTGTCGCATTGTTGGCGCGTTTGTCTAGGATCGTTCGCGGCGTCTTTTAGAGCGCATCGGCCGCGCAATAAATTAGCATTGTTCTGGTTGTTGGTAGGGGAAAACGGTGGGTAGAAACGGTGGAGAGGAAGAGAGAAAAAAAAGAAAGAGAGAGAGAAGGAAGGAGGGAGAGGACGGACAATTCTCGGTGTTGCGCGTTCCGCACCTGTTACCTTTTTTAGAGGCACGCGCGTAGGGAAACGCGGTGGGGCGCGGGGAGGGGAAGTTTCTTAACTCGAGCCACCACCGCCGCGAGGGGACAAAGAAGCCGGAGGAAAACGCACAGAGTGTATGCAGCGACGCTGACTTAATCCGGAGGCCCGCGGGTTAAAGCCAGTCCCGGATACACAATGCTGGCCACCCGGTTTCCGCTCTAGTTAGTGCTCTAGAGGCCGTAAACAGGATGACAACCGAGCCCTAGACGTCGCCAGAACACACTCCCCTCTCCACAGTCTTACGCACGTTTCTACTTGTTCATCGTGAAAAATCTTCTTCCGGTTGACCAAACTCGTTAACCAAACCCTCGGTTAATCAATCGCGTTTTTCGGCTGTTTTTGGGCGTGGATTCAAGCGAATTTCGAATTTTTAGTCGAGATAAGGGAGAGTTTTTTTCCCCCACCCCCATCCCCGGATTTTTTAATCTCGCTTTAATTCCAATTTGAGCTTGATTCCACGTTTCGATCCACGTTTAATTCCGTTCGATTTAATTTTAATTTTAATTTAATATCTATTTGATCCTGAGTTCGAATTTTTCTCTTCGCGTTATTCGGATCGAAATGATGAAATTTACGTTTAATTACGTTTCGTTTAATTACGATATTTCGAGGCAGGTGATAGGGAGAATTTTTATAGGCAGGGAGAGGGAGAATTTTATTTCTCCTCGAGATTAAGAATCTCACTGGCAGTGGCCAATCATAATTCATTAAATATGGCGTATATTGCCACCGCGATGGTTGCAGAGAATAAATCACCAGAGGCTTACGCTCTAGTTTATTGACGTCATAGTGCGCGATGGCTTCTGAATTTTACATGGGGTTCCCTAATACGTTCCCCTGTCAGGGGACGTTGCTCTTGTTGCTCATCGTTGAAAATTAGACTCTTGAACGCTCTTGCGAGACGCGAGAAAAATGCGGAGAGACGAATAAAAAAAAAAAGAAAAAAAAAAAACAAAGAAAAAAAGAAGAGGAAACGCTTAATTAGTTTATTTTACTTTACATGCAAAACGAACGAAAATATCTGTCTCGTTTTTTTATCCAACTATGTTTAGCGTTTGTGCATAGTTACACTTCTCTTTGTTTCGACAAAAAAATTCGATATTCGTAATATTTTTACAAAGCAAATAGCGCACTATAAATTGAATGTCTATTTTTTTGCAATTACGAAACGTACGAAACGTACTAGATCTATACATACATTTCCTCTTTTGTACGAATGCTTCGAATTTGGTTCCAGTTAAAAAAAAAATATATATATGTGTATGTGTGTGTGTGTGTGTGTGTGTGTGTGTGTGTGTGCGTGCGTGTGCGTGTATATATATGCGTGTACAAAAGCGAACGTTTCACGAACATTTCAATTGTACAAATAACGAGTTATTTTCAAACAGGAAATTTTCGCGTGGAAATCAATAATCGAATAATACCGCGAGCAAAGGGAAATTAGTTCTCCCCAAATTTCGTGTAATCTCGGGGGCTTGAGTTCTAATATGTAAATCCTCTGACATAACGACCAGTTCGTTTTAGTGTTCTCCGATTACGGCTCTAGCTCCTGGATTTCGTACGAGAGAGCGCTTCCATGTTATTCACTCACACAAAATCACTATCAATTATCCTTTTCCTCCGCTTATCAACTTCCCGAATAAATTAGATTCCTGGTAATTAATTCTGATGCCGGTACAAACTTCATGAAATTTACCAAAGTACATGACTAAAATCGTTGATTTTCCTTGTTTAGATATTATCAATTTATCAACTCGTTTATTTTCTTAATTTTAAAGGATAGGTAGATACGAAATTTCTGATGCAATTCTTCCTTTTTATGCAGCTTAATATTCTCTCTATACGTAATTAACAATAAACCATCCGCTTACGGAAAATATTATCTTGACGTGAATTTCTCTGTTAGAGACGAAAAGCGCGCTAACACGAGATAAATTGGACACAATTTTATCAAAATTTTAAAGCGTTATTCGATTCCTTCAACTTTCGTCAATTCACATTTTCTTCGATCGGGCAAACGAATTAACGTCGACGATTCTCAAATTTCTATCGATCCGTAATTCGAAGCGGAATAATCGTGACAAATATTCGTCATCCCTTCCGCGCACGTGCACGCTACGTTGCGATCCGTGTAGCGAATTCCGTGTTCGAAGTATCGGCCGAGTATCCTCCGCTCTCCACGGCTGTATCTCTGCGGCGCCTCTGGAAAAGGCCTCCTTTCCGTTTCCGCTCGTGGTAGAAAAGATCGATTCCCTCTCGATCGCGAGAGAGAAAATGCGTTTTCCTTTCGAGTTCTTACATTTGAATGAAGCCAGAGGGATAAGAAGTAGGAGAACGAAGAGAAGGAAGACCGAGTCGCGCATATATATATATACACACAACCCTGTTTCGAATTCGTTCGCGCGTAGCCCTTCGTCCCGCCCCTGTTATTCGTCTCCACCCCACGACGTCGATCGTTTTCTTCCACTTTTCAACCCAGGAGACCGCCTCGCTCGTTGATTTATTTATTTCCTCGTGTTTCGCGCTGTCGACTAGCCTCCTTCTCTCTGTTCATCGTCGTCCAGTTGTTTCCATTCTTCGCCCGTTTCGTTCCATTTCCTCCTCCTCTGTTCTCGACGTCTTCTCGTCGTTGTCGCTTGACGACGATGTCGAGTTTCGTCTCGACTTTGACGTCGCCCAGGAGCCGCCGATTTCCGGCAATTGGCTCCGGCACGGGGGCCTCGAGTGCAGTATTCAAAGCTTTGACTTTTTCTTTTCCATGGGAAAAGAACTTCTTCTTTTCCCCGTCCTATTCGCTATCGTTTTCCTTTTTTTTTTTTTTATTATTCTCTTTACCTCCCTTCTTCCTTCCCTTTATTTTTTCCCTTGCCGATGAGGCGACGTTTGAAACAACTCGTCCCGTTATCATTGCGCTAAGAGATCGTTAAAAGAGATGGAAGATAAACCAAAGTGACACAGTTTACGACGTTTTCGTACGACGATTCGGTTCTCGATAAAATTTTAGAAAAGAAATATTATCGCGCATCTCTAATTTCCGCTATTTCTTAAACTCTTAAAAATAATTTATCGAAGAGGGAAATATATGAAAATTATAAAATTTATCTATTTATTATTAAGCGGGTAATGGTCATGGAAGAACGGAGCTATCGATCGCGAAAGGCGATTCGACTCGCAAGAGAGGCGAAGAAATTCCTCTCGGCTGCGTATTCTCCCTCTACTTTTATTTCCCTCCCTCCTACTTTTGGGATTGAATTTTAACGTCGACAGAGTCGTCGATTTCCGGAAACGATCTTGGCAAAGGATCGTGCCAAGCTGCAGTCTCCGAGGAATCGATCGTTAGCTTTGATCTTATTTCTTCGCATTCCCCGGCCTCTTTTGTGCCCTCGCCTCCTTCCGTTCGCCAACTCTGTCAGAAATTGTATAATAAGATACGTAAACCGGTTCGTTTTCTTCTCACCACGGATACGTCAAACTTTTTCTCCGTTAAACGAAATGATTACTTTCGATCTTTCCAATTGAGACGTCGAGGTAAGAGAGAATTCAACTTTTTGTCAATTTTTCTTTTTTAAAAATTCACTCATAAATAAATAGATTTCGTGTTTGTTTCTACACAAATTAAGATTTTAAAACAAATTCTGACATATTTTTCCATCGAAGAAAAAGCAAGCACGCGATTTTCCATATATACTCGGCGTATTTATTTATTAAAAAAAAAAAAAAAAAAAAAATTATTGGAATCGGAGTAATATCGGTGCAAGGGTTAAACGACGATCGATCGTTTAAAAAAATCGCGTCGAACGAATCAAGGGACCGTAAAGAATTTCAATTTACGAGGAAAAATTTATGCAGAGGGTGTCGAGAAGTTAAATGCAAATTCGCCACCTCCCCTTCCCCCTATCCCTTTCTCCTCGAACGTTCCTTCGATCGAACCTTTCTTCCGCACGAAATGTTGATCTCGGTTGCGGTTCGATTATATCGCGTTACGAAGAAAATAATAGCCGTCAGGATCGCGTTCGAAAGCGCATTAATCGCGGTACAAACACGACGTTACGTTACGTTAGAGGGCCTCCCCTCCCCTCCCCTCCCCTCCCTTCTCTGGATAAGGCCTCGGTGGGGGCGATAGGTGATTTAATAAGGCTATATTTTGTATTGATTCATAAATACATCTGGCGAGAGAGCGCGGCCGGTACCATTAAGCGATTGATCGCCGTGCAATTTGTAATCAATAAATCTGGAGAACGACCTCGCCGCGGTGTAGCGCCTCTACGCTGCGAGGAAACCGGAATGAGAGATTTTTCCGGGCCGGGAGCACCGCCTGCTCGTTATTTACAACGACCGAAAGGGAGGAGAAAGAAGTGTTTACAAGATGACGCGCAGTCCACATTGGAAAAAGCATCAATTTTCCGAGTATTTTTGCCACCATCCTCGAACCTTCCTTCCTCGCTTCTTTCCTTTATCGATCCTTAACGAAGCAAAACACCGCCGCTCCTTGGAAGAAATATGTTTCTCCTTCGGTCCACACTCGTATCTCGATGATTTATTTCATTTATATACATCTTTTCGAACAGATTCTTTTCTCTTTCTCTTTTTTTTCTCTCTCTCTTTTTTTTTTTTTTTGCTTCTTGTTTACCTTCGATATTAAGTAAATCGAAGTTGATGGAACGTTTATTTATATGCGCGTTATAAGAGGAATAACTCATTTTGAGTAAATGTTGCGAGTAAACGTATTACTTAATTTGTCTTCGTTCCAAAGATATGATCGATAAGTAGTAAGTAGTGAGTAAAGTAAAGTAAAATAAGGTAAAGCAAGCAAGTAAGTAAGTAAAGATATATTTTTATTAGGGTGTATATTATAGGTAACTTTTTTCATGTTACACGGCGGTATTTCATTTTAAATTTCGTCGTAATCAAAAGTGCGTGGAGAATGACTTTCATCGATAAAAAATTTCCCAAGATCTTGTGTACGCACGGTGTTTCGGCGGCAGTTCCGCAAAGTTGATGAATACTTTATCAGGCAGAGGCAACAAGCACTCGCACCGGATAATTTATCGACAATAAAGAATGCAGATGAAAAGCACATAGAACAACGTTTTTCGCGGAGAAGTCAACAACCAGTTATATCATTGTGCAACATGCTTATAATACGTTCACACGGCCGCGTTTATTTAAACAAAATTGTTCGCTGGCAACGTTATGGAAATTTAACTTTTTCATCTTCGACAAACGACAAACAAACGACATCCTCTCAAAGATTCTCTCTACGCACTTTTTACACTTTTTCGTGGAATCAAAAACTGTTTATGCAACTATTTCGTCAATAATACACCTTAAAATTTTATTTCTTCTTTCGTCGTGTTCAACACCTTTCTTTTGAATCGTATATATCGTCGACTAAAAAAAAAGATTTCTAGAAAAAAAGATACACGTGTTTGCTAATGAAATATAAATATCTGTCCAGATAGATCCTGATCACGGACGAAAACTTTTACGCCATAAATTCCGCTCGTCGATATCAGATAACACTGTTTATCGAGCAACGAAAAATCGAGTGTATTCGCTTTTTCCCTCCATCAAATTTGAAACGCATCGTTTGATAATTCGTACGATTATTTGATAAATAATCTGGTGTTGCTCGTTTCGACTCGTTTCAAGAAAGCCGCGGTTTCGAACGTATGCATATCTCGCGCACCTGGTTTTCATAGATCGTACGAATAGATTTAAACATTCGTTCGATCGGGCGTGCTCGGCGAAGAAACGGCGGGGAATCCGTGAAAAATCGTCCCGGTTATGGAGGGCACGACGACGGTTTTTCCATACGTTGGAGTCACGTGAACACAACAGAGGAGAAGACAACACAGTGCTCGAGGAGTCTCGCGGCGTCTGGCGAGCTCACAACACACTGGTTCGCGTGTACGAGCGTATAAGGACGCGCGTGTACGCCGGGTAAACACATGGTTCTCGGGGTCGACGGATCGTGAGCATGGAACGAGTCGTGAGCAGCCTAGAGCCGACACGACGCTGGAATTTCTCGACAAATAGGCGAATATGCACATAAATACATAACAAAGCCCCGTGACGGGTAACTCGAATCGCGTATGGGCGATTCCGAAAGGAGACGACAACTGGAACGACGACAAAGGGGAACGAAGAGGAGAGGAAGAAATGGCGTACGAAAGGAGAAGAGAGAGAGAGAGAGAGAGAGAGTTCTCCGGGAACCGGCCGTGATTCCACGTGAACGAATGTCACGCGTGCTGTCGTCGGCTTACACCGAGATATAAGTCACTTTATTACCGATATACCTTATCCGGAAAATGAATTATTGAAAACGTGTCCCGCCGGCAAAGGAGCACCGCGTGTGTCTACGTTTAAACCGTTTGGTGAGTCATTAGCGTTAAGTAGTGTTATATTTATATCGTCCGACCGTTTCACAATTAAGAACGACCTTCTCTTATATACGTATATACGGAATAATTTAAATTAGATAGAAATTAGTTAAATGAATAACCTAATCATCGTCAGAATTAATTTTGTAACACGTCTTCTTGTATTATATTCTTAACAAGAATCTCATTATTCCTTATTCTATAATTCGTTATACGGATATGGCGTGTAATTTATAGTTCGAGCTACATTGTACGAGGTATCGTATCGTAGCAACTCGATAAATCTCATTTTCTAATCGGGAAGAGTAACCTTAATCTTTGAAACGTGTCAAATTTTCACCATGGATGGGTATTAAAATACTCACCTCGGTTTAAAATGACGTTATATAAAATATAGGAAACGAACGTATCAAGTCCATTTCTCGAACGGCGATTCTCGTATTAATTTCCATTAAATTTGAGAGGACAGTCTCGCACGCGATCCCATCAATCAGAAAATTTCTTCGATCGAATCGCGAGAAATTTTGTCAGGGATAGGAGAGAGGTTTAATATCGATTGTTCCGGGTTAGAATCGGGGAACGTGGTCGAATCCGCAGCCAAGATTGAGGAGAATGTCGCGGATTTAGCGCGGTATGACGATCACGTCTGTAATCAATTGTACGCATAGTCGCGGCCATCGGTTTGCCCTAGCATTTCGCAATATCCGCGTCTATCCCCCCGATGGATTCGCGGTGCGCCCCCGCGCGCGTGTGCGTGTACGCGACCGTGTATGCGCAGCATGCGAAAAATTAATTCCGTACATGATTTGCATATACACCCTGTTAGCAATACGTGCCCCTTAACGAACTACGTGAGCGCGCGAGCTTTACGATGCGCGGCTAGATTAAAAAGCAAATATAATTTTTCGCTGTTTATTAAGGCTCGCCCCCTCCTTTATTCGCTGGTTTACCAGCGGCCGGTAACACGATCGACCTCCTTTCGCGCCGATTCGATCCACTTTTTCCAAGTACGTAGTTTCGGTTTAGTAAAGTAGGGGTTAGTCGGGGATGGGTTGGTTCATGGAATCGTTCGTTAAGTCGATTCGAATCTTTCTGGAAATTTTGTTTCATTGTGCATTGGCGAGTAATCTGATAGATATGATCGTTGAATCGATTACTATTACTATTTGGAAGATTTGGTTAAAGATTCGAATATATCGTGCGGAAAGAGAGAGATTTTCGATGAATTCGAGATGCTTATACATCTCGGGATGATATATTCGCGTCTAGCCGGATGAAGGTAGAGAAAATTGCGATTCACCGGACGTATTACGCACGATTATGATGATTATTTTCCTTAATGTATAGCTGGCAGCGGCCGGGCCATGTTATTAATACAGAGGAAAGCATGGACACCCTGCTGGGGTCCTCACGATACTCCATGGGCAAGGCCCTGACCTCGGGGCCTCACCATCGGTCCGTGGAGTGGTTCTTGAGTTTCTTGGGCAACTGCGGCATCACCACACCGCGAGAGGTGGTTTTCATTGTTCTTTCTCGATTCGATTTCTCCAGCCAGCTATTATCTATCCAATCAAATATCCGTGCAATTTCTTTTCACGATGGCACAGAAATGTCGCTTAGACAATATAACTTAACTCGTCTCAGAGAATCAAAAAAAGAGAGAGAGAGAGAGAGAAACAAGAATTCCTGCAATTTTTCATCCAATATCTATATCCACGATACACGAAATACGATAAAGAAAAAAAGAAAAAAAAAAAAAAGAAAAAAGAAAATCCAAATATTACTTTTCCACGTAATCGACTATGTTGAGAACCATCATTACCGATATCGTTATCCGAAAAATCTTCGTTGCAACAGCGTGGAGATCGTACGTTCCGCGAAACGACCGCTTCCCGTCCGCGGAACAAAGTGTTTACAAGAGTAATTCCATTTATAAAGAGTGCCGCGTATACGTGTACGTTATTTAACGTTTGGCCAGGTGTAAGTGCGGATAATCGTAAATCGGCGGGTAAAGAAGAGTGGAGAGCCCGTTGTTGTTGTCTTTCCACGAGGTGGATCGTGTCGTTTCGGGTGGGGCGTGATATACCCGTGTTCGCTTGGAAGGGGATGATGGAAATGATATAAGTTTACATAGAGGTGGGTATGTTAATGCACGGTATAAATAAGGAGGCACATTCGGCGCCTAATAGGACGCTAATTGTGATTATATACAACACAGCCGCGCGGATGCAGCCTGAATTTTATATACCTATATAACATTTATTGCCGGCCGTTCGACCGGTCGGAGTGGCGACGAACAAAAATCCGCAACGGCCGGGAATTTATAGTAATGAAAGGATGGAGATTTATACGGCGTTATTGCTTTACAAATGATCCGATATCCTGGTCCGCTCTGCTCGTACTTATAATGGTTAATTCGTGCAAGCAGGATCTTTCCGACACCAGCCAGTTCAGACCACCTCGCCATTATACCGTGGGTATAACGCAAAACGGAACGAGGTATCTTCCATTCTCGATCCTCGAGCTTATTAATTGTCAACAGTTATTTATATATATATATATATATGCTTTTTTTTGTCGTCTGGAGTTGGTATTAATCTCTCGATAAGTTGGACCCCATTTACGAAGGGAATCGGTAACACATCGAAAGAATTATTGGTTAATTGCTTCTTTCAAAATGTAAATTCGATTGAAAATTTTATGAAAAATTTTTGCGAAATTTGATATTTTTAGATTTTCGGTGTCGACGTCTTTTAGAATTCTATTGGAATTTGATCGGTCGTTTTTATTTTTGAAAATTATATTATAAATAATTGTTCCATCGATATTAAAGGGGGGAAAAAATGGGATATTGAAGCGAATAAGTAATCACGTACGGATACGAATAAGCGAAGTATAAGTAACGTGGGTTCGGTAGGAAAAGGTAAAAAGAAAGAAGTACAAGCAAATAATTCTCGACGGAATGGAAAAAGAACGGACGTGAACCGGAGTCTAGAGTTTATGCAGCCATTACCACAGGTGAACGCCGCAAGCAATACGTTGGGTTACGCTGATTTAAAAGCGCTCTTAGATTCGGATACCCTTTTTCTTCCATTCTTTAACGGTTACAAAAGATCTTTCTATCTCTCAATTTCGCCTCTTTTGTTTCCTTTGTTCCATCTTTGTAAGAATCACGTGTTCACGGTTACTACCAGAATGAATCTATCCTTTATCGTGCTTACTTTTATTTCCGTAGCTCTTTCTTGTTAACGTTTGCTCGCTTCGTGTCCTTGTTACTCGTACAAATACACCATGTATCTTCTTTGTCATTTAATTTCTTCGTTCCATTGTTTACAAAGAATAACGAAGAAGAAGATGTTAGTATTTCTTAGCTCAAACAACATTTATTTATTCTACTATTTATTCCCCAAATTTTTACATTTCTTCTCTAGATTATCTCCGATACGCCTCGTTGTAGTAATATTTTTTAATAAAAGAATAAAGATACGTCCGTTATTTTATATCACGGATAGAAATTCTACGAAAAATCTCTCGATGCAACGACCGTGCAATTTTCTTAAAATTCCATCTCTTTTCGAGCACGATGAGATTGAAATTGAACTGATAATAAATTTCACGACATTTTTCCCTCTCTTATTACACCCCCCGAAACAATCAATCGACAATTATACGATTGATCTTTTAAATTCCAGCTGTGATAATGATCCGCCACGCTTGCAAATCTCTGCTGGTCGATCGGATAAGCTTTATTACGCTTTAAGACGGATGCACGACGGATACGCAAACAAGAATATCAATTTTTCTGGAAGTCTGGTTAAAAGGGCAGGCGTCCAACTCGCCTCGTCTCTCTCGTTTGCTATTTGTATTCGTGGCGGTGGTGCACATCGGTATCCAACACAAGGGAACATATTGGATCCACGTGCATGCTGATGTCGTCCAATACTTGTTCTTTATTGGATGTAAGTGCAGCGAGCGTAAATAATCTTTTGTGCTCATTTTATTACTGCAACCGGCGAGCGTATTTTTATGCCCTGTTATCTGATCGCCAAGGCTTTTAGCAACATCGAAATCGAGTAGGTTTTTCGTCTATCATCCGTGCGATATCGGTTCGAGTTCATCGTTAAAAAAAGAGGATTTTCCATGGATTATTATCGGAATAGGTCGCGAATACGACCGATGGTTAGCGTTCAAAAAATTTCTATTTTTCTTCTTCTTCTTCCTCTCCCCCCTCTCTTTTATTTTACAATTTCATCACACAGGAAAAATAGTGATACGATTCTGATTTTGTGTATTTTAGCAGGGAAAATTGTTACTCAAATTAACGCGTATAATTAAGCGTTCGCGTTAGTTACCACGCCAGATTTCCGTCATTATTCGCCCTACGTAATTATTTACCGTTCCCTCTCCCCCAACTTTTTCTTTTCCAGTTATGCACGGCCCCGGATGCATGCCGATTTCCCCGGGATCCCTTTGTTCGCATAAGCGCGATGCTTCTCCGCTTGCAACCGAATTTATGAACCCCTCCAACTTTTCATCCGCGATGCTCAGAAAGGGAAAAGCGCGCGGCATTCAAAGGATCGTTGAATTAAATTCCCTGCCTTGTATAGAAATACTCTATTACCGGGTGGAAAACGATGGCGCAGAATTTCATATGACCCGTTCGGTTGACTGACTACCAATATCGGGACGTCTTCGACGTATGGATGAAACGCGGGAAGAACGAGATAAGGGGGAGAGATAAGCGTAAAAGCGTGGATAGATACGTCGTCCCCGTTGTGATGCAACGGGGGAAAAGTAGGGAGAAGAAGAAGAAGAAGAAGAAGAAGAAGAAGTAGAAAGGGAAAGAAAGGAAAAGAAAAGGAAGAAATAAATAAATGGAAGAGCGAAAAAAGCAATTGATTTCTGTGCGATATTACTGTGCACAGTTTCGATATTAAATATCTTTTTATTTTCGAGCGCGATGAGAAGAAAGAAAGAGAGAGAGAAAGGTAAAGGAACAGTCGTCGTAAAGGCACAGCGAAATGCGCACGTGCGTGCGCGCCAAACAGTAGTGGGTGCGAGGGAAGAATTACGCACTCTTTATCAGGGAAACATTTTTCCTTCCCTCCCTGTGAAAAATTACGCTTTTTACGGTTTTAGGTCTCGTATGTAATTACCATTACTTTCATGAATATGGTGATAATATAAGAAACGGGCGGGAGCGACAAAAAACTACTTTAATGCATTTAATTAAGTCGTGGCATTTTATCCTGACGTTTTTACAGGAACCACGCGGCGGAGAGAATTTTAAAAACGCTATCGGTATAGCCGATATATCGCCCGCCCGGTCGTGAAACCCGCTTGAAAATAACCGCGTCAAATATAAGGGAGGAGAAGAGGCAAGCGGGAGGAGGCGAGATGATATCGGGATTGTCAATGGAGGGAAGGAAGAAGAAAAAGAGAAAGGGGGTGAGTAACGTTACGATCAAATCTCCACTGTTCACTTTCGTGTAACTTATAAACTGTTAGTCGTTCCCCCAACCCTGACGATTTTCACCAAGTCGCGCAAATAAGTCGACGCCAGACGAAAAATAGAGTCATATTTCTGGGGGCAGCTGGCCGCCCGGCCACCGTCTCCACGGAGATTCTAATAAGAACCGCATAAAGCTTAGAAATTAATGCCTTCCACCTATCTTTCCCTCTCTTTCCCTCCTCCTTCCGCCCCCCCCTCCCCTTTCCCTTGTTTTCTTACTTGCGAAATCCGCTCGCGTCAGGACGCGCTTCGGAATTTCTTGCTACTTTCCACGTCCTTTCTTTCTTCTCTCCATCTTTTGTTCGAGGAACCACCTGGACTGACGTAATCGGGAACCTCTCCTCCCCTCCTCTGCCCCTGATTTATGACGGGAAAATATCGTCGGTCCAGTGGCTTTCCGTTTGCCACAGTGTGTTAAATCTGTCCCCCGGTGAATCGTGATTTCTCTGTTCCGTCCAAATGGATGGAAAGGCACGGGGCCATTTGTTGATCGTATCGATTCTCGCCGATATCGGCGAAGAAAGCTCGATGCACGCGAAACAATGTCGGTTTAAAAAATTCATAGGCACGAGGTTCGCTCTCCTTTCGTTTCGTCTCGTTTCGTCTCGTTTGTCGAACGCTCGTAACGCTCGTAACGCGTAAGTTTTTTTCTTTTCCCATTTCGTTTCGTTTTCTTTCACCCTCGATTTACATTCCCAATCTTTACGCGCTTCATACATATTCAACAAGAATTGACCGGGAATATAAAACGTGCTTCAAAAATCATTACACACTGCATTCGAGTTGCATTTTCGAGTATAATTACATAAGCCAGCCGCTATAATGATAAAGGAGATTGCATTATCGCTGGGCTCCAGGCCAACATTTCCATCGATCAAATTCCTTCCGACCTGTGAGCGAGGTTATTTAACGGGAAAGTGTAATAAATTGTAGAACCCTCTCTCTCTCTCTCTCTCTCGCTATCTTTTTCTTTTTCTCTCTTACGACATCGTAACGACACCCAGTGCATCCAGCAATGCTAAAGCGGTTACGATGGCCGGTTCTCCAGGGGCCAGAGGTTTTCACCGAAGGAATCGATTCGGGAAAGAAAGAGGAAAAAGAAAAGAGAAGGAGAAAATTCGGAAGGATGGCAGATTGTTCTAGCGGCTAATCGATCGGTCAAATATGGAATCGGAAACTAATTTATGCCACCGGTGGTGAGGCCGCGTTTTTCCCGGAGCATAATACGTGTTGCTCGATTATAAACAGTCATGGTCGCCGTGAAGTATGATTTAACTATTGCTGTCAGCGTGTCATGCATCGTTTGTCACGATGATTAATTCGCTCCTACTCGATATCCCCTTTCATCGATTTTCTTGCTCGCTTTCTACTCGATATACTTTCGATAATTAATCATTTCCTCTTCTGTCGGCCGACGAGTGTTGTTGGATATCGTTTAATTCGACAACCTCCCCCGGTTTTTTCCCTTCGAAAAGAAGGTTACTGGAGCAAAAACAAAGTATAAACGTATAAAACGATCGCTACTGGAGTTTCCAGTTTCTTATCCCCTTTTTCTTATCATTCCAGCTCTCGCAACGATAAACGTTACAACTTGTAGAGTTAGTTAGAATTACACAATAGTCAGCTTTAATATAAACAAGCTAGGTACACCTAGCTACGAAGGGAATTTTCCTTGGTCGGTCTCGTCATTAGTTGGCAACAGTTCTCCGAACATTAATACCGTCGTATCGTAGAATCGAAGATAGTAGATGGGTCAGCTACCAGTCTCACGTTGCACACAAAGGGACAACGCCCCTTGTTGAAGTTGGCAAACAATGGAGAGTACGGTGTGCTTAGTATCTACCAAAGTGAAACAAACTTATAATTAGTTATGGGAGCTTGTACCGAGATTGATGCCTCTACTTGCATTCGCAGCTACGAGTTGCACGAACCTCGTAATATTCCACACTTGGCTAACTTTATTTATCCCAGACTCCACCGAATCATCTTCGCTCGCAGTTTTACGTTTAACGATCGATCCGAATCGTGTCGTTACGAATCGAGGGTAACCTACGTCGACACCGTTTCGAATGCCTTCGTTTCGAATGATGATAATGACGATGTATCGGGGTTGAGAAACCCTGACACGGCTCGTACGAAAAATCGAGCGCGCACAGCTGCAGCGGCTAAGCCGAAAGGGTGCCGGTGAAGGGATAGCAAGGGAGGAGGTGCATAAAAAACACATGAGCTGGATCGTATGCATTTTTAAGAGCACTAACCCTGTCGATGGTTCTTATCCAGACTTACTGCTCAGACTTCGCTTTTTATAGGCGCTTCCGTTCATTCCGGCGTGCTACATGATTCGAAAGGGGAGTTAGGTCAGTGGGTCGTTTAACGAGTAAAGCGGCGAGGAAACGTAGCTTCGATCTTTTCAAATTATGCGAATCGAGAATCGACCGTAGTTGATACATTCGTCCTCTTTTATGACACGTAAAATGGAAATGATTCGGATTGGATCGATTTCTTTCTTTTTTTTTTTTTTTTTTTTTATATAGGATTACGATTACAATATTATTCTTGCACGATGAAAATCTTGAAGCGAGAATCGAGAATTCGTCGAATTACAAGGCCTACGAATTTATAATATTGACGATCGAATTTGTTTTTTCAGGATATACGAAGGTATATTTTATCCATATTTTAAATATCTCTGTGATCGTGTGGTTAAACGTATCGAGCGAGTCTTGTTAACACGACTATGTATTAAAATAAGAATATTGTATAAATCCGTGTCTGGAATTGTAAAGGGTAATAAAAGGGTAATCGAGGATGCACCTTTACGATGAGATTTATTCCTCGATAATCGGTTCGTTCGACTTTATCGGTTTTATTTTTTGCATAATGAGAAGCGGATAAGTTGAAGAAAAATCTCGTTTAACTCTCCGTACGTTGAACAGGGATTACTTTGATAACCACTTGGGTGACTGGTGGGTATTCAACGCGTAGCTGGCGAACTATTAATTAAAAGAGTCTTCGGTAGAAGTTACCCGGAGATCCTTTAAGTAATTTCGTAATTCAACCGTTGCACAAAGCGGCGGGGGATGGTTTTAATATCGTAGCTGAATAGAAATTTCACTGTTTCTAACTTCCCCGGCCTTGATGGCAATACCTTGTCTTTGGCACAATAACGAGACCTTCCCCGGCAATGGCAATTAAGGGAGGAAATCTTGTACAATTTTTTAATTAACAAGAAATCTCGTCTCGAAGGATAAATAAGTAAATACACAAAGTAAACAAAGGACGAAAATACCAATGCAGTCGAGTTGAGTTAATTATTAATTATCAGAATTAATAAATCAAAAACGTGTAACTTGAGAAGAGATATCGAAGAAAAGAAGAAGGAAATAAATAAAGGAAAGACTAGAACGAAGAACGGAGAATTTTTTAGCCGAATAGGAGGAAAAAAAATAATAATAATCCGACCTTGACAGCCTCCAACTCGACTCGGTCGCCAACCAACCCTTTCCAACTTTGCCAAGCAAGCAGTTCCTTTCTTCTCTCTCCTCTATTTTTTTTTTTTTTTTCCTCCCATTTTTCAACCCATCTTAACTGATAGGCACACATGCTAGCCGTTAAGAGGTCACGGCCCCTTGACCCAATTAGACGTTTTCCCCGAGGGTGTAGCACGATTCAAGGATATTGCGCGAACGTGTGCTCCGAGCTTTTCATTAGTTCGACGTTGAGATTTCGTGGGCCGCACTAAATATAGCGGTTTATTGCCGCGGTCGTGCAGACGATAAAATTCGCGGTGGGTGGTGTGTAACGGCGTTGCTGCTGGCTTGTCTGTTGCTTTTCTGGAGAAACGAATGGTTATATAGACGTGCAGAGAGCTGGATATGCCGTCTAGCGCGGACAGATATATAATATTAGCGAGCGCGAGCTTAACGGGTTACACTTTCTCCAGATTTCCGTCGCGTTTCATTTTGATAGACGATATAACGGATGCGCAAAATTTCACACAATGTCGCGTTCCTGTTCTACCTATCTATCTATCTACCAATTGAATTTTGTAGAAACAAAATACAGAAGAGGAAATGTGTCTACGTTAAGTTCAAAAAAAAAAAGAAAAAAAAATCGAAATCATATATCACCAAAGTGAAAAAATTGATAAGTATGATAAGAAATTGAGAATACGTTGGTACGAACAGAAGAAAATGAAATAGGATGAAATATCTTTTGCGTGTAATATTCATCTTTTTCTGGATTATATTTTATATTACTTAACAAGACGGCTCGTCGTGTCACACTGTATTTCAGATATTCCTTCGGGAATTTATGGTTAAGTGAAAATGTCGAGAATGATCGACGAAGAGGTAAATTAACTTCCCCCATTAACGTAATTCAAAATGGAATTAATATTAACCGGGTGGCAACGAGTACGTAGCGAGCGGTATTTTCCGGATGATTAAGAATAATATGCAAGGAATCTAATTGCAACGCGCGAACATCAAGCTACGCGGTATACGTGCTGGTAATGACGTGGATCGTAAGGGTCTTTGAACTCGTTAAACGCGACTGTGCTCGTAAATTGTTATTCACACCCCTCGGTTCGTATCGATGGTTTGAATGTGTCATAATTACGATTCGTACGAGCTCCATTAGCCGCGTATTATTTTTGCGCGGCGAAACGATGGATGGAATTGCCGTGGTGTCGATGCTAACAACGGTCACACACTTTTACATTGTAATTTAACGATTTAAATATATATGAGAATCCCTGTGCCGGGAGCTACGAATCCCGAATTAAAATTTACCGTCCGTTTTGAGCCACGGCGTTATAAATTTGAGCTTGATCCGCTCTTAAAATGTCGAATCGTTTGATGAATCGTGCTGAGAATCCAGTCGTTTCGTTTAAATATCGCTCGAATAAAGACTATTTCTTGCTTTTGCCTTTTTTCCCTTCCCCCATTACTTTTTCTCGTCTCGTCTTCCTTTTTTTTTTTTTTTCTTTTTTTTCATTACTTACGCGTATATTATCGTTGCTTGAACGTCAATTGATTCTCGATTCGTAAACAACACGATCGAAGATAAAATAAATGTTCTCCTTTTTTTCATGCCTTGCCTATCAAAATTTTCCACGATAAATTCAAGTTTCGTTATATCGATGGAAATATATATTTGATCAGTTAGTTTATTGTAAATGGGTGGCATGTAAGCTTGTAAAACGATGTATCAACGTCGATCCGTTGCAAGAATCCACGACGATAACTCAACTTAACCTTAACGGCCGCTCTCGTGAAGTGGCATCGTTCTTCTTGTCTCTTCGACGTTCGTTTACGACCTCATCGCCATTTTATTCGTAGGAAAACACTCGGGACCGATAAAAAAAAGTTGCAATAAATCGATGATCGCTAATTTTCTTAGGCGATATATTGCCCGCTCGATTGCCGAATAAAAGAAATTTCTACGACCACGGTGTTCCATTATGAATCCTCGTTTTTTATCCTATTCGCGCAATTACAATTCTCATCGTTTCTCTTAACGACATTTTTCATCGCCTCTTCTAATCCTTTGCTTTATTCCAACTTTAGATTATTCTTTGCGTTGTTTCATTTGCATATTTATCACCGATTAAAAAATTAAATTACAAAATAGGACAATCACATTTTTTTTCAAAATTTCTAATCTAATTTCAAAATCTATAAAGATTTACACTTATACGGGAAAATTTTAACGTCTAACAAATAATATTTTACTTCTATTATCTAAATTTTTATTTTAAAATCGTCACCGATCGGTAACACTAAATAAGATTATATCTCGTGCACACGAGGATATTTAACCTTTAAACAATGTTCAAATACGATGTATCGAGCTGTATGTGGATATCGCGACGGAAATGATATCACGTCGACGTCGAACAATCAGCTGGTCGGTCCCGTGTGTACGAGGTCGAAGGATCGAGTATCTCCAGCCGTTCGGTGTCTCCGAATCTTTATCCTGTGGATCATTCTCGATCCTGTGGTTTTAGTACGCTATAAAAGTTCCAACCCTGTGACATGCTTTATATCAGTGTCGCAATCGTATTTCAAACACAAGGATAGGGCTGCCATTCCCATTCCCTGTCCGACGATACTGCTTCTTAGTTTCTATTCGTTTTTTTCTTATGATTTGCGCGGATACACATAGGACATAGTCACTTGTAAAATATATTAATGTTTCAATATAAATTTAGTCCCATAAAAATGATAACGATATACGACGATTTCTTGACACGAGACGTTATTTTTACTTATTGAAAGTACGTAATACTTGTTTAATTGTATCATTCGTTGATACGAAATGGTACATTTTGTATAAAATTAATAGTTTTCGAACTAAACACGAAAGAATGAATGTATAACGAAACGTTTAATAAATGATATGTTTATGAATTTTTAAGTTATACAGAGAGAGTACAGCAGAATGTACTCTCTCTTACAGCGTAATAGAGATTCAATAAAGAGAAAAGCGGTCTTTGCGATATTCATGAAAAATTCATGAACACCTCCTTTATTCTGACAAAGATGAGTACGTACCTCTGTATCCATATTTGAGATCCTTGGAATCTTGTTTCTATTTTAGTTGAATAGAACAATCAAACACTGCATCCAATTTTGTTGCACACTTTTCTTAATAAGAACTTTTTAAAGCGTGAAGTTTGAGTTGAAAGAGGTTATAATAATACAGAAGACACTTTAATAAAAACTTCTTTGATTGAATTCTAACCACATTATGTTATCTACCCGATTTTAAAACCGTAACTCGTTATTTTGTTCCAATTCTCTCACGACTATTAACACGATTTAAAAAGTAATTTATTGTCACGAAATTTAACACTGACGTCAACAATGGCGTCTTTTTCTATGCATTTGGCGCGATTTATGTACAAGATGTATGCGCGATTCGATGCGCAAGATATATGCGCAATTTAATGCGCGAAACGCATCTCAATTAGCCAGTTCTGCGTTCTTTTTTTCGATACAGTATATGTAGAATCAAATAACAATGTTCATTTATGATTCATAATTTCAAAAAATTTCAAATAGTGAACAATGGAAAATGATTATTCTTAAAAAAAAGACGTATAAAAAAAGATGCTATATAATAAAATCTCTCTTAAATTATAATTACATCGTATTATTCGATTTATAATCAAGATGTGATCACAGCTTGTTATTTTGTGCAGTTTTTTTAGCAATTATCGTTAATATAACTGTTTAAAATAATTTATCGCTTTGATGCTCTTTTCTATGCGTTTCACGCGATTTATATACAAGATATATGCACGATTTGATATGTAAAATGTATATGTAATTTGATGCGCAAGACGTATGCGCGATTTGATGCGCGAGACGTACTGCGCATTTCTTGATCAGCCATATTGAAATTCTTTTCGTTTGGTTAGTTCGGTATATATAAACTCGAAAGAGAACAACGTTTATTTGGTTTAATAATAATTTTATAATTTTAGAAAAGTTACAAGAAGTGAGCAGTGAAAAATGGATATTTAAAAAAAAAAATACATAAAAACAAGGCCGCTTTAATAAAATTTTTCTTGATCACGTTATAATCATATCGTGTTATCTAATCGATTTATAATTAAAACGTAATCGTATCTTATTATTTTATATAATTTTGTTAACAGCCATCGTGACTGCAAATGTTTTTAGTAATTTATTATCATGAAATTTAATACTGAACTCTTGATATTCTTCTCTACGCGATTCGCGCGGTTTATGCGCAAGACGTATGCGCAATTTGATGCGCGAGACGTATCGCGCATTCCTTTGTCAGCCATGTTGGAATTTTGCGTTCTTTTCGTCCAGTTCGGTTCGGTACATTTAGAATCAAATAACGACATTTGTTTGTGATTCATAATTTCAGAGAAGTTCATAACTTTCAAGAAGTGAGTAGTGAAAAGTGATAAACGTCAAGACGCAAACTTGAGGTTCGTTTATAGACTCCAATGAGAGTTCCCGCGTAAAGATAATAACGTGAATCACGTTAACTGCGTAGTTAAATATGTCGTATTTTCGGTCACAAATTTCGAGAACGAATGTGTATATTTTATCTTTATTTTGGAAATGCTGACGACTTTAAACGGTACACTAATTTAGTACACAATGATGTCATTAATGATAATAATCCAATATTCATGTTCATATTAATTTTCTGCTTTATTTTCAGGATATAGGTTAAATACACTTAATATCATTACACGCATGAACACTACTGGCACAGCATGTTTGCAAAGGAGAATCTTCATCGTGTAAATATTTATCGAATCGCGATGATTTGACATCTCATCGAATGCGGTAAGTTTGTAACTTCTATGAGTGCATGAATATTTATTGAAAACATTTAATTAATGACACGATTGAGTAACTCGATTGATTTCAATATTTTCGTTTAACGAATTTAACGAAAATAGCTTATTATTCATATTTTCGTATATACATATTATTATACACGGTATTAATCCTATAATACGGGATTTAATATCGAGAAAAATGTTTGTATTTTTAAAATTTTTTTTTCAATTTTATTCAATACTATAAAATGAAAACATTACAGTATTATTACGTCAGTATTATTAAAATTTATATTGACCGTGTTATATTGACCATAAGAACATTATTATAATTTGTGAACTATGTTTTATTAAAATAATATTATGTAAATACCGTATTATATTAAGATTACCTCTATTATATGGTATTATATGGTACATTAAAATTTCAATCCATTAAGCTTTTTCGGAAGCTTCCATTGTAATTTATAAAATTTAACATAAATCCAATCGTCGAGATATCGTAAGATTATCGATTCAATTCATTTCTTTGATCGTTCATAATTTCGTCATCGAAAGCAAATCTCGAGATCGACGATCGTGTATTCGTCGACATAAAAGCAAGCTTCCTTTTTCCAGGCAAGTGGAAAACGATCGTAGGAACGTAGTCGCACGTGCTAGAAATGTCGACTTTCTCAGCTGTTCGTTGTGCCGGCATAAAGAGAAACTATTAGCCCGCCCGTGGCGTCGCGACGACCTGGATTAATTTAGAAATTTAATTAACAAAACCGTAAGCGCTCTTTCCTTCAGTCTCGCACCCCATTCTTCCCTCTGTTGTCATTTTGCTCTCACGATTTTTACACATTCATTCGACGGAATTAAAAATAAGATGTTCTCGTCCGTAATTTTTATCGTAATTAAACATATCTTGTGTATTTCATTCGAACGCCACGAAAACGCGTCGTGAACGTCGTCCAATACGAAAAATCCTTTTCGATACGATATAAAATCAGCCTCGGCATAAATTTGATCAATCGAACACAGGTGATCGCTAACTTATTTTACGATTGCCATAATAAAAGTGTCGACGTCTGGACACGGTCTCGAACATCTCTCGTTTTTCTCGTTTTTTATTTATCTTACCGTTCGAATCGATGTTCCGAGCTGCGAAAAAATCATGTCTGCGCTACGAACACGGGCGGCACAATAGAAACAGAATATTTAGATTAAAACGCAAACTCGTTACGTAACTATACAAACGAGCTCGTGCGGTAAATCACGTCCACTCGGTTCTCTTTATCCTGCTGCCATCCTTCATGCTTGCTCGCTGGAAAATCGAACCGAATAAAAAACTCGACGCCCTCCTTGATTCTCCCGATCTCTCAGTGGAAGCGTTGATTTATCGCGGCAATCTTCGGAAAGCAAACACGGAGGATCGCGAGCAATGCTCGCAAATGAGTAAAACGTTTC
Source organism: Apis florea (assembly GCF_048593485.1). Taxonomy (NCBI): domain Eukaryota; kingdom Metazoa; phylum Arthropoda; class Insecta; order Hymenoptera; family Apidae; genus Apis; species Apis florea. The sequence continues at coordinate 5,069,088 of NW_028256746.1, forward strand.
GCGGCCGCGAGATCTGTAACGAAGAATAATTGAAATGGCGTGAGAGCCTAGGGTATGGACTGTAGCAGGTATACGCGACTCGTCTCTCCTCGATCCTCCTATACACGCGACGCCGGCCAATCTCTCGACGTATATATCTGCCGGGGTTACGCTCTTCCTAACGATTTTTCGATATCGGTAAGCGATGCGTTTTTATCCGTACCGCGATGGAAACGTTCGAACGTTGCAGACAATCTGCCGGATAACGCTTAACTGTCCCCCCCACGTAGCTAGAATAATCGGCCGATTTTTATGTCCCATTCGTCGTGGCGCCGCGTTTCAAGCGGGAATTTATGAAAACGTTTATGAAGTCATAGGGTTCAGAAGGTTGGGAGAAAGAGAGAGAAAAGAGCATAAGATATTCACGACGAGAATGCGATGTTACGTTCTAATCCTTCCAAATGGGAGGATCCCACGATTGTCGGAGGTTGCTTTATTTCGCGCACGAATTGTTTCTCTACTTTTCGATTGCCTTTGTGCTTTATTTCTCTATTACGATTTTTTTTCCTCGATATATATATTTTTTTATTCGAACAATTAATTACGTACCTAAATACCTTTTCTGAGATATTCCTCTCTATTTGTTTTTACGGTTTACATATTATAATCTCTCTTCATAAAATTCAAGACAAGCGATTGAAATTCACCTGTGAACCAATTCACAGTGAATCAATCGCGGACTTCACGGCTCTCCTCGCTCAAGGGTGAACGGTCGGTTATTCACAGCGATTCACAGCCAAGCGCGTAACACGTTCGCGCGTTGATCCCCCTTTGATGCGCTTGAATCGATCAACGTTGCGTACGTGAACCGCGTGCAGGTAAAACGCGGCGTGTAACGTTGGACGAAAATTCCATAACGGAACGCGAATAATCGTGCGCAAAGGAACACGAATAATTTTATATCCGGCCAGTTTCGTGTCGGGCCATGGATATCGACGGTAAAACCGTAATATACAGCCGGATGATATTTTATTTCATCGAAAATTACGTAATTCTCAGCGTGTTGGACGTGTTAATTATTATAAAAAAAAATCTCTCTCTCTCTCTCTCTCTCTCTCTCTTTCTCCGGTGAAGAGAAATGTGCTGTGGCGAGCTCGGTGTCAGCTTCATTACGGCGGAGTGCTGGTCGGAAGGATTTAAATCCGGGGTCGGTCGCCTTAAATCGGGAAGGATTCTGGACAAATCAGATCGTCGTTCACGTCGTTGTCGTCTTCGCCGTCCGTCGTCCTAGTAGTCCTCGTCATCCGTCGTTCCTTCCCTTCCGTTTACGCGTCGACGAAGAGGAGGCTTGACATTAATAGTCTCGCGGCGGATAAGCCGTTTTTGAAATGACGTTCGAAGGGAATAATACATGGAGGGTCACTTCTCGGCCTCGTCTCTCTCCACCCCAACGGAACGGACGTCCCTTTTCAAATAACGCATTCGAAGTCCTTTGCTTTTCGGCAAAGTGGAGGACCCTTCACAGGGACTTCCACCCTTACGCCGACCGTCTCACACTCCGCTGTATATCTATTGGCTTGTGCGCGTGTAGATGTGGCTGGCCGTGACGTACAGGGTGTTCTGGAAATAACAAATAGTTGGAACGATTAATAACGATGGTATCGTTTATGGCTTTTTCCAAAATGGAAGAAATTGACCCACTACAACTTATCCTATGAATATTCATACGCATATATATAATTCTTATAATCCTTTTACATTTATTTCGTTTCGAATATATTCCGAGTGTCGTCTATTTTTTTTTTTTTTTTTTATTTGTATCTGCATGATTAAATTTCCCTAATGATTGAATATCGATCACTCGATTCTGGCTTCTTGCAATTAGCGTAAAATGATTGAGTGTTTAATTTTTCTTTTTTTTTTTTTCCCCCCACCCCATGATCCATTAAGCTTTGATGCAGTAACGAAATTAGTTAATTATCGAGAGTAATCACGTGCACGGAGAATATTCGTAAGAATAATCGAAATAGAATTTCGTTCGAACAATGAAAGCGTGGGTTCATTTCGCAACTATTTTAAAAATTTCAGCCAACATTATAATAGAGTTATAAAGAGGCGCGACATTAAATCCATCTTTGACGCTTTTAAAAAGCTTTCGTCGGACGCCTGCGGAAAAACACGCCTGTCAATCAATATTTTAATTATAATTTCGGCTTCAAAGGACGTATTAATTGAATTTTATCAGTGGAATTACTTCGTGTGTAAATAATTTCTTACAGGCGTGTACGTTCTCTCGTAATAACAGCGATTAATTTGCCCCTTTTAGCTGGAAATCGCGTTGTTGGAACACCTTGTACATAAATATTGAGGCACACGCGTGTTCGTTTCTCTCTTTTTCGATCGACCAGACAACCCTTCTCTTGCACCACTTCCCTGTCACTCTCGTTCTCGTTTCCCCACTTCTAAACTCTGTCTTCGTTAATTGCCTCAATTAAATCTTTGTTACGAGCGATTTAAGCTCGACGATTTTTGGAAGGAGAGGACCGATACACGGATTGTGCGTGTAACGATACGATGTCTTTCCAGGAACAGGTTTGTTTCCAAGAACGTCTTATAATAGAAGTTTATATATATATATAAAAAAAAAGAAAAAAACGAAATAGAATTTATTCCAATTATAAATTCACTTCGACCCGAACAAGAAAACGAATACAGCGAAGATAACGAATGAATCTATCCGTTAAATTGACTGTCTATCGAATTTATATAAATGAAATACCGTGGGAAAAATAATTGATTAATTACCAACAGGTAATACCGTTGGAAATATTTCATATTTCATAATACTTGGGGGGGAGGGGAGGGGTGACGATTTTAATTGGAAAGTAAGTTCATCGAATCGGGATTGAACCTCGACAAAGGAATTCCTCGCGATATATCATCGAATAAAACGAAACGAAACGAAACGAAGTCCGAAGAATTTCCGTCTATCGCGTTACGTGGTAACAAAATAAATTCTGGGCCCGGCGTGGAAAGTTCCGCGCGGAAACAGATTTAAACAAAAGCCCAGACGAGTTTCGCTCATTTCCATGAAACGAAATTTATGCCGTGGCAGGAAATGGCGTTCGTTTCCACGTCGATCTATCTTTCGCCGGGGCGAGGCGTGGCACGATGCCCGACCGACTTTCATCGCTTTTCGATCAATCAATACCCGCCCGTTTACAAATAATGATGTTTAGCCCCCCCGTTTCCCCTCGTAACAAAGCGGGGATATACGGCAGGAAGGGGGGGATACGGCATTGGATTACATTCTCGCGGCACAGTGTCGCGAGAACGCGTAACGACAACACCGGCAGCAAATTATTTCGCAATGCGGTAAACGCATTGTTTTCTGCGCCGTGGTATTTTCAAAATCGAATTTCCCTTTGTTGGGAGCGGGAGGCGGCAGGCGTTACGATAACGCGATTACGATTCGCACACAAGCTAACGCCCACGGCGGCCCACGTTATCCCCATCCCCGACCACTTGTTTTTTCGATGCGTCTCGCGTTACGGTGATGCGGGTAAATGATAATTTCCAGCCGCATATCCCTTAATTGAATTTATGTAAACGTATCAATTGTATCGTTATTTAAAATTAACGCGCGTATCGTATCACGGTGGCTTTGAACGTTTCGAATTTCCAATTTCGCACAACGGCTCCTCGTGCGTGCACGCGAAATTCTCGTAAACGTCGGTGTCGTCCTACTCGCCCGTTCCGAGTTTTCATTTGAATTTTAATCTAGACGATCGAACGACTCGTAATATTGGCCAGCGGCAGTGTTAGGTCCGGTGGCAGAAATTCGATGCGAAAGGAGGAGTTATCCGCGAGCTTAAATGCATTAAAATTATCGCATTTAGATCCGTGCGAAACGACGAATTTGCGCGAATCGAACGTTTAATTTAAAATTCGAGCGTTTGCTCGCTGTGAAAGTATCTATTTATACGTGGATGCACGCGAGATAGTTCGTACTCGTAGCGTGAATCGGGGATGAGTTTATCCAACGCTTCGTTGTGTTGATAGACAGCGCTTCGGGGATTTCTCGATGAGAAATCGAAAACGATGGACCGTGTTTAACCGCATCCTCGTGATGGATGAATGTTCATATCATAAATAATAATTAACGGTATTGTGAAAATTGGAGATAAATTGGCGCGATATTCACTTATTATGTTAATTCCAACGCGATTAGTTAGAATCGAGAATGTAAAGGATATCGTCTGTGTCAATTCGAATCAAATCGCCTCCCGTTTCAATTACGTGTATGCAACGCGATTAAGTTACTCGTAAACTTTAAGAAGCTTTAAGATCGGGTATCAAATCAACAAACGACCAAGAGTGACGATTAAACGCATTTCGTTCGAAGTTGAATTATGCACGCGACGAAACATCAACGAAATCACGTCAATCACATTTCCGGATGGAAACAGTCCAGGAAGGAAAAACTTAATTGTGAAACGATTCGATTCGAAGTTGGGCCGCTTCAAATTATCCACTCGCCTCCCCCTTTCGATGGCCAATCTACGACAATTCCGACCGATCGATTCCTTGAGTCTTTGCAAATTAACCGGACTGCGGTACGTCGCAGGGAGGCATGCTAATTTTTTGCCCGGCAAAACGGCCGGATTCCGGTCACGTATCGCGGTTGCGCACCGCTAACGAATTGAAAACTGGTAATTAAAGTTACCGTGACTTCTGATGGCGCGATTTCGGCCGTGCTGCTCGCGGCCGACTGCACATTTGTTACTGACAGTTCTTGCGACCGGATCATCGGGCCGGCCGAATTACAGCGTTGGTTCCGTTGGGTACCCATGCTACGTGAACACCCTCCCCCCTTGCTCGAGAACTCGCTCCGCCTCGCCTCAACTTTGTTACACTACGCAAGAATAAAACGAAGTTTCGACCGTTCGATTATAAACGAGATCCTTCGTGGAAACGAACGAGATTTCTTCGACGTCGATCGATTAAATCGGATAGTTTCTTCCCCCTCCCCCCTTCCCATAGCTTCGTCATAACGGGGAAGATTTGACGCGAGAGAACAGGTATCGTTTATTTAACTTGGCGAGAGCAAGTACACTCCGCCTTCGAAAACTTTCGAGTTTGTGCCTGGAGAGCTGTCGTTACGACTTTGATCGCACTTGGCCCGATGTTCACGATGGAAAAGACCTTGAATAGCGATCCACCCGGCCCATCTCGAAAAACTTATAATTACCCGCAGACGCAACGACGATCTCTCTCGCGCTCGCACCGACGCTCTCCCCTCTCTCCCCTTTCTCATTACCGATTATCCGTAAGAGTTCGTTAAGCGCTACTTTCCCTTCCTCCTCCCTTTTCGACCACGTTTCCTGAGTATAAATTTGCGCGGCAATTCGCAGGAACGGGTACGTTTTACGCGAAACGCAGCACGCTAATTGCGCGTAGAATTTTTAGGCGCGTGCATTAGGCTCGTAAATATTTTCCGTTTATCGGCGGACGTCGTTGGAATGTTCGTGGCCGTTTATTGCTTAATTACAAGGCGAAGTGGAATTCAATCCTATGCAATTTCTTTCTTTCTTCAGCGTTTCTTCAGCCAAGGAACGGAAGATTCTCTCTATGTTTTATTCCCTCCCTCCCTCCCTCCCGTTAAAATATTTCCCATCCTATCTACAGCGATTACACTTTGTAACGTAGGTAATGTAAACGGCCCTGTTAACTGCGTATTAAAGTGGCTCGTGTACGACACTTGCAAGCATACCTCCGGGAGAAACGAATACCGTCAAACGTTTCCGTGACGCTGCAACTTATCCCATCCTTATATTATTCTTGTCTTCCCGGATCGCAACGGATCTCTTAACGGATCTCTTTCGAAATATCATATACACGTATAAAACCCTCGTTCCATGAAAAAAGAAGAATGCAAAATTCGTGCGGGTAACGCACGATTGAAACGAACAGCGACGAAAGAACGTAGACTCATTCCGGATCGAAGTAATGGAGGGAGAAAAAGAAAGAGAAAGAGAGAGAGAGAGAGAGAGAGAGAGAGAGAGAGAGAGAGAGAGAGAGAAAGAAAGAACTCGACGAGAAACTCGAAACGGGTCCGAATTAATTGCCAGTGACGAGGGGAAATTTTTTAATTGATATCGCCAATTATTACTCGACGTTACTCGCATTCGGGGGCGTGGCCACCGTCTCTCTGGCTGCCGTCGCGGTTTCCACACTCCGCGTTCGTCAAATTGCCCCAACTTGCGTACCGAGAGCCATGCTTAACCCTTTCGGGCGACTTCTCCGCCGCGACGCTTTCGCTCAACGCACCAAAAATGTGCACGGTGCTCGAGAAAGATCGCATCACAATTCTTTGACGGTGTTTATTGGAAAACAAAATATCGATGCTACGTTTCGTACAAAGAAAGATACTCTGTGTGCAATAATTTTGATCGTTCGTCATATCATACGATACACAGCATCTTATGCGACTATTGTCGCTCGTAGTAGCTCGATGGCATCTTATGCAGAGCGACTATAGTTACTCGTAATACCTCAGTGAAGTCTTATGCAGAACGACTATAACCGTAGTATCTCAGTGGTATCTTATGCAGAGCGACTATAGTCGCCCGTAGTTCTTCATCGGTATCTTATATAGAGCGACTATAGTCATTTTTAATATCTCAATGGCACATTATGCAGAGTGACTATAGTCGGCCATAATACTTGATTGGCATCTTATATAGAGCGACTATAGTCGTTTATAGAGTACCTCAGTGGCATCTTGTGCAGAGCGACTATAGTCGCCCGTAGTTCTTCATCGGTATCTTATATAGAGCGACTATAGTCATTTTTAATATCTCAATGGCACGTTATGCAGAGTGACTATAGTCGGCCATAATACTTGATTGGCATCTTATATAGTGCGACTATAATCGTTTATAGAGTACCTCAGTGGCATCTTGTGCAGAGCGACTATAGTCATTCATAATACCTGAGTGATATCTTATGCAGAACGACTATAATCGTCCGTAGTATCTCAGTGGTATCTTATGCAGAGTGACTATGGTCGCTTCTAATATCTCATTGGCATGTTATATATAGCGATTATAGTCGTTTATAGAGTACCTCAGTGGCATCTTGTGCAGAGCGACTATAGTCACTCGTAATACCTCAATGAAGTCTTATGCAGAACTACTACAATCGCTTGCAGTAGCTCAATCTTATACAAAGCGACTATAGTCGCGGAAGGATTAAGAGGGTAGGTGGTTCGCGCGCGAAGTCGAGAAACGAGCGTGGGAGAAAGAAGAAAGGAATAAAGCGGACAACTCGGATACGAGATCTCTTTGGAGATTCGCGAGACGGAAGGAAGAAAGAGGCCAAGGATCCGCTTTTGCGTCGCGTCGTTAAAGGGTCACGCGGCAGGGATTTCGTCGACTCTTTCGTCGTCTAATTGTTACTTAGTTTTAATCGCCATCGGCGGTGTTTTGCATAAGTGGCTCCGCTGGCCCGTTTGTTTTTGCGCTTGAACGAAGGAAGGGACGAAGAAGCTGGAGTTCTTCGCGGCCGCCTCGCGTGGATTAAATTGAATTAATTTCGGTCTCTCGTAGCGTGTGCGCGCGCGAGCGAGCCACGTAGGCCTCGGGGCCAAATAATTAATTACCGCCTTACACGACGGTTGATAAGTAAATCTTTCCGAGCGAAGGATTTGCGTGCGATCGGGTGACGATTAAGGGGTTTATCGCTCAGGCTCTGGATCGATGAACACGGGAACGATACGTGTTTTCGTGGGTGGATCGGTTTTTTTTTTTCGATCGTGTGGAATATTTATGGAGCGGACGATCGATGAAGTTGGAAACGAGAGTTGAAAAGAATTGTTTTTCTCGAATCGGGAAGAAAATATTGTTCGGTCGGGAAATATTACGGATCGCGATGGATATTATCGTATTCCGGGCGTCGCCCTTTAAGGAAGATACAAAATGACAGACAACGATTCGCGGAATAAATTTTTCATTCGGCCAGGGATATTACCCTCTTCCGTTTTTCGAAAGCATAAATATTCGCGAGCGTCCCTACCGTCTGCTACTGTGAATTTGTACTTGCTCGCGGTGCTATCTGCTAATCGATAGATTTGAAAGTCATGGAGCGGCGGCCATTTGAATTTCAGATTCGAGATCGGGAGCAATATGACAACCTTAGTGGTAGTTTAGTCTCAAACGTTCCCTTAAGCTGTTAGATAGACGATGGCGGAAGGTGGAGAAAGGTGAGGGAAGGTTGGGAGGGGAGGAGTATACCGCGCGATTGTCGCAAGATTAATACAGTTTTTTTCATCACGGTGGAAGAAAAAGAGGGGCGAAGACGAAAGCTCGTATATCATACCACACCGCTTGTTCTAATGACTGTGAAAAGTTGGAAGAGAGGCTCGGTTAGGGTCGTCAAAAACGGGCGACGTTGGTAGCGTAGAGTATATCGTTGGAATCGAGAAACGGGTCGGTTCGATTAAGAGAGGAGTAGGTGGAAGAAGGAGGGAAGAGACGGTGGCACGCGGCTGAACGAGGATAGGGGGAGATTGAGCGCACAAAAGGAGGATTTTGCATGTCTGATTACTTACGGTAAAGGGTCTTTGTGACTTGGAAGTTCCTTCGCTGAAAAACCATTGACGTTCCAGAATGGTTTTATCAGTCGATCGGTGAATCCTATTTCTTCCCCCTTTTTTTTCTTCTCTTTTCCTTCTTCCTCTTCTTCTTTTTTGTTCTCTTTTCAATCCTCGCGTCAAAAACGCGAGAAAGGGAAGAAAGGAAGTATTACTCTCCAAGTATGATCGCAGTTTCGTGCATTACCGGTTCCCCTTCCTCTAGTATCCGCGTAATGAACCGTAATAACACACGTTTCTTATCCCGCAAACGTTGAAACGATCCGCAACGTCGTTGTTTCCGAATGGAAATCAGCGTAAAGAAACGGAAAAAAAAAAAAAAAGGAAAAAGAAGAAGAAAACGTATTTAGCGGTAATATCGCGAACGCAATGAAACGATGGCAAGATTATCCGAGGCGTGTACCTCTGTAGAACGGGTCGCGCGTCGCTTTTTTGCTCGGCTCGAGGGCAAGAAGGAAGGGAGATAAGTGGTGGAGGGGAGGAGAAAAAGGCGTGAGCCGTGAGAGGGCGCATCGGTGGGACCCATGAAATAATAATGGTACATATAAAGTGTAATTTAGCTAAACGTATGCAACGTTGTATCGAAGCTCGGGTTCGAATATTCAGGGCTGTGCCTAGTCTCTGCCTCCGCGTTCCGGCGGCCGCGTTAGCTTTACACGCTCGCTCGGACGCGTTTCGAGCGAGAGTTCGTTGCACGACACCGTTCACACGGAGTGGCGGTGATCTTCTTGGCTCATCCTGCTGGTACACGCTCGACCGAGCCAGTATACGGCATCCTGTAATAATTTTAGGAAACAATAGACAGTTAGTAGGTGGTGCGAGTTCTAACGAGATTAGTCGGCGCGCGGTAATTGAGCGATTGCTTGTTCGTGGACGAGAATAAGTGTGGTTATCCGTCGGTGGATCGAGCATCTTGGATCGTCCAGCGTTGGCCGGGATGAGCGCGTCGTGTGTGCACGTTGTGCCTTCGCGAACAATAGACGCGCCTGTATAATACCATCATAAATTCTATTATCTTCGATGCCGCTATTTGTCACGTACGATCGTTCGAGGTTCGAGGAGCTTGGACGGAAATGCGAAAACGGCAGGCGTGGGGAAATTCTACTCGTTTGGGAAAAAAATCTTTCCGCGATTGCGAAGGAAACGGTCGAGACGAAATTATTCATAACCGAAAATATTCGCGATCGAGAGGCGAAATTGGCGCGTTCTTCTCCCATTCGGTTGGAATTGAACACGCGTGAAATTCGAACGTCGGTTGGACGTAAATATTGCTCGGCGTATCTGGTGCCCCGCGAAGAAGTGACATTTTCGGGGTCCGATGGGCCCATCCCTGAGTTATGCCACGAGATGGATAGCCTGGGGCCCGCGGTGAGTAAATTACAAGGTAAGACGGAACGCCGACTGCCCCTCCGCCCCACCGCCGCCAACTTTTCTTCTTTTCGTTCTCCGCTCGCTCCCCGCCGCTCGCTCCCCACTGCGTCCTCGTTGCTCTCGTTCGATCCTCGAGCGAACCACCTACTTCTACCTCCATCGACCGAGCCGGCCGGCAAGAGGTTTCACGGCCCCGAACATCCCACGAGCATCCGACACTTTGGGCCCTGCTATGATACACCTTTGCCGTGGCTACCGTACTGCGAGATCCCTCCCTTCTTCCTCACCCTCCCCATTCCCCTTCCTCCTCCATTCTATCTTCTCCTCAATTTTTTCTCTTATGCCCTTTCTTTTTTACCCTCTTTATATTTCCCTTCTTTTGCTTCCCCTACACGTCCCGCTCTTTCTCTCTTTCAACCATGCTCCGTGTTCCTTTTGCCCCATTTTTTCTCCGCTCGCGTACTTTAAATCTCCCGATCCTTGAACTTTTTTCATCGCCAATTTCTCTCTCTCTCTCTCTCTCTCTCTCTCTTATTTCGAACAGAAGTAGTATCGTTCGTTTCTCCCCTCCTCCTCCTTCTCCTCCTTCTCTCCCCCCGTTCAGAATTCTATTATCGTTATCGTCGGCCGCACGAGATACACGCTTGTTTTTTATCGGGGGGGGGAAAACTCGGGGCAATCTGAGAAAAGCTCCGCTTCGGGCGATAGAGCCGAGCATGATTCTATTTTCGTTTAACGAACTAAGAATTAAACGCACGTAACGTTTCTTTGTTTCCACGTTGATCCGCGTTACTCCCTATCGGAATGAACATTGTTTTTCGCGCGGCCATTTGTTCCATCGTGAAAGGATCTCTCTCTCTCTCTCTCTCTCCCTCTCCCCCTCTCGAAGTCCCCGGACTGAAAATTGTAATTCCGGATACGACTGGGATTGCAACGGCGGGTAGTAGACGCGAAGATATGCGCGAATCTGTACGTGGAAATTGCGACGATGCAAATCTCGTTTCTGGCACGTAGTTGAGCGGCGTAAAGGGCTTAGTGTGGTGGAGCGGTTGACTGGTGCGAATGCAATTAACCCTTAACTGGTAATGTGAAATTTTGATGCAGTTGCGTATAATTTGGTTAATTAAGAAACTCGTTTATTTATGAAGCGGCAGAGGCGCGCGTGTGTGTGGGAAAACAGGGGCGCGACACAACGCGTTCAACATCTATCCCAGAGAGATTTCAGCTAGCGCTCCACTAACCCGTGCCGGCCCGTTTAAAGAGATCTATTTTATTTTAGGAAACCAGTTATCCCGCGCGGAATAGTTTTTCTCTCCCCGGTTATCGTACTTTTTCATTGTGCCCACTCGATACCCGGCCAAATGGAAAAGTTAATGGAATCGGCCGATGTATATGTATCGGATTTCGATCAACTTTTAATAACCGTTTGGTAATGAAATTTTCAATTGGTTCATGATAAAAAGAGGCGGATACTCTGACTCCGCTACGGCTAGGCGTAGTAATCGCGCCTCTTTCCTTCCCACCAATTCACCGGTTTTCCTATTACTATTGGCGATCGTGCGCAAGAACGAAAAATACCGCGCATACGTGTCGTAGAAATCTTATTTTCTCGTGGAGGAAACGTGCGAGTGACGTGTTCGATCTCGAATAGTACAAATCTGAGAACCCATCGATTCTCCTCCCCTCTCGCCCCTGTTTACTGGATTTGAAAGTGTTCCAACTTGGTATAACTTGGAACGAAACTACGTACGTCGGGATAATTTTCTGATCCTCGATTACCTCGATTCCCTCCTCGTTTCCCTCTCGCTTGTTTTTCGATCAATCAATTCCTGTTAAACCGCGTGTTATACATGGAATATGGAACGTTATACACGCGTAGAGTGAAAAAAATCTTGGAATAATTAATGATCATATCGCGATATCGACGACATATGCGACCACCGCCATCGAGGCAAATCTGTGGCGACACATGCGTGGAAAATCCGCTAAACCACTCGGGGGATGCGTGACATCTGTCCACGCTTCACGCATTCTAATGCACGCATCGCACCATTCGACGCTTGATGTCTTCATTGCCCCGTGCTCGCACGATCGATGTTGTATCGAGGACGTTGGTACGCAGACACGGTTAATTTGATAATTCTTCCCAATATAATCCGTCCAATGATGTAAAATAACAGGATTTCTGTTATTATTTCACGAAGATGAAAATAGCATTTCGAAATATAATCAGTGTAGAGTTATTTCACGGTTTTGCAGAGAATCGTGTTTTCCACGTACAGTCCACAGATTTTTCCCTCGATTAGGGACGCATTCGCGGCAGAAAAGGTGGAAGCTCTATACCACCGGAGGATATCGTCCCCAACGTTGGTTTATACGAAGAGGAAGGAACCGCGATAAGAGTGTTCGCCGAAAGCCGTTTCCGTACCGAGGGACAACGCGAAAACGTTTCAGAAGGAACAAAAAGGAAGGCTAATGAGGCGTTGCCTCGGCCATTCCTCACGCTGCCGCGGGAAATTATTTGCCATTTCTGATAAGTGCTGTTCAACCTTCGAGTGTACGTGGAAAGCAAGGCAAAACAAGGAACGAAAAACACGAGCTCGTTCGTTCTAACCATCTCGCCGAAGAAACGTAACGTCGGTTAAAATTGTACGACTTAAAGTAAAATGAAAATTAAGAGTGACAAAGACTTGAAAAGTTTAAAAAAAAAGAAAAAACAAAAAATCCATTTGGAAGTACTTATTTTTCAATTGGCTGCAATTTTGGATTATAATTAATAAAAGGCTATTCTCTTTGCATTCTGTCCCTTTAAACACTTTCGAGACAAAAGTGTCGTCTCGATCGAGGAACGAAATGTTTGTTACAAACGCGAGCTGCTCATCTTTCGATCCGAATTTAACAAGGCGTTGAAATCTCCGAAATGCCACGTTTCACTACGCGCAAACTGTTTAAAATAATTCATGTTATACCCGAGAGTCGAATAGAATTTATTTGTTCAAACTTGAGCGAGATGTGCGAACGCCCACAAGTGGGCGCGCGAGCCGGCTTCGCCTCGCTTTGCCGAAGGTCACAAATTCCAATAGCTCTTGTGCGGTTTGTATCGGGGCTGTGGAGATTGCCACGGGTTTATGAATCATTCGTACCGCTTTCGAAACGGCCACGACCATCATCGAGCCCACCGTTCTACCGTTACTTCGTTCCGCAGATATCTTGCCGACGATAATTATACCGCGAACCCAAACCTCTATTTACGCCTTCCATTTTCAAGGCCCGATATCCGATTCGAAAAACAACGTACGCTTTTCGATCGTAAGGAGAATCGTAAGAGGAGAAAAGTAACTGCGAAAAAAATCTACGGATTATTATCGATTTTCGATCATCCTCAATTTCAATTTGTAATTTGTCTTAATCTATAAATTGATGTTCCGTGATTAAAATAATTCCGCGCGAATATTCCAGTATTACAAATCCGTTTAGACAGCGTTCTTGGAAACGCGTGTACGTTCCCCGAATGATTTGCATTACACGAAAGTTGTTTCGACCGAGACGTTTTTTTCACGGCAGCGTTTCGAGAGGAAGCGGGGCGAGGGGAGGCAGAGACGGTTTATTTCAATTCAATATCGTCGGAATGCCCGGGTAAACTTGGTGAAGTACGTACGGCAACAGCGTGGCTTTGCGGTTGCGTTTGTACACGGGTGAGAAGAAGAGACAGAAGAGATACAAGGCTCGCGGCGGATTCAAGCAACGTCAGCATGACAGTGCATAGGTGACGATGCGTATGGATTGGCAGTGGCGTGTACACGCGAACAGCGAGATCATTTTTCTAATTCAATATAAGATCGATCGCATCGGAGAAATTGGCCTAGTCAGGGTCACGATTTTTCGTTGCGTTTCCCTTAACATTCGATCCGTCATTGTCCACTCGCTCGAATCGATCAGGACCCGAGGGGGAGGAATTGTTATTACGCCGTTTTTTGATGCTCGTTCCCTCTGAAATTACGTTTCTTCCTCTCTCTTATGTTTTTCTCTTTTACGAATCACGTTCCTCGTTATTTTTAAATAGACGCCTCGTTAGAAGGCGAACGAAAAAGTGTCCTTTCGGAGAAAATTGTTCCGTGGAAGTCAGTCAGTCAGTCAGTCAGCTTGGTCTCTCGATGATGCTTGGTCGCAGCTGCGATGTTGGTAAAAGAGAGAGAGAGAGAGAAAAATATTTAATAACTTTATTCGCGGTGGGCAGAGAGGCTCGGTGGAAGAATTCCATCGCCACGATTCGACGGTTTCAATTACGTGACATCACTTTGTACCCTTGCGACCGGTGCTCTACGCTCCTTCTGATAGACTGCCTTTTGTCCACGATGAGAAAGAAACGCGGCGTCGCGTGAAGCGGAAGGACGCAGATTGGCCAACGTCCGGAATTTCATTCGACAAGTGACCGGAAAGTTAGCCAAGTGTAACGGAGCTTCGACTGTTGGGGCGGCGCGTCGAAAAAATTAATATTTTTCCCAGAAACGTCTTTCGTCCCCATTCCCCAGAGGAATGAAATCCTGAAACCGTCCCTGTTAACAAACCATGCCCGCCGACAATTTTTAATTCCGAGCCACGGAATATCTTCCCCTTTCGCGGCGATAAATAAAATTCTCTTCCAATCTCCTATCCGCGAAAAAAATAGAGCAAGCATCGTTTAATTACTTTTCCATTCGGTAATTGCGCGGGGGTTGATTTATCCGTCTATTAAAAAAAAAAGAAAAAAAAAAAAATTGGAGCTGCCCCGGTAAACATAGTTGGCCGCTGATAAACGTCCGTCGCGAGAGGAGGGTTATTGCGGGCTTGCCAATAAAATAGTTGTTCCACGAGGATGAATGGCCCCGACCGCAAAGTTAACTACTGGCCCGGGTGTCCCCCGCGCGGAAACTATCAGGGAACAATTCTGCAACCTCCATCTCTCGAATGGGTACCTGCGCGGCGAGAAGGACGGAGGAGGATACGTGGCGAGGCTCGAGAAGGATCGCCGGATGGCTGGCTTTGGTTTCCAAGTGGCTAAGGAGAGAGGCTTTAAGAGAAAGAGAAAGGAGTAGGGAGCGGGACGGGGTGCATCAGGGATGGGGACGGAGGAGAAACGGCTAGAGGAGGGTTGCTCGAGCCCTATTATCGGGAAATTAAAGGCAGTAACTCATCTTGGGACGACTTCTATTAGACTTTCCCTTGGCCAGGGCCGGTCGATATTACTTTCGATATGAACGAGCCACGAAATTAATATCCACAATGCACTGGCAATTATGAACGGCCTTTATACTTCTGCCTATCCCCTTCGTCGCTTTGTCCCGCGGCATAACTCTCCGTTCACGTCGCGTAAATGATCTTGGGAGCATCTGCTGCATATCTGTTAACGCTACCTCATACTTATCCGCACCTTCCTTCGTTTTCGAGCGGTTGATCAATATGAATTTTATCAACGATTTTATCGTGCGCAAAGAAATAAGTCTTTTAACGGACGACTAGTTGAACAATCTACTTTATCAAGCGTTTTTGAAAGTGTTTTTTATTTATAGAAGATAGATGTCTAGGCGCGCCATGTGGACGATTGAAGATACGAAGAACTTTAATAATAAATTCTGAAAAAAGAAAAAAAATATCCTTCGAATGTTGAATTGACAAAAGGATAATTATGTTAAGATTAGCTGGCAGACACCGGGGATTGCAAAACTATTGAGAGAAATGTGTTCGGTAGTATATCGCGCGCCGTCTGGGCGACAAAGTCGTTCACGACTGGTATTATCGGGCCATTAGTACGAGCGCATAAATATACTAGGGTCGGAACCTGAACATCATCGCGACCCAACGATACCACGTTAACGACGCCCTTCGTGGTCGCTGATGAAGCATACGTTCGTCCTTCCAAAACAATTGGACACGATGCCTCGTATTATGCCTCCGAAACGAGATTTAATAAATTCCCTCCCTCCTCCCCCTCCTGTTCCGTGAAAATTAAAGGTGACATAAAGAATTAAATATCGAACAAACGAGTCGAATAACGCCGAAATTCGAAACGTGCAAAGATGTCGTTTCAACGTTCTTTCCTTTTCTTTTTTCTTTTCTCTCTCTCTCTCTCTCTCTCTCTCTTCTGACGAAACTCGTAAAGCCAAGAGACGATCCGCCTCTAATTCCCTCTCCACTTTGCCACATTCCGTTTTCGGTGGCGCGGTGTTCGAGTAAACAAGGACGCAGTCGGATTACCGAAATGGGATTGGCGGAACGTCGGTCGGGTTACCTGCGTGGCAATGCGAGAAAGCCGTATAACGGAGCGAACAATTAGACAAAGTCGGACTAATGGGCGGGCGTTTGAAACACCGTTGGAATCGCATCACCAAAAATATATTTTAAACTTGCACGGTCCAAGGCCAATTATACGTAATTCACTTGTACGAAGTTGTCGTTGCGCTCTCGTCATATACATTTTCCGACCACCTCTATCGCTCCGCCATCCTCTTCTTCCTTCTGTTAACGGCTAATCCTCTTTCTCTCATCGTCGACCCTTTCCCATCCACCTCGTTTACCACTCTCTCTCTCTCTCTCTCTCTCTCTCTCTCTCTCTCTCTCTCTCTCTCTCTCTCTCTCTCTCTCTCTCTCTCTCTCTCTCTCTCTCTCATCCCCCCTTCCTCGAATGACTCTGTCTCAGCGTTTCCGTGGAGAACGCAACGATGTTAGCTCACCTTCCTAATCGTTTTAACTCACTCACACGCGGCCGCGTTCGCGCCACATCCACGCCACCCGAAAATCATTACAACGGCGCGAAACTGTTCGCTTTCGCCAGGTTTGCGTTTGCACGTTCGCGCGTTTGCACAAGCCCCGTCGTCTCGCGCGACGCAGCCGGAGCTTCTGTCGTTGTTACGATTGTCACTGTGTACGCAACTATTGCATGCACTCGGTGCGCGCGTGTATATATATATATATAGATAGATATATATATAGATCGGTGATCGCGCTGGTGTGTCTGCCGACGCTTCTGTACGTGGAAAGCGTCGTCGTTCCTGCAGCCCTTTCTCCGCACGGCCCTTTTATCACGCCCAAGTTCCGGAAGCTAGCGAGCACAACGACGACGACGACGACGACGACGACGACGTAACGAGTTGCGCCGGTGTCGCAACAGTGTCGAGTATCGCGTGCACGGGATAGAGATTGAAAATTATACAGTTTGCCGACACGAACGTGTCGCGCGCCTCTGCACGTGTTCCCCGATATTCCCTTCGAAAGAATGTTCGTTTTCTGAATCGGGGTAGAGAGGAAACCGGTTCACGGATCTCTTACTTCTTCCTTCGTGTCACTTGGAGTTTAAACTTTCGTGTAGTATATTCGTCAAACTCCGCGCGCATCAGACTCGCTCGGTTTATAAATAAACCCGGCTATAATGCTATCTAGTTACAATTGCTCGTCACGGTTCGCCGATCGTGATCGCCGACTATCGATTTCCCGCAGCGAGCCGAGCCCAGCCCTTTCTTGCCTGCGCTGCATAATTTCGAACGCGTTCCAGCGTCGTTCGTTCCTGCGTGTGCTCGGACTCGAGCGTGTCGTATCGGTGGCGGACGACATCGATTCCTCGATTTTAGCCGCTCGACGACGCTAACATATTGGTCTAATATCGTGGAGAGAGGGATGTATGCTGGCGTTCACACGGCCGCATATGCCCGATCTCATCGATTCGTCATGATCAGCACCCACTTCGCAGCATGCTAGCTCATTCGCCCCCTCGAATAAATTCGCCCGCTTTTCTCTCCGTGGAAAACGCGCCGTTGATTAAATCTATTTTGGGTAATCGACGATACATGACCGATAGGCCTTCCACGTCGAATCGTGACAACGAATATATGGCGCGCCTAAGAGAAATTTCCTTCGTCCTTTGATTCGCTCGCTCTTTCGGATCGAGGCTGGCTGGCTCTCACTGTTAAATAACGGTAAATCGAGGTTTAATTGATTATCTTGTTGATTGTTGGGGCACAATTAATAATTAATCGCGGAAACGATACGTGTAAGTTTCTCTGGATAGCAGATTATTAGATTATTAGTCATCGTTTATTCGTTTCGGCGCTGTTAATCCCGTTCGTTATTAAAATACAACATTAATTATTGCATTAACGTTATTACACGAAACGAGACTGTCACTGGTGATTCAATTTCGCGGATTGATTGATATCCTCGATCTATCGGAAATTTTAGAATATCTTTAAACCGGGACGTTGTAGAATTTGTTGCACGATCTATTTAATCTCTTCTTTCTTTGAATTGAAAGGAATATTCTATGTTTCTATAAATGTGAGAAATTTCTATTTCGAACGTATCAACCTATTACTTCGTTTTTATTGCATTTTTATTACTAAATCTAATCTAGAAGAGAGATTAAATATTTTCAATATTTTGAAAAATTTGTAACACGTACTCTATCCGTCTCTCTCTCTCTCTCTCTCTGCACAGGATACATATCACGGCTCAACACGAAATTTTTAGAACCATGACATCCGTATAGGATAAAGGAAGGTTATGCAAAGAGAAATTAGAATGACATGCACGTGGAATCTAGAACGCGATATTTCTCTCGTAAAACATCCCGTCTGTGAAGCGTATAAACGAACGATATAGTATCGTTACAATATCAGATTATTCCTCGTGTTTAACGCACGCTATCTCCAGACCAGATTGTTTTCTTCGAAGCTGGTATTCTTCGCGATTGCTTTTCCCTTTTGTAATAGATACAAAGTTGTTGGAAATAACGGGTATCGCGATTGCGGCTCGTCCAATGAAACGATCGTCCAAGCTTTATCGTCGAGATAAAGCTTTCAGCCAGTAAGTTTTCTTCGCCTGGTTTTACCGCTTTCTTCTTTAGTCCTCGCGGAGGGTAACGATTAACGCCTATTGGAGTGCGATCAACGGCGCTTTTCTCTGTTCCGGATGTTCTCGTCGAGCTTCATCGAATTTTAGATTAACGTTCACTTGTTGCGTTTTGTTTACGAAATGTTTGCTCGAGCGAAAAATAATATCGATGAATTATTCCGAGTATTGTCATCGCGATATCATGATTAATCGAGTTTTCGGGAAAGAAAGCTTCGTTTATTGATTTGTACTTGATAGATTTAATCAATCGGGGTGAAGGGAAAGTTTATTCATCGATTTGTTAATAACAGTTTGATCGAATATTCCTGGTTATTTAGAGTTTGATAAAATGGGGTATATATTTATCGATTTTATTGTCCAGTGATTTGGTTAATTAAAAGTTCGACAATATATATGTGAAAGAAAAAAAAAAAAGCCTTGTTTCCTTCCCGATGTTCAGAATTGAACCGGCTCTATTGTTCTTTCGCATCGTCGACAATCTGTTGTCTTACTAAAACTTGCACTTCCAATAGAGTGGAGTAGCTAGTTCTCAAACATTGCAAAGTTGCAGCTTTGAGATTCGTGATAAATTTACAGAAAATGTATATACAGTAAATACGGTACATTACGGTTTTTAAACCTCTAATAAATTATTATTTCCATAAATAATAAAGCACGGATAGATTTAATTATACGCTATAAACGAAAACAAATAATTCAGAATTCGAAATTACACAGGTATCTCGACGTTATTAGTTATTCATTGCACTTTTCACTTCGTTAAAATATCAATTTTCAACACGCTTTCACAGCTCTCACGGATAATTCTAACCGTTCTACCGTGGGACTGTAATTTCTGATTCACGTCTCTTTAACGTATGCGAGTGTTATCATCGTGCGGCACGGGTATCTAAATCGCAAAGTTACGGTCCGATCGAACAATGTGGCATGCACGAACCGACCAGTGATGCAGTTAGATCATTTCGTATTACCCTATGGACACAATGATTCTCGCGCCGTCTTGATGGTTGTTTTGCATGCGTGTAGATCATCCGTTAATAGTAAATGTGACGTTCGATGCATACGTATGAATGCATAGAGAAACGTTCGGGCCTGCGAACGAATTCTATAAATCAACGGATAATAGCTTTTAAAAATGTAAATTTGGAATTCGTTTTTTTTGTTTTTTTATTTTTTTTTTTTTTTTTTTTTTTTTATATTAAATCCGAATATTTCGCGGATTTATTGGACGATTCAGGAGACGATTTGAATATTTGAATATTCGAACGTTGAGTGCACATTATAAATTAAGGTATAATCGATAATATACCTATCGATTACATGGTCAACTGTAAAACTATCGAGAATCGATAATTGTAATTTGTCCCTACTAATTTCTCGATAATTATGCGCCCGTTGTTCCGTCAGGACATTTAATACGCGTTTCTCTAACGAGTCCTCGATTATATCTTCAAAGAGGCTGAGAGTTGTAACAGCGATACAGTGGTGAAGTGGATCTATGCACGCATGGTATGCAAATTCCATCTCTAATCGCGTTATATTAACTTGCGTAATGTAGCACAATCCTATTATTAAAATATTAGAATAGGATTACGAATTGATATAATATACGACATTCCACATAAGTATACAATAAATTACTAATAAAATAATAATAATAAAAAAAAACAATAAGATCAAGATCATAGAAACAAGAAAATAACGTTGAGAGAGAAGATAAAATTTGCGCGTATAGTATAGTATTCTAAAGATAAAAATTTTGTGATAAAAATCTAAGAATGACAAAGGCCTTCGAACGATACGAGAATTAAACTTGAAATTTATCGAATTATACTACGCATGTATCTAGCAAATACCAGATACTTGTATCGGTACATTGAATTCTTATCTTCTCAAATTTCTAACAATTTTCCTCGGTTTCAAACGTCTCGAACACGATAGATTTTAACCGATCTTACGATCTTGCTACATCCTTGCACACCAGTATAGAGAACAAAGTGCAATGGATACTCTGGCCGGGCGAAATGATGTCCCGGTCTTGGTTGACACGTGTCGTAAGCCGATCCTTGCCAGTATGCAGGATCATTATCTTGTACAGGCACGTATCACGTGTACAGTCGCGGCCGGACGTCTAGATTTGCAGGTATATATACGGTGTGGGCGCAATTACTGTTACCAGTTTGACACGTATCGACTTTATGCTTCGCTGCAAACGATCGTGCCAGATCCTGTTTACAGTGCCGTTACCTTAGCGCAACGATATGTCGCACGATCGTAAGTGTTGCGGACAGCCAGGCCAGCCAATGTTAGAAACCGTCTCGAAAACGCCGTTTCGATTAATCGTGGGAAAGATATTTCTCTAATTAAGCTAACCTTCCTTGTTGTTTCTCCATTGAACGATCGACTTTTTTCTTTTTACCTCTCGAAGGGAAAATATTGGCGAGGTAGAAATTTCAATTCGATCCAGATTATTGTTGTAGATTGACGTAATTGGCGAGGAGAACGATTTCGATGGAAATTGGTTGAATGGTCGAAGCGAGAGCGAGTAGTTTTCTTCGGTTACAACTGAAACGCTTGTTTGGCGTTAATATTGTAACACCGGCATTGGTTGGCCGGCTAATGTGTTGTTGACGTTTTCATTCTGGAACCGAACTAAATGGCAACTAATAGTAACTTTCATAGTAGAATGCCGTGTGTTTAACACTATATCGATAATATATAGAATCGTATTAACGATATAGAATGCCTAGTAACGAGAGGTCGAGATACACCGAGAGATTGTAATTTACAATTCATCGAGCGACAGCACGGATGAAAGCACTCGTGCAATCGTTACCAAGATGAAAAACAACAGCGTGGTGATATATATATATATATAAATATATATACACATACATATATCTGGTAGAAGGAATCTAAATTACAATAGCCGATGCGGAGCGTCAAGTTCGACCGCTCGGTTCACCGAGATACCATATTCGCCGCCGCAAACACCGGTTAGGGTCGCAACGAGGGTTTGTTTCCATCGGGGGATAGGGGTAAATTGCCGCGGGTGTACCGCACCCGGTACACCGTGTTTTTTTTTTACAAATTGTCCGCGAATAACCTTCAATTCTCGGCGGCGTTAAAAATTTCACCTGCACCGCTATCGTTTCAATTTCCCTCCCGTCCTTCGATTTTTTTATTCGGTTCAACGGCAATTCCGAGTTATTGTCAAATACTCTGGCCAATTTCCATTCGACGAACTTTCCCCCTCCCCCCTCCTGCCTCGCTTCTCCCGTAAAATACAAGCGGCAACGATTGTTTAACACTTTCCAGGCAACGATTTCGCTACGATAAACTTTGGCCACGGTTCTGTAAAAATAACGCGGAATCGATGGAATCCTTTCATCGATTCGATCCTTCTCTCTTTCCTTTCCTCTCTCTTTCGTTTTTACGAGATGTATTTATATCTCGAAACGAGCGATGCAATTATTATTTACCAGAATTGTGTCGGCCGGCGCACTAACGACTGACGCTTTCGCCTTTACAACGGATGCGTCTACTCTCTATTGGCGTCATAGAAATGGTTGAGTTAGGTAGGTAGGCAGAGACAAGCGAATGGGCACGCGCACCAGGGGTGAACTCTGACTCACCCCTCGCAACCCAGAGATGTAGTCTGCAGCCATCCCCCGATGGCTTTGCTGCCCCGAGCTACGCACGCAATTACCATCCCTGATTGGATTAGGCAGCGTCTTGATTTGAGCCCAGCGTCGACAATCTCACCCATCCGCGTCTGCCTTGTCTCCGAGAGCTACCGGAACTCGCCCTAAAAATAACCCAAGATATTCTTCGCTTCGACGCGAGAATGGCGACGATTCGTTTTTGAATCTCGAGACGAATCTTTTCGATCGAGAGATAAAAATATTGAAAAGGGGCGAGATCTTCTCTTTTTATCTCTTCCTTCATCGAATCTTTCTTCCGCGCGCAATTTGAAACCCTCCTCTCCAAGAGTCGTCGCGATGATAATTCCGTTAAATCTTGCGTTTAATCACCGCGTTGGTGGATCGTCGAGTGGCTGACAAGCGTCATTCATCTACAGGGCCTCCCCCTTTCATCGACGTAATCAGAAATAAACACAAACTCTCCCCTTTCCACGGTCAAAATAGAGCTCCGTAGGCGAGGGTGGGCTGCGAATTATTCAAAACGTCTTCGTGAGCACGGTATCAATTCAATTTAAATCGTCGACCTCGTTCCGCACCGTTGTTTCTAATCCTCTCCGACCTTTCCTGCCCTTCCTCGGGATCGCTTAATTCGCGGAATTGCATTTTTTTCGAGGGGTTGATTAATAAAAATGTCGACGGGCGTAACGAAGGGCGGCACGGTTACAAAGGAGAGGCGAAGAGTTCGACCGTGGCCAGTTTCTTCTTTCTGCATTCTCTTTCGCGGAAGAATGCTTTCCCCGTAGCTGAAAAAAATTACAGCCTCCTCGAGAACGGTTTTTAAACGGACCGAGACGTTATTAATTCGCGCTCTTTAAGCTCTTCTCTAATCGTCCTCGATTAATTCTTGCGATTCCTCGCCGTATTGGATTTTGGATGAAAAAAAAAAAAAGAAGAAAATACGATATATATATTGCTTCTACAAGCCACGGTATTACACGTCGTTTCGTCGTAAAAATGAGATTATTAAGAAGGGGCTAGGGCGACGCTTTTGGTATCGACGCGTCGACGAACTCGTCTTTTGAATTGGTAATTTTCTTCCAGTTACAAGATGCACGACAGGGGGAGGAAATGTGGGGTGAATCCCTAGTCTGGGACGAACCTTTCGTTCAGAGAGTGTAAGTTTGAAAAATTTTAAAAAACTGTTTCTTAAAATTTCGGTAACGTAGGATCAATCCAAAATCGAATGTAATTAATCGAAAAGTGATCGATGAGTTGAAAAACAGTATTATTCAAGGATTTTTTTTCCACAATTTTTCGATCGTAATTGTAACGACGATCCTTTAATACTTTGCATTCTTTAATTTATCAACTTCTCCGTGCAAATAACTATTCAATTTAGAAGCTTGCCTTGTATACGCAAGAAATATTTTTCATAAAAAAAAGAAGAAAGTACGTGGATCACGGACGATCCTCGAGAATCGCTTCGTAGTTATTTGGTAAAAATTTCGTTCGGAGGGGGAGAAAAAAACGGATAGCCGGTGTCGAGGAGGAGGAGGAGGAGAGTAAGCAAGGGAGTGGGAAACGAAGCGGTCGCCGTGCGTCACATACTGATAGAAAAGAAAGACGAATGACCGGGCGAAGTGGCTAGACCCCAAATCTGTTCGGGATTTGGCAGGACCAGAACTTAAAACGAGGCTCACGTTCTCTATTGGCAAAGGACGATGGGCACACTTCTCTGCTAGCCTAGAGCGGTCAGAAACGTACTCACGTACCAACTTCCTTTTCTCTTCCCCGCTGGGGATTGCCGCGCCCGATTTTTGATTCGCCTTACATTCTCGCGTTTATTGATTGATCGGCACGTCAAATTTCCTTCCAGACGTGTTTTTGACAGCCTCCGATCTCTTCCTTTTCGATAATTGAACTATCGATGAATCTATTGGCAAATCGATCGAACCTTTATTTTTTTTGAATCTCTCTTAATCCTTGTAAACGATCGACGTATCTTTTCGTATCGCTAGCGGAGACGTAAAAAGACAAGTAATCGGTTTCCACGAATCGGTTAACTTAAATAACTGGCAATCAACCTGGCAAAGGAACTAATCGCCGCAATGTCGGTGAATAGTGTCGGGCAAATGCAGGAAGTCGAAGATCTTATAATCCCCCCTTCGTCGAGCGCTCCATCCAGAAGTTCATCATCGGTATTAACCGTGGAATCGTTCTATCGTCTCGATTGGCGCGAAGAAAGGAGACTCGAAAGGTTATTCTTACGCGAGCGAACCAAGAGATGGAAATGGCGTCCGGCCGGTGAGAGAAGGGAGGATGGGAATAGCGTGTTATTACCATAAAATAATGAAAAGGGATCTGGCTGCATTACGGACCCGCAGCCCATTACGATAGGGTGGCCCGTGATCTTTCTCTTCGTGGAGCACGAGGTATGCATGCCTCACTGGACAGATAGATAGTCCCGCAATGACAGAGCAGGACCCGATATCGTCCTTGCGCGGAGGGCGATACCCGCTTTATATGTACGCATCCATCTCTTTCAAAAGAGTATCGGCCCCGACCAACGCATCGGCCGTTACTGTTAAACCTGGTGGTGGGGTCCTTTCATTTTTCTCCTGCCTCCTATCGTTCCTTCTTTGTATTTCTTTGTATGGAAAAAAAGAAGAGGAAGAAACAAAGAAGAAAAAGGAAGCATGGAAACGTTGTGTATCTTTTTATCTCCGGAATCGGAATCACGAGAGAAGACTCCAGATAGAATTGAAGTTAGGAATAAAGTTCGGTTCGATAAATTATCGCTTCGATAATTTATTATTCAAAGCGTGTCGAATAATCGGAGAATAATTGACAAACGGTCGAGAAGAGCGGATCAATTACGAATAAATATTCTAAATAAAATTATCAATTTATCGACGTTAACTTCGTTCGAAATTTTCTAACTACTTTTATTTCTTTTCAACGATGGTTAACGCGCAAACCTTTCACTTAAATCAAACTTAATATCAAGCGACAAGTTTTATTTTTCTCCCTTATTCAATATCGCAAGATTCGCACGAATTACCAACCTGATACGAGGAATAATCGTCCATCACACGGATATATCCTTCGGCCTTGGTCGGTGAACGCCTTGCTCGCCCGATCGCACTTGAAATAATCAAGTTTCCGTTGAAGCCCGATGACCGGGTAAAAGCCTACTTCCCCTATCCTTAACTTCGTGTGTCCATCGTGGCGGAAGATAGAGAGAGAGAGAGATCTGTATACGTTTCTTGGGGAAGCGGCTACACGCAGAGCGAGAGAAACGTGGACACGAACGAGACAGAGGAGGAGGAAGCGGAGGAATCGAATTGTGAACGGGTCGGTGTGGGGAAACGGGTGTCGTAATCTCCGGTTTCGTGGAAAATGAAACGAAGGCATGGACGAATTCCACGCCGGTAAATCGGATAATGAGCCGAGCCGAATAATTTCTCTGCTGTGTTGCGAACGAATGGCGCGAAAACGCGGGGATTCCGCGACGTAATTGTATCACCGCGTCGAAGAAGATGCTGGTTAACCGCGGCGAGAATTAAACGCGCTTCACGTGGTACCGTGAAAAATCTCTAGGAAGAGCGGGAATTGCTCAAAGGATCTCGTTTTGCGGAGGGAGGGGATCTTGTTCCGTCTACGATTTCTTTGCACGACTTTTTTATGTAGTCGCGGTGGAAAAGTTTTATTTTAAGTTGGTCGATTAAGCGAAATCTTGTTTTATAGAGTATATACGTCCGCTGCAAATGAAAACATACGATTAAATCCGTTTATTCGAGGAAAAACTTCGGTCGTTCCGATTTGATTTTGATTTTTGTATAAATGAAGTTTATAAGATTTCGCGAACGCGTGAAGAAAATTCTTGATTTACTCGTGGTGTGGTAGTAAGCGTTTTCAAAAGGGAGGCAGTTGATTTTAGTAAGCCAGGAAGAGATATTGTTATTCAGGGTCCGTCGAACTCACCCTATAGCACGATATATCAAGACGTTTATATTCAGTAACCATTGCTCCCTTGTAGGAAAAGAGAGGGGGAAAAAAGAAAAAAAAAGAAAAGAGGATACCTTTCTCTACGTCAGCCCTACGAGACAATTGGAAATACGTCGGATTTGGTGGGATATCGTGGAAAAAAGGTATCTGGTTCTGAAGCAGGGGTTATCCATCGGGGGTTCGGGCGTCGGTGGTTGAAAAAGAGGATGGCAGAGGACGCTGGATGGAACGCTTGAGCGGAACTTAACATGTGCGCTTTATTGTCCCTTATAGCTTGAATAACACGCGTTATTTGGCGCGAGACAAATGCTTAAATCGAAGGATACCGAGGCGAAGGGACCCGCGATATATTTCTTCCCTACCGGCGAAATGTTTCGCCTCGTAAAGACGCGACCTCTTCTTCCTTTTCTCTCCTTTCCTCCTTCTCTCCTTCCCTGTGTTCGTGAACACGACAACCTTCTCTTTGTCATCTATCTCGCGGCGTGTCGATACACCTCGAGGAATCGTCGAGAAATTGTTACCCTTACGGATAGTTTACTTTCGTTCGTAGCACCGACGAAAAAAAAAAAAAAGCATCCAATTTCGAGGAGAGAAGAATTTCGAGGATTTCCCATTATATGATATCCCATTTAGTCTCGTCGAAATTACACACTTAATCCCTTGGAGTATAGACTAAAAAAAAATTTTCAATCAAAAGTATCAAATGCAACGAGATATAACTGGCTACCAAATACCATCGTCGATGTAAACATTCGTACTTTCCTCTCCCATAATCGCGACAATCGATTTCCAACCCCGAATCTCGTGATACGCGGTCGATCCCTTGGAGGATATTCCCGGCAAACCGCAAGATCTTACAAAGGACGTGGAGCAATGCCTATAGAGACGTTTGTCCCAGTGTCCTCCTTCGAGGGTCGGTCAGTTCCTGGGCAATAAACGCTGATACAGGTCGCGGATGCGTGTGGTGGTTGTCGCGTGTCGAGGGGGTGTCGTGCGGTCATGCGATACCGATTTTCGCCGGGGGTAACATTATTGAACATTACGTTTATAGATTTGTAACAGTTGGCCGCGCGTGCCTCGCAAGCAACTCGTACCGTGTTACCAAAAACCCCTATTACTCCTTTGTCCTTCCCTTCCTCGATACACTTGCTTATCTGTAGGGAAATCATTAGCCGGATTTCGTTTCGAGTGTTTATTACGCGATTAGGGGAGGAAAATTGGTAGAAATTTGTCGTCGATCGTCGTTCCGTTTTCCGAATTGCCGCGAGCAATTCCCGTGCCGTTTCGCCGCACGAAACGTTGCATTCCGACGAAAGCTCGGCTACGAGGCGCACGTCCGCAATACGTGCGTGATAAACGACCGTTCTCTGTGTACCTTCAATTACCGGCTATTAAGAAGCAAGTGTTAGAAACGGCAAATCGATTTGACGTGGATGCGGCGCGGCGTGCGTCGACCACCACGGCGAATCACGATACACGGGTTTCTTATGTTCGTTTTTTAGGCCGATGGGTGATAAGCGGGAAATACATGGGACGTGGTTAAACGTATCTCTTTGCTGTACAAATTGCTCGGTATCGCGGAAAGGGGAGAAAAAATATATCGTTGTAGTAAGGCTCATTAGGGTAGGTTAAATTTAGAATTTCATTTATCTTCGAGGAAAGATAAAGTAACAAATATACAATGTTCTTTGCAGGACTTATCATGTTTCGTGCACTTTTTGCGTTCTTGAATCACGTGTAAAAATTTTCGTCGTTAACATTAGCGAAACATTTCTGTTACGATAACCCGTTAACATTCGTTCGATCTTCTATTATATTAGAAGTTTGTATTTACGGGATATATTTATGGTTATACTACGTGAATTTTCTATTATATTTATACTTTAATAACTAATTGTTATTAAAAGGACGAATCGACTCGAAGGACGAACAGAGTACACAGTATTCTCCTCTCGCGACGGGACACGAAAATCCCTTTAAACAATGGCATTGCTCGGTACACCTGACACACCCCTCGTTCCGTTGCCAGGCTCCGAGGCTGGAAGCGGTAAGGCAGCGATAAGATTTCAAGGCATCGAGGTGCGTCGATGGAACCGGGGGATTTATCGATTATTATCAGTGCATCTTGGATAGCTCTAAATCAAACACACGGCTTGATTGAAGTGCACTCGAGCTGAAAAGGGGTAAAGGGGTGAGAAAAGAGAGAGAGAGAGAGAGAGAGAGAGAGGGAGGGGTAAGAGGCCTCCACAGAGTCTCTCATCATCGGGGATTAAACTGTTATTGCAAACTTTCCGCGGGTGCTGTTGGCGTCGTCGACATCGCCGTCCTCGTCCTCGTCATCGTCCTAGCCATCGACATCGTCGTCGTAGACGGCGGCATATTGAGCGTCGCGAAATTAAAATACAGGGCGAAAGTTTACACATTGGATAACGCGCGCGCTCTCCCGGCACCCGTTAATATTGAAATCCGGAAATTGTGACAGCCGTCCGCTTGTTCCATATCCAACCCGTCCACCCCACTCCTCTAACCTAACCTAACCCCCTGTCTCCGCTGGAACCCTACGATTTTCGACGCCCATCGCCGCCCTCTCCCTGATATACTGATTTCGGGATTTTTGACTCGAATCCGTTGTCACGAGATCAACTCGATCGACGCGTAACATTTGTTTCTCGTTCCTTCGTGTATATAGGCGTGTGTGAACGCGCGATGCAAATAATCCAATATTTTCAATTTCAACTGTCTCCCGCTTGCCGCGGGGAAACAATTTACGCGCCTGTTTTTCTTTCCTCCTCTCCTCTGTTTTTCCTCCTCCTCGCTCTTTCTCCTCTTTTTTCCCTTTTTTTCACCTGCATCTTTTTTTCTCCCGTGCCGTCCTTTTCGAAATAGCATGGACGAAACGGGAGAAAAAAAGAAAAAAGAAAAACGGATAATTCATCAACGATCGCCGATTTCCTCGCGACGCGATTAATTAGCATCGCGAATCTTGGAGAAAACGCGATCCACGCGTGCGTGAGAAGCATGGAAGCCGAACGCTTGAAATTATCTCTTGGTAGTAGTCGTTCGACGTTGAACGCGTGACAGGAGGACTGGAATCGCGCTGTATGGATTTAATCATGACGTAAGTGCATTAGGGAGATCGATACCTTCGATTGTCTGCTGCCGCATTTCTGCCGTATTCCGTAATCGGTCTTTGGTCCGTTCACTTCATTTTCTTCGGCTGTAAATTATTTTCTTCCTTCGCGTTTACAAATATTTTTTACCGTTTCAAAGGAAATATTTTCGAAACGATAATAAATTTTGAAAAACGTTTGGCTTATATTTGAATTTATTTTGAAATGAGATTGAGAATAGATTGCTCCCTCCCTCTCTCTCTCTTTCTCTCTCTCTTTGCATACCGCGATTCTTTTAAAATAATTTTTTTTTGCCCGCGCTTGTTTGTTCGGGTGAGTGGAAAGGAGTGTAGCCGCCGCCGCCGCCGCAGTCATTCCCCGAAAATCCGCTCGAGGACAGTAATCGAACGATCAATCGAATCCTCCACGCTTCACCGTCCTCCCCGGCGATAGTCTTTATTCCTCCACTCGCAGAAGAGTCCACTCGGGCCCGAGTGGAAAAAGGCGGCTCGGCTAAAAGTGGCGGGGCACAAGGGTCTCAGAAAGGGGTGGGCGGGATAGGTAAGCTTTTCTAGGAAACCGTGAAATCCCGCAGTTTACTTCTACTCGGCGAACGACTCGGGGCAAAGACAGTTCACACCGCGATAAAACCTGCTCCTTCACCCTTCGACGCAGCCACCGACTAATGGAAGGTGTCGATAGGGCTCGCGGGGGTCGAAGTTTACATAGAGGGGGGAGGGATGGAGGGGGTTGGAACAAGAGGGAGAGACGAGTGGAGCGAGCGGAGATCGACGAGGGAGAGCTAGCTACCGAGAGAAAACTGTGGGACTGAGACAGAGAAGGTGAGAAGGAAAGAGAGAAAGAGTGGGACGAAAAGCACACGGGGGAGAAAGGGGGAGTTCCAACTCCAATCTCGACGTGGCAGGATGACTACCCACCGCCATATTGGATTTCATTTTCATTTCTCCCGGAGGTCGATCAGGGCGCCTGCGCTCCCTCTTCCCCATCCTTCTCTCTCTCTCTCTCTCTCCCCTTCTGTGTGTTCGCGGCTGATGCAGTGGATGTCGACGATGTGCCGATCATCCCCGATGGTGTGTTCGTTGCCAACGTGGAAAGTGGAAAGCGTCAGTGCTCGAGTGTACAGTCGTTGGGAAGGGTGGCTTAACGCAGAATCGCTCTCGAATTCACCAAGAATCTCTGAGTGCGCCTACACGCCGGCCCCTCTGTTTACGTATGCAAATGAGTACGGATCAATGCCGTTAATTAGGATTCTCGATCCTGCTTCCTTCGCCTTCTGTTCCACTCCTTCCAAGGATATCCCCGTTCGTTCGTTCGTTCGTTCGTTCGTTCGTCCGTCCGTCCGTCCGTCCGTCCGTCCGTTCGTTCGTTCGTTCGTCTATCCATCTATCCCGTCTGTCTGTCTATCCGATTGTCGGGTCTCTGTATGCTCTCCCTCTCGGCCTGCCTCTTCTTCACCCATCCTGATCCGACCTGCCACCTATCGCTCTCGACTTCGGCCTGCCTCGCTTCTATCTCAATTTAGCGACCCTGGTTATCTCATACGCCTACGATAAGCTTATAATGCGGTGCATGCATCGGTCTCGCACGGCTCAACAACCATAATCGTACGTGATGGTGTATAATCATACGTCCCAACCTCCTCCCCCCTCTCGTCCTTCTCGATCACTTTCCCCTCTCCCGTACGCGTTACCCTCGCCTCTTTTTTCTCCCCCCTCCCTCTTTTTCTCCTTCCTTTTCTCGACCACTCTCCAGTTTCCACTCGTTTCCAGTTCCCGGTGAATTCTTCCGGGTCCCCGTCGCGCGACCGCCTCCTCCTCCTCCTCCTCTCCTTGTTCTTTACAGTTCTTGGAAATTTTTCGAAACGCCCAACTTTGCTCGCCCTCTCTGCCTCCCACTTCGTAACATCCTCTCTGTCGCGCCTCGCGTCTCCTCGCCCAACCCTTGCATCGATTTACTTTCCAGCCTCTTCAACTTTTCTCGAGATTCTTTGGATTGTTCGCACAGCTTCTCTCCTAGCTGGGACGATATCCTTCGTTCTTTCTAATTTCTCCGATATTTGTCTTTCAGCTTTCTCTCCTCCCCCCTTTTTCTCTCCTCTTTTTCCTCCTCCCAACAATTTTCCTTTTACTCCATTTTGCTTTTCGTTTCCATCCATCTACTTTCTTATTTACCGTTCATCAGCGCGTGTACATTCCACCACGTAGAAACTTGCCGCGTAGAACAATCCTCTCGGCAAATAGGAAGAATTATTCGAGTTTGTTTTTTCGCGTACACCGAAGGAACAAACTCGGAGAAATTCAAATTTTCTTTAACACCTTTCCCCGTTAAAAATTCATCTGCCGATTGATAATCGGATCGAACTCTTGTGCGGTCGCACGGTCGAATTTATCGAGACACGTTGCGCATATGCAACGTGTTAATACCTTTTCAGCGATTGAAACGATTACACGCGTAACACTCGAAACCAATCATCGTCACGCCTCTTCGACGTACATTTACGCTTTTTCCTCGACAGTCGCGTGAATGAAGTTTCTTGGCAGACGTGGCGCGCGGCCAAGGCCTTGGAACAAAGACATTATACGCGGCCGACACATGATTACCGTCATTAGCCCGTGGACATCCTGTTGCACCTTCGCCGATATAATTTCCGCGACACCGTCGTCGGCCATCGTGTCGTCGCCGCTTTCATAATGTCTCCTGGCTGGATTGTCGGGGAACAAACAAAGACCTGCGGCTATCATTTCCAGGGATTATGAAATTACGCGGTATCATTATAACCGTGAGCCTCAATCCCTTCCAACGGGGATATTTTATCCGAACTATATTTAAATCGTAAACTGTCGGTGAAAACGTCAAATTGACAAGATCGAAGTTACGAATCCGTCAAGTAAGACAGATAAATAATTATAAGATATAAAACGACGTTAAACGATTGGCGGAAAAGATTGTTTTGATCAATCCTCGATCCAGTTTCGATTTTTCGAATCGAAGCGGGGAGATGGAAAGGGGATAATGGCGGGTAGATTACGATCCCCCGCCGATGATACGTGTTTTAATGGGCGTGTTACTTCTCTCGTTTATTATAGAGTGTTAGTTAAATGCAGATTGAGGGTTATCGATTTTGCCAGCGAGGGTTAATTTGCTCGTGTGTTTATTCAAAAATCCTCGGCCGAGCGGTGCGAATGCACCGAGTCGAGTGGAAAATCGTTGCCGTTTAATTGCCCCCTTCCCCCTTTTTACATCGAATTCCACGATTCTCTCGCTCTAATTCCTTATCACGTAGAGATCGTCTAATAAACGAAACTGGTATCAAAGTACGTTTCACAATTTATACAATTATTATTTCACGCTTTATTCGACGGAAATCGTTTCTTCAATCGCTTTACGATTCTCTATCTTTATTATATACGGCGCGAGATAAAAATTAAATAAATTCGTCGGATTAAACGATAAAACAGGTTCGACGAGGGGGTTTATCCCTCCCCCTCCTTTTGTATACGAGCTAAAGATACGCGGGTTCGAGGGTAAAGCGGAAATAATTCGCGGGGTGTAGGAACAGTAGGAACGCGAGCGCGCTCGGTTCGTAAGCAAATATAATTAGGTATTCTCTTTATTGATATTTCGCGTGTACGCGCCGCGTTTAAACGCGCTACTTACAATACATTTCCCGGCTTCGTTTTGCTTCTTCGGTGACGGAGAGAGAAAGAGAGAGAGAGAGGGACGAGAGAATTATCGCCTCAACGCCCGGCGGAGTTAGCAACGAAATTAATGGGCGTGTAACATTGTCGAGGAAAAGTCCCTTCTATTGTGAGAGAGAGAAAGGGGAGGGAGGCAGCGCCGGTAGATGAGTTTCACTGGCAATGAAAATCATCGCGGCCGCCGGGACTGGTAATTAAAAGGTAATGAGCTCACGGTTATGCAGATTGCGGCAAAGTTGACGCGCAGCCAGAGGTTATATCGCGAGGGGCCCCGGCTGCATTTATCGTAGTTGCTCGGCTATCGATCGGCCAGAAATACCCGGAACGAAGGATTTCGCGGCAACCGACGCGGGACTCGTAAACTTTCGATTCGAGTTTGCCAAACTTCGCGTCGATTTTCTCGATCTTCTTCGACCGTTGAATAAAAAGAATCCCATATTCGAAAGAGAAATTATTTTTGTTTCGTAAAAAAAAAAAAAAAAAAAAAAAAAAGAAGAAGAAAAAAGAAAACATCTCTTGGATGGAGAGAAACGATAAATTTTTCACGACGAGAACGATGATTACGAGTTTCAAGAAGTTTCCTATCAACGGGGAGGGAGGGGGAGGATAGCTGGAGCCGAGAGCACGATGTATCGCTGTACGTTTTAAAGGTATCATCGAGAAGGGACGTGTGCCACGACACGAGCCCCGACACACCTAGATAACGTCCGTATAAATATCCCAAAAGGCTCCATCCCGATGTCGCAATAAATCGTCCGCGGCAGAGATTGAAAGAGCACAGAGGCCGCCCATCCCTGGATGGCGATAGCGGGGCCCAGGGATACAAGATGGGGGTTTGCCCGGTGGATGTAACTGAAAATCCGGCGCGCGGAGGGTATCCTTTTTAATAAAACAGTCATACATTCGATTTATCGTGGTCGATGTCCATCTCGGACCTCACTATTTTCCACTTTAGCCGGACACGTATGGCGGTACGCTTTCGCGTACGTGGGTGGTGGCAGGGATACACCCGTGTCGAGGGGAGGAGGATCGTGATTTGTCGACTACGCGACCGCATATTTACGGTTCGCTTGGCCGGCCACTCGGCTTACAAACGCGCGCGCCCCCCCTCCCCCCCTCTCTCTATGTATTTTCTGAATTTCACATTTCCCCGAGGCGTTTCCAAGGGGGATATCGAGTTCCGACCGGCCCTGGCCGCCAAGTCTGAGGGTTACTCGACCCGCCACTACCCCCGCCCCTCCCAGTCGATAAGGGCTTTGATATGCTAAGTTCCGAGTGATCCGGGCCGGAGATGCGTGGAACCGACCACGCACATCTCCACAATTGGAATTCGAGGACGTGCCGGATGGACTATGGCCGAACACCGAATTGTACGTCCGTCTCTCCGACCGGCCGCCGTCCACTCCTCGCCACTCGAGATGAGAATCGAGACGCTTCTGGGACTGGATATCCTCGCTGCGAGCTAATCGAAAATGGCCGAGGAACACGAGACCCTTCTCGAAACACCGCTCGCTCCCTTCCAAACACCCTTCGCCCCTTCCGAGATACGATTATGAAAATCTCTCCGCTACCGAATCGTTCTCGACGTATCCTACCTCGTATTCGACGAATTTCGGATTCTTCTTTGACGAAGAATCTGTGGAATTAAAATTTCTACTCGATTAAAAAATCTCGCGATGGATAAATAAATCTCGAGTCGATCGAGGAAGCTCGCCAGAGAACTTGAAGGAAACGCGTTTTCCCGTTGTATTTCCCGTTGGCTCGAAGCTCGCGTCGGCGACACAAGGAGACACAAAGGAAAGGAGAATTTCCTTTCCCCAACGAATTCGATCCGGTTGTTAAACTTAACCATTCACCGGTCCCGGCCTAACGATTCCTTCTTCCCTCGTTCACGCTTGTCGATTTGCACGAAATCGTTTTGCACCTGCGTGCGCGCAATCCATTCGAGCGGGGACGTGCACGCGTGTACGGGCGAGCGAAAGGCGTTGGTGGCGCGAGACGATCATCGGCGCGGAACCACGCGCTGGATCGAGCTGCGGACGGTAGCTGCGTGACGCTTCGGTGTTTACCGAGAAACGTGCACGGGAACACAATCTTGGGCCGCGAGATACACTTGTCGGCGGACACAGGTAGCGAGCGCTTCTGTGCCGGGATCGCGCCGCGTTAGGAACAGGTCCCGAGCAGTTCGAGCATGAACAACTCACTGAACCATGTATAGCGCTATCGTGTTGTATTAACGGCCGATCGAGGGACGGTGGTCGATAAGAAACGACGTGTTAAAAGTTTCGAATGATAGGGGCCGCGCTATAATACGCGCTCGCGCGCGGATAAATAAAAGCGATGTGCGAACGAGGTGCCGCAACACGCCTCCCTCCATCTTGTGGGAATTTTTTCACTTGGAACGATCGGCCGAGACGTTGATCGGAAGGGAACTTGGTTACACGATCGATTCTGCTCGACGAATTTTAATGTATACCCGGAATCCGAGCAGAGGGGAGCGCGAACAAGGTGTACACCGCGTGGAAACGTTTCGGAAGCGAGAGAGAGAGGACGAATTAATTCTCGTAATTTTAACGAGTCGCCCTTTTGATCTGAAATTTCGTGCGTAAAGATTCGTTCCGCCCTCGTCGCTATTTCTATAACCATACGTTAACGTATCGTTGTCGTTCGTCGCTGTTTTGACGAGACGCATGAATTTAATATTTCGATATACGTGTACGATATATATATATGTGTGTGTGTGTGTGTGTGTGTGTGTAGGGGAGTATGGTAAGATTGAAATTGCAGTCGCGGCAATTTTCATCACCGGGATATACCGGTGAAGTGTGTTTGGCCTAGATTAAAAACGAAGAGTAGGGGAGAGTTGGTTTGCCCGTCACACTCGAGCCGCCGCGGCATTGCGGTTTTAAGCTCGTATTTCGTGTCTACTCGCGTACGAGCACTTACTCTTTCATTACGTTTTAAACGACGGCCGTAAACACGCTCATGAATTCGTTAGAGATTTTCGCGTTTGAAAAATTCAAATATTCGTACGCGGACTTCTGTTCTCTCGTTGGGAGAATGAGAAAAAGTGAAAGGGGAGAAGAGAAGAGGAAAGAAGAAAACGCGAAACCGCATCGCGGATTTTTGATCCATAATGATTCTTTTTTCAACGAGATCTTCTTTTGTTCCCATCATTCGTCCTCGAAACATCCTTCCTTCGCCTCTGTCCTCCATCCGCTTCTCTCTTTTCGTCCGTTCATCTATCTATACGTCAACTCGTTTGACAACAACGTTCGATAATTACGAGAATGCATAAAAAATTATCGCGAACGGACGCTATATATCGATCCGATCCTTGTCACCGACGAAACAATACGAGATTCGTGCCGGTTAAATATAAATTCGCTCGGAATCAAATCCCTCCCCTTCCTCCTCCCCCCCCCCCCCCCACGCCCCACGCCCCACGCCCCATCCCCCGCTCGGTATATACGTTTTACGAATTAAACTCATCGATGTTGTCACTTTGTGTGAAATTAACGATCCGATATTCTGTCTCAGCAGCGGCAATTAATTTGTTTTCGTATTTTGGCCGGCTTAATTATACTTTATTACTGGGGTTTTAATATAATATCGGCGCGAATCTATTACGGTGTAATTAAATTTCATCGCGACGAAAGTGTCGGATAAAGTTATTTACAACACGCTCGGCTTGCGGAAGAACGTCCCGGATATCGATTCAGCGATTTCCAGCGAATTAATTCGCAAAGCGCCCTTTCATCCGACCCGTTTTCCCCTCCCCTCCGCGTTTCCCTCCCTCTCCCTCTCCTGTTTTTTTCACCGGCGGCCAGGTGAACGACGGTCGAACGTGTCGCGCGCTGGGAAAACACGCGATTCGAAAAACACGAGTCCCTCCTAAATTCGACGCGGTTCCTGCTAAATTCTCGAACAGCGTCTCGTGAACGAACGAGAAACGAGGTCGAGAAGAAGACGAGAGAGAGAGAGAGAGAGAGAGAGGAAAAAAGAAAAAAAGGGGAAAAGAAATTGTGGGGGGAGGGGAGGAAGAGAAAAGCATCGGCCCCCGTAACACGATACGACGTATTCATCATAATCCATAACGCGGAACACCTCGAGCATTCACGATCCGTCAAAAGTCCTCAAAGAAAATTTTACAGGAAGCCCTTTTTAGGGGCCGTTATTATTTCTGCCGAGGGCCGAAAAACCCCGGCCGACCGGCCCCCTTTCCTTCTCCTTCTTTTTCCTCTATTATTCTCAAGAATCTAGGAAGTTAAGTGCCAAGAATAATTATTACGTCTTGAATCCCCTTGTTCTCCTCCTCCTCCTCCTCCTCCCCTTCTTCCCTCTCTTTATCCAAGATACAGGGCCGACATCCGATAGGGGGATCGTTCGGGGTAATCGGAGATGTTTTTCTAAAAAGCAATTACGCTTCGTTCCCGTAGAAAATAGGGGAAGGGGGCTTAAGAACGAATTCCTGTTGCGGGGATTAAATAAGAGCGTCGTAACGTCGATACTTTTTTTTTTTTTCCACGATCCGTTTTCCTACCTCATTTTTACCTACCTCCTCGATGATAAATGTTGCCGTCCCTGCTTTTCATTCGTTCGTTCGTTCATTTATAATCGAATTATCCCACGAATCGGAAGTCTCGAAACGAGATGGAAGAGAAGATTTCTTCGTCGTCCGAATAATTACGCGCGATTTTTCTTTCAACTTCTTCGACTCTCGCCGCAAGAGAGCGAAAGTTGCCCCGCGACATAGATAGGCATAGATGGATCTCGAAGGATATTCTCGAAAGATCACGGTCTGTGCTCGCTCGGCGGCGAAGAAAACGTCCCTTATAAAGAAACGTGGCATTTACGAAAGCAATCGCGCGAGATTCCTACGTTCTTACGTTTGCTGGTCGACGAAAACGTTAATTCCCAAGATTTAATTAAACGATTTGATTGGTTAACCGACGAGTCACGTTCGCGTTTAGAGACGAGTTGAACTGTGTGTGTCTTTGACTCGCGTCTATGGCGACGCGATTGCTAGAGAAACGTTGCAATTGCCGAATAAAATATTACGGAGTAAAAGTTATTTCAGATCAGATGAGATATTTAGAAAGAAAAAAATGTAATCTTTCGATAGATTCGTGTAAATAGAATTCTATTCTGTTATAACATTGTCGAATATTCGTTCGATCGAATTAGAATATAATTACAAGTGTAATTAAAATTTCCTTTACGTATAAAGAGACGTATTTATATCTGCGAGCAATCAAGACTTCCAATTCTTCTCTCTCCCTCCCTCGTCAACGTTTCCCGTTTTTTCACGAACAAAAGCGTCGCGCCGCGGCTTTGAGCCTCGCGTTATCAAGGCTCTCGTCGGCCAGGATGCCGACTCTTTCTAGGAGGCTGCCTCGTCTCGTCCCACTCCACTTTAATCCGGCATATTATTTCGCTCGTCCGTTTCGGCGTCGTATCCTGCGTGATTCTACGCTCGTTCGCGTTGATTTTGACAGGAGAGAAAGGGGACGCGGCTCTGTCGAAAGTTATCAAGGTTTTTTTCATCGGAAGCCTCGTTGTTTCGATCCGAGAAACTCTCTCTGCTCTTCCTGGGTATCCATCGATTCCATAGGGTTTTCGAATCATTATCGATTATGGTTGATAGGAGTGCGCGCAATTTGCTGCTGAGTAATGAATTAAGAGCGTATTAATTTGGAAGGCATTCGTTATATTTCACGATTCGAGGATTGAACGAGCTTGTAACAACGAATCCCTCTCCCGAATTGCTCTCCACATCGATGCTATCGATCTGTAATTATCGTTTAACGGGTTGGGGATTTGCTTGTGAACTTTTCGCTGGAAAGGGCATCGATTTCGACGGGTTTCCTCGACGTTCTATTAAGGGAGGAGAAAAGGCTAAGACAAAGTGAAACGAAGAGACTCCCCTTGGAAATTTATCCGCTCCCTTTTTCCTCCTTCGATTCGTTAATTATTCCTTTCCTCGGTTTTAACCGAGAGATATTATTCAAGTTTTTCTTTTTTTTGCATCGAGCGAGCAATCGAAGATCGAAGATTGGAAACCGTACTTTCTTCGACTCGAATGCCCCCTTGGATAATCGAGGCGGTCACTAATCGACGCGTGGCTTTCTTTTCCTTCTTTCTTTTTTTTTTCTATTTTCATCCATACGACGTCTTCTTTGTTAATCTCGTTGCATCAGCTCGAGTCAGAAACGAGAAAAGAGCGTTTCGATTCATCCGGTCTGATTTATATCGGTACGGTTTATCTACGGTAGCACGCGTATACGCGCGTTCATTCATCGGCCGTTGAAGCTTTGCACGCTTCCCTGATACATTATTTATCGACTCGGCAAGTTCAAATCTAACCCGAGGAAATTGCTAGCTAACGCAATCGAATTTCGATGAATCATACCTTTGGAGAATAGCTGTGTGGAGTTTTCGTCGATATATATTTAATCTTAAAATTATTCCCGATGATAGATTTTGTTTCGATTAACCGGTGAACCGGATTCGCAATTAATTCCATTCCACGATGAAAATGATTTTTAACGAGAATTTCGGATCGGAACGAACATCCCGTGCAAATTCATATTTGAATGATGTATAACCAAATCGGAGATTAGTAGAGGCAACCGTTGGAAAGAGGATTGACAAGATTTCGAAAAATTCAATTAAAATAACGATCCCACCTCGGCCTCGTCGGCGTCCTTAATTAAAAAAAACTCTGAAAAATATCACGAATCAATTTTCATACATTGCGTAAAATCAATTTTCAAAGAAGATATCTCGTATCCTTATCGCGGCAAGATCGATGCGAATTAACGAGAGAGAGAGAGAGAGAGAGAAAGAGAGAGAGAGAAAAGAAAGAAAGAAAATTGAAATCGCGTATCTCCAATTGTTAACGTTCCCGCGTATAAATTTATAAGGACGGATCTAATTAAAAATTAAATTAACATATTTTTAGATGGACGAAAGTTCTCGTGCCCGCTTCTTAATTAATTGAATTAAATTTCAAATTAATTCTCTCTCTCTCTCCCTCTCTTTCTCCCCCCCGCCCTTTCCCCTTCTCTTTCTCTTTCCCACTTTCCCCACTTCTCCCTTTTCCTTCCCCACTTTTCCCTTTTATCGTATTTATCGTTCGTCGCCTTACTAATTAATGCATAATAACGATAGCAGCGCGACCAACAACACGACGAGGACGTCGATGAAATGGTCGGGGACGTCGTAATCTCGGTTCGTTGGACGAAGATCGTTAACGCCACGGCTGTGAAAACGAGCGGCTGTGCAACGGTGACGACTCTTGCGAATTGCATTGGGGAGCGGGAAGGAGGCGGCGTATCGAGGCTGAGGGGGTCACATCGAATACGAATATTCCCCATTTTCCCCAAGATAAACGTCACTCAAATCCGTTAACTCCTTGTAACAGTAATATTCGTTGCGGTACGTATTCTCGGCCATTTACACGGGAAGAAAGGAATCGTGAGATAGTCGGGGATTGAATTACTTGAGTAATGGCCTCGATCTATCCTTCATTAAATTAGACTCGCCGCTAATTTATTATGGGAGTAACTCGAGAACGCGGTTCCTCTTCTTCTTCTATACCTATGCGTCCGATTAACGGGGCAACCGTTACACCAGTCTGCTAGATTTCGCGTGTGAGAACACGTGTAGGAAGGGTTCGAACGTGGACCTGTGATGGTGTTCGGATCTTTGTGTGTGTGTGTGTTTGCAATAAAATCGAATAACCGGGAGGATAAAGTGACTTTGCAGTATCGAGAGAATTTGGATCGAAGAAAGTGGTTCGTAAAATTGCGAAATGTAATTACGAGAGATTTTAATGATGAGAGGGCCGCTTCCAATGAATTCTTTATCCGGTGTGGAATGGATCGACCTCAACGAACGAAAGGGTGGATTCTCGTTGAATTTATAATCCAGCTTGTCTCCTGCGGTTGATCCCTTTTTCTTCCCTCTGATTTAATGTGTCGTAAGACGCGTTTGATTTTATCCCTGTGCGAGCATGAGAGTATTTATTATTTTTCTCTTACGTTTATTTATTTACATTGTATTTCCCTTATACATAGAATCCCTTTTTCGTTTAAGATTTTTCATCGGTAAGATTTGTTTCGCGCGCGATAATGCGTAAAAATTACGTGTTTTAAAATTAAAATCATCTCTTACGAAATTTTAATCGATCAAAAATTTTTTTTTCCTTTTTACGAATTATTACAAATAAATTTTCTCGCGACGTAATACGAGAAGACTTTTACGACTGACCAACGTGTCCACCGTGTTGCTTGCGAACATAATGATAACGATTCTTTATATCTATGCGCGTTTTGCACCTTGCAGAAAAGAAAATTCACGTCCACGAACGTTCAGAAATATTATTCGCAACCGATGGATAAAATAACTCTTAACTCCATAAGAATTTATTAAACGAAAAGCATTAAACGAAGAAAGAGATGGTGCTGCAAGTAACGAATATTACTACCTCGAGCATATTCCGCCGTATAATGGCCGCTTCCAACGAAAATGAACGAATCGCGGTTTCAGAGCAGCGTGTGCTGCAAGGACGTGCAAGAATAAAAGACGCGATGGCGAGCCAGGGGGGGGGGGAGGGGGACGACGGCAATAGACT
Organism: Apis florea; assembly: GCF_048593485.1. Classification (NCBI taxonomy): domain Eukaryota; kingdom Metazoa; phylum Arthropoda; class Insecta; order Hymenoptera; family Apidae; genus Apis; species Apis florea. The sequence continues at coordinate 5,111,093 of NW_028256746.1, forward strand.
ATGAAAATGTTAGGAGGTCGAACGATAAACGTCATCCGGATGGGTGTACAGTACGATAATTGTACGATAACTTTTACGACGAGCTTACGCCATTCGTGTAAGCATGCTTTCACGTGAGAAACCATGCTCCAAAGAGCTCGGATATCGTCTTACGCGGATACGTTTAATTAAGCCGTGCACCACGGCCTCGAGAAACCCGTCATGACACATCCGACGTCGTGCTGGATTTTTCCGTGGAGAATTCCGAAATTACACGCTACCTCCTTTATGAAACTATAATCCTGAACCGAAGACGATTAAACTTCAATCTTCTTCTTCTTCTTCTTCTTCCCTCGGTGAAGATTTTAACCCGGGGAGGGAAAAAATAATTTAGAGCGAAGAGAAATTAAATTTCTCACCGAGATATCTTTGCACTCGAACGAGTCGAATTTTACTTCAGAAATAAGAGATCGGAAACGTGATCTATATTCTATTATTCAACAAGCTCGAAAAGGGATAACGACACGATTATCAGATTATATCGTGTGCACGGATATCGTACGTTTCTTGATCAAAAACGACGCGTGGAAAATTAAGAGAATTCGAAAGAAAACGAGTGAAAAGATTTGATTCGAATCAAAAAAAACCATCGAACGCTTGAATTCCATCCTGGCTCCGTTTAGGAGTACCGTTCGCCTGGGAACCGATGGCACTTCCGTCGTCCATTACAGTGGCCCACGCGAGTGGCCACACACACCTGTGCCCGGAGAGGATCTTCCCGAGATTCGGAATGTTTCGTCTGGGGATACGCGGCCCCGGGCAGTTCTGACAGACGATACGATAAATCAACAGTTTCTCTTCTCCTCTCTTCTGGTATCCGGACGGCGCACTTTCCAGAGAAGAAGGGCTATTTCCAGAGGAGAGAGGCAACCTAGCGTGGGGTGACACGGATGAGATGGACGGGCAGGAAAGCAAAATTACTGCCCGTTTTACTGCCGTGGATCTAATTTATTGTCTTTAAATGCAGATCCTCCTCGCGCAGAGGCCGATGGGCAGACGATCCTCTCTTACGCGAAACCACGCGTACGATAACTCTTCTGTGTAATATAAATATGCGTTTTATACGTACGATAATAGCGTTTCTTCCCTCTGTCGATTCGCTGTGGTGCAATTAGATGCGGCAGTGAGGAAACGGTGGAGGAAGGCGAGTTCGGGATTGGCCGGTGGCGACGAACGATTTCGTTGCCGGATCGGCGCCCAGATCTCTTTCTAAACGGGTCTTAGATCCGACGTCGATAAGAGGGAACCGTTCGATATAAATTGCCGCCTTTTACGTGTTACCTCGTTGCGCGGCTCTGATCCCGAAGCTGCATGTGGGAAGATGCGCCTGTGTGTTGCAGCCGGCTCGCTATGAGCCTGGATACGTCAATCACTCGTAGATATCTCGGATCGGTATCGATGCTAACCGTTTCCCCGGTAATGTATGTTAATTATCGGATACGCGGCGAATTTATCCTAATTAGCATTTCGCTTTCAATTCTGGAAGGAGAGGAAAGGTGGAGAAGGATAGAGATGTTCATTTCGTGTAAAAAGTTTTCGGTATACCGAAAACATTTTTCAACATTTTTGGTGTACGAATCGAGTTTCTTCTCTTTCTTTTTCCTTGGTCGGTGGAAATTCGATTCTATAAATTCTTCCCCTCCTTCCTTGATATCATCTTCGACTGATTTTTGTCCGGATGAATTAACCGGTGGAGAAATTTCTCACGTTTCGTCGAAGCTTGCTTAATTCTGGCCGGTGAATGCGAATGCAATCGAATTTCCTGATCGTAATGAGGAAAATGAATATAACATGGTAAATTCGCGTTCGAATGCATCCACGTTGGAAAATTCATTTTTCGCGACATCCTGTTTTAACGCGGCCCGGGTTATCGTGATAAAATTTTCACTATGTATAGGCTGCATCCTAATTGACTTGATCACTTGACATGGCACGCCACCAGTTATCAAATGGAGCTGTCGGCTCGAAGTATAATTTGATTTATATGTAATTACCGAGACCTCCATTATTTCCACGTGACGCGGATCAAACTCGAATTAGCTTAATCATAATCGAATAGCGGCCGCTTTCAGGATGCCCGTGAGCGATTAGTCGATGCTCCTTTGACGGATGATTCCGGCTCTTTAATTATACCTGTGTTTGATCGAACACTTTTAATGCGCCTCGTCACAGGCCTACCTTCGCTTGTCAACGTTCTTTTCCCCGCTTTATATTTTTTTTTTACTCTTCTCTCTCTCTCTTTCTCTCTCCTCTTCGCGCTCGAAGATCCATTCGATCCAAACTGAGTACGAAGGTATTTATCCCTGTGCGTTTGTTCGACAAACTCCTCGATACCATGATACGCGAGACAAACACGAGTAATTAGATACAGGCAAGCACTAATGAAACATGTCGTCTAATTAAGTTTTGTGTGTTTTAATCTGTCTAACCCGTTGCTATTATTTGATATTTGAATTTATTCTTAGATTTATCTTTAAAATATTTGGAATAAAATTTTATTCTTGTCAGTTGGATTAATTATTTTAAAGGGAACGACGATATTGCGAGGTATGTTTTTGCGTATGCATATATAATAGCTCGGGAAAAAACGAGATATTTTGAGAAAAATTTCCGATCCGAAAATCCAGAAGGTAATGGGTTATTATAAATTCATCCTTCAGTAAAGTTTCAACATTCCTTAAATATTAACAATTTTACTTAAAAAATATTTTTACACCAATGATATGATAGAGCAAATTTAAAATTTAAACATTCGTATGTATTAATATACCTATTTAAAGTTTTGTTCTATTTCGTGCAACGTCATATTTAAATGCTCGAAAAATAACGTTGAAGCTTTAATAAGCCCATTCTTTCGTTCTTTCGTTCAATATCTCGCTGAAAAAAAGTATTCTCATATATAATCTTTTACGGTAAATACTTATACAGAAGGAATATAAATACTTTTACAAAAGAATTCAATTCGAGCATGTATATTTGTATAACGTTAACAGTTCCATACACGTTCACAACTACTTTCTTTTTCTTGTATAACGCGTTAATACGCAGAAAGGATATATATATATATATATATATACACCCTCGTGCAATTCCGTTTTCTATTTATTCAAACTCCCTTTTCCTCCCTTCCTAATTTGGCGGAAAATATGTAATAAGGATGCAGAAGGGTTATTGCAGGCAATCGCGTTCAAATTTAAATTTTCCCGGGCAATTGATTCGATGTCCTTGGCGCGGTCGAGCAACACGCCGCTCACCGCAATTGTCCATTTCCGGGATCTCGCCGTAACGTTTCGTCCAAGAAAATTATGCCGGGCTGAAAGTCACAGGCCAATACTGGATTCAAACGACCGTGTTGAATGGTTATGGCCGACATCGAAATACCGTTGCGAATATCAGTGGTCTTCTTACCTTCTCCCTTTTTTTTTCTCCTCCTTTTTTCTTCTTTTTTTTCTTTTTTCTTTTCACTTCTCCATTTTATTTTTTCTTACGAGTTATAAGTGAGTGTTCGAACTTCCTTCGAGATTTCTTCATATCGACAAAATGGCGTATTGATTTTATAACAGGGAAGGGATAAATTCACTGGAGATCTAGTAATTTGAAAATTCAAGTTTGAAATTGAAGTTTGTTCAACTTTCATGTTTTTTTTTTTCTTTTTTAATAATCTTTCTAGTTTATCTTGCGTTTTAATCCTATTAATTATACGACGTGATCGTAAACAACAGAGAATATAATCGGATAAATTACGTATTAAATTATAAAATTTTCCTTACTATCATCGATAAATAACCTTTTCCTTCATTTTTAATCGTCATATAATTGTGAATATTATGCGCGAAACACGGGGTAGCAATCGATTGCAATAGAATTCGACAGAATCGTAAGGAAAGTGGAAATTGATAATAAAAATTTATTGTGTCCCGCTATCGAAGATTAGCGTAAATTCTAAGGTAAATTACAAAATAGTCGAGCTCTTACATGGCGATTACATAGATTTAATTGGAGAGTTTCGACGGTGCAGACGAATGCGTCGAACGCGTATCCTTCGTCAGTTTCCCCGCTCAACAAGTGTACACGTCGAAAACGGAAGGGTGGCAGACGTCGGTCGATGCATTACACGCGCATTACCTGCCAATCAGTAATCGATTTGACTGCCATGGTAACAGAGTACTCCCTTTTTTCTTTTTTCTTTTTTCTTTTTTTTTTTTTTCACTTCGGTCTGGTAACGAAGAGAGAAATAACCGGCGACTAGATCCGATGATAGACTCGATATTAACTCGATTCTCGCTCGCTGCTCCGTTCAACAGTTAAACGAATTAACCACGCAAATCTTTGATCGTAAACAACTGCTATTGGAAGAGGGACTTTTATAATTAGCAGGGAATAAAAAGGGAACGAAGGTTTAACGACGTTAAGATACGCGATGTAATATAATATTTATATCGTAAATTAAAGCAACAAATAACGTTATTTTTCGATGATAGAAACATTTTTCTTTACGTATCTTATATTGATATAACTACTTTTTCATATATTCGTACAACCTTATATTCATTTTTCCAATCTATTCGGTACAACGATCCTTCTCTATTTTTAATTCTCTTAAAAAATTTCTTTATAACTCGAATTTCGAAAGCTTCGACGAAACTATCACGACGAATCCATGCGAAGTTTCACTCAAGCTATCTAACCTCTGACCATATCTAAGTTGTAATTGGCCCCTCAGACATCTTCGATCAACAGATATTTGCGCAACAGCGGTTCAGAGGAATCAACGTGCAGCACGCTTCTACTAAGTGGTATATGAGATTTCTATTTTTTTTTTTTTTTTTTTTTTTTTTTTTAATCGAACTCGTAACGGCGATTTCTATCGACATCTACGAATATGCTCTCCGCGAAATTCTCTCTACTTTCTCCAACCGCGGCACGAAGCGGTTCGCAAAGTGTGAGATTTGCATCGGTGATTACGGATGATCGGCCTCTTCCGGGAAAAGTTGCCTCGCCGCGTTGCCCAGACATTGATCATAGGCATTCGAGAAAGTTTCGTTGTAATCGTAAATATTTACCGTTATATCACTATTACCGTGTGTGAGTATTGTTCGAGATCTGCTGCCTTTTATTATCCTAATTTCAAAGATTTATTATCGTGATTTCGTTGCAGCGAACGTTTTATTAGATGCACGTTTTCAATCGATTGGATTGGGGATGAAGAGTAAATATTAAGATCAATTTCAGATACGTAGAAGCGATGATTCATAGACTTTCTTTTAAAGATGTATGCTTTTTCAATCTTTATTTTAAATCTTTAATTGAATCTTTTATTGAAATTTGTCGGAATAGAGTAGAACTGTTTGAAATTGTTTTTGAAGAAGATTATCCTCTTGTCGATTGTGCCGTGTGTATTTCCAATGTTGTTCCAGCGATTCAACGCGGAATCATTGATTTTCGAGATCATCGCGATTCGTTGTAAATTACGTTTGTAAATTAATAACGATTCCATTGTTAACGATTGTTTTTCAAGTTCAATTATTTCTCGAATGCTAGGAATAATAAAGAAATAATAATAAAAGAGTATCGTATCGAATTTGTATCGATTGTAACAATTGCGTATTATTAACATAGTTGAGGCATGATGATTTGTGTGAACGCTATTAATATCATTTCTTGAAATTTAAATCAGAATATTTATAAACAATAAAAAGAACATCGTTAAAATTCGATATTGACTAATTATTCTCGAGTAGTTTATTTGACGCAATAATGAAATAAACCTCAAAAGTTTATCTCTCTACAATATTTTGTAGAGAACAATAAAGAATACAATTTTTAAAAGATCACGCCAAATATGAAAAAAAAATATTCTTGTTTAAGAAAAATTAAAAATATTAATCGGACGATTTTAAGAATCCTCCACACTAGGGAAAAAAAAAAAGAAGAAACGAATTGTATCTAGAAATTGTAACGATTTAGAAAGAACAAAGGTGAGCGCGTTTTTTGAATCGATCTACATTGCACAGAGGTAACGTGCCCATTTTTTTTATTATGCACAGAGATCTATTGAACGACGTAAGCGTAAGTTTGTCCCGCGCTATCATAAACGTTCGTGGTCGCAATTTTTAGCTGGTGCTATTCGCAGTTTTGTTACATTTAACGACACGTTGTCGCGTTGTCCTTTGTTTTCTGAAATGAAGAAATGTCCCGAATTAAAATGGTTGAACGCGCGCACCGTCCCGCGTCTAATTTCGCCTGGCGCGGTTTTAAAAACGGTCGAAAAATTCCTCCCCTTCCCCCTCCTCAAATTTCTACCATTTATTCCTTCCCTTTTGTTACCATTTTCTTTCTTTTTTTTTTTTTCTTTTTTTGTAATCCATTTCCATTTTTATCCTTCCCTCTCTTCCCTCCTTTCTTTTTCCTCTCTTTCTTCGTTTTCTTCTCTTTTCAATTCGATTCTGAATAGGGAAGGCTCGTTAAGGATTTTCGTGAAAACGGCCAGAAGGTATGAGCCAGCTCGCAATAATTGATGCGTCGTACAATCTCGGAGCGAAATAAACGAGCATTCTTCTTCTGAAGCATTTATAAGCACGTAAAACACTTGAAGAGAAGCTTATTTTAATAACGAGGCTTTATCATTCGGAAACAGGGCACGATACTTTGAAGATTTCACTCATTAACTTGGCTCCGTCTCCTTTGGAAACTCTTCTTCTACGCGACTTTCCTTAATTGTGCATCGATGTTTTAGAAAGTATAAAATGCGGATTAAACGGCGTTTACGATCGCAAAAGCGAGATTTACCCGGAGAATGTTAACTTCGGGTCACATTTCTCTCCCACTCTTCCCTCCCTTCGTCAAAAGATTCGCATCGATAGGGACCATTACACTTGTCCCCCGTTTATAATTAGCTAAATACCTGTAGACGCGCGAGTCGTCGTCCGTTGAAACGTGCGATTAAGATTGCTCCTTTTTCAATTCCCATCGGGTCTGGTGCCAGTCACGCAGCGCCCTCGTGGACTCTCTTGCCCGGACGGTCTGTTTCGCAGACAGTTGCCCCGATAATAATGCTAATTACAAGTGAGGACGTCGCGAGGGAGATATTTAAAAAAAACTTTAATTCCATTTACATGCCGTCCCTTCCAGGAATCCGAGATTCGGTTGCTCTCTCTTTCTCTCTCTCCCTTCTCCATTCTATGCGATACCGAGACGGCCTTTTACCGCATAATATTTCTTCTCCTCTCTTTTTCCTCTCTTCCTCTTCCTCTTTATATTCGGTATTCGATCCTCTTTACTCCATGCACCCTGGATCAGCGTACAGACGAAATTTGACAATTTACATTCCACACAACCCTTGCTAATCTTTCCCTCTCTCTCTCTCTCTCTGTCTCTCTCTTTTTCTTTTCAATTTATAGGGGAGATAGGTTGATTCGATACGCGACGACCAATCGTGTTTCGAATGTTGTTCCACTTTTTCAGAGAATTCCTCCTCGAGAGGAAGGAACTTAATCGACGCACTTTCGCCTCGATCCTCGATTATCACGTTCGATTACATCTGTTATTCGCGCTCGGCCGAGCCCCGATCCAGGGGTTTCGGAGTGCAACCGAGTGCATCGAGGGTCTGGCCGTGCTCCTCTCCCCCTCCTTCTCCTCTTCTTTTAAATCTCATCCCGTATTCCGTAGGGAAAGACGAAATAAGAAAATCTTGAACAGCCACGACTGATTAAGCTGTACTCCCCCGTTACTCGCTGTACTTTCCATTTCTAGAACCTGTCCCATTCCCTTTTTTCATTTCTTTCCTTCATTTGCGTAAGACTTTAGAAACGCCTGGTTAACTCGAACTTGTTATTCTTGCCAGAGGTACAAAGACTAATGAGTAAAGGCTGAGCACTTTCCACTTTTTTTTCATGCCGTCGACGCTTCCCTTTCTCCTCCTTTACGATCATTCTCTTTCTCCCTCTCGCACCCCTCTTCTTTTCTCGCTCCTCCTTTTTCTTTTTTTTCTTTTTTTTTTTTTATTATTATTATTTACCCTCCCTCTGACTGGGAGCTTCGTTTCACCCTCTCCATCTCCGTATTCACGTGATTGCTTTGACCGATAACGAAAAGCATAAATTATTTTCCATTGTAAAAGCACAACTAGATAGCGGTGGGTAGACGGCGACAACTTCGTTCAGATTCGACCGACTGTGAACGACGGTCTACGCCGATTTGATCTTTGAACGAAACGACGGGAGGAACGGGACGACGTTTTATCCATGATTTTCGACGTCGAATTATTCACAGTGATCGCAATTGGTTTGAATCAAAAATAAATTTCCTTTTTTTATTTTATGCATTACGAAATAAAATCGTAAATACTAGGTTTTTTTTTTTTTAAATAATAAAAACATCACTGAATTTCAATTCGATCGAAATGATATTTTTTTTCATTTTTAACGAATAAAGTAAAATGAATGGGATATCTACATTTCTAGAATACAAAAATATATCTTCGCAATCTATCTATTCTCCTCTCGAAAGAAGAAGATTATTCGAAAAAGGTGTTAGTGATGTATTTAAAATTTCGTCGTATCGTATTGTTTCTCGTAAACGAGCGATTCACCGCGAAAAAAAAGAAAAAAAAAAAAAAAAAAAACGCAATCGCGGAGAAATCGTGGGAGCGTTCGTGTTTCGTAGTAGAGATATTTTGGTGGCGGTTTCGACGCCCTCGAGCAATATCCACGCTGTTCATCGATGCTTATCTCGACTCGAGATACACAAGTTTCGCAAGATCGAAACGCCGTTTCCATGATTTTTCCCTCCGTGTTTGAACATCGCCTCGCATCGCGTGTATAATATAATTTACATCGAGGTTCATCGAGATCGTCACGAATGAAAACGAGAAGTTTGCCTCGTCGTTGAAAATGTCGTTAAGCAACGTCGACACGCGTATCGTAATTATCGTGTTTCGTAATTATTATTTCCCGTTGTGGGTGGCAGGGATGAACGGAGCATTCGGATTGTCCTCGCCTGATGGAAGAAAAAAAAAAAAAAAAGAAAAAATTAGCGGTAACGACTTTACGTTCCGACTTGTTGAACTTTAGACTCGGCTCGTGCAAAGAGATTACGCGAGATGGAAAGTGAAACTGTCGAGGGGCTCGTGAGCACAGAAACGCGCCGCTCTTCTCTTTTAATATCCCCCTTGGTAGGCGATTTTCCTTTCTTATTAAACTCGACGCGATTTCGCGCTCGAGTTTCTCTCGAGCAACGTGGAAGGACGTACGACGTGTTTATCGGAGAATTTCGATTCTTAATCCTTTGGTTTTACTTTTGTCAACAAACGATCGAACGAATACGACTTTGCTCGACGACCGCCGAATGTATACGCACGAACGAACGTCGACTTTAGTGCGTAGCATACGCGGCAAGCGAGCGTTTGTATATTACGAGCGGAGAGATGGAAAATTAAACGTTGCGGAAAAATTGAGAATATAACAGTTATTTTTTTCATATTATATATTTTTGAAGAAATTGTACAACGATCGCGGTGATTCGGTTGTTGATTCGGTGAATAAGTTTTGAAATTGTACAAGACAATTCTATGTCTACGTTGAGAACGTCACTCGAAAGAATCCCAGAAGGTCTTGGTAAATCACGATACGAGAGATCATTTAGCTTGCCTCGTTCTGATAACTGTGCTACCCACGTATCACCCCTCGACGACGTCGCGTCGTATTCTTTCGATCTCGAATTATCTCCGTCCGAATCGATTTAATTACGATCGATACGTTAACGATGTTCCATAAATATCAACATCCAGGATCATCGATTCTCTCCGGTGGAAAAGTTTAACGAACGTTTCGTTACTAACAACTTTTATCGATGTTTGTCACATCGAGCTGTTTATTCCATAATTATCCACGAGTTACCATATCATCGCTCTACATAAGTCCACGGTGACGAATTCCACGCTCTTCGACAATGGAATCGAGAGAAAGAACCGTTTAACTTACGGTTAAATTCTGCGCTCTCTCGAGATTCCTCGAGGACGACCTCGAGGTACGAAGAGAACGAGCGAATTCTCTTCCTTTCTTCAACACGGTGAATTATCAAGAACGTTATATCACGATACCACCCGATATAAGCCACGATGGATGTTAGATCCAGTGAGAACTCGGGCGACGAAAGTGGAGCGGGACGGGAGATCCTTTTTATTCATGAAAAAACCGGCTGCCGAGGGGATCTTTACGCGCGAAAGATAATACAGACACTTCCTAGAGCAATTTCATTTTCGGTACATCCTCGCCGCAGGACAGCCGGGCTTAATCGGTTTTCGTCCGCGAGAAGGAAACGCCTCGGCCACACCGGGGAGAATAAAAAGGAGCTCGCCATCTTTGCCCTTCCTCTCCCTCCCTTCCCCCCTCCCTTGCCGCTCCCTCTTTTTCCTTCACCCTCGGTGCACTTACTGCGGATGCAGCACTTTTAACGGCGGACCATTTTGTCACGAGAGGAAGACGGGACGTGAACAATCGAAGGAAAGTTGAGACGTACATTTGTGCCCGGCCGCTGACCATAAAGGCGCCATTCACCGTAAGGATATTATACGGGAATGGGGCGAACGATTCCCGTCCATTTTGTCACTCGTATGGGCACTTTTTCACGAAAGGAGGAATATATTTGCCCGCCATCCCTCTTCCTCCTTGCTTGCTTTTTACACCCTCCTTCTTATCCTCCGCCTCGTGCATTTATTTAATCTTTTTGTTTCCTCTCCGCGCTTCCTAGACGCGCGCCTTTCCTTCTCCTCTTCCGCTGCGATCACATTTTTCATCGAGAGAATATCTTTGATCCTTTCTTTTTTCTTTTTTTTCTTCCATTCCTCGTTCTCGTCGTTCTTCGATTTTATATATATATATATATATATAATAGAGATAACGTTAAAGATTATCGAGAAATGTCGAAAAACGTCGGATTCATGGTTGATGGACAAAGTTTTCGAGAATACGCGAGAGTGGTTAGGAGAAAACGGGCCCATACGTTCCATATTTATGGAAGGATCAGACTGTCGTGAAACGAAAGGATCCTCGGCAGAGTCCATCATTCGTTGAATGGCGCGTGAAATTCGCACGAGGCTATTTGGCTAATGGACAGATAAAGGGCCTCGTTGACAATCTTTGGCGTTTTCAATCCTTTAATGCACGTCATAAGACACCGATAACGGCCGAGGGGGAGAGCGAGGATCCTCGAGGAGGATCGACTCGTCGTCGCTGTCCGTGGCCTTCGGTTTAGTCTAGCGGTGAACGCATACACTCGCCCGGGATATACGTACAAGTTTGCGCCATTCCCTTCCACCAATCTTCCAGGGAACTACCAGAGCTGGACAATAACTTAGATAAGGGTCCAAAGGTCCTCTTTAATACCGCGATTTTTCAAAGTGCATGGAGAGAGGTGGAACTTCTGAGAGTCGCGTCCAGTTAAATCACCTCACCTTCTTTCTTCTTCTTTTTTTTTTTTTTTTTTTTCGTTCCTCAACGTTACATCTGTGTCTACGCGCGCAAGATACATCGAGCTCAATTCGTTTTCTCGATCGATCACACAACTGCGTCGCGAATGGTTATCGCGAAGGGAGAAGAATTCGATTAACCCGCGCATAATTATCATCATTTTCAATCACACGGGGCCATTATTTCCCTCGTTCAAGCGTTTCTCTGGCCAGAAGCGATGCCGATTACCGTACATTTTCCCTGACGTGTCAATCCGCAACGTGGATCACGTTGGCGAGAGGAAGAGGAGACGTTAGGAGGAAGGAAAGAGAGGAGAATAGAGTGGCGGTTAGAGGGAGGTTGCGAGGGAAAGAAGGACGAGTTCAGAGACGAGGAGAGAGGTCAGCAGCAGGCAAGGACGACGAGAGAAGACGAGAAGAAGGGAGAGAAGAGGGGCTCTCCGGGTTCTGGAGAGGGTTTCTGTATGGGCATGCACGATGCACGTAGCGAGATAACTGGTTTCGCGGAGCCTGCTATCATGGCACTCTAATTACCAGCCATTACACCCGGCGAACCCCTCTGAATTGTTGCGTTCTCTACCTACACTCGTAGTAACCACTCGACCACCGAGACCGGCGTGCCCTGACCGCAGCTTTAAATGCAGAATTAATATACCGGCCGGCACTCATTTTGCGCCAACGTTGTTGCACGTTGGTTTTCTTTCAACCCCTCGCCCCACTTCCGTGTCCCTTATAGCACCGTATATCGCCGTATATGCCTCGATGTCATTTCCTCTTCAACGCCTTCGAAATTATCAAGCCAACCACGCGACCACACCGTGATTACATCGACTTTCCTCCATCATACTTCGCGATACGATAGTATTTCGCGATAGAAGGTCGAAAGGGGTACGCTTTCTTCTTCTCTTGCGGCAATAGTTTCAACACGGGGGATTCCGTTTTATATACATCTGCTCCACGCACGTTCTCCCGTTACTAGGAAGAGGAAGAGAAAATGGTTACGCTAGAAGTTTCTCTTCTCCATTAATAAAATAATCGAGAAAGAAGAGGGAAAACGTAATCCGAAAATTACAATCGCTATTACAATTTGTATTAGAGGGTGAGTAAAAATTCAACCGTCACGGTCAACGGTTTTTAATTAAACCGTTGTACAAATTTAATTTCATAATGTTTTCGTTTCGTTCACAATGTCGTCCCTGTGACGATTTAAATATCGCGTATCCGTCACTCGTCTTGGCGAATGTCAGACGGTCGCCCGCGGCTACTCATCCAATAAAAACCACGGGTTGTACCCGTGTTACGCATACACACACACACACACTCTCTCTCTCTTCTCTCTCTACAGGTTTTCCGCGTTCAATGATATTTGATTTTACTCAACTGAAACATTCCCTCGGACGTGTCACGCGGCTCTCCAGAACGAGATTCTCCTATGCGCGAGTTTACACGGGCTCGGCACGTTGTTTTTTCTCTCCGCCGTTTCGTTCTCCACGCGTCGCAGTCAAAGTGTTAAATTGGGGTATGTTTGCTCCCTTTGCCATGCTCGGTCAGAGAGTCTAGGAAATCGCACGTTATTTTCCCTTCCTTTTTTTTTTTTCTCCCACCCCTCCCCCTCTCTATCCTTCCTCTCTTTTTCCGTTCCTTTTTTATATTTTCTTTTTTTTTTTTTCTTTTTTTCTTTTTATTCTTTTCCCTCCGCCCGTCTCTCCCTCCCCCGACAACCTCTAGCCATCCGTTCGCCACAGGGGAAATTGGTTTTTTCCATTGCACGGCGACGAGCTGGCACGAAAACACGCGGGACACACAGCCAGCCAAGTCGAAGCAACCTTTTTTCCAAACAGGAACCTCGATTATACTCGAGGGGGATGCAAGTGCACCGTTTAATCGCGAAAGAAGAGCAATTTGTCGATCCTTTCCCCCCGCATTAAATAGTTTCCCCTTTTTCGCTGAATCGTTCACGCGTTACGTACGCCCGCCTTCCTTCGAATTAGCCGAATTGAAAATCGCGCGCGCAAATGGCCACGCATATTATATACGTATATATATATATATATATATATATATCCTCTTTCGTTCGTTGCATAACCAGGATAGACAAAGACACAAGAGCATAGTATATAGAAATAGCACATTTTCTCCCGCATTGTGTTTAAACCATCTAGTTATAAACCATTCACCATCGACAATAAGAAATCCAATCGCGTTACATTGTTAAGAAAGACATTCTCTCCATTCGCTCTCTGTTCCAACGTTCGTCGATTGGTCGACGATCCACGACGCACACATTTGTTCGCCAATTTCATAAATAATACCTGTTTAACTCGACTCGAATTACCGCGCGCAAAAATCAATCGCGTATAAATCAATAATACAATACATTCTCGCACACACACACACACTCTCTCTCTCTCTCTCTCTCTCTCGTTCTTAGATATTTTCAATCGACATTCTTCACCGATTTATTAATCCTCTCCGCGTGGAATGTCGCGCGAAATTTCGAATATCGATCTCTCGGTGCTGGATTAACAGCGACGTTTAAGCCGATAAATCTTGGCCGTTCGACACCGGGCCATTAGATCGGAGCGGATTCGAGCGTTCTCCTTGGAGACCCGCGGGGATCGCCTCCTCGAAGCGCGGTACTCGAGTCGCGTGTTTCCGCGGACGAGCGAGCGCGCGTATATTGGCCGCGTGTTTCATGCTCATTGGTTCCCCCTTTCACATGAACTTTGTGCAGCGCCGGTCTCGTCCTCGTTTTCAAACCCGTCCCCGACCCGCGCTGCACCGCCGGATCCCTGTACCTACGCGCTCGCTAACGTTTCTATTCCATTTACGGACGGATAATTAGTTCGGGCCGAGCGGTCGCGCGTCGATCTTTTACCAACTCGACCCTGTCGATTCGAGCGCCGCGATTTCACCATCTCTCTCTCTCTCTCTCTCTCTCTTCTATCGATTCGTAATTTATTGGCCGTGGAACGTTTCTTGTAGATACCGCCCCTTGGGATCGAGACTGGTCGGCCAACTGGGTATTTGATATCTAACGTATCGAGAGAGCGCGGTTGAACAGCGCGAGAACGCGGCGGGGTAAGGCATTCTTCGTGCTAATAGCATGCACGTGTTACGTGCATGCCTCGCTCGTGGATGGATGATTTTGAATCAATCGTTCGTTCATTCGTTTAATGAGAATATCGCGTCGATTATAATTCTGATACTGATATTTATTTTGTCGTTTAACTAGTTTTATTTGCATTTTTTTTTTTTTTAATTACGCGTGTCCATCGCGAGTGCAAGATTCTTTCTTTCTTTTTTTATCGGATATTGAGTTTTTTTTTTTTTTCTTCTTTTCACGGGGGAGAGGGGCTATTTTTATACACACGAATGTAAATGTAACGTTAATATACGCAGCGTGTACACACAATTGCCGTGCATATTAAAATTATATGTACAATTTTAAGCGATGCGCATATCGTCGTCGTGCATTGTGTTAACGTTACATTTACATTTGTAGGCAGAATATTGCTCATTTGCTGTGACAATAACATAAATGAAAAATTAAAAGTTTGAGAGAATACGACTTCTCGATTCGTTTCGTCTTTATTATTATTATTATTATTGTTGTTGTTATTATTATTATTATTATTATTATTGTTATTGTTATTGTTATTATAATACACTGTTACATACCAACTATCGTCGTATGTATCGCGCGATTCAAAATTCTTCTCCCAAAAATATTTTTAGGACGGCGGACCCGCTCAATTTTTTTCTTCTTCTTTTCTTTTCCTCGTTACACGCCCCGTACTCCATTATTATTAATTTCCCTACCCTTCCCGGCGTGTTTCGTCCCCGTCGACAAGTAAATATATAAATAAACCTCCTCCCAGGTTTCCTCACGAATCCTTTCGTTACGCGATGCTAAAACTCCAATAGGCACGCAACGTGAAAAGACACGTAAGAAAACACGATCAAATATTATTCTTCCTAAAGCGACGTGACGCGAGAACGTCTCGTCGCGCGACTCCTCTTCCCCCCTCCCCACGCCCCCCCCCTCCCCCCACGATACATTCATTTAAGATAAACACACCGCTCGGTTCGCTCGGTGTCTCTGAACTCGTCGAGGGCCTCGAAGATTCGAGGTGTGTATGAATTTTCAATCGCATCTTCTTCTCTTGCAACGCGTCGAAGCGAAGAGGGAGCGGTGTAAGAGAGAGAGAGAGAGAGAGAGAGAGAGAGAAAAGAAAGGAAAAGCGCGGAGCCAGGCGCGGAATAACAAACTGCATATTTATGAGCTTACTCTGAAAACGGATCTCGCGTTTCGTCCCCTTACGAAGGTGGCAGCGGCGAGAACGAAAGCCACCACGTAGTTTAAACGGTTGATCCTTCTCCTCCCTTCCCCTCTCCTCCCCGTTACAGGGGACTCCTTTGTTGGGACACCTTGTAGAACGATAAGCAGCCAGCTACGAAACAACGATATCGTATACGTGGCGGGTGTATGACCGGGGCCGAGATTGCCCTCGGTACATGCATAAGAATGCGGCGTTAATTAACCGCGGCCGTATCGGGCATCTGATTGGCCATTTAATTGGATTAGGCACGGCGCACGGTTTCTACGAGAGCGAATGCGCGCGCGGGCCCTGTACGTACGTACGCGGTAATTACGTTAGTACCTCTGCTACGGGTATACCTGTTACACGAGGCGAGCGGTTGCCGCGGCACAGAATGCCAATTGCGTCTCGTATTTTTCCTATCTTCCATCTCCTCCACCCTGTCCCCCTCCCCTTTATCTTTCTATTACGCCAGGCAAACCTTCCCGCTCGTTCCCTTCGCTTTCTCCGCTGTTTCGCGTATCTTTGAAGAATTACGGCGATGATGGTAGAAGAGGCAGCGTTCGTTTTCTACAATCTCACGGAGGAATTAGCATAAATCATGGCGCGGCGGGCAGTTTCGACGAAATCGATACACACCGATACTGCGAGATCCGATCGACGCTGTTTAAATCACTACCACTTGGCGGCTATCGAGAGAGGGAGAATCCGAGCTGTCTTAATTCGGAAAATGAACTGGTTCACATCGCGCACGAGTCTCTATCGTTCCCGTTTCCCGTTCGGGATCGTTTCCATCGTTGCTCGAGAATAAAAGCAAGAGGATGAAATGGAAACGAGCGAGAACTCGAAATGGATAGAATTCGACGGATGGAGCGATATTCTTTGAATTCGAGAAGAATCAATGAAATAAGAAGTAATTCGCGATCCGATAAAATATGTTAATAAAACGATGAATTGCGTTTAAAAAGGAATTGTTGCGCGCGCGAACGATATATTTTACATAAAATTTCAATAGAAACAGGATGTTCGATGATAACTCAACTCGTTGGTTTGTCTCTCTCGCTGTAATTCTTGAAGACAACGATTCTTTCACTTGTAGTAATAGCGAGTAGTACGTAATGTATCATTGCGCAAAATCGATAATTAACGGACGGAAATACGCACATCTGAAAATAAAGTCTTCACCGGGTTTCGAATGATGAAGACGAGATAGGTACGCGAAGCGAGCGTGGGTGGATTCGTGAGCTTTCCACGCGAGTCTCCGTGCACGCACGCACATGGCTCGCACACTCGCAGAAGCAGAAGTTCGAGGAACGAATGCGCGTTACATGATGTAATGACATCGTAATGACCGTTGATTTACACCGAGGCGAAACGGTGAACGCGGTACACGCAAAGATTCGTTCGGCGGAACCCGTCGAGTTTGGCCGCAAAATTGGCCCGTGCACACGCCTCTCTTCTGTTTTACCATAATTTGCGTGTAAAACCGGGCGCGGATGATCATTTTTTCCAAACCGATATCCCGCTTCTGCAAATTCCGTTTCGAAGAATCGTCCTCCCGAGCATGTGTTCGAAATGATCTTTTTTCGAACGAGCTGCGTTTCATTGGAAAAATTAAATACGGTAATAATAAAAAACCGATTCGTTGGTCGATTTCGAGGAGAGAAAGAACGAAGGATCGTTGGACCGGATTCTGGACGTTTAAACGAGTCCTTTCCTTCGAGAGGATGATCGTTGGAATTTTTGGTCGCGCCGCGATAGATACGAGACGTAGAGATAGAATCGAAACGAAAGGTGTACGTAACCGGTTACGTACGTACGTATGGCGTGACAATAGATAGTGGATGCGGGGCGGTAGACAGCGTGGGTAGGTAACACGCTGCAAATCGTCAGTTGGATTGTTAACGCGTGTCACTCGGTGCGCCGCAGCCGCCGTCGTGGCACAATCATAAATACAACGGGCCCTCCTTGTGTTTCACGTTACGTATTTTGTCGTACAATGCCTTTTACCAAGCGGACCTGCTTTCTTAATACGATACACGGTGCGCGCCTTTCAATAATACTTGGCGAACGTATACCCCGGTTACTTCATTGTTCCCCTCCGTTTTATCGGCATATTTTACGCTTTGCCTCGGATTTTAACGCAGGAGTTGTGCAAATTCTGAGAATGATCTTAGCGAGAATTCGCGCGATCCTTTCTTCCAGAGTGGTCTCGTTCCAGCGGGGACGATTTTAACAAATTGTATCCCACGCTTTTCTCACTCCTCCTCCGAATGAAAAGAAACGCCACCCCCTTTCTTTCGGTCGAAACACGCGAGCGAAACGCTTCCTCTCCTCTCCCCTCCCCCGCCTTACATAAATTACGACAAGAAGAAGCTGGTCGAGGCAGCCTTATGCTGCAACGCCTTATGGACCATCCCCACGTACGCAACGCGGCACTCGCTCGCCAGAGACAATCGGAATCGGCCATCCGGGCATCCCCCTTATCTACTTAATCTACCTGCGATCCAGCACGCCTATAAATACGTGGATTCGTAGCCGCGGGTCAGACGCGTCGCATTCATCTCGCGATCGGTTACAAGGGGCGCGTACGCAACGCAACGCACGCCTACGTCGAAAATCGTTATTCATCGCGGTAATTGCGCGAAACTTCGCCTCGAACGTTTCGAGCTACGGGCGCGCGCGCGCGTGGGATTCAGGGAGCTGGAACGTTATCAGTCACCGTGAAGGGGGCCCGATTCGCTCGATTTGTAACTGTAATCGCGGATCGATTTAACCGTGTGATCGGTTTCTAGGTAGCCGGATTTCTACGACTGCGCGGTCGCGACACTCGCGGTGGATCGATGGAAAATTGCCGCATTAATTCAACGCGTATCGAGCCGAGTCCTCGTCGTCTTCGACCACCTCGTGCACAAATGCGAGAGAGACAAATACGCTTGGTGCGTATGTCGGTGCGCTCGCTATCTTACGTATCGTTATAAGAGATGCCCGGATAATTGGGGAGGAAACGATCGGCTTAGGGGAAAATAATAATAACCCGTACTACTTTGTACCCCATTAGGTCTCGTTAACGATTGCCTGTCGAGCGGATAATTATTTATACCGTCGAGCGCAGGTAATCGCGCGGCCAACTGAAAAAAGTGTTTGTTAGCCGTGACTACGGGCCGGCCACGGCTGAGTTACAGGCCCGTTGATATTTGCGCTGTTGCTGCACCGCGCCGATATTTATGCGTATCGCGCCATGCATCATATCGCCTCGGCCCTCGGCCCATTGTATTTATGGCGGGCGGAGGAAAAATGGCACAATTAACAGTTTCGAAACGAGGGGGAGAGAGGCGCGCAGCTGCTACAAAAACTAAACCCCCGCTCGAAATTCATTTTACGATATCCTGATTAACGCCCCCGATAATTCCGCCCTATCTTCTGCCCGCGAATTAAATGGTATTTCAAGGCCGCTTCGATGTGGAGGCCCCTCCCCACTCTTCCGTGCCTCGTAATGCCTCGTACGTTCAACGAGTATTATCCTGTTTGTGAACCGTGCGAGGCAATCGAATTGATTTCCCTCCCTTTTTCCTTTCATTCTCTTTTCGCCTCGAGAAACAATGATGCGGTGCATTACGACGTTTAATTTATTCGAGGCTCGCTAATAACCCTAAGAGACTCGATTCGACGTGGTGGACTCGTCTTTGAACGCCTACGGCCGTCTCCGAAGGAAATGCACTTAAGATTACGTCAACCATTCGATCAGCTTTTATAAACGAAAATTGATTTCGTGCCGTGCCTCTTCCCCCCCTCTCTCTCTCTCCCCCTCTCCCTCTCGAAATATTTTCTCCAATCGAAATTACCTTCGTTAACTTCGTTTTTTTCTTTTCTCTCTAATTTTAAACTCTCGCCGCTTAACGATTCGAAATACCGTGTTTGCACGAGGTACGCTCGAAACAGATTCCAAGAATATTGGAAGACATCGTCTTTCGCGTCCGTTGACAGGGACGTGCACCGAGAGGGTATTAAGGGCGACGCGGCCGGCATTTCGGATGGATGTAACAGCGATACACACGTGGGCAGGCCCGACTTACATATTAATGTAATACGTAATCACGCGGAGATTGTGGAGAGGCCAAGATGAATGAGAGGCTTGCACACAGTTTGAAAAGGCACGCGGTTGATCCAACGTTTCGTAATCCTGACCCCGGTGAGCCTCGTACAGTGAGCTCCGCTCGATTCGACTCCAACTCGCTCGTATGTATCCGTTTAATCTGTCGGCCACACATCGACATGCGCTCGCCTACACACACGCGTTGCATATAGCAAATAATAGCGGCGATCGAAGAAAACTTCGATTGTGGTTAGCCGCTATCAGATCGCTTGCTAAGCGAACAAGGAGTGTCTGGGAAAACGCACTGGCCACATGCATACATGTGGAGAGCGTCAACGGTGAGCGTATCTCTGAACAGTGCGATGCGAAAGTCTATAAAGAGATATTTTTTCATCTTTTCCCGTCCACGCGACTTTTTCCTCGACACGGATGGAGTTTTTACCAAGAAAAAAAAAAAAAAAAAAAGGAGGTATCAACGTTTTTCGCGCGATTGTTTCGTCCAAAGGAAGAGAGAAGGCAATTTTGATTAAAACGAGAGGCGCAAGAGTTTTCCAATCGCGCTCCACGCGCTCCGTCATCGTCACGCTTAACGTCGCTTCCCGCGCGCTTCGCCTCCTCCAGATACTTTGGCATTTATGGTCGTGATTTACGCTCGAACTTCTTCGGATACGACTCATCAAACCGTGGTGTTTGCGGTTGAATTTCGGTATGCTTAGCAACGGGAATGGGTTATTCGAAACGTTGAGGGGGGGAAGAATGGGTAATGGTCAGCACGAGAAAGTTAATGTTCCAGGAAAGAGCATATGGGATATTTGTCGTATGAATCAATCGACGAGGAATTCGGTTTTTTCCTCGATTTTTTTTTTTTTTTTTTTTTTTACATACCTAAGAAATTCGATATTATATCGATTATAGAATATTTTTTCGGAATCTGTAAAGGTAATATAAAATTTTATTTCCATTTGATTAGATCCCCTATAAACGAATCAATTTATATACGAGATACGTTGGTTGAAACTTATTATGTCGGATAAAGTTTATCCCAAAGTACGATGTCTTTTCTCAAGTTGCTTAAAGTACGTAGAATATAATAGGCACCAAAATATGGCGACTGCGGCAATGGCGATTAAGGCGGCGATAGCCAAGGCTGCATTCACCATTCTACCTTTCTCAATAGAGACGGAACTGAGATTAAAGTACTTTATGTACACAATTCTAATTGAAGTTTGAGGTTTATCTTTCGTGGTATCTCTCGCAGTTTACTCGTCGAAACCGTTACCAACGCAAACTTCGAAGACAGATCAATTTATTATCAATTATTGCAACATTTATTTATCACAATTTCAGAGACACGTATATAACAATGATATCCCGATTCGCAATTTTACATTTATTATTCAAGATTAATCACTATATATATATATATATATAAAATCATATATATAAATATATCACGCGGATACATCGAACGCGGATGACGAGTTCACGAAACAAACGAAAGTCCTTGTGCTATACAAGGCGACAAAACTCGAACGGATTCGAACGAATATTCCCTTCGAGACATCTTTTACAGCATCGAGAAAGTTAAGTGACGCAACGAGGTCTCGCTCGCATCGTCCGAGATAAAGCAATCTCCATTGTCTCGAAGGCGACAATGAATAATCCTCGGGTAGGCGATAACCAACAACGCTCGAATCCGTCACCTGGGCGGATACGCGCGAGTTGGAGATTTGCCGGGGAAAGTGGCGCGTTCCTCGCGACGCCCTCGGCTCTATCTGACCGCTATCTCGTCTCGTCCAAGCCTTTTTTCGAAGGCTGTTTCGAAAAAAAGGAACGGATCCCCCCCCCCCCCCCGGGTAACACGCGAGAACGCGATTACGACACTGCACTCGATGTTTAAACGTCGGTTGCACATATCGTGCAATGGATCCGGCAAAAATTATGTTTCGTTCGGAATCGAAGGATATATTCCGCGAGAACGGCGTCTCCTCACGAAACACGGAGGATACAGCACGATTCTCAGGAGGTGAGATTACCGGAAAAAATGCACTCGTATCACGTGAGATCGGTCGTTGTTTCGATGCCTGTACCATTTCTTACCTTTCCCTACCCATTTTCCACCGAGGCTTTTTTCCTCTTTTTCCTTTTTTCCTTTCTTTCTTTCTTTCTTTTTCTTTTTCCTTCGTAAGAGGATCCAACGATTATTATCGTTGTTGAGTTGTTACGATACGCGATACTTGGGTACACGATTGCGCACGAGGAATGAATTATTTGATAGACGTTCGGTAACGATGTAACACTCATTAAGCTAGGATTCTCTATTTAAATGTTACATCTGCAAACGTTCGCTGCAATTTCCTTATGGATTCTTGTTAAACCTTTGCTCTTTTATATCGCTATAAAATTTTTATTTATTGCCCTTCTCGCTTGGAAATCCTTCTGTCTATTCCCCTTTATATTTCGGTGCATTTGTGTAATTGATCAATTTGTCATGATTCGACTGTTTTTACGACACTTTCTATTCCCAATAAAATTTTAATACTTTTCGCGAATTTTATAGTTCGAGTCGTTACCATCCCTCACCGCTTATATATTTTGTTAAATGCAAGATATTCGGATATTTTTTTCATTCATAAAGAATACATTTATTTATGAAAATTGTATCAGTGTTATAAACGATGCAACTAATGCTTGAAAGATGAAGAGAAAAATGAAATAAAAATCAAATTATCGATTAGTTGTCGAGCGAAAAAGATTCTCTCAATGTATTTGACTCGAGCACGTATCGTACGCATGACTGGCTTCTGTAATAAAAAAAAAAAAAAAAAAAGAAAAAGAAAAAGTTGGCCCGCACGAGTCGTCGTGGCTCTTAGCTCGATCGACTACTCACACGGTCGAATTCGAATCCGTCCTCTTGGATAAAAATCTATCGAAAGTTGGGTGAGACGTATTTGTCGTCGATCCGTGGCGAATGTATCGAAGTTATCGGCCGAGCCATCGTTCCAACCTTCGTGACACAGTTCTCCATTTAGAGATCATTAACCCACTTGCGCGAAAAACACCGTCGTACAAACCCACGACGGGATCGTGCGCATTCGGGCGATCTACGAAGCTAGATTATAAACGGATATCGAATTTACGAGGCGGGGGTAAAATCCGGCCTCCATTTGGAAATCGACTCGTTTTCCAATGAATGAAGATTTACAAGCAATACGTACGAATGTATTCGTTTATTGACGATCGTGAAGCTAACTTTCGATAACCGGTCCTTTTTTTTATTCGTTTCATGATTTCGACGATTGACGCCAATCTTTCCAAGTCATAACGATATCGCGTAGCGGTAGAGATCTTCTTGGGAAAGGAAAGGAAGAGAGGATGATTATAATAATGAAAATATTAGTTGTCTAATTTTCGCCCGTTTGAAAAAAGTATTCGGTCGAAAATAATTTTGGAATAGTAGTTTTTATTTTACGAGAAACTTCGTATAAAGAATCGTGCTCGACGATGCATTAACGACCGTCCCCCCCCCCCCCCCGCTTCTTGGCTATTCCTGGATATTCTCGGAAAGAGTTATATTACGAAAGATTTATTTTTCACCGTACATCGGTTCTAAGTAAAATTAAAAAAATTGGATCCTACCTGACAAGACCTCGCGTTATAGGGGATATTTAAATTTCGTTACAGAAATTTCATGTTCTTACACAATTGGAGAAAGACATCTTTAGAAAGACGTCACGGTAGCGTTACGAATGGGAATAATTTATGGCTGCATAAACAAAATCCTCAATAGATTATAAAGTATACGAGGAAAACACTCGTGAAAGTATTCTCGTTGACGCGTATAGTGGATAATATGGTAGTGGAAGCACGAAGACTATAAGATAGTATTTCATTGCATCGTAAATTAGACGCCTCGCGTCGGGGGAAAGAATGAGTGGAAGTGGATTGGAAAGAACGGCGCGTCTGATTAATGTCGATAGATATCACTGTGTCTTGTGACTACGCAACGTTGCTCTCCGGAGGCATTCTAATTTGCAACCTTGCTGCCGTAAATGCCGTAAATCGTCGCGATTTATAATACAGGGGTGCTCTATCATCGATCGATGGTCTCTCGAGTCTCGCCGCCTCTCTACCTTGCATATCGTTATTTTATTTCTCGCTAATTATTTCGGTCTACGCCTGGCGATAAATTTCCACACGGAGGGACAAGGCCTCGCCGCGTATCTTCGTATCAGAAATACGTAGAAACCGTTTCATTATTTCGATGAGATTTACAACGTATTTCGCCGTTTCTTATCCTCGTGACCGATTTCGACACCGAATGATCATTCGATGGTTGAGTAAATACGCATATCGCGATAAAAATCGAAGCCCGCCTTTGTCCACGGGTCGAAGGTGTCGCACGGATCGCTTTCGAGAAATTGCTCATAGTGTCGCTCACGTTGCTTACAGATCCGATCAAAATTTGACACGTTCCACGAATTCCACGTTCGTCCCATCTCGATTATTATAATTTTAACCCTTTCTATCCGGGGAGGAGAGGAGACACCATCATCTCGAAAGCGAAGGTATCGTATTAATCCGTACACGGAACAGTTTGATATCGACAAACGACTTTGGGAGTGGCCTCGTGACTACCGCGAAAGCAATGCGCATACGGCAATCGCGATGTTTATTATTATAAGGCCGTATCTGCGTGTTAGGCGTGAAACGGTCGGCGGCCAGGTCGGGACCCCATTCCTTACGCCTAACCGAGCCGGTGAAATGAATTCTTCGTTCCTTAACACGTGTGCGCCTGCAGAGATACGTGGAACGGTGTGTGCATACAAGATCGCTATTTATGGGTTATTAATGTCCAGCGGGGAAGCACTAATACACCATGGTGACCCAGAAACGACAGCCAAACGGGATAAAGGGGTTATTTCTGTGACGCGAATAGTTCGTTAGCCGGCGACAACGGATCGACGACCCGCTATATAATATATTTTCCTCGTTGACAATTCAATCTTTTCTTTTTTCAAACGCCACGTCGAACAACACGGCCGTCGTAAGTTGGAAGTAATCGATGCTCGTAACCGTACGTTCCAGCGATGGGCCTGCTCTTTGGACAGGAATGAATGTTTGCGAAACGCTTCGGATTGAAATGGATTCGTCGATCGGGATAGGCGGTTGATAGTAGCGATAAGAGAGAGAGAGAGAGAGAGAGAGAGAGCTCGACGAGGGAAATCGTACGTCGCCGTTGGAGCGGTGAGCAAACCACGATCGATTTTTCCTCGATCTTTGTTACCTGTAATTTCACGAGTCATCGTTTTCGAAAGGAATTCGAAAATAGGAAGATTGGCCACGGGAATCGATTAATTGATTATCCGAGGGGGGGGAAATATATCGCGATCGGTTTTTGATCGTTTTTAAACGTCAAATAGAGCGCAAAAAAATCGAAAAGCAAGTACGTTGACAACGCGGTGGACCTCGTTTGCATCGAGAGGAAGGTAGGAATTTTTGGCCAGGGCATGAAACATTGAGAATTCGAGGTGGAAATAAAGCTGACACGGCGTAGTATCTCGATCCACGGGAGCTTTTCCATTTCTATTCAGGCGGAAAGAATGACGCCGGCTCATTTGCCCTACCCCAGACGCCAACTTCGGCAACGCTGAAACTTTCCATGTTAATCTCTTACTCGCACCCCCAAAGGGCTTGTCCCGCCGTCATGGAATAACATAAAACTTTTCGTTTCTCGCCCCCGGAACCATCGCCGCCCCCATCCCTTTTATCCACCCTTCTTCGGTGACGTCGCTCAGGACTTTTACTTTTAAATCATTCAGCCCGATGCCCGTTACATTATTCAACCGCTAAGACCTCGCGATGCGGATTTCGAAGCAGGATCCTCGCCTCTGTTTCCGTATTCGCGTGGCTGCTTCTCCGCTCTCGATTCTCCGCCCGCGACACAGGCGAAAACTTGCGGAGAAACGGCGTCAATAATTCTCAGACGCACGTGGGTTCTCGTAAGTATCCCGTCCCGCGGAAAAGGCGACGACGACGTTCGTCACGTTACGACTTCGTTCCGACGCACACGGAACGGCGATTAATAGTCGGCGAACGTTCGAAAACCGTTCTCTCTTTCTGGAAGAGTTCGTAAGAGTCGCGATATTATCGGAGGTGAATTGCGTAGGATAACGAACGAGTAAAGACGGATAACTCGAGCGATATCCGATCCCGGATGACGATAAGCCACCACATCTATCTTAATCCCTGACACATGGACGTCGTTACTTTCCACGGCAACCATTCGTTCCTTTAACCGTTTATAAACGGCGTACAGTGCATTAATCGAATGCCTCGAACGATTCACGTTGCGAGAGAAAAAAAAAAGAAGAAAAGAAAAAGAAAATGATAATCCTACGCCAGTCGAGAGAGAGACAATCACACCACTTATCCAATAACAATCGCGACAATCGCCATTGTGGCCATTCAGGAATCAGTTGCTCCCGCTCTCTTCCTCCCCCCCTTCGACAATCACCGAATTACGTAAATCTGCCGTAAGGTGAGCCTCCTGGTTCTTGCAGGATTCCACGCGCACGCGTTCGTCGTCGCCACTCGCTCGTTCTCCTCAGACAATGCGGCAGTTTACGCGTAAGACGGTTGGAGGAGGACGATTCTCAAGGGAGATTCTCCCCTCCTTCGCGCTCGTTCATAAATTGTAATACCACCTACTTTTGGATTGGTTCCAGACGGCGCGAGCGGCTCGAACTCGATCCTCAACGCTGAGAACGCCTCGCGCGCTCCATTTCGATGTCACAGCTTGCGTTTATAAGGGCGCCCCACCGTATTATAGTAACTGACTGCGCCGATAATGGGCAAGACACTCGCGTTTTCCACCGCTATCGCGCCGCGTATCTCCTCCTCTCCACCACGTTGCGTTATTAATCCAGTGCACGACTATAACTCGGCGTAACATTGATTTTTCGGTAAATCATGCGACGACGTTGACGAACGGCCGCTCTCTCGAATCGATCGTCGCAACTGTTTCCTTCATTACGTACGACGATCCTACGTATCCATTCGGAGATCGCTTAGTTTTCGTGATCGATGATTTCGATTCGATTTTTCCTTTCTTTTTTTTTTTTTTTTTTCTTAAGAAGAGATCGATCGGTTGGTTATTATTATTATTATTGTTATCTCGTCACGCATCAACGATACGCGTATATCTGAACGACAACGAATAAAAGTTCGATGGGATTTTAGAAGGATTTTAAATCGAATGATTTGACGCTCGGTTTTTCTCGAACACCGTTCGCGAATTCGTTAACAAGTAGATTCCCGTAACAAACGATTAGCTTTACCGTAATTATAACGGTTGATGTAACGGTTGTTATCACACGGTTTGTTATTCGATCGCATTTATTCGATCTCGAAACAACAAGGATCCACTTGTGCTGCGTAGATTCGTTGTGTATATCGCGGGGATAGAGGGAATATTTCGAAAATATTCGCCCCCTTTTGTTAGATTTAATGACTTATTTCGCAATTTCGATGCGAAACGCTGCCCCTCGTATTAAGTTAGCAGGGGCCAATAATTAATTACGCAATTCGAATCGATCCTCGCCATCCCCCCCCCCCCCAACCGCCTCGCCCTCCGCCCGTGGTGCGCTAAGCATTTCCAACGTTTGATAATGACGTTAAAATCATCCGGTGCATGCCGACGATTTAGCGTAATTTGCTCGAAACTGCCGATAATCGTGGCCAAGTAATAATGATTTCCAATTTCGAGCCCGATATATTGTTGTTGTGTTGGATTCCCTCGTCCCAAACTTCGTCCAACTTTTATCCAACGGAATTACAAATTATTAATAAATAATCAGATGCGGATCGGGTCTAACAAATCTCGTTTACGCTCGAACGTATTTACGCTCGATATTTTATCCGGATTCGCGCGTCGGATTTCGTCGAGGAAGTGGCGCCCATTAAAACGCGCGAATATAATCGATAATTTCTTCGCGACAACACAACATCGTCGTGTTCGCGACGCATCGACGTACACATTGTTGTTTCATTCACTTTCTCCTTAGATATAGTCGCTCGATTAATTCTCTCCCCCTCCCCCCTCCCCTCGCACGGAACACAACTCGACGCGTTTCATTCTCGTTTCGTTCGAATACGTATCGCGAAGCCTTTATCGCGAGGATGGTGGATTCACAAGCGGTTCCACGTAAACTGCCGGTTGTATAAATAAACTCGGCCCGATAAAACATTATTCCCGGCTATCCTATATATCACGTTCTCTTCCTCGTACGCGTACCCACGTACAACCTTTTGGAAAATCTGCCGAAAATCCTATCCTATAGGGTATTACACGTATAAAAAGGGATATTTTGCATGGAGGAAAAGGACGTAGGAGTCGTAAAAAACTGGAACTCTACCGCACACTCGCGGCGAAACTGAAACTTATGAATCACACGGCTCGTGACAACAGAGATTTTTCCCCCATTACACTTTCGCTCGTCGCGTAATCGTCCCCCGTTTCTTCGCTACGAGGAACCGAAGCGAAGGAAGAGAGATGGCGAGGGAAGGAGAAAGGAGAATTTTTCGCGTGGCCGTGTCGTTCGTTGGCGACCGTATAAGTGGCGGATTTTCTCTCTAAAGGACGTGCATAGCGAAAAAAGTAATATTTACGGGCGCGTACGATGTTGGGGGAGGCCCCTCTCCCGATAAACGTTCTTTTATTTGCCATAACTCGGGTCACGCGGTTCGGGCAAAGAGAGGAGGAGGAGGAGGAGAAGAAAAAGAAGAGGAAGAAGAGAAGAGAAGGAAGCAAGCGAAGGAACGAAACAGCGTCCTCGATGGAACGCGATGGGCCCCTTCCTTTCCCAAAGTGATTTATCTGGTTTGGTGAGCATGCGCGGCCATTCAAACTTGGCAATTTTTGCCCGGCCTAATCTGAAGAAGCATGAACGTTTAACGCTAAGATGTTATTAATCACTCGCGCGTAACGTTACGAAGGCGAAAACCTGCCAACCGAGGGGCTGTTTAGCACGACGATTTTTGCACGACGGTGCCGATCGTATCCCCTCCGCCCTCCAAAACCGCGATTTCGCTGGAATTGAAATAATTCGAGTCCTCAGGAGGAGGGGACGAGGAAGTCGCACGAGTTTCACCGTTCTCTCTCGCCGTTTCGTTTTCCAAACCACGGAAGCATTCCGCGTGTGTACAGGCGCGTTCCAAGCGGATTCCGATGCTCGATGCAAAACTAACGAGGAGCCGGCCAATTCCGCGCCAAGATTAACGATTTCTGCCACGAACATCCCGAGATCTCTCCTTCCCCTGCAATCCGGTCCCAAACGGTTTAAATTCGAGAGGGATTTTACAAGGTTTGATATTGCTGGAAAAAAAAAAATTTGTTTTTTCCCCATTTTGTACCTCTACCTCTTCTTTTTTATTTTTCGAATCGAATCGATCGAGCGTACATATACGGAAACAAATAGTTTTCTATTCGCGATTAGAAAGGAGGATGGATTTTTATGGCACGTAGGGATTAATCGTGTCGCGCAACCTTTGATGATTCCAATAATTTTCACTTGGTTCACGCGCTGATATTCCGGTATAATTGCTCCACTTTCGATCCGCAGACGACGCGTATCTCTCGCGTCTTGAAAGAAGAAAAGAGTGACGGACTCTGTTTTCATTAATTTTTCCCTTTGCCGTAATAAAGTATCGTATCGAGAAGTAGCATCATCGTTTGGTTCGTTTGCAAAAAACCAAATGGATCGATGTGTAAACAGAGAGAAAAAGTTACTTCGTTATTTGCAATATTTATTTTCATTCCACCCGAGAATACCCTCGTTTATTATTAATCCTCGCGTAATTAGAATTGGCCCGAGTATCCACTCTTCTAACTCGTTCCTATTTCCACTTGGCCGTCTCATCGATGCTTTATCCTGCGAGAGACGCGACAGTCTCGTTCCAGGAGAGGAACCACGTTTCGTCCCAGTTTCCCGAGGAGAGAAAGGGTTCTCGTTACGCATTATTCAACGTAACGCGAATCGGCCAGGTTTCCTCCCGGGGAAGAAAACGGTGATGAATTCGTAGCGGTTTATCGACGAGGCGGGATGCGCCTAGTCGGTGGTACCCGCCGTTCAAGATCCAGACACACACTCGAGAACGAGGAAGTCACGGCATGGAGTTATTAAGGAGGAACCATGGGAGTAGCGCGCGTTTATCCAACGGACTCGTTAACATTATCTTGAACGGCGTGCACGGTGCGTGCGGGAGCCCATCTCGAATCCAGAGATTCCCCTAACGAATTTCCTGCCCCCGGGAAGCTCGATCGTAAATCACTCGGCACTCGAGGCGGCCCGGCAATGCCCTTTAGACCCCTTACACTTCCTTTTTAACGAGTTCACCTAGCCTAGCCGGAGCCAAGCTTTCGATGTCCGAGACCCGGGCTCTAACTTCGCCTCTAACATTGCTTTGCCGAGATTGCAACCCTTGCGAGGCACACCGGACCCTGCGCACCTGCACACCAGACCTACTTCCATAATCGCGTAATCTGCCAGCCCGTTTATCACAGACGCAATAATTCTCCCTCTCCCCTGTCGCGTGTACTCTCAACGTGTTTGCCGTTCCGACTTGCCGTTCGAGGTGTACACCCGTGTTGCTTATAACTCGCGTCGATTCCCGCTTCCTTCCCAGACCGATGATTCAATGCCGTTTTATCGCGAAATATAAATCGTTGCGAAACTCCGTCGAATACATCGAACCATGCTATTTTCTCTCGAGCGAGGAGCATCCTCTCTTTCAGAGAGGATCCTCGTGTTTCCCTTTTTAATTTTAATTCTAATTCCCCGGCTCGGGAGTTGCTCTGTGACTCGGGGGTTTCTCTAAAACTGTTTCTCTCGATCGCGTGCAAAACTATTCGCGATAGGTTTGGAAAATGAGAAATGGCGGGTGTAACGAGGGGAAGCTCGAAGAAGTTTAAAGGTTTTTTTCGCCGCCGATGAAACTGGCGGGAATAAATTTCCCGGTAAATTCATGATCGAACTGTCTCGAACGATTTTCTTCTCTTCGAGGCGTTCAGACGCTCGCCCGTATATCTCCCGTGAAACTTTCTTCTATTTCCTCCTCGTTCTTCTCCCATTCCCTTTCTTATTATTCTTCTTCGTCCTTGTTCGTGAAACGAAATCGCGCGGATTAAACGAACGAGCGATGGAACGAGAGACGGTTCCGCAAGAATGGCTTGCTTATTAAACGAAGGGGTGAACGAGCGATCGCGCGTTCCTCGTCCACGGGCGCGAAAATTCCGCGTGTCGCAATTTCACTCATGCGACCCGCGTCTCGCGCATTATTCAAAACACAACGAGACCTCCGCAACGGGATAACTGGAATAACGACAAACGCGTTTTTCGGACAGTTTCGCCGGCCAATTTCCACCGATGGAATCCCTTCGTACGTGCTACTTTTCCGTGCTCGATTTCCGATTGCCAATTTTAATTTTATACGTCGCGATGATTAACGTACACGTATAACGATACACCTATTCTCGTCGTTATATAAAAATATATAAACGTTCTCGTGACTTTCGTGCAATCTTTGAACGAAATGAAACTAAATCTTGTACAATATACTTTTTCCCCTTCCCTTGTGGATCCACGTGAAAATTGTTTCCACTTAAACGTGGATCCATCCCGCAAACGCGTCGCTGTACCGTTGTCGAGCAGAGTTGGAACGGAAGTTGGAATTTCGTGTCTTTCCTAATCCCATTTCGAAAGGGGGCGAGAAATATCGAAAACGATCTCAACGCGGGGAATGTTGGCCAAAATTGAATTCGTATTTAACCGTGCTCGAAGGAGGGGGAAGTAAACGGGTCGTCGACCTTCCTCGACGATCCTTGCCCGATCGAAACTTTCTTGGCTCACTTTTCGCCGCGAATAAACCACTCGACCGGTGCCGAGTATCCGGCCAGACTGTCAACGAAGCGACATGCACAACGTGTCGAGTGTTCTGCGGCGAGAATGGCCGCCAATCTGCAATCTCGCTCTCTGCCGAGGATCTTCTCTATGCCAAAGCCCAATTATATCGAAGAAGCTACTACCAAGGAGGCTGCTGCCTCGATGACTGAGGGGAATCCCATCGTTATTGCAGGTGCGCCACGATGGATAAAGTTTGGTCCTCGAGGAGGAAGCCCAGCAATTCCGCGACGGTTGCCGCATCCCGCCGGAAGTATAGAACGCGCATCCGGCTGCCGATAGCCCCGGATAAACCAAAACCCCCCCCCTCGTTAACATGTTTCTCGACCATGGCTCTCGAAATTCGCCGGGAACACGCCGATCATAAATTTTCGGAAATTTCGCTGGCGCCGAATTTCTGCCGAAATTCCCAATTAAACGCCCGATTATCGGCCGATGGAAAACAACCTCGTTACGATTGATCAACGTCGCCACGATTCCCGTCTTCTTTCTTCCCGGTTTGATTTATGACGTGTTTGACGATTAGTTTTTTTCATCAGGTTCGATCGAAAATTTCGTTTTTCGCACTTTTCCTCGTGAATTTGTGTTGATTATCGGTATCAAATTATGCGAGTTTGAGCGAGTTAGGGTTCTTCGATTTCTGTCCTTGAAAGAAGTCGATCGATCTTGTAGGGGAAACTTTTGAATTTTCAATTTCAATCGACATCGACATTGCTTCGCGATGCAATTGGAATAGATAAGAAGCGAGAATTTTAATAAGAATTGTTTTTTTAGAATTGGACAAATGATAAATGAGATTGCGTGTGGATTTATGAAATATTTAAATGTACGCGCAGAGTATATGGTATGAAGAAATTATTCAAAATGATATAATTTATTTACTTTGGAAATTCGATTAAAATTCTACGAAATTAGAAAAAAATTTGAACCGAAGATTGCTTCGAAGAGTAGTAATTTCCCGTCAATGAATGTAAGACTTTTTAGAAACCTTATTTTCCTTAGAAAAAAGTAATTATTAATCCTTTAATCTTAAATCTTATTAAAATAAGGAAAACTTTAGACCGTTATAATTCCAATCGACGAATGAAGGATCGTTAGAAGCGGAATCTTGTCTTTTAAAACGCTTTTTCAATTATTCCGATACGATTTCCGAGATAATATCGTGCAAAGTTAAAGTTAATTTTTAATCGTTTATTATTTCCATCCTTGTTTCTTGCTCGTATCTCGTCTCACTGACCTATCCCAAATTTCAGGCAAGCGGCGGTCTCGATTCCTGGAAGAACGTAGCACAAA
This sequence comes from Apis florea, assembly GCF_048593485.1. Classification (NCBI taxonomy): domain Eukaryota; kingdom Metazoa; phylum Arthropoda; class Insecta; order Hymenoptera; family Apidae; genus Apis; species Apis florea. The sequence goes on from NW_028256746.1 coordinate 5,144,270, forward strand.
GAAAAGAAAATATAGGTCACTCGGTCGCGCCATTCACAATCTCTGTTTACGTAAAATGTTTCGAATCGTTATATCTCGGCAACCGATCGAGGCATCGAAATGAACCAAAGAAAGATTTCAATGGCATGATTTTCTCTGTACTGAATTCTGAGTAGATTTTCGTGATGAAATTTGTAATTTTTATGTCATGATTTTTACGTAAAATTTCATTTGTGATTTGTGATCATGTTTTATATGTTACAACGTATTTCATATTTATTAATCGAAGTTATTTGAAGTTATTATTATTTAAAGGATGAAATAATCGCGAGTCTCTTTTTAAAAGACGAGCTTTCATTCATTTCTGTCAACACATTTTTTTTCTTTTGTTTTAAAACTTCCTCAATACAATTTCTAAATTCTGATAATGTAATTTAAGAAACAGAGAGAAATCTCTCTATCGTTTTATTTTTATATATAAAAAAAAAGATGATTTTGCGCAATTAAAAAGTCGAATCCATAGGTTGTTCGTCCTTCGTGACAGTCGACCGTGTTACTGCACACAAGAAGGCATCTGACATTAGCTCTCGTTAGTCTTGATCGTGGCCACTTACGTAAATCACCCCGGGAATTCCACATTTGCTCGATGTCACACCCCCTTCCCCCCCACCAACCTTCCCATTGCCTTCTCTCTCTCTCTCAAGAAGGTAAACGTACGCCGGATTACGGTACCCGTGAAATTTATTCTATTAATTAAGTTTACTCCCGGTGCCTTGTCCTCCCTATGGGCGGGCTGAGTCGGTCACTTCCGGTCCGTGTAATCCACAGTCGAAACAGTCGAAACTCTCTCTCTCTCTCTCTCTTGACGGACACCGATGTCGAATCGCATCTAATTTTCATTATCTCTGCTAGATATCTTACGTTAAACGGCCCTCGTATTTGCTACTCCATTAAATAATGAATTATTACCGATCTCAATGATCGAGCTAATAGATATTTAATAACACCTCTGACCGTCGTAATAATAAATATTCATTCGTACAAAGATACGGATCGAAGATACAGGCTCGATCCTTAATTATCCCGAATATTTTATATTGAAAATCAGTTTTAATTTTAAATTTGGTGGCAATAATATATTATTCGTTTATAATCCAAATCTGAATGTATAATGAATATAATCCCACTTTCGAGATTAAATTTCAACCGTTCGCCTGTGTTACGTTGAAATGACGATGTAAACACGTTGCACAGGTACGTGAAACGGGCCGAGCACACTTACCGCACGGTGCATAGATATGGTTGATGATCTCCTTAGAAGCGGACAGCCGGAAAAATCGCAGGTCTCTATCCATCATCGTGTCGTTCGGTCTGTCCAAGCGAAAATATGACGTGGCGTGCAGCCCACGGAGGAGAGGAGGGTATACATCGACGTCGAACAGCTCACCACGTCCCGGTTACGTGATGTTCATTAGCGAGCGCGACTCGTAAAGGCGAAACGACTTGACATTTAACAAGGAATCGATGAAAAGATAAGTCCTGTGGCATCGCACGAAAGCGTTAATCGGCCACCGTCTCTCTCCCTCTCTCTCTTTCTCTCTCTCTCTTCTCTCTCTCTCACGGTACACGCATAGGGCTTTCGTCGTGCCGATATCACAATGGGCGACGGAAAAATCAGCAGAAATTATCGTGGCCTAAGTTATCTCTTATCGCTTGTACTACAAGAATGTAAAATGATTAGATTACGAATTCAAAGGGAAACTTACCCCGATGATGGAATGAATCCTATATTTTAATACCAGCCGTATAATGCAAACAGCAATTGCGGAAAGAAAGCTTAATCCTTCGAGATACTTGATATTAATGCATCCTGTTTTCGCCAAGTTTAATATACATTTTTCGTCTCGACGAAAGTAAAGAAAGCTTTAACGAATTCTCATTCCTCCCGTTTTTCTTCTCGACTCAGGCCTCGAATTCCGTTGCATCGATACACATGCGCGTGAATTCTTTCTATCAACGAGACGTCAAGAAAATCCGCACGGAGAATGAACGTTCCGCAAAAAATTTCCCGAACGAAATCGAGCAGAATCGTTGTACGTAGGATCGCCTTCTTTGCCGATCTTTAATTCTATCGGTCGCGTGCCGTGTATCCCCGAAGGGGCGGACATTTTTCATTTTCTCCCCTCCCCTTCTACGAAGACCTTTTCCTCCCGCGTTATTCGTTATCCTGCGAACCACGTCCTTCCAGCCTCACCTTCGCGTCTATAAATAAAGGGAGGGCGAAGTAAGCGCGGAGCCGGTAGGTTGTCGTCAGAGTCATTAAGGGTAGTGCTTCGGTTTCCCTTGCGGAACACACCGAGGCGGCCTCGCGTGTCCGTGCACGCGCTATTAGCGGGCCACGTGTGTGTGCGCGAGGCGAACAACACGAGTGTATGTTACGTAGGCGTGCGAGAGGAGGCATGTGGAGAGAGAGAGAGAGAGAGAATCGTGAACTCGAAGGAGGAGAGAGGTGGTCGATGGAAAGGGTCGAAACGCATTGGCGTAAGGGGGCTCGAATCCTGTGTCGCGATCCTTGTCGTCGTCCTACGCGACTCCATTTTTCTCGACACGCGCATACAACAACCACTCTCGGTAAGATTCGTTCTGGCCAGCCACCGCCGGCTTCTTCTTTTTTCATCCAAGATTCGCGAGTTATTCTTGACACGCCAAGGGAGTTGCACGTTCAGGTAGGAATCGGTGGCGTGCCTGGTCCCCATTGAACGATTCGCTCGATGTACCTGTCGGCAGGATGCGCGAAGAATCATCGGTGCGATCGGTGGATAGATCTTGGTCGAAACGCAACGAGTCTCGTTAACCAAGGAACGAACGTTAGATAGGCTAGGTAACGAGATGAAGTGAGAGAGAGAGAGGGATAATTTGCCAGTCGTTATTTAATAATTCGCGGTGCGGGAATTCGGGCAACGCCCCACGACCAGATACCGTGCAGGGATGTTTCGTTTAATGGGCGCGCTTAAAACTCGACAAGGGGTGGCTGGAGAGCAACCTCTCGTTCCCGAGCTATGATCGTAAAGGTGTCCCTGCTTTTCGTCCCTGCCTCGTAAAAGTCTGCAGCGAGCAAAGGGTTGAAGTCACGTGGGTCCCCCTCGCGTGTTAAAATCGGTCTCGAAATCCTTCTTTCGGAGAAGTTGAAGCGAAATCGACGCGGGTTGCGTTTTATTTTTAGTTTTATTCCCTTTTTTATCGTATTATTTTTTTTTAGAAATAGCGAGACCAGTGAGAACCGTGAAAATATTAAATTTCTACGCTACTGCGTGGAACGTAAGCTGTCGCGGAAAACATTAGCGAGAAGTTGAAATACGCGACGAGACGGCCTTTTGTGCATTTTCTTCTTGTGCTGGTATTGTGCTCGATCCCGCGAACACGCTCGTCTTCATTATGGCGATGCCCAAATGTTAGAAAATTGCAACCGCGCGGCCGAGGGCACGTAGTCTGAAAGCATGGTAAAAATTATGCGTGCGCCTCGTTTGTTCTCGCGATTGAAGGGGTTGGCGCACCCTCGTTCTTACGTCGTTACGCGCCTGACACGGTTCGAGGGTGGTTCTTTCTGTTTCTCGTATCTCGTCTCGTATCGGGCGTTCCGCGTGAAAATTACGGTTTAACTTCTGTCGTAAAAAGAAAAAAAAAGGAAAAAAAAAAAAAAAAAAGAATCCCATTATCCAAATGTATCCTCGTGTTTGAACGTTCTCTCGATGTCTGAAATACAGAGATACAAATTTTTGCCTAAAATTTAAGAGCGCGAGTGAATCGAGCGAAACTCGTAAGTATTTTGGGACGAGGTGTTCGTAATAATGGAGATTCTATCGTGTTACGTGTTTTCCAAAGGAAAAACGGAAAAGATCGCAAGCTCGAAACACGAGGATCATCCGATTTCGAGATAATTAAAAACGGGTAATTCGTGAAAATTGCAAAGATGCAAGCGTCTATGCCAAGAGTTTACAAGCGCGATAAATTTCTTTTTAATTGTTTTATATTTCCTTCCGGCAAGTTGTTGGTGAATTAATGCTCACCGAACACTTTCATCCTCGAGGAAACGAATTGGTACGATCCATCGTAAACCGGTGGAGCAGTCAAATTATACAGTTCCGTAACTCGTAACTCCGTAACGCGTTCCCTCAAAATTCTAAAAGATAAATAACAATATTTTACCCTCCCCCTCTCTTTTTCCTCTGTCAAAAAAGTTGTATCAAATATCTCTCTTTACTTGGGAAACAACTTCATCATCCCCCTCTCTTCCCCCCTCCCCCTCCCCTCCTTTCAAAGGTTGAATTCATCCACGAAATAAGCTATCATCCGAATTACTTTCTCGTAGCCAATTTGTTTGTCCCTTGTATTCTTTCCTCGCCTCGAGTCTCGAGCTCGTTATCCACCATCCTCGTGGTGTCTCGAATCATGCTTGTCGCGATGGGGTGCTATTTACGCGATAAAATTCATGCGAAATTGCGTGATTTTCCCAGCATGGGAGTCGTCGTCCTCTCCCCCCTCCCTCAATTTGTTCAAGACAGTCGTGGCGAGCCAGATTATAAGAAAGAAGGGGAGAAAGATCCCAAGACTGTCGTCGAATTGTAAATTATGTAACGATCGTGAACGAGTTCCGATCTAATTTATTCATACGGTTTAAGAATTAATATAACCCCCGATATAATATAGAAGTCACGTGGGAAATGACTTCGGGTTGCTTTGAGCATGCAGCGTTTATTGACCGACACAACTGTTTTTAGATTACGAACGCGATCATTTATAACGTTAATACCGAAACTGCAATTATTTCATACCGTGGTGCACATTTGGCGCACGGAAGAAGGGTTGGTCTAATCACTTTTTAACTGCATTAACAGCACCGGTAAACTAGCGCCCCCTTTTCCCACCTCCTTGTGCCCACCTCGGGGCAACTTTCCATGGGGAACCCTTGCCTGCATCAAAAATAGATTACATCGCGTTCATATCTGAATTCATTTTCTTGAAAGCAAACGGGGAGGAGTGCTATTAAGCGATCCTCTCGATAATTCTAACGAAGATAATTACGAATTAGAAAATACTACTCTTCCCTCAAACTATCTCTTTCAATTTCCCCCTCTCCCCCCCTCCCCCCTCTCCCCCCAAGTTCCCTTTATTTTACGAGACGCCCTCTTTTCTCCCCTCCCAACCATGAACTAATTACCAACTTTTAACGAGTAAATATTATCGCGGAGAAGCGACACGATGTTTATCATCGTTGGTAATAAAAAAAACGGGGACATTGTTGTTCGACGTCGAATTTCTTCTTCGCCCTTTCTTCCCTCTCTCGAAGTTCGAGGGAACGAAACGCTTCGTCGTTTTAACGGCGAAAGCTTCGAGGAAACAAAGTTAAAAATTGTCCCCTTCGTCGTTCCCGACGTACCTCGCTGACAGGTTGAACCAAATGATAAATCAGCGACCCCGTCCGAGTAAGTGTTTCTTTATCTCGACCGAAAGAAAGAAAATTATCCGTCGTGGCTACGAAGTGAAACGTTCGAAGCGGAAACGTCCCGGGGAGGAAGAGAAATGAGGAGGATGTGTGTGCCGGCGCTTCTAAACGATATACCAGAAGACAGATCCCCCGCAACACAATCTTGCCACATGCCTCCACTCCTCTTTCCCTCCTCTAATAGACTACGCCTCCAGTCTTTTTTCTTCCTCCCCCTCCTTCGACCTCTCTCTCTCTCTCTCTCCCTTTAGATTCACCACCGCGACGGCGATGGATAACCTCGAAACCCTTAACAGCCGTTTAATTTGTGTCTGGCTCCACGTTTTTGTCGAGCGAGAAAGGAACGAGCTTTCCCGGAATAAAACACACGTCCTCTCGCGTCCTCTCCCACGCGGGATCTCCTCCTCCCGCACAGGGCCGCCTTTATTTCGGATTTCTTTCGCGGGTCGCCGCGCGTCGTAAGAAAAGGCTGCTGCTAATGCGCTGGTTCGGGGCTGGTTCGTCGCCGACGTACCTACGACGTACGCTGACAAATCGTTTCGAAACGCTTTTTCCACGAGGCACGAGGTTTCGACGGCACGGGACGAGGCTCGAACGGGGTGGCGAGGTCAAGGACTCCTCCGCGCTTCCACTTTCATCTGTCGGCCGATCTGTCATCTCCCGTTTCCTGTCAATCATCCCTCTCGCTCGAACTCGAGAACGAAACCCAAATTCCAGTTGTGCTATACATTGTATATTATATAATATACGACATTGTATATTATTCTCGTATATCGTATTCTCTGGAATCCGGCGCGAAACACTTGGATTCCAACGGAATTACACGCGCCAAGGATGGACGTATCTCGGCGCTGCTTCACGGCTGCATCGTTTCAACGGGATTAGAAGTAACGACGTTTCGTCCGTCGCGTTACATTTGCATAAACTGTCTTGAGGGGGATGGGGGAGGGGAGGGGGCGAAAAGTCGAATAATTCATCGGGCGGCGGGGAACGCGGCCGGATCCAGACGGAGGGTGCGCTGTCTCATGCGCGACATTTCGTAATTTCTAGACAGCGGTTGGAAGATCTAATTTCCTAGTCTGCCATTCACGGCGCGGGAACGCGAGCCTTCGTCACGCCGTGGTTCGGACACGGACGGTTACGAATAGTTTCGAGGATCCATTTAAATCGTCGGACGTGTTGCTGATACATAGGGAAAATATCATTCATCAGCCGTTTCCCCCTAAACGTACGAACAAAGAGGCGAATAAACTCGAGCGCTCGACAATTTCGTCCCATCTTTCTTCTCCGTGCTTTTTTTTCTTCTCTCTCTCTCTCTCTCTCTCTCTCTCTCTCTCTCTCTCTCTCTCTCTCTCTTTCTCTCTTCTTCCTCGGTTCCTTCTCCACCCTGTACCGTTGAGGTAAATTAGATTTTCAATTTGCCGGCACACGATCGTCCCGGGGAGAACTGTAGCCAGAACGAAATCCAAGAGTTTCCCGTTGATGGTCTTTTAAATTACAGAGCCGGCCAATTTGTCCGCGGGTCCGGGGATTTGGAATGCGCCGGGACGACTCTTTGTCTTTCTCATGATGTAAATCTTTGCGTCGAGCTTCTAATCGACGCGTATAAACTTCCTGCCTTCCCTTTGCCGTTTGATTGCTCTCTCTCTCTCTCTCACTCTCTCTTCGCCGCTCTTGTCAGTTACCGAAGCTAAATTTTCCTAGCAACGGTGAAATTGTGTTTTATTCCTTCCCTCCGATTTTTCTGACTACGAGTAATCCCGAACTTTTTGAAATCATCTTTATAGAACAAGTTTTTGCGAAAATACGTTTTTAAAACGGTGTAAAAAAAAAAAAAAAAAAGAAAAAAAAAAGAAAGTTTAACTCGGAAATATCGTAATATTTGTAATCGATAAAATTGTTTGGCGAAATCTTTTCCACGTAAGAAAATAATACAGACAATAAAGTCTATCGAGAAACAAATTACCATTAATCGCGAACGATATAACAAGACGGACGATTCTCTCGCATCCCCCATTAAATTCTCTTACCAAGTTCGCGATTACTGGAACAGTCTCCTCTCTTATCCTCTCCTAGCCAAGATTTATGCAATGATGCAATAACGCGAAGGGAGGACGATGTATATGCATTGTGGAAGGATTGGAAATTCGAAATGTAACCGGTTCGAGCGGCTCTTAGAAATGCCGGACACGTAAAAGCCGGGACCCGTAGGGTTTACCCGTGGCTGTACCACGAATATGTATGCCGTACGGGCGGCCGTGTACGGCAAATCGCGATCCCTGGATACGTACGTATTATCCGTATAACCTCTAACGTCGATTGTGGCTTATGATATTACGTACTCTCCATTACGACACGTACACAACGGTCGGCGGCCGATCGTTCACCGACAGGGTCTGCGCCGGTGTAACGAGTAAATTGCTGCATCGTTACTGCATTTTCCTTTCGTGCTTCTGCGATCGCTGATCGACGAGCGCCGTTTATTATTTCGTTAATTATGCCGGTAACGGCCGGCAAGAATGGCGCGTCCCCGATTCGATATCGATATCCCCTTCCCCCCTTAATTAATCGGTAATTACAACGAGGAGAAGTTTAAGTTAATAATTGAGATTCTAACGGTATAATACAAGCATAAGGAAGGATTCGTGGATTTATCGAGTATTTTACATATCGATTATTTCGCATTTGTCGTATATTCGTTATTTTAATTACCTAAACGTCCATTCAAGAGGATCGAGAGATTTCGATTCGTTTTCACAACGTTCGAATATTTTCATATAGTTTTAATTATCAGTCGTTGATACAGGTAATCATCCGAATAAGATTGAAATATGGAATATAATATAGGAGGAGCAAAGACGATGGGGAAGAGCGGAGCGACATCCCAATGAATTAACCCGTTCGGGAAGAAAAAGCTTGGCCGCTCTTCTTGCAGCCTTTTGACCGCTGAATTATTGGTTTTTGGCCAGTCTACATTCGCTTTGTATGCGCTCGGTCGCGTAATTTCGATTAAACTTTCGGATGTCGCTTCGTATAACTTTACACGGGCCCCCCTTTTTGTCCCGACGTCGCTCGCGCCATAGCGTTTCGGGCGGCGAGAAAGGGAAGAAAACGATCGGGGAGAAAAAACGGCGCGGAACCGAAACAAGAGTTTGTAAAGAAATGTTTAAGCGGCGCGATCAGAGATACGGAGGTTGCTTATTAAATTCTTACTCGGACGCGGCGAATGATTTGTGACTCGACCGTGAGAAGAAGACACGGTGAAAAAAAGAAAAAAAAGGAAGACGTAGAAAGAAAGAAGGGAGGAGTAAAGAAATGTTGCAAAATCCGCTCGAGGTATTCCAGCGTTCGAACGAAGAGTTGGGACCGCAGAATTTGATGGACGGACGCCGCGGATACGTCATCGGTTGCATGAGTTTCGTTGCGGCGAATCGAACGAGGGAGGGGGCGGTGGTAGCCACGGCACGCAGATCGCGATCACGGATCGTCATACGATGCGAATTCATTCGACGAATTCGCAGGTATGCCCCGCGAATAGGTCCCAGATACCTTCAGGGATCATTGGTATCGTGGTTTACCGAATGCTAGATGCCACCCAAAGATACCCTGCATTCCCATAAATTAGGCACTTAAATGAGCCATAATTGCGGCCAGCTTCTCTACATGTGCGACATACAAGATAGGATCGTTGAATCCAACACGATCGATGAAAAACGCGATTGTTTTTTTTTTTTTGCCTACTTTTTTGGATCCAGTTTTCTTCGTCGAATTTTCTTCCATACATTCTTTTCTCGATATATTTAAAAGAGGAGGAGGAGGAATATCGATCCGCATTTAAAAGAAAAAAGAGAAGAAAATAATTCGCAAGAGCGAGAAGACCAGGCGTTGCGAAACGAATCGATAATACGGCGTTAACGGGGTACGTCGTTGGCAGGAATCGAGTGGCAAGATGGAAATTCCGCGCGCACTGAGTGGTTAGCTCTTTTGCCGGGGAGAACTGGGCGTAATGAATGTCTCGGTGCACGGAGCGTCGTGACCTCTCTGTTGGAACGGGCGCGAGCCGATAAACTGGATCCCTCGATCATCGGCGAGGATTTATTGCATCGTCGTGGAGGCGCGCAAAGGGCCGCGATCCCCGCGTGTGAGCGATGTTCTTCTTTCCCTCGATGCGATCCTTGCAGGACGACCGGCTCTTATTTACAACCGAGGCCGATCCCCAGGGACAACAAACGGATTGTCTCGTCATCGATGAAGGTATCGTGTCCACGTAGACGCGTGATTTTTAGCCGGCGTGTTTCCTACGTGACCGGAATCGCTCTCCGCTACCGAATTGCAAAACCGGATAACTCGGCGACTGCCTTAAAGTCTCTCTCTCTCTCTCTCTTTCTCGATTTATCGCTGGGGAAGACGAGTCCCAAGAGTACGTTACGAGACACTCTCTCTCTTTCTCTCTATGAATCGAGAGATCGGAGAAGGAATAAGTAAGTAACGTTACGTCACTGCGTGTAAGAATCCTCGCGGATCGTGTTCTCTTTTGGATCGATCCAAGCTCGAAATTCACTTTCTCTCAAGGATGGCTTTCGTTTCTTTGCTCGTAATATATAATTACGTTTCGATCCGCGTTGGCTACTGTCGATCGTAAGACAAAGGGAGGCGACTGGTGATCTACACAAGGCCAGTCAAGATGTTTCCCCTAAATAAAAATCGCGTTCTATCGCGACGCAAGATAACGCGTTTGTTCTTTAAAGAGTTATATGCACGATCGATCGCATATCCACTGTGGGGGGATAGTAGTGGGCCCATGGTCACGAGTAGTGGGCGAGGTTTGGAGAAGATAAATTTCTAGATGGATAGGAGAGAGAAAGAGAGAGTCGCGCGTCTCTTTATCGATCAAGGTCGGGGAGAGCGTGGCGTCGCGAAAGGGAAAGGAGGATAGAGAAAGATCGATTCTCGGCAACGAGAACGAGAGAGAGAGAGGCGACGTTTCGATGTTCTCGAATGTAAATGCGAGTGCAATGAGGCGGGGACCGAGGCCCGCAAACAGAGAAAGAGAGAGGGGCGGGAGATAGAGCGCGAAAGCGCGCGAAGGAGAGCGCAGGGAACGATGATATTTGATTTATGCCCGTCGTGGGCCGCGGGCCGCAAAAGAAATGATTGTAACTAAGATTTATTTCAACCTCTTTACTGTCACAACACCGACTTACTCGGGGGTAATATCCGAACCCGGCCGGGCCCGTTTCGCGCTAAGTACAAGCTCGTTGGATAAAAGTCCATTATTGAATGGGGACCAGTTCCTCCGAAGGCGAGGGCGATTATTTAATGCCATGGAGTCGGGTGTTAAATTGGAATAGATTGCCCGCTGAACTTTCTTCCTCTCCCTCTCTCTTTCTCCGCCCCGTTCACCCGTCTTTTTCCCTCCACATCCATCGTCTCTCCACACTTCCACTTCTCCCTTGTCTTCTCTCTCTCTCTCTCCCCTTTTTTCTTCTTCGTCTATCCATCTACTATCGTCCCTCCTCCGCTTCTCCTCCTCCTCCTCCGTTCTTCGTACGCTCGTTCCTCGTACGAGGGGCAGAGAGATCGTTAATAGCCGATGGCAGAAGAACGTCGCGTCCCCGCGATCGTATCGGAAACGAAGGGCAAAAGTTCGCCGATCCTTCGCTATATATTCGGATGGCAGGGGAGAGTGCGGGGAGGCAAGAGAGCGAGGAGTCGAGAGGAGGACGAGGAGGGGAGGGAGAGAGAGAGAGAGAGAGATTCGGTGGCATGTAACTAGGTGTAGTTACCCTAGGAGGGTAGGTGGAATTTGCCGTGGAAGTAGCACGAAATTATCACTAATTCCCGGGTAATCTTTCGCCGGTTAGTTGGGAAGTTTTGTAATAGTTGGAAAGTTAGGCTCTTCCCGCGTTCGAGGTATTGGCACTTCGTCCGGGGTACCGCGGATGCCGGAAGTTGGGAGCCGATAGCCCGAAGGAACGTTTCCTTCTTTTCTTCTCGTCGCGCTAATCTTAACGCTCCTTCCTAACGTTGTTTCGTTCCGTCCATTTTCGAGACAAACCGATTATTCGTTGTACCGTCGGTGTACGGAACGACGAAAGGTTTTACTTCTATTCGCGAAGAAGGAAGACTAATTGGAGGGCTGGGTCGATATTTTATCCGTCCTATTCGAGATCAAATATTTAGAATATTCATGGCGAGAAGTGTGTCAAAGCTCACGACGCGAGCTTTAGACGCTCGGGGATTAGTTGTGCGTTGGTCAAAGTTTTGTGTACTTAGACGCTCGTGTTTACCCAGTCTACCCGGCGAGCTCGGGTTACGCGCAAGTATTTCTATAGCCCCGGATATCTTGAGTCGTTTCACTTGTTATTTATGATCCCTGCTAACGTTACACTCGCCACGAAAATTAGGTTACGGAGTTAGGTTAGTTTGCTCCAGTTCCTCCTTGCTTGATCCTTCTTTAAATTAAATTTACCGGTTAAGCAGGCATTTTTCCAACGCACTTTTCCTCTCCCTTTTCCCATCGAAACACTGTCGGGTGATCGGATGGGATGCGATAGGGAGGGGGGAGGGGAGGGGAGAGGGAGTCAGGGACGGGAAAATCGCGGCGGAAGTAGGCTGCGTCGCCCTCGTTCCACGATTCGATCGTAAAATTGCATTAAAAGGCACTCTGGCCAGGCGACTCGATTTTCTGGCACAAATGACACCACTCCAGCCTCGTTCTTCGCCCGACGCCGCTATTAGCTCTGCTAATTTTCAATTACCCGTCTCGCCGAACGATATTTGCAAGCCGCGGTCTATCTCGGACGCCCACCTGCAACAATTTACGAGGTTAATATTATTATGTCTCGTCGTCCCGTGAAAAGAAGAAGAAGAAGAAAAAAAAAAGAAAAGGGAGAAGAAAGGAAAAAGGAAGCGAAACAGTATGAGAACGAGATGATTGGCACGAGTCGAGAGTTTCATCACGTTAAATCGTTCGAAAGAAATTATTATTATACGTTGCGTATCGTTACGTATCAATTTGCCGTTCCCTCGTTAAATTAACCAAAGTGCCGATTACTCTCCAATTATTTTTCGCATTGTTGTTCGCCGGTATAATTTAATCGAAATATAATTCGACGCCGGCGGGAAAGCATTATCGATCGATTAAGAAGCAATTTCCCTGTATTACGCGTACCAATTAATTCGAGCCACTAATTTCCTCCAATAATTATTGTAATAAGGGTGTTGGAATAATTAGTTACAAGTATTTGCAACGCGCGTGCGTTTACACGACGAATTAGCAACGAAACGAATTTTATCGAAGGCGAAATATCGATCGCCTTCCCCCGCGATCACTCGATTCGACAATTTCTTTCACGTTTCTTCTTCACGGCCGACGATTCGACCCGATTCGACTTCTCTTCAACATCAGCTCGAAGGAATCGTCTTGTCAGCGTTTGTTCATTATCGAAGTTTGTTAGCGCAAAAGTGCGTCGTTTCCCCCGCAATTTCCACCACCTTCGTGTTATCGTGACAACCGTAACAGGCCGACAAGGGTTCTATCTAATTACGCGTAGCTGCCGAACTCCTCGGCGGGAGAATTCTGGATCCTTGCTATTCCGCTCGTACGATGCACGCGGGACACAGAGAGTAGCGAGTCTTTGGAAAAGAAAGCCCCTTGGTAGCCGAGCGATGGAAGGAAAATAGAAGAGGGAAAAAAATCGTGAATCTTTATAAGACCGGGATAAAGATCCTTGACCCGTGGTAGTGTCGTCTCTTGATGCAAGAGACGGGCAATAAACTTCAATGAATCGAGCTACTAAATTCAGGGAAATGGGAGGGAAAGTCGCGGAGGATGTAAAGATGACACGGTTACTTTTGAGGCTCGTTTCGAAACTGTCTCGTCGTCGAGGCGGGGACGGAATTCCTCGGTATAAGGCCAATCTGGATTAACGAGCTAGGTTACTAGGATACTTGATTAAAATTTGGAGTAATTTCCTCCCCTCCTTTTCCTCATCCATCTCTCTGTTTAGAGGACGGTGATAAGTCTCGGGAGGATTAGCGAGATGCAAGTGTTCTCTCTCCGAGTTGTGCGCCCGTGGGAACGATAATATATGTTTAAATAACAGCTATTCAGCTTCCTTTATGACACTTGAGCGTCCGTTGAAACGAATATCTCGAAAGAATCGGAGGGCTGTACGATTAGTTTCAATCAAGGAGTGAGGAAGAAAACAACTACTACGGTCTCCGACCGGTTGGAATTTCTGAATTATAGTTTTCCAGTTCTTCCGAGTCCGAGTTGCGATAATTAACGGGGGAGCTCGCGGAGGACGTGGCACGAAAATAATATTCAACGGCGCACATGCGCCAAGATGTACGAGCACCAGGTGTTGCCCTGCTACGCTCTATTCGCTTTACGCGGCCACGTGGGTCCATGGGCCGGACAATTATTGATTGACTGAGTTGCTAAGAAATCGTCGAAGGATCCCTTGCTGCCAACGGCCGTAATAACTCGAGGGATTTCCCGGAAGAGCCGTCTCCTCGTTTACGATAATCAGTCGGCGGCGGGCATATTGGATAATACGGGAACCGTCTCGAAGGATATCGTGCGATCATCCGGCCCTCGAATTCGTCGATAAACTTCGATTTCTTTCTTAACTTCTCCTCTTCTCTTACTTATTAACTTTCGGATTTTTAGAAAGGCGGATACATATAGGATGATTCCTTCCATCCTATCCCCGGTGTACGTATCGGATCTACTTCTATCGAATCCGGCCAAACGAGCCTCGCAACAGCCTCGGCGCATTTTAATAGTCGACGTTTGTTGCGCTCCTTTTATACGTTCGTTCATCAAACCGGCATTAACGAGGGGAAAGTTGAGGCTGACGCTGGAACGCGCGCGTTCGAGAAGGAAAGAATAAACGGATGCGAACGGCAGGTTTCGCAGCTTGGAAATTTCAGGGTGCATGGCCGGCCTCGGCCCATCCCGGTTATGAAGTTGGAAGCTGCAGCTGGCGCCACATGGCCCATCGCCCCCCCTCCTCACGATGCGCGCACGCTGCTGCCCAACTTTCCTCATTTGCCATAATCTATGACCCCCCATTAAGGGATGGGGGAGCCTAGAGGCGGCTTACTAAAGACCAGGTAACACGGGTCTCTTCGGCGCAAGATGTCTCCGGTAACAGGGAAGAAATTAGCGGAAACTCGAATTGGGGCTCGCCCACGTTGCGATCGGTGGATCCAATGGGGGGGAAGATAACGCGAACACGGCGCGGACGATTATTGGGGAGGGAGGGATTAGAGACGCGAGTGTTTTCGATCATAGGTCGACTCGTTTCGTTACTCGGTCGAGATGTTCAATTCGTTGAAAGTGACTCTCTTTCTCTCTTTCTCTATCTCGTCTTGTCTCGATCTTATCTTCGGAATAATCGGAATTCCTTGCAACGACTCTCGTTCATCACCGTGAAAGAATAACAGCAGCGAGTAAACGTTGCATTTTCGAAATACCGCGTTTGTTCACGGCTCGAGGGAAAGGGAGAGAAAGAAAGAGAGGGTGCGCGAGAGAAGTGGAAGATTTCAACGAGCAATAATCAACATTTTCCCCCGAGTTAAACTCGGGCGGCGACTTTTGAGCGAATTTGTACCCGGGATAGGGTCCGGGATAAAAGGAGGAACGCACGACGAAGAAGAAGAATCCAATCTCGAGATCTCGGAATGTTATACATTCCCCCGTTTTCCGTTCGGATTTCGCTTGATTTCTCCGCGAGAATTCGAATCAATCCCGACCGAGTCGGGTACGATCCGGATTTTATTCATGCAGGTGCGTTTGTACACATCCGAGTAATAAACCTGTCGCTCGTGAAGTGAATCAATGTAGCCCCTCCCCTCCCTCCTCGCCCTTCCACTCTCTTGCATCGCTCGGCTGCCTCTCGGATCGGTAGATGGCAAAGGCCACATCGATTTTGGCGCGAGATTAAACTTGGTAGTTTCAGGGACGGAACGGAAGAACCGATTTCCACCACTTCTACCTATGGCGAGATGTAAAGCGTGCAATTTTATCGGGCCAAGTCGAACGAAGATTTATAACGCGCAACGGCTAAGCGGACCCAAGTTTTTCGTTCTCTCCGGGAGAAGGAATTCTCGAAGCTACTACTCGGTGGAGATACTTGTTCGAAGTAACTCTATCTTCGTGTCGTGTCGATCTACCATCTATTAGGTAAGCGAGACGTACAAAGAGACGATTCGTGGAAGAAGTGGGTGAAAATGTGAATCGACAGTTTAGAGGAAGCAACGAACGATTTCCGAATAAGCGAGGTATCCGTCGATACGCGAGATAGCTCAATTGGCAGTGCAGCCAACCGAAAAATGAAACACTCGATGGAATCGTCTTTTTTCCCTCTTCGAACGTTCGAGGACGGACACTGAGTAGTTGAAGACACTGGAAAATCCGAATCTTTGTTAATTAACTAACAAAGGAAATTGCAAATCTAATCTTTCTTTTTTTTTTTTTTATAATAGAATTATTTACTTTCATTAAGAAAAGAAAAGAATCTTTTAGAAATCACTCGTAGGGAAATCTCTCTTCTTCTCCCCCGTTAATTTCATTTATTCGATCGGGCGCAAAACGTGGAGCGATGTTGCGCCAGGAATTTGGCTGCATAACGCGCGGTAGCGGGTTGATATCTGTGGAATCAATGTAGAATCTCAGGAGAAACCGTGTGCCCTCCGTAATGGGCATATCGGCACGCACGGCATATGGCGGCGGTGAAACGTCTCGTCAAAGATGGGAAGAACGGGCTCGAGAAAGAAGATTGAAGAGGAAGGAGTGATGATGGTGATGGAGGAACGCGGGTATGCGTGGCCTTTGTACGGGTGCTTTAGAAGAAGCGTGAAGGCTCGCGCAAGCTCGTATTATTGCGTTATCCGTGTAAACGCGCGCAGTTGCCAGATGTGTGCGTGCCTTATTATAAGAGCGCGTGTATAACCGCGCATAGTAGAGAAACAACTTCCATGAACCACACCTTGGTAATCGACGTACTTCATAGAAGCGTAAACGATACACCCCGCATATGTATCCTTCTATGGCGGCGCGGCCACGGTTTACGATTCTCGCCTCTTTCCGACCAGGCATCGCAGAAGCCGCGGAAACAAACGTAAAATTGGAAGAGACGAAGTTTTAAGATGGGCTTTGTCGGCCTTTCTCTTACTTTCGTTCGAGATCGCGCGGTTTTTATGGCGGTTTTTGGAAGAAATCGTGGAAGATCTCGACGCGGAGGAGGATCGATATCGTTCGTGGTTGGGAAACGTGTGCAATTTGCATCGCGAGCAAATTGCATCAGATGTCTCTGAGTTATGAGCTTCCTGCGTTACGTGAAGCGCACGGCTACTTTCGGAAGAAATGCTCGAAATAGGCGTCTAATATCTACGAGTAGATACATTCAAAATGCAAGGGAACGCGTCCAGCCGCGAGATACATAAATCTTGAAGAAGATAGGCCGAACCAGTCCAGGTTTTAAATAAACATTAGCCGTGGAGGTAGGCTTCTTGAAAGCTAGAGCGCAACAAGAATACGAAGAGAATCTGTAAATGATTCGTCTTTGCGAAATTTTGGTCGTGACTTTTCGGTTGGAAACGATCAGGTCGATATTGTCGTCGGGTGACGCGGTTGCGATACTGCGATTTAACGGCGGCACGTCGGATCGCAGTGCAATTTTTGTCTTGTCCAATCGAAATGCCAATTTCATCCGGCATCCGGGAGTGATTGGCTCTCTCTGTACACGGCCATCAGAGGAATCGAGGAATTTTCACGTGAATTTTCTGTTTTTCTCTTGGCCACATGTCACTGTCAGGGCCACTCTCGCCAGGGTCGACGATACGGCACTGGCAGCCATTGACCGTGACGGATGAAACGCGAAATTGGGGGGGTTGATATGCGCCGAGGATCTCGCGCTCCTGCTGCAAGAAGAGCTTCCCTCGTTTCGAAATTAAGCTATTATTAACATATTCGCACGATTCATACATTTATTTGTCATAATTTCAAAATTTTCCAGGATTTGTAATCGACGACGCGTGATAATAATAAGTTTACCATGTTACTACGCTATACTGTGTAATTATAGGAAGAGAAGAGATATCCATTTTTAAAAATTACGCTTTCTAACATTCCTCTGATAATCTAATCGCCATACAAAATCCTTTTCTGATTACGCGACAAAATATGTAACGCGTTTGAATTATAAACATTGGAAACGTTCATCAATTGGAGAAATAAGTTTCGACAAACATGGTGTAAAAATCAGTCGAGGCGCCCTGGGATTTGGGTAGTCGGTGAAGCGCCCGGAGCAACCCCTCCCCCTAGTTGGTTGCGCGACGATTGGCCCGCGCGACACCTTGATTCGAGACGTTTTCGCGACTTTTCACCCTTTGGCTCGGGCAAACGCGATTCTTTGTGCGGCAACGAGTTAAAAGAGAAGTTCGCGGCCCTAGGCAATCCGCCCGAGGAGATTTCGAATTTCGTCCCGCGCCAAGGGACTCCAACCATCATCGTCTCCGCGTTCCTTCAAATCCGTTCCCTCGGAGAATCGAGGGACCGTCAATCGATCCGACCTATCGATCGAGAGGAAGAAGCTAGGCGAAGAATTCGAACCACCGAGACCCGCATTGCAGCATCGTCGTAAACCATATTTTACAATTCCTTCGGGCGTCTATCGGTTCGTCCTTGCCGCGGCTTTTTGCTCCGACGATATGCTCCATTTTCGTGTATCACGGAACGGGAAGAGCTGTCTCCTTATCGATTAATAAAATCTTTCGGGGATTTTCGTTTCTCGGAGTACTTTCGTTTTCTTTCTTTCTTTCTTTTTTTTTTTTCTTTCATAAAATGAAAATTACATATTTTCAGAAGACGATTTGCACACTGATACTCTACGCTTCGTGAACAGCATTATATTAGAATCGAAGTAAACGATTCTTGTTCTCTTCAAATTTAGAGAAACGATATAAATATGCGATACACTCTTACCGATTTATGAAAAGAACACGCTCTAAATTCTCGAGTGTCGTTCGGCAAACAATATCATCCCCCCTTCTCCCCCAGATATCCGATTTGCGGTTGACGTTAATAGCAAGATCCATCTTCACGGGCGCGGGGGATGAGAAGGGCCAGTGGAAACGGAACAAGCGTCTCGCGAGAAACACGGCTAACTGTTCCGCAGCTTCGTTGCGCAGCTTCAATTAAGGAGACTTCCAATTATCCGTTATTTAAACGAGGTCCTCCCTCCGTTTTGTTCTTCAACGCAGCCAGATAGAATGCCGGGCGAAACAAGGGCAGAAGGAGGAAGAGAAGAGAAGGAAGAGGAGGAGGGGGAGGGGGTGGTAGTAGGAGCTACGAGGAATTCTAAGATAATGATACGTTTCCAATTTCTGCGCAACGAATATCTCTCGCCCCCGTCGCCATTAGCCGGATTAACTGCGCCGTGATTTCCACCGCGCCGACTCAACTTTTTGCCGCTTCCCATCGACGAGCAGTCGCTAACAGTCGACCAGAAAAGGAGGGGGGTCGGGGCAGGGTAGAGAAAGGGTGGCGTGCGACTGACAAAAGCGATTTATTTGTTGCAGCGACTCGGGTACACGGGGGTCCCCGCATTAACTCTCGCGCGATGAAAGAGACAGCTACGAGGCGAAGGAAGCAGAGTGGTGGTGGTACCGCGTGAAATCTTGGATAATTCTAACCTCGACGATACCTCCACTCTTCGCGGCGCTTCAATTAACGGAACTGGCAATTATCTGTTGTTTAAATGAGGGATACGGGGTCTTTGTGCCGGAGATAAGAGAGAGAGAGAAACGTCGAAGTAGAAAGAGAAAGGGTAAAATTTTGATCGTCTGATCTACAGCGTGGCGATGGTTATTTTGAATGTTGGCCTCCTTTCGTTCTCCTCTCCTTCTTCCTCGAATTGGCGCGGGCCACGGCAGAGGAAGGTTGACAGCATAAATCCGGGAACCGATTCCAATTTCTGGACGCGTGAATTTTTAATAAAATCTTCCACGGCAAACGTCACTCGTCACGAGGTATACTTCTTCGGTTTGCAGTGATCTTCGCACGCTGAACCGAGGCTAAACTTTTCTTTGTTGATTCAACTTGAAAGACTTTTTTATATCTCGTTGATAGATAGGCATTTCGGATTTCGATTGGACAAAATTTATATAAATCGACGACTTGGAATCGTTCGAGAAGGGGGAGAAAATCGTTCACACGATTTAGGGTGATGTTTTCGAATGACGGAGTGAAATCCAGCAATTCTACAACCCTTAGATTATCCTTGCCTTGTGAATCATGGAAGGTGGATCTCTTTAGAATTTAGTATTGCTGAAATTTTCAGTTACCACGATTTTAAACCGACAATCAAGAAATATTTGACCCGAAGACGATGCCGTCTTTATTTAAAATTTAAAATCTTAAAATTATGATAGGAAATATCTTGAAATAAGTAATAACAACGCGACAAGTTTGTGGAGCACAGGTATTTGAATGAAACGAAATAAATTTTATTTATATATCCAGTCCGCTCGCCGTGAATCTCCCGTTGTGGCGATCAACATAAACCCGAGCTGTCATCGCGACGTGGATGAAAAATGCCCGCCGAGAGGGAGGAATAGTAGAAGAATGGGTATCGTTGCACCGATATTCCAGAGATGGATCCACGATGCACAAAAGGAGAAGAAGACTACGCGATAAATTCCGATTGAAGAAAAAAGAAAAGAAAAAAAAAAGAAAGAAAGAAAGAAAGCGAGTAAAGGGGTGACCGAATACAGGGGTGGCCTATTGAAACGGAACGGTAATAGAGAAAAGAGGAGTGGGTATTGTTGAAAACTTGGGCATCCACGTTCGTCCCATATGGCATCGAAATGACGCATCGGGGGGAAACGTGGGGGGGCAGGCGCCGCGAATCGAACTTCGAATTCACGTTTTCAACAAACCTCTCCCCTCCCCTCTTCGATCCACGATGCGTGACGCGCGTTGCATTGTGCGACACGCAATTGCGCTCTTCTCGCTATTAACGCGCTCGTTCAACACGACGAGTGGCCCGTCCTTCCTTTTTGAATGATTGAGAGCTAAGACAACGCGACAGATTTTGTGTCGAGGACTTCGAAGGAGTCGGTCCTTGTGCACAGCTCGCTTTGCACACCAACGAAATTCTTTTCACGGAGACACGATCATAATTTCTCATTGTTCGACGTGGAATCGTGTCATTTTATCATAAAAATCGAGTTGATAGGTGCAAATAAATTTGTGTGGTGGCCATTTGATTATTTCAACGTCTCGTGCATTCGTATCGTAAACTTCAGTAAGTTTTCCACTTATTTGCTAATTATTAACTGAAACTGTTTTATTATTTTACGTAGTTAAATTAATCCGAACGAGGCAATAGATATAATACATATTTCAATTTACAGTTCGTGTTTGATGTTGCTTAAAATATGTATGTACATAAAATTTATAAGTCGTCGTGTTAATTTCAATTTCCGATGACAGCAGAAACGTGTTTAATCTCGGCAACGGCTGATTCAGACTTTCGCATAAACTTCGAATTTATGTACAAGATATCATCGTGTTCCCTTCCCCACCGAACGAGAGATTCTTCTTTCTTATCCGTAATAGAGAGGATCGGCCGGATTCGTGGACAAATCCGCGATCGTGAACCAACCACTTGGAACGTTGTTGGAATACCGAATTCTCCAACTCCTCTCCCGCCCGCCCCTTCGACACAGATCTCGTTTCAGCGATTTACGATGGGAGATCCTTTCGCCGAGTTTCGCGAATCTCAATCAATATCTCGATCCCGGAGACGCCTATAAAATAAAGCTACGGCACGAGCCGGCGACGCATCGTCATCAAACACCAGTTCGAAGTTTCCTCCTCCTCATCCCCTCTGTGGGGGGAGAGGAGGAACGGTCGGGGATATCATAAAGGGTAGCAGGAATCGGAGCAGTCGCGATGGAGAAAGATCCTTTCCTCCCCGTTCGTTACGGCCTTCTCGGATGTAATCTTTAAGATGAGATCGCGCTGAGTCCATGAATCCGTCGAGCAACGAGTGGACTCACAGTGGCGCAACTTTTCTCTTTTCCCTTTTTTATTCTTCCTTCCTTTCTTCACCCTCCTTCGAGAGCAAATAATAGTAATAATAATAATAATAATAATAAAAGAAGTAGAAGAAGAAGAAAAAGAAGGATAAAAAAATATTCGCCAATTTTGCGTCGATGGCGATGAGATAGAACCGGAAGCGGACTTTTCATACGCGTGAAATTTCTTCCTAGATTTTGATAATCGATGTCGGGAGATCGGGGATGATCTCGATGAGTTTTCGAGGAAATGGCGCCAATTATATTTGGGGGCTGTTCGCTCGCCAATGTGATGTGATGTCCGCCGATCAGAGTCGATTGAAAAGAAGAAAGACTGCTTCGGCTGCTTCCAATTATACGGGACGTCACGGTTTCGAGGCGAAAGATCGGGGTCACGTCGTTCAAAGGCAGCACCCTTTCCTCGTTCCGTCAAGTTCACGCTCCTTCCTCTCCATTTTTCTCCCTAGTTCGTGTCGCTGATCGCCTTATCTAAACCGGTTCTAGCCAAGGGTATCGCACGGGCGATACCGTAAAATTGAAGAGTGTGTAATTCGAACTGCGCCCAGATTCGATTTGCCAGCGACGCGCCCTAGAATCGTACATTTTGATCCTCGACGCGCGAGAAATAACGTTGTTTAGATGGGATCGTTCGATCGTACAATTTTGTGCATCGTTAATTCCACAAACATTTGTGCCTCTTAAATTATATGTTCGAGCAAATTTTGAATCTAATACCCTTTCTTCGGGTATGATTTTTTTCTTATTATTACGAATTACGTTATATCATAAAATCTATACGTTACATTATTCCTCTACATAAATCACGAAGACGAAGAATTTCCAAGATTGAAAAGATAAAGCAAATTTTTCATCTTCTACTTTTCATATTAAACTGGAATTCAATAACGTTAAATTCATTAAATATAAAAAAAAAAAGTTAATACTTCAACATACTCGTAGAATTAACTCATCGACCTCTCGAATTATCCAGAACGGGACGAGAATAAGACGCGACACGTTGTCTCGCGAACCGGCCGCCGCTTTTGAAAACGTGAACGCGGCCGCCGCAAAATAAACGGGTTGGTTCACCCTCACACCCCCGTTGGAGCACCTAATTAACAACGTCGCGGAACAAGTGCGCATAATGAACGTTTCAAGTGCTCGTTGGGCTCGTAACCCTTCCGAATGGTCGTTTACGCCTTGCGCGTACGCGCAATTAGCGCACGTATTTAACGAAATGGCTTAGATTCGTCTTCATTCCCGTTCCCCGTCGGTTGTATAACGTCGTCGTGTAACGTCGAACCGAGGGCACGCTCTCCTTCTTTTTTCCCCTCCCCTCCTTCTGGTTAATTGCGATCCACGCGCGAACAATGCCTTTATCGTTCGCGCGTCACCCCTAATTGCAACATTATAGCGCGGCGCACGCATAAATTAAACGTTCCTTTTGCTCTCTTCGCTGGTAGCTGACATGCGCTGGTGTAACAAGGTTGCGACGAGGTTGAACCTTCACGGCTTTCACGGTGTTGTAACAAGGGGAGGGAGGGGAGGGACGTGAATGATGCGTGCCTTTTAATCGTTGGACGAAGTGAAAATTTTGTGAATCGATGAATTGACAATCTTCGTTTCTCGATGGAATTGATTGTATTTGAAGATGATATTTTGTGTAGAGATCGATTCTAACGGTTGATTGTAGATCAACTCGTTTTATCGAGATGGTATATATATTTATTTATTTTTTTCTTTTTTTCTTTTTGGTGATTTATGTTTAATTTTTGAAGGAAGATAACCGATGTAGATGAGGTCAAATTCGATAAAAATATTCCGGATAAGTGAAAATCTTGTGGCAGTTTTATTTTTTTTTTTTTTTAACAATTTTATGGAAATTAAAAAGAAAATTAATGCTTAACATTAAAAAAACTGCGGCGATTTTTCAAAGTTTGAATTTTTAAAGTTAACTCCGACTTGTGTCAAAATATAAAAAAAAAAAAAAAAAAAAAAAAGAAAGAAAGGAAAAAGGATTATCCGTATTGACAATAAATAATAAAACAAACAATTTATTGATTCATCGTTGTTTTATTAATCAAATAAAAGGAAAATATATATTGACATTTTCTACAGACGTTAAAAAATAACATTATTCCGTATTTATATTTTATAAAACCGTATAAATGGGGTCGAATTCAAAATCTATATAATAAATTATTCATTTTTAATCTATTATTTATTTTACATAAAACTTGCATCAAACTTGATTCGGATTATATCACACAGTTACATTATTTTACACAGTTACATTACACGTAATAACTTACTACTAAATTATTACTATTACGTATTACAACTACAAACATATATATATATATAAATCTAGAAGAATAAATCGATTCGACTCGTTTAACAAGCATACTTCGAGAAGCTTGAACCAAGACATTTTCTTAACGAACTCTCAACTCGAGGATCGTACCAGGCGTGCAAGATTGGATTACTACACCAGAGCAAGGCAAAACTGGGATGAACATGAGCTAGAACAAAGGGGAGCCAAAAATTGATTATGCAGGACTCGCCATTTAATGGTTCTCGAAATTTTTCAAACGTTCGATTGTTTGAAACACGAGTTCCTTTGACATCGCGTTCCCTTTGACCAATCCACACTTTGTAAAAAGAGTTTTTTTTTTTTTTTTTTTTTTTTTTTTTTCAGAAAAATATTTAAGCAATGGTGATGATTAATGAGCGGTAAACTCGTGTTTCTGGCGGTGTAAGAGAATTTTCGAATTTGTAAGCGCGGCGGGTATTATACGGGTACATCGCGCGCATTTCGAATTTCGGTGAAATCTAAACTGTAAGTTTTTCCCACTGGAACGAGACTCGGCAAACATCGGACAACGTCTGAACTTTCTCGTGGAAGTTAATTAGCCGTTATTAAATTTGCATTCACCGTATGTATCCGCCTTCGGTTGGGTTGGATTATTTTCTGAAAAAGCATCGCTTCGTTTCGATGACACTTTGAATCGTGGAAGGATATTGCCGTTTCTCGAGCCAGCCGACCATTTGTATTTATCCGAGACAAAAGAATCTTCTTTATCCAATGGAGGCCAATGAGTTGTCGATTTCGTGTACGTTTCCGCCGTGATTTCTCTCTCTCTCTCTCTCTCTCGTCTTCGAAAAGCAAACACGACTCCGCGGTATCATAACACGTATAGCAACGTGTACGGTTGTCGAGGGTAAAGAGCACGAAGGAAAAGGAACACGTTACTTTTGGGGGGGCAACGGGTTTTACGATGTCACGCGGTTCGTTTCGAGTGGCTTGTCAGCCGGGAGGAGCTTTCAGGAAATTCTGTTATTTTTAAGACCGCATCGGGCCTTCCAATATTTGCCAAGCGTGTTTACCGGCTGCCCTTAATCCGTCGCGCAATCCTCCGCCGCCGGATATCGTCTCGACCGTTCGTTAATGGCTAAACGTTTCAACAAATTCCCGTCTATTAACCAGAAAACGATTCAACGCGCATGGGATCACGTTTCGAAGTCGTTTCGTGAACGACGCCGAGTTTCGTTATCGACATTTGCACGAGCGGGGCGTGACGTTTCATTCCAGAGTTGTGTATTGACTTTGCACCGTATTGACAATTTTTCGAGTCACGTTTTTGCAGCTTTCGTTTCGTTGTTTGCAATTGTTTTTATCGTATTCGCGACAAGTGACGCGATGGGTGTCTCTGACCTCCTTGCCCCATTCTAAAATTAATTTATCCCTAAAGTTTTATTATTATTATTATTATTATTATTCGAGAGAAAGGGAGCAAAGGGAATAAAGAAACGGAAAGGATAGATAATTTTTGTGTTAGTAACCGAGGATCGTTAGTATACGTCGCGCTGATTAAGCTTGAGAACGGATTAACGACCGTCAACTTGGACGATCTCCAATTAAAATGGATTCGAGGAAGAAGTGGAAAAAGTCGTGGGCGCTCCCTCGATTGGCGCGTCTTCGCGCGATTTTCCAACTGGTGAGGGAAGGGTGTGGGAACACGAGGGAAAGAATCGGATTCCGGCCATTATTGATTCCGGTTCATAGTTTGCGCGCCCGGTAAATCCTAAAAACTACTCGGCCCTCGGTATTTTGCGAGCAAGCAAGTTTTCGCGGGGGGAAGTTGTAACCAAGTTGTAAATAGCCTGTCGCTGAGAAAGTTGGAGGTGTCGGCGGCCGCCTACGATGTAACGAATGCAATTTCGTTTTGCTGCGGAGAAGTGGCTGCGTAAGTCAAGAAATTGCTTGCCATTTGAAGCTGGTTCCACGACCTGATTCAAAACATACGTAAATGCACTGTTTACAGACGTAGAAACACAATTAATCCAAACCACTTTTATCTCTCTGAAATAGTTTATTTTTTTTTCTTGATAATAAAATTTAAACATATATTCACGAACAACTTCAAGAGTCTATTAGGATCATTCGAATTCGTTCAAGTGTTGAGTTACTTTAAATCGAAATAGAATACGAACGGTAGACTTTTTTTGTTTTAATATCAAGTCTAGAACATAAAAAAGAAATCTGAAATATCTGAAAATAATTTATCTCCGTAATTCAAAGATGTGTCATATAATTTCAACGATTCTGTATTATAAATAAATTTAATAAATTAAATCGATATTTTTACAGCCAACGTTCCAATTAATTCAACGAACAGACTTCAAAAAAAAAAAAAACCATCAAGAAGAAGAAAGAAAATAGGCGCAATTCCCCCCGTGCAATCCTTTAAACTGCCTAAGCCAAGCGAAAATCTATCTTTCTATAATTCATCGTATTGCTCTCAACGTTAAAAGTTCCCTTCAACTTTCTCCCTAGACACGAATGATCAAAATGGAACCAGCAGAAGGGATGAATGAAGTTTTTATAAAATTCAGTTAACGATGAGAAGCGGAGAAGCGGGAGGACGGTCCTCCAGGAAGCGTTTCATAATAATTTTAAAGCCGTTGAACCGGTTAATTTCTGGGTGCTACGAACCGACAAACGCGATCATGTCGCGAACCCTCTCCTCCCCGCCTCGTCGTCTCACCCTTGGCCCCCGTCGTTCACTGGACGTATTCTGACGATAAAAATTGAATGGTTCTCGGCCAGTGCCTGGATCGCAAAGATACGGGCGTAATTGCGAGGACCATTCAATTCTGGATACACGCGCCTCGCCTCCCTGATTGACAACGCGCCGTGTCCCGCACCCGATAAAAACCAGAGTGTCGCGGCAATTTCACGGGCAAATTAACGAGCAACCTGGCGCGCGTTATCAAAGAATATTTTCCACACTGAATGGGGAAACTTTGCGCAGCTACTTTTTTTTCTTTTTTTCTTTTTTTTTTTTTTTTTTTTTTTTTTTGTAATTCCCTTTGGTATTTTCGAATTTTTCTAGCTGTGGCGCGATGGTATAAAGGGAGGAGGGGGGAGGGGAGAGAGAGAGGGGTATTGTTGAATGAAACGCTTTATTCGTTTTTATTCGAACTCCCAATTTTTTGGCGAGCTAATGGAGCGTTATCTTATGCGACGTTGTAAAGAGGGATGAAATAGGAGAGAAATGGGGGAATGATTTATTATAGGACAAAGATAAGTAAAGGGTGAAAATAATGGGAAATAAAAATGGGATATCCTTTGTCCTTAAATTATGCATAACCGGTGGAATAATGAAAAATACAATTGTTGAGGTATTTTTCGGTGGATAAAGGAATCGATTTTCGAAAAAAATTTCCGTGAAAAAATGGAAAAGAGAGAAGAACGCTGAAGATGTTACAGAGTTGAGCGTTTTAAAAAAATTATTAAATTATTGGCCGGCTCAAAGAAAAATTGAATCGCAAATAAAGAAAAATGCGAAATATCGAGATTTTTCAAGTTGGCGATAACTCGACGTATCAAGGATGATACGAGTTGTGGAAAATCGAAAAGAACGAATCGCGGCCGAGGATTTTGGGAACACGTGAAATTTTTCGCGCGACTGGTCTTTCCGGCGACGAATTCGAAGTCTCTCGTTTGCCGTGGCAATGATATTTTGAAATCGTGTTGCGGTCCATGCTCGATCGTTTGCGTAATTATAACTGAATAAGCCAATAACTCTCGGAATAATAACGATCGGGAATTAAAATTTGAAAACCAATTTATCCATTGTGGCCTGAAATTATTACCGCGTTAATTGGAGGACTAATGAATTCCGTACGATTACAATTACATTTCGTTGGCTGCAATTGCCGAATCGGCGCCGCGACAGTCTATAACGATCATTTATTTGTCAAATTGGCCCCCGCTATTGCCGGCCGGCCAACGAGAGGAAACCCGTTAAACACCAAGTATTTATCAGGATGGGGGATGATGATAAGTTTTTGTTTGAACAGATACAGGTCGTACAGCTGCATTAAAATTTACAAGGCTTGTTTTCAAATAAAATAACGAGTAATTGTTATGCTCGCGTGGAAATATTTATTCGCTCGTCGCTGATCGATCTTTTTCTATTTCACAATATAACGCGAGATTTGATTAATGTTTGATTTAAAACGATGGAGAAGAAAAAATATATATTATTAATTAAATGAACGATTATATTGTATCGTTAAAACGTCTTATATTTTATAACATAAGATCGATCCAATACGCGATCTAATCTTTCTTCGAGTCATTAAGAATTCTTGGCGAAACACGATTTTCTCGGTTCAATATTCGAGTTCACGAACTTGAACGCTAAGCATTTCGACCCGGTCGACTAACGTGACCGTCGGTCGAAAGTTCTCGTCGAATTAGGGTAAGACCGGCTTACAACCCGAGGTAGCTTAGAAACTTCTAAGAGGATCCAAAGAATAATTGTACTTTCTACTTGGCGCCATGTATATAACCTACATCCTCCCCCTCCCCCCCTCTGCCCTTCCTTTGAAATCTTACACCGATCCGGCAAAACTTGCATCCAAGGGTTAACGATTCGATTCGGTTCGTTTCGTCGTTAGAACACAATTAGAAATCGCGCACGATCCTGATTTCTTTCGTGGAAAGAAAGAAAGAAGGAAGGAAAAAAAGAAAGAAAGAAGAAGACGAAGAAGAAGAAGAAGAAGAAGAAGTTTCCATCGTGCAAATCCAATTTTCCGTTCGACGGTGCATTTTATAATCTCTAATGGGGAGGGGAGGGGAGGGGGATCGTGTGATTACGGAAACGCAACGATGGCCGGACGGAAGCAAGCTGGCCAGATTAATTCGGAGGTCGTTCAATTTTCCAGCAAGAAGAAGGTTATCCGGGACGCAGGAAGTGGAAACGCGGGCAGGGAAAATGAGCTAGATAGCCACTTAACAATGAATAATGTTTGCCAAAGAAATTGCGGCGAATTTTGAAATAAGTTTAATTAGCTTCTCCGCGGGGCGTCGCCGCGTTCGCGGTATCCTTCCGGGGGGATAATTGAAAAAAATTTTTAGGATTAAGGAGCCATTGTATAACTTCCCTTCCCCTCTTCCCCATCGCGCCATCGCGCCCTGACGATCTTGAATAGAGCAGCTTTTGCCACCGGCTGATGACTAAAGATATTATATATAGATATATATATATATATATATAGCCACTGTACGCCGCGGACTAAACTGGCTCTTTCACAAAGGATTATTAATTGACTTCTGTCTCGTATCAGAGGGTCGCAGCCGTTCGCGGAGGATCCTTAATTATCCTTGAAAACGGTCGATCTTTAGTCCGAGATTGTACCGTTGCTACGTCGGCAAGGTTTATCGTTCGAATGGAAATAACAGCCGCAATGGATTACCTCGATGACAATCGAAATAGAACGAGAACAATTGCATAATGCGCAGCTCACGAAACGATAAAAAAGCAACGATCTTTTCCTTCTTCGAAGAAACTCATTTCGATATTTACGATCTTCGAGATTTCACGCGCGTAAGATTCTCGCACAAAATCGAAGATCGTTCTCATTCACGCGAGAATATCAACTCTCGAAACCAAGTTGAAGAAACTTTCGAAAACCGGACGAGCTAGAATAGAAACGAATCCATCCTCCCCTTAAGAAGATGTCTCATCGGCTACTTCGTCGAGCTCGCACTCTCGCTGCATCGTACTTATTTTTTCGCTATGCACGGTCCGCATATTCTTCAACGAGCTCGACGCGTGAACGAGCTCGCGCTCCAATTGCTTTCACTTTCGCTCCCCGGGATTCTTCATCCCCCCATTCCTTTCGTGGACTGCTCGACCGCTTTCGCTTTCGATGCAAATTTTTACCCCGGAGCACGGTATTAAGAGAGGCGGCGAACGGCATCCTTTAATATCGGGAACAGTTGCCCGATCACGATTTTCCATCGCGGATTCCACGCGGCAACCAACCGATGATGGGAGGGGAAGGTTTCTGCGTGTATCAGCGTGTTCCCTCCGCCGCCGTGTTGTTGACTTTACGAGCTTAAACGCGGAATCTTGATGAGCGGGGGTGGAAGGATTCGAGAAAGGGATGATTTCGCCCGCCAATATCGACCCTTTCTCGCGACGAGGGAAGAGGAAAAGGAGGGAGAATCGTGATTCGGCTCTTTCGCGAAAAATTTGCCGATCCGTTCTCGATTCGGCGCCTTTAAGCGCGCGGTTTAACTTTTCACGCGGTCGAATTCTCGGCTCCGAAAACTCGTCCCCGGCCCCGAAATTAATATTTACAATCCGTGCCGTCCATAACCGGGCACGTTTTATCGCAATTTGACGCCCCGGAGTATTGGCAATATTTGCCGTTTCACCCGCGCGTGCATCGGTTAATCTCAATTACGCGGTTACAACTCGACCGAGTGAACAGTTCTATTTAAGCCTGACGAGGTTATTTCTTCTTTTTTTTTTAACGTCCGAATATGAATATTAGGACGCTCTCACGGGTTATGCAACTTTAGGAGTAATTTAATATAAATAGTTTTTGTATATTTCTTTACTTTTACAATAGATATTTCGTGAAATGTTTAAAAAAATCCACTATAACGATATGGAAATAAAAAAAGTGATTGAATACATTGTTTATCATCACAAAGATTGAGATTATATCTTAGTTCCTGAAGAGATACTAAAAGCGTCGAGTTTATTTTTAAATCAATTGTTATCCAGTGATCGAAATCTAAATCACTTTACTCCTCCTCAAGACGATTCTAGCAACTTTTTAATTTTCCTCCGACTTGTTCTCTCAATATTTTTCGCTATAGCGAAAAAATTGGCATTATCTCATCCGTGGGATATGCGCTAGCTCATCCTCAAATATTCACGACCGCGTCCAAAATATGACCAACAAAGTATCCAGGACCCGTTTCAACGGGTCGCTGGCGAAACACATTGGCCCGAGACGAGGGTGGAAACGGGCTTGATAAAAATTACGGAATACACCAGGAGGGGTCGAACGACGAATAAACGAAGGGTGGGCGAGAGAAGAGGAAAAAATTGTCACCGGGCGAAACCTTGCACGCTACGTTAGATCCTCCTCGTGCGTCGCGACCACGACGTCTCTCCATCCTCGATTATTCCTCGAAAAAAAAAAAAAAAAAAACAATACTTCGGGAAATCGCGCACAAAACATTCCAAGCTTCGCGACGTAGCTGTGGAAAACGCATAAACGCAATTCTAAAGGAAATCTGTACGATATTCTAATTCAAAGATAATTCAAAGAGAAGAGTTGAAAGGGGAGAAAATGTTCGTAACGATTCGCAGGATAATTACTCGTCCAAAATAGCTTCCTGTTTGGATAATCTCCAGTGGCGAAAGTTTAATCGAAACCATCTTTTCTCCTAATCGGAGGAACGTCGTCGTCGTCGTCGTTGTCGTGGAAAGAATCTCTTCTCGATCGATCGCTCTCGACTACGACGGTATTTCCGGGATGGGCGATTTTTATTTCGCGAGTCATTGTTTCTCGGGCAATAATCAAGAACATCCTCGGAAAGGGAGGAGGCGGGCACGAGGCGGAGGTCCATTCATTTCAATCCCCATCGGAATATTCTTTTGAAACGAGAAATGATGGCCAGCATCGCCGGGATAAATTGGCAGGGAGACGTCTTGCTTATTCCACGATGACACACAATGAACGTATCTCCACTCTCGTCCACCAGGATTTCCTTCTAAAAGGCCCTCCCCTCCCTGACGCGTCTGTTTGTACAGGTCGCCTCATAAATATCGGTCGAATCGGCGTACGCGCGGAGGAAAGCAAAGAGTTTCTTTGACAGGGCGCGACACGTACGTTTTTGCCACCGATCGGCCGGAATATCGAAACCGTGCCACTGGAATTATTATTAATCGAGTGAACCAAAAAATCCTTTTTTTCTATCGATTTTAACGTACAATAATAACGTACGATCTATTTTATACGCGCATCTTCAATTATTCATTAAACCGAAACCTGTCAATATTTAAATGTAATTCGTGTCCCCATTATTTCAATTCGTTCTACGCGAATAAAAGATTTATTTTTTTCGGCATCGGTTTCTATTATTGACGCGCGATCAAGAAATCAATCTTTTCATCCTCTTTCGTTGAAAACTCGGCGTCGTTCGAAATGGAGAGGAGAATTACTTCAAATTTGTTCAAAAACGTTTCCCGTTTTCGTGTTCTTTACGCGGCGATATAAACACAATTTCCAACAAGACTTGACTCGCCTCGTATCATAACCCTCGCCGCGCATCCTCGCTTTATATGCATGCGCGTTACTTCCTCAGACTCGTCTCGCGGGACGCTGCAAGACACGCAGCAATTTCTGTCGGATCTACAATTTGTATCTTTCCGCGTTGCGGGGTTTAATTTTGGCCGCATTACGAACGTCTCTCATCGCTCTGTTTCACGCAAGATGTGATCAAATTCGCATTAAACGAAAGATAAATGTAAAGTAAACGTATCGTCTCGAAATAATTTAATTCTTTTCATCGTGGTTGGAACCTCGACCGATCTCGAGTGACTTTTGAACGATAAGTCGTTGTTGTATTTATCCCGAGGAATAAAAATCTAAATATACCTCTGTTTAAAAAGCAAGATCAAGCATTTTTATATCACCCTATAAAAAAAAATTATCGGATTATTACGCGTTTCTCGAAATTAAGCAAATTTAACACTTCTTTCTTGTTGTGCAAAAAAGCAATTTATTCGCGTTGATTGCCATTTTTTACCCTACATGCGTATCTGATAATAAATTAAACGCGATACTACTCCCAATGGTCACCGTCCTAATTTCCATTGGATCAGGCGGACAAAGAATGAAATGGTTCTCGAACGCGAGCACGTGACGTTTCTTGCACACATTCACGAATATATTTTTCGTGACGGGGGTCAATTCTTTATCGCCCGGCGATAAAAATAATACTCTGGACGGCTGTGCTTACGAAACCGAAAGGTGGTGGTTCCTTCTTGTCTCGCCATATAAAGCGTATAAATAAAACTAATCTGGAGCACGGCCATAAAACACTGGTTTAATGCAATTTGCAGTTTAACAGGATCGAGACAGATTAGAAGAATAATGCCTTCTGCCTTTTCACCTTCTTTCTTTCTTTCCTTTTTCCTTTTTTTTTTTCTTTCCTCTTCTCCGACTCCTCCTCCTCCTCCTCCACATCCAAGATTTCTCGCAAAAATGATTGTTATTTATAACGAGGGCGCGATGAATTTATTAACAACCGGCACGTGAACGCATGCCTCACACGGCCACCTCGCTAATGGCGAATGGCATGAAACTTCTTAATGAGAAAGTACGTCTTTATAGAGCGATATAACGCGCCACATGCGCGAGAAATATCGTTGCACCTGATGCTTTCGACGTATACCCCCCTTCGAACGGGTGCGAATTGCGCGTTACAACTCGCCGCCGATAATTCGCGAGAGTAATTCATCGTTCGACGCGGCGTGCGCGATAAAAGTTACGAGGGTGGAAATTCCTCGTTCCGAGATTGTTCTCGAATCAATGAGGGGACATTGGCAATTTGTAAAAATATTTCCCTCGCTTCGAAATTTTCAGCCAGTTGGACAAGTTTGGGAGGAGGCTTTAAAAGAGTGGTGTGGAAAATATTTCTCTCACTTCTTGGAAGAATTTGGAAAAATTCTGGAATTCATTTAAACGTCTTCATCAATTCGACAGACAATTCAAGAAAAGGATACTTGAACGATGTGCGTAAAAAAAAAAAGAAAATACTTTTGTCATCTTGAAGTTAAACGGATTAAATCTCTCGAGCGAAAATAAAGACTTTACGACCTCTAGAAAATTGCGTGAGAACGAAAAGCAAAAAGCAAAAAAAAAAAAAAAAAAAGAAAAACGTGTCAAACTCGATGATACAACGTACGAGAACGATAGCGGATCGTACTACAGATTATTATCCATATTTCGATTCCGTGACGAATTTACATCTATCCGCCCCCGTAAAACGCGTCAACCGTGATTAACATCCTCCGTGCACGCGTTTGTTTCCTTTGTAATAAAAATAAAAAAAAAAAGAGAGAGAGAAGAAAAGAAAGACGTGGCAAATGAGAGGAAAGACTAAAAAGAAAAGAAAAAAAAGAAGACGTGAAAGGGTAAATGAGGCCAAGGATCAAGGGAATAGGGAAGTGACGCGTAGATGGGGAGGACATGATGCTAACGCGAGATACACCTTGGAACAATTTCATTAACGTCGAGTTGGAACTTTTAATATCGCGCCACGGACAACACGATCTCTTTTATTGCGATACCTTCTCGTCCTTCTTCTCGAATGCAACATCTCGAACTTATCTCTTCAGCGTCTCCTCGCTGCCCCTATCCGATCTAACTACTGCTTTTTCCCTCTGCTTAATCCACGACTGCGATAAAATTAATGTCGGGACGGTTTTATGAACGGTTAAGTAATCAGTGCCCTTTTATCCCATTCCCTCTTTATCCCTGGGACAATTTTTTTTATTGTCCTTTTATCGATCACGAGGCGTGTCGAGGTCGAAGAGATTAAAACGGTGTCGGCGAGTGAAGAATTTTGGCGATCGTGTGTGAACGATGAAGAGGAAAAAGGACGGGACAAAGGTGGAAGAAAAAGCGGAAGTTTCGTCCAAGATTTGCCCCGTGACGTGGTTTAGGAATTATCTAGAAGATGTATGCTTAGGATCCGATACCAAGATATCGGTGACCCAGATAGAAGAAAATTTATAACGTTATAATTTCAAGAATTATCAAAGTAGCACAAATATCAAGATTTTCGCTATGTTCTAAAATCCACTTCTTATAAAATTTATATTATAAAATAAATGTAATAAATTGCGCTATCTCGAACGATTTCTTTTTAACATCTAACGTTTATACCCTTTGCCCTTTGATAGCCAACGAACGATAAAACGAATAAATTCTCGCAAACGCAATTCGAAGATGGAATATTGGAAAAATAAAAGTTTTCACGGAAGAAGATATTCGAGCTGCACAAGGTTTTGCATAGTGGAATCGTATATTCGATGCAAATTGAGAATTTAATATCCTCTAGGAATAATACGTCATAAACGTTTAATTAAGCCTCGACTAGTTCGCGTAACGTAATAAATATAGTGTGATCATGCTTGTCGGTTCATTAAACGCGGAACGTTATGGTCACAGTTTAATAGTTTATCGCGGGAATCTAGAGGCGAGCATTATTCTCGCGGCTCATACAAATACAATTCGATTCGATTAATTATATCGATTCACTTTGAGCCTGGTTGGATTAACGCCGGTACGAGGGTGCGAAAAACGGTCGGAGATTACGTTTGAACAACGTTGTTCGAGGGATATTTATGAGGAGAAGGCCGTTATTCCGTGCAACGAGCGCAACCGATGTTGTTCCAAGGTATCATTTAAACGTTATCAAATATCCAAAATGGAGGTCGAGCATTATGGTTTTTGGACAGAAGTCAAACGAACGCATTTGAGGTCTTTCGAATTGTTACGAACATCGGATATCGGAAATCGAAGATTGAAATCGATCCAAGAATAAGCTATTCGGAAACTCGAAATGATTCGCCCGATCATTTTATCGGTGAGTTTAACAATTTCATCATGATACGAAATTATCTTGGAAACTCGGATCGCACTCCTATATCCCGCGAATCTGTGTTACACGTTTTGCAAAGAAACTTCCTCCCTTCTCTCCTACGCTCCTGTTCCCTGCCTATCTCTATCTCTATCTCTATTTCTCTTTTCCTAACCTTAGTCTTTCGTGGATGAAGCTTCAATGAAATTCCAGCTTAGTCGTGCAACGGTGCACAAAGTAAAATTACACGAAGCGTCGAACACACGCGAGCACTTAATTCTCTGCCTTCACTCGTAACACGATCTTCGCACCCTCTGCCTATCGACCAGTTACATTGTGCGAGCGTAAAGTTCACGCTGGTCCGCTGGTCGCAAGAAACGTGGGAAACCTGAGCCGACAATTACCGGGCCCCACACGGAGTTTATTTATAAAATTTGCAAACACTTATCGATTGTTTCCCTGGGCCTGGTAGGGCGCGGCGGGGAGGAGAAGCCACCCTCGAAAATTTTGGTCCGCAGCTGTACGATACGATCGAGGCTACGTACCTTCGAACGAGCAGTTTCGATGCTTCCTGCACCCAAGTGCCTTGAATGTTAGTTACCTAATTGTGAGAGTTTGGGTAAGAGAGCGTAAGTTTTTATCGCGTGTTTCATCGATGTTGAATTAGTTTCAAAAGAGTGGTTCTAACGAAACGTTTCCATTTATATCGATTTCTATCGTGATTCTTTTGTTACAGATTTCATGTAAAAAAAAATCTACCATTCCAGATATTTTTGCGTAGAGTATTGTTTGATATTCGTATTACCATTTTCATCACATCATTCTCTCAAGTGACATTATCCACATGTTATCAGAATGGCGTGAAACAACAGGTATTTAATTGTATATATAATCTAAATTCGTAGATGGTAAGTAGTAGTATGCAATTTTTTTAATGTAATTTCAATTTATTTAAATTATACATGTATAGAGCGTTAATAAATTCGTAGGACATTTTTCGAAGCTCGATTTTTTAAAAATCAAAATAAAAATTCGAACAAAAATAAGAGGTAAGTATGTGAGTATAGGAAACGAGTATGTAGAAGATAAGTATATCAAATTCTACAAGATTTTATATGTTACTTCCTTTACGATTATACTTTCCTAATAAAAAATCGAAAATATAGTCGAAAATTTCTGCCAATGGCACAAAATTTTGAGTTATGAAAATCCTGGAAAAATTTCATATACTACTTCTTTTATGATTATGTTCTCCTTGATTATATTACAAAATCTTGAGTTTGGGCAAAAATTTTACTGCCTGAAATCTCGAAATTATATTACAAGAACATAATACATAAAGAGTACGTAAAATTTTTCAGGAATTCAAAGACTTAAAGTTTTCGGATAGTCAGCCAGAATTTTTGATCAAATTTTCGATTTTTGATTAGGAAATCATAATTCTAAAGGAAGTGGCACGTGGAATTTTTAGAAAATCATAACTTTCGAAATTACTTTGTCGAATAATTAAAAAAATAATCAAAAAATAACAACATAAAGGGTAAGTAAAACACCATATTCATGAAATTAATCTAGAAATAAGTAAATTGTTGAAAAAAAATATATATAGGTCCTGAAAATATGGAACGTTTAAATGGTAAGTACACGTAAAGGTAAGTACATAAGGTAAGTATAAAGAATCGAAAGGATTTCTGCATGATACCTCCAATAAGATTATATTCTCCTAATACAAAATCGTAAAATACAATCGAAAATTTCTGTCAAAGGCACAAAATTATGAATTGGGGAAATCTTGGAAAAATTACTTGTGCCACCTTCTTTATAATTATATTCTCCTGTTACAAAATCGAAAAATTCAGTAAATACATTGCTGAAATTTCAATTGTATATTAGGAGAATATAAAACATAAAGAGGTAACACCAGAAATTATTCCACAGAATTCCAAGATTCAAAATTTTCGGATAGCCAGCCAGGATTTTTGTACAATTTGCGATTTTTGATCAGGAAAACATAATTCTACAGAAGGAAACTAGCGGAACTTTAAAAGAAAACTAAATTGGTAATTCCTGGTTAAAATGTTCAAAATTTCATTAAGAGAATATGATGTGTAGGTGGCACTAAAAAATTTCCATCAAAATCAATTCCTCAAAGTTTCTGGCTCGAAATTTCGATTTTTTATTAGGAGAATATGATATATAAAGAGCTGGCACTCGAAATTTTTAACAGATACCAATTTTACAAAGTTTCTGGCCAAAATTCTCGACTTTTCATTAGGAGAATATGATATGCAAAGAGGTGGCACACGAAATTTTAGACAGATAGCAATTTTACAAAGTTTCTGGGCAAAATTCTCGACTTTTCATTAGGAGAATATGATATGCAAAGAGGTGGCACTCCAAATTTTAGAGAGATAGCAATTTTACAAAGTTTCTGGCCAAAATTCTCGACTTTTCATTAGGAGAATATGATATGCAAAGAGGTAGCACTCAAAATTTTATACAGATAGCAATTTTACAAAGTTTCTGGGCAAAATTCTTGACTTTTCATTAGGAGAATATGATATGCAAAGAGGTGGCACTCCAAATTTTAGAGAGATAGCAATTTTACAAAGTTTCTGGCCAAAATTCTCGACTTTTCATTAGGAGAATATGATATGCAAAGAGGTGGCATTCGAAATTTTTGACAGATACCAATTTTACAAAGTTTCTGCCAAAATTCTCGACTTTTCATTAGGAGAATATGATATGCAAAGAGGTGGCGCTCGAAATTTTAGAGAGATAGCAATTTTACAAAGTTTCTGGACAAAATTCTCGACTTTTCATTAGGAGAATATGATATGCAAAGAGGTGGCACTCGAAATTTTTGACAGATACCAATTTTACAAAGTTTCTGGCCAAAATTCTCGACTTTTCATTAGGAGAATATGATATGCAAAGAGGTGGCACTCGAAATTTTAGAGAGATAGCAATTTTACAAAGTTTCTGGCCAAAATTCTCGACTTTTCATTAGGAGAATATGATATGCAAAAAGGTGGCACTCGAAATTTTTGACAGATACCAATTTTACAAAGTTTCTGGCCAAAATTCTCGACTTTTCATTAGGAGAATATGATATGCAAAGAGGTGGCGCTCGAAATTTTAGAGAGATAGCAATTTTACAAAGTTTCTGGACAAAATTCTCGACTTTTCATTAGGAGAATATGATATGCAAAGAGGTGGCACTCGAAATTTTTGACAGATACCAATTTTACAAAGTTTCTGGCCAAAATTCTCGACTTTTCATTAGGAGAATATGATATGCAAAGAGGTGGCACTCGAAATTTTAGAGAGATAGCAATTTTACAAAGTTTCTGGCCAAAATTCTCGACTTTTCATTAGGAGAATATGATATGCAAAGAGGTGGCACTCGAAATTTTAGACACAAACCAATTTTACAGAGTTTCTAAGCAAAATTCTCGACTTTTCATTAGGAGAATATGATATGCAAAGAGGTGGCACTCGAAATTTTTGACAGATACCAATTTTACAAAGTTTCTGGCCAAAATTCTCGACTTTTCATTAGGAGAATATGATATGCAAAGAGGTGGCACTCGAAATTTTAGACAGATAGCAATTTTACAATGTTTCTGGCCAAAATTCTCGACTTTTCATTAGGAGAATATGATATGCAAAGAGGTGGCACTCCAAATTTTAGAGAGATAGCAATTTTACAAAGTTTCTGGCCAAAATTCTCGACTTTTCATTAGGAGAATATGATATGGAAAGAGGTGGCACTCGAAATTTTAGACAGATAGCAATTTTACAAAGTTTCTGGTCAAAATTCTCGACTTTTCATTAGGAGAATATGATATGCAAAGAGGTGGCGCTCGAAATTTTAGAGAGATAGCAATTTTACAAAGTTTCTGGACAAAATTCTCGACTTTTCATTAGGAGAATATGATATGCAAAGAGGTGGCACTCGAAATTTTTGACAGATACCAATTTTACAAAGTTTCTGGCCAAAATTCTCGACTTTTCATTAGGAGAATATGATATGCAAAGAGGTGGCACTCGAAATTTTAGAGAGATAGCAATTTTACAAAGTTTCTGGCCAAAATTCTCGACTTTTCATTAGGAGAATATGATATGCAAAGAGGTGGCACTCGAAATTTTAGACACAAACCAATTTTACAGAGTTTCTAAGCAAAATTCTCGACTTTTCATTAGGAGAATATGATATGCAAAGAGGTGGCACTCGAAATTTTTGACAGATACCAATTTTACAAAGTTTCTGGCCAAAATTCTCGACTTTTCATTAGGAGAATATGATATGCAAAGAGGTGGCACTCGAAATTTTAGACAGATAGCAATTTTACAATGTTTCTGGCCAAAATTCTCGACTTTTCATTAGGAGAATATGATATGCAAAGAGGTGGCACTCGAAATTTTTGACAGATACCAATTTTACAAAGTTTCTGGACAAAATTCTCGACTTTTCATTAGGAGAATATGATATGCAAAGAGGTGGCACTCGAAATTTTAGACACAAACCAATTTTACAGAGTTTCTAAGCAAAATTCTCGACTTTTCATTAGGAGAATATGATATGCAAAGAGGTGGCACTCGAAATTTTTGACAGATACCAATTTTACAAAGTTTCTGGCCAAAATTCTCGACTTTTCATTAGGAGAATATGATATGCAAAGAGGTGGCACTCGAAATTTTAGACAGATAGCAATTTTACAATGTTTCTGGCCAAAATTATCGACTTTTCATTAGGAGAATATGATATGCAAAGAGGTGGCACTCCAAATTTTAGAGAGATAGCAATTTTACAAAGTTTCTGGCCAAAATTCTCGACTTTTCATTAGGAGAATATGATATGGAAAGAGGTGGCACTCGAAATTTTAGACAGATAGCAATTTTACAAAGTTTCTGGTCAAAATTCTCGACTTTTCATTAGGAGAATATGATATGCAAAGAGGTGGCACTCGAAATTTTTGACACAAACCAATTTTACAAAGTTTCTGGCCAAAATTCTCGACTTTTCATTAGGAGAATATGATATGGAAAGAGGTGGCACTCGAAATTTTAGACAGATTGCAATTTTACAAAGTTTCTGGTCAAAATTCTCGACTTTTCATTAGGAGAATATGATATGCAAAGAGGTGGCACTCGAAATTTTTGACACAAACCAATTTTACAGAGTTTCTAAGCAAAATTCTCGACTTTTCATTAGGAGAATATGATATGCAAAGAGGTAGCACTCAAAATTTTATACAGATAGCAATTTTACAAAGTTTCTGGCCAAAATTCTCGACTTTTCATTAGGAGAATATGATATGCAAAGAGGTGGCACTCGAAATTTTAGACAGATACCAATTTTACAAAGTTTCTGGCCAAAATTCTCGACTTTTCATTAGGAGAATATGATATGCAAAGAGGTGGCACTCGAAATTTTTGACAGATACCAATTTTACAAAGTTTCTGGCCAAAATTCTCGACTTTCCATTAGGAGAATATGATATGCAAAGAGGTGGCACACGAAATTTTAGACACAAACCAATTTTACAGAGTTTCTAAGCAAAATTCTCGACTTTTCATTAGGAGAATATGATATGCAAAGAGGTAGCACTCAAAATTTTATACAGATAGCAATTTTACAAAGTTTTTGGCCAAAATTCTCGACTTTTCATTAGGAGAATATGATATGCAAAGAGGTGGCACTCGAAATTTTAGAGAGATAGCAATTTTACAAAGTTTCTGGCCAAAATTCTCGACTTTTCATTAGGAGAATATGATATGCAAAGAGGTGGCACTCGAAATTTTTGACAGATACCAATTTTACAAAGTTCCTGGCCAAAATTCTCGACTTTTCATTAGGAGAATATGATATGCAAAGAGGTGGCACTCGAAATTTTAGAGAGATAGCAATTTTACAAAGTTTCTGGCCAAAATTCTCGACTTTTCATTAGGAGAATATGATATGGAAAGAGGTGCCACTCGAAATTTTAGACAGATAGCAATTTTACAAAGTTTCTGGTCAAAATTCTCGACTTTTCATTAGGAGAATATGATATGCAAAGAGGTGGCACTCGAAATTTTTGACACAAACCAATTTTACAGAGTTTCTAAGCAAAATTCTCGACTTTTCATTAGGAGAATATGATATGCAAAGAGGTGGCACTCCAAATTTTAGAGAGATAGCAATTTTACAAAGTTTCTGGCCAAAATTCTCGACTTTTCATTAGGAGAATATGATATGGAAAGAGGTGGCACTCGAAATTTTAGACAGATAGCAATTTTACAAAGTTTCTGGTCAAAATTCTCGACTTTTCATTAGGAGAATATGATATGCAAAGAGGTGGCACTCGAAATTTTTGACACAAACCAATTTTACAAAGTTTCTGGCCAAAATTCTCGACTTTTCATTAGGAGAATATGATATGGAAAGAGGTGGCACTCGAAATTTTAGACAGATTGCAATTTTACAAAGTTTCTGGTCAAAATTCTCGACTTTTCATTAGGAGAATATGATATGCAAAGAGGTGGCACTCGAAATTTTTGACACAAACCAATTTTACAGAGTTTCTAAGCAAAATTCTCGACTTTTCATTAGGAGAATATGATATGCAAAGAGGTAGCACTCAAAATTTTATACAGATAGCAATTTTACAAAGTTTCTGGCCAAAATTCTCGACTTTTCATTAGGAGAATATGATATGCAAAGAGGTGGCACTCGAAATTTTAGACAGATACCAATTTTACAAAGTTTCTGGCCAAAATTCTCGACTTTTCATTAGGAGAATATGATATGCAAAGAGGTGGCACTCGAAATTTTTGACAGATACCAATTTTACAAAGTTTCTGGCCAAAATTCTCGACTTTCCATT
Source organism: Apis florea (assembly GCF_048593485.1). Lineage (NCBI taxonomy): Eukaryota > Metazoa > Arthropoda > Insecta > Hymenoptera > Apidae > Apis > Apis florea. Next base: position 5,186,685 of record NW_028256746.1, read on the forward strand.
AGGAGAATATGATATGCAAAGAGGTGGCACACGAAATTTTAGACACAAACCAATTTTACAGAGTTTCTAAGCAAAATTCTCGACTTTTCATTAGGAGAATATGATATGCAAAGAGGTAGCACTCAAAATTTTATACAGATAGCAATTTTACAAAGTTTTTGGCCAAAATTCTCGACTTTTCATTAGGAGAATATGATATGCAAAGAGGTGGCTCTCGAAATTTTAGAGAGATAGCAATTTTACAAAGTTTCTGGCCAAAATTCTCGACTTTTCATTAGGAGAATATGATATGCAAAGAGGTGGCACTCGAAATTTTTGACAGATACCAATTTTACAAAGTTCCTGGCCAAAATTCTCGACTTTTCATTAGGAGAATATGATATGCAAAGAGGTGGCACTCGAAATTTTAGAGAGATAGCAATTTTACAAAGTTTCTGGCCAAAATTCTCGACTTTTCATTAGGAGAATATGATATGGAAAGAGGTGGCACTCGAAATTTTAGACAGATAGCAATTTTACAAAGTTTCTGGTCAAAATTCTCGACTTTTCATTAGGAGAATATGATATGCAAAGAGGTGGCACTCGAAATTTTTGACACAAACCAATTTTACAGAGCTTCTAAGCAAAATTCTCGACTTTTCATTAGGAGAATATGATATGCAAAGAGGTGGCACTCCAAATTTTAGAGAGATAGCAATTTTACAAAGTTTCTGGCCAAAATTCTCGACTTTTCATTAGGAGAATATGATATGGAAAGAGGTGGCACTCGAAATTTTAGACAGATAGCAATTTTACAAAGTTTCTGGTCAAAATTCTCGACTTTTCATTAGGAGAATATGATATGCAAAGAGGTGGCACTCGAAATTTTTGACACAAACCAATTTTACAAAGTTTCTGGCCAAAATTCTCGACTTTTCATTAGGAGAATATGATATGGAAAGAGGTGGCACTCGAAATTTTAGACAGATACCAATTTTACAAAGTTTCTGGCCAAAATTCTCGAATTTTCATTAGGAGAATATGATATGCAAAGAGGTGGCACTCGAAATTTTTGACAGATACCAATTTTACAAAGTTTCTGGCCAAAATTCTCGACTTTCCATTAGGAGAATATAATATGCAAAGAGGTGGCACACGAAATTTTAGACACAAACCAATTTTACAGAGTTTCTAAGCAAAATTCTCGACTTTTCATTAGGAAAATATGATATGCAAAGAGGTAGCACTCAAAATTTTATACAGATAGCAATTTTACAAAGTTTTTGGCCAAAATTCTCGACTTTTCATTAGGAGAATATGATATGCAAAGAGGTGGCACTCGACATTTTAGAGAGATAGCAATTTTACAAAGTTTCTGGCCAAAATTCTCGACTTTTCATTAGGAGAATATGATATGCAAAGAGGTGGCACTCGAAATTTTTGACAGATACCAATTTTGCAAAGTTCCTGGCCAAAATTCTCGACTTTTCATTAGGAGAATATGATATGCAAAGAGGTGGCACTCGAAATTATAGAGAGATTGCAATTTTACAAAGTTTCTGGCCAAAATTCTCGACTTTTCATTAGGAGAATATGATATGGAAAGAGGTGGCACTCGAAATTTTAGACAGATAGCAATTTTACAAAGTTTCTGGCCAAAATTCTCGACTTTTCATTAGGAGAATATGATATGGAAAGAGGTGGCACTCGAAATTTTAGACAGATAGCAATTTTACAAAGTTTCTGGCCAAAATTCTCGACTTTTCATTAGGAGAATATGATATGCAAAGAGGTGGCACTCGAAATTTTAGACAGATAGCAATTTTACAATGTTTCTGGCCAAAATTCTCGACTTTTCATTAGGAGAATATGATATGCAAAGAGGTGGCACTCGAAATTTTTGACAGATACCAATTTTACAAAGTTTCTGGACAAAATTCTCGACTTTTCATTAGGAGAATATGATATGCAAAGAGGTGGCACTCGAAATTTTAGACACAAACCAATTTTACAGAGTTTCTAAGCAAAATTCTCGACTTTTCATTAGGAGAATATGATATGCAAAGAGGTGGCACTCGAAATTTTTGACAGATACCAATTTTACAAAGTTTCTGGCCAAAATTCTCGACTTTTCATTAGGAGAATATGATATGCAAAGAGGTGGCACTCGAAATTTTAGACAGATAGCAATTTTACAATGTTTCTGGCCAAAATTATCGACTTTTCATTAGGAGAATATGATATGCAAAGAGGTAGCACTCAAAATTTTATACAAATAGCAATTTTACAAAGTTTCTGGCCAAAATTCTCGACTTTTCATTAGGAGAATATGATATGCAAAGAGGTAGCACTCAAAATTTTATACAAATAGCAATTTTACAAAGTTTCTGGGCAAAATTCTCGACTTTTCATTAGGAGAATATGATATGCAAAGAGGTGGCACTCCAGATTTTAGAGAGATAGCAATTTTACAAAGTTTCTGGCCAAATTTCTCGACTTTTCATTAGGAGAATATGATATGCAAAGAGGTGGCACTCGAAATTTTAGACAGATACCAATTTTACAAAGTTTCTGGCCAAAATTCTCGACTTTTCATTAGGAGAATATGATATGCAAAGAGGTGGCACTCCAAATTTTTGACAGATACCAATTTTACAAAGTTTCTGGCCAAAATTCTCGACTTTTCATTAGGAGAATATGATATGCAAAGAGGTGGCACTCGAAATTTTAGACAGATAGCAATTTTACAAAGTTTCTGGCCAAAATTCTCGACTTTTCATTAGGAGAATATGATATGCAAAGAGGTGGCATTCGATATTTTAGAGCGATAGCAATTTTGCGAAGTTTCTGGCCAAAATTCTCGACTTTTCATTAGGAGAATATGATATGCAAAGAGGTGGCACTCGATATTTTAAAGCGATAGCAATTTTACGAAGTTTCTGGCCAAAATTCTCGACTTTTCATTAGGAGAATATGATATGCAAAGAGGTGGCACTCGAAATTTTAGACAGATAGCAATTTTACAAAGTTTCTGGGCAAAATTCTCGACTTTTCATTAGGAGAATATGATATGGAAAGAGGTGGCACTCGAAATTTTAGACAGATAGCAATTTTACAAAGTTTCTGGGCAAAATTCTCGACTTTTCATTAGGAGAATATGATAAGCAAAGAGGTGGCACTCGAAATTTTAGACACAAACCAATTTTACAGAGTTTCTAAGCAAAATTCTCGACTTTTCATTAGGAAAATATGATATGCAAAGAGGTAGCACTCAAAATTTTATACAGATAGCAATTTTACAAAGTTTCTGGCCAAAATTCTCGACTTTTCATTAGGAGAATATGATATGGAAAGAGGTGGCACTCGAAATTTTAGACAGATAGCAATTTGACAAAGTTTCTGGCCAAAATTCTCGACTTTTCATTAGGAGAATATGATATGCAAAGAGGTGGCACTCGAAATTTTAGACAGATAGCAATTTTACAAAGTTTCTGGCCAAAATTCTCGACTTTTCATTAGGAGAATATGATATGCAAAGAGGTGGCACTCCAAATTTTTCAAAGTTTCTGTCTAAAATTTTCGACTTTTCATTAAGAGAATATGATATGTGAGAAATGGAAGTTTTTGAAAATAGACTTTTAATTTTTTAAAAATTTGCAGTATTGTGCCTTGCAATAGTGATTTGTTGATATCTTTGTGAGGAATTGAAACACTTTATCAATGTGATATGCAAGGAAGACATTTTCAAAATATTTTTATGCATTACTAGACTTCCATGCTATCATGGAATACTTATAAACACGAATAATTTCTGAATAATAGGGCCAACGTTTCAAGAGTATGAGTACGCAATACTTCCCTCGATGTATTTCAGCCAGCCAGTCCAGAAGACTTCAGAAAAAACAGAACTTGTCAAATTCCCAAACCGATATTCCAGAGGTTGCACTTTCCTCACGATTGCAAATCTTTGCGGCATATGTGTCGCTTTGATCTGCCGCGTTTCGAAACCCGACAGTAATTAAAGCAGCCAACAGAATTAGCTTGAAATTCGGGATGTACCTCATGGCCCGAGGCCAGCAGGTCTAATTGACCTATTTTCGCGGTAATAGATCATCAGTCTGGGTTGGGATATCCATTACATGCTGCGAAAAAACAGCTACCGCGAAACCTCGGCTAACTCCGCGATAAGCTTGTTATGAATGCGCTACACCGTTGATTTTCTATTATCGGCTTTACTTAATTTCCAATTAATTGTCTCGTTAACTCGTCTCGATTTCGACAGTACATAGCTTTTCAATCGATTAATTTCTTCTGATCTGTATTTTGATTGAAAAAATTATTTTAAAAAATTAAAAAATTTTGAATTGAAAACTTTTTGATTTGTATTTTAAAATTACACGATCAACGAGAGTCGTCATAGAGATGGATAAGAGGGAATGTAGGATATGTGGAAATCAATAAAATTATTTTAAAAGTTTTCACATTTTTATTCATTTCTTGAAACATAAAAGTTTGTTAGTAACAGAGGGTCGTGATTCTAACGAAACATAATAAACCGAAAGTACGGGCATTCTGTCCGTTTACTCGTAGATAGTCGCAATCCACGACGTTGCATTGCGGTGAGCGTAGATTTCGCCGCTTGGCGAATCGGCGAAATTTATTAAAACTGCCGCCGAGATGGCGATCCTCTTAGCCAAAACGGGATATTGTCTCGGATTGCGTGCGCGTCCTTCCACTCTCCTCTCCTCCTTCTTTCCCCCTTCTTTCCCTCTCGTGGCGCTGAAAAACAAAAGCGTAAACGAATTTCAACCGAGGGCGCATAAATATTCACCGCATTAAGCATCGTACTCACGGATTCGCTTTTAAAAGCCTCTATATTTAATACGCGTAAATCGAGCGAGTTCGTAGAAAGAAAGGGCGTAAGAACATCGGCCATCACCGCTTAAGTCGCGTTGTCGCCTAAAAAAAAAAAAAAAAAAAAAAGAGAAAAGAGAAAGAAAAATTATTAAGCTACCTTACTCCTGGCACGAAACAAGAGAAACGAACGAGGACGACGACGACACGCGTAACAATTCGCTTCGTAGCGAATTATCATCTCAACCACGACACCATTCATCATCAATAGCGTAATCAGCGATCAACGCCATCCAACGCCGGCTCTCGCCATGCGCACGAGTGATCAGCGGTCTAAGCAGACGGTGGAACGAGCAAACCGTCACCCAGGGCGTGCAGCTGGCGTTGACCCCTCTATCGCGAGAGATGTCCTTACGGATTAAGCTTGTTTCTCAAAAGCGCGACGCCGGCGTCGCCGCCGCCGGCCACGAGCGACCAGGAATCATAGGGACGAGCGCAGGAGGAGGCTGGAAATAACCGAGCTGGTTGCCTCGCCGCGCAAGATGACGAAGAAACCGAGCAGGGACCGTTTGATGATACAATCGGGGAAACCTGATACCCTGAGGTCTTAACTGCAGGGGCAGCTACTTCCACAGAGCTGGAATCTCGCGTCCAGCAAATGTATGCGTAAACGGGCATACGTATGGCTCTGTTCGAGATAGAATGAGAGAGAGAGAGAGAGAGACCGTGAATCGGTACTAGATCCGCGATCCCCACGATCGTTATCTGTCGGTTACGGCGCACAGCGTTTCCTTTCGTCGGACACCGGCAGGCCGAGAGCCTTCTTTCGGCTCAGGGGACGCGTCTCTTTGTTCGCGGCTCCCCTGCGGACCACAGTTTCGCGGAAACCTTCTTCCTTTAAGTTTCGTTGTCCCACGCTAACAACAGATTCTCCGTCTCTCCTTTCTCTCTACTGTACGCAGGTGGTCTATGGATTGCTGTTGCCTCGCCATCACGTATCTAACAGCAAATTTATCTCGATCGAGAAAATTTTTGGAGAAGATTTTAATTATTAATCGCTTCTCCAGTTTCTCTTCGATTTCGAGGTATTATTTATACTCGAGGGTTTAATCGTGTTATTAAGGTATATACGTTTCTTCGCGTTGGTCGAGCATTTTTATGCTCGAGTAAAGACAAAGCGGAATTATCTAGCGGAAAAATGCATTGCGCGGAAGGCGTGTCGAAAGGCGAAAGGGTCAAGCGGCTGCTGCAAGGAACGTAACGACCGAAAAGTATTTTCAACCGAGACAATTATCGCGTGAAAGTTTCACCGCCTCCGCCCTTTCCTAGGAATGTCCAACCTCCTTTCTCTTTCTCTTTGAATCTTTGTCCAAACGCAACCCTTTGTCTCACTTCCTCCCGCCACCCCACCAGTTTCTGCCAATTCAGCTTCGTCAGAGTAATTAACACTTTAATTGCTATCGCGTTTCGGGGAACGCTTGCATGCCTGGCCGATTACGTGCGAGAAATGGCCGTGTTTCGTTTAAGGGACGAAAGAAAATTTCATTGCGCTATTGATAATTACACACTGGAAATAATTTATGCCGGGTGGACACGAATAATGTTCCGTAATAATATATATATTTTTATGAAAACACGTCCTCCACTAATGTAATATCACCGTTTGTGAGTTGTTCGGCACAATCATTTGATAATTAAAAAAAAAAAAAAAAAAAAAGGAACGATATAATTATAAAATGGAGTTGACACTTATTAATTAACGTTTGAATGAAAAAAAAAAAAAAGAAAAGAAAAAGAAATATCAAATTGCAAAGATCTTACGCTTATAATAAATAACAACTACTTTTCATAAGTCACTGATTATTCATTGCTTTAAGAGTTAGAGTAAACGAACGTTGTAATTACAAAATGACTCTTATTAATCGTCTTTTCTATAAAAAATATTTGACGATATTATCTCTCTGAAGATCCGTTATTAACGAACATTATCCATTTAATGTAAAAAAAAAAAAAAAAAATATTAAATATCTAACGTTACAATTTTATCTTTCAGATAAAATTTTATTCCATAAATAAATATTATACTTAATATTAATTATCGGGTGATTTTTCCACGAAAATGCATGAAATAACATGATAAATATAAAATATCGCATCTAATTTTACAAATTAACGTTAAAACGACATTTACTCTCGTCCACATCGCCAAGGATCTTCGTTCCTTTCGCGAGGAAAGAAATCAGGAGCCAGAGGAGGACAGGACGATATATAGTAAGGAGAACGAGGCAAGGTTCGAGCACGTTATTTAGCATCAGCGAGACGCTTTAAAGTCGGACAATTATCGCGAGAAACTTTTACTCGCTTTCGCACACCCCAATTTTCTCTCTCGTTTGCCCTTCGCCCCCTTGTCCCGCACCCTCACCTTCCCTACTCCCGTCCTTTACGCCCGCGCCCCCCCTCCCTTCCTGCAAATCTTTGTCAAAGTGCAGCAGCATGCAGCTTCTTTGTCGGCCCCGCGCCGATTCAACTCTTCCGCTCGGTGTGCCGGGGATTATTTCACCTTCCCCAGCTGTGCTCACTCCCACCTCCTCCGCTTTACTTTCGACAAATCTAATTAACAAAGTCGTTTACTTATCTAAATGGATTCTGTACTCGTCCGTTTCGCTCTAGCTTCGCCTTGAGGAATGTAGGATTTCAGCTTTCGCGCCCACCCTCTCTTTCTCTCTCTCTCTCTCTCTCTCACGTCTCGTTGCTCCAGCGCATCCTTGAAATAGGTGATTTCCTGGGAAAATAGGAGAGGATCGACGGTTTAACCCGGATTCGCATTAACGGATGACGTGTTGATACGTCAAAAAAAATGAAATCATACAACGTTGTGTTGAAAACGTCGCTTCGTGTAATTGATTAAATTCGAAATTAAATTTTTGAAAAATTAAAATTAATATTCCGTGCTTGAAAGTCAAAATAATATCGTTTGTCAGTAGAGTAGAGGAAAATTGCAACGTTGAAGTATTATTCGTACACCGGTGAATCTTTGTTGTTTAATGTATGATATATCTTCAACAAATACACAGGGTTCATAGCAATCATTATTTATCGATCGATCTATCTGAATATCTGAAAACATGATTAAAGAGTAAACGTTTTAAAACCAATAATAATAATTAATGCGCGTTATTAAACGGTAAATAAAAAATCGTTACCCACCGTTTATATAATAACAGTTGGGAACAGTTTCGAATGGGTTAACCTATTAAAATTCACCGATTCGTGGAAACGTCAACGGTGTTCTCCCATTTTTCAACGGTTTCGAAGTTCGAGTTCCATCCCTCGTAGCCACGATTCGACGCTTAACTCGTTTCTAAGAAAATTATTCCGAGCCACAACGAAGGTCTACTCGTTCGTTAATTGCGGTTTCTCGAGATTCCAATCTCGGTCGGGAGAGAGATACTGAATGAATTCAAGTCTTCAGATTTCAATGAATTCAATTAATTCAACGCGATGCGCTCCTGCGCTCCCTCTCTCTCTCTCTCTCTCTCTCTCTCTCTTTCTCTGCACAAACATTGCAAGCCCGAGCTCTGCTTAATTTTAATTTATCTCGAGCCGACGATCAAAGACGCATCGCCGTTTCGAGCGCGCGATCTTCGAAAAATCGTATTCATTAAAAAACCGCCTGCATCCGTATGAAAGTTGGCGAGTGTGTAACGCGAGTTTAATAACTCGGCATTATCCCGAAGTGGAAAGAAGGGAGGCGCGTTTAAGGGCGGGTAAATGAACCGGGATGAAAAACTAATTTCCTTCTTTGTCGTTTTTTTTTTTATAGGTACGTTGTTTGCCGGGATACGCGTACTTAGGCCGAGATCACGCCGTATTTCAAAACCTGCCTTTACCCGTTTCACCGACGGTTTTCGAAATTAAACGACAAAGTAGCTGGAACTCGACTTTTACGAGTTCGAAATATTTACAGCTTATGATTCGAGAAATGTATTTCCTTTCCCTCGCCGGTAAACGAAGCTGTCTACGTATCGAAATACGTATACTATCGAAATTTATAGCTACCACATTTTTTTTTTTTTGAATTCATTAATTTTAATTAATCTATTCGTTGCCAAATTATGCCATTTCATTCGACTGTTTCGAATGTTACATTTATCCAAGTCCTGTTACTTCTTCGTGAATGTATATATATATATACATGGACAAACGAATGGGTATATGGAATATTGCGAAAAATTCTCGAGTGTACTTCGCGACAAACTTTCTCAAACTCTTTACTTATTTCGCTTTATTGAAATATTTAATATGTGCCAATTTGGTTTCTTCTTCTTTTTTTTTCCCTTATCGCGGATACGTTGCCAGAACATCACGACTATCTGATGTTCGCTTCTGTGGCGTTCAATCAACTTTTGCCTTATCGATTAAAAATACAATCGTGCACGAATTTATAAATTAGATCGATCGGTGGGATTTTAATACGCGAAATTACGAAATTCCCCCCTCCCCGCGGGAAAAAGCGTTTTTCTCGCCACGAGAACCAGATCCACAGACGCGATGCAACTGCTGTATTTAACCGGTCTGTTTGCGAAACGTTGCCGGCCGGCCATGTATTTGTCGAATCGGCTGATGATTTTGTTTAAACGTGATCGAAGCGAGCGGCCGCCTTTCGCGAAAGCATAAAACGGCCGATATTAATTGATTCCCGGGCGGAGCGAGCATTGTCGTCCTCGCCCGTAAATAAATTAATAACGCGGTCGCGTGTTTACACGGGAGTACAAGCGTCGCTTACAAATTGTACCAATAATGGCCGCGTTCGTTATTACGGTTCTGCCGAATCCATGAAATTCCGCCATTAGTGCCGTCTTTATTTCTGATCCGTAATTTGCTTCCGTTTTTAACCCGGTTTAAACACATACGCTTCGAGGTAATCGCGCTCGAATCCCTTTCACGAATAAACTCCCTATATTTTTCTATGATCGATCGAATAACTTTACACTTGAATAACCTTTCGAAAGATGATCGAATCCATTTATATCGAAACGTTTGAACGTACGACCTCCTATCCTATTGATAAAAGGAACTCTAAAAGGAGCATGCTACGATTACTACGAAATATTTTAACAACGCGATATTCTTCCTCGTTACTTCCAAAATTGCACGATTCGAATCTCCATCGATCCATCGACAGTGGACGACGGATACCAAGGATCTCAGGCCGGATTCCAAGAAACACAGGGACGGAGTGAAGGGGTGGGCATCGATCGTCGCGCATCGAAACGGCCGCCTCGAGAGCACGATGGTTAGCGGGGAGCCACGCATTCGTCATGTTCATTAAATATCGATTGGCCGGACGGCACCGCCGGCACAGAATGACGAGCACGCGGCTCGCCCGTAGCAGCAGGAGCGGATCGCGGCCCCGTGAACCGTTCGCCCTTATCGGAATCGCTACGATAAAATGTGTATATCCGCGCGCATATATGTGTGCGTGTCCCCGGATGAATTATGCCCGTAACGCGTGCTGATGCCACACCTCCCCTTATATACCTGCCGTTCTGTCTGCCGAGCATTATGTTATTCTCACCATCGCGATCGTGTACGTACCAACACGCACGATCGATCCCTCGCGATCAACTTCGCTCGAACGCTCCTCGTTTATTCGAACGAGACAACGTGTAATTTGTCCACGAGAGAACGATTAAGAAAGCGTGGCTGCCATTATTGCATTATATCCTCGATATCCTTATTTTATATTCGCTGCGAGTATTTATTTTTAGAGTAATCGAGAAACGCTACGTTAATTATTTACGCGAAAATTTTTACGATTAAGAGCAGAGATATCGGCAAATTCGATTCTCACGTTTCTCTCCTTGCGATCCTTGGCGGAGACGTGGTATACGAAGCACAGGGTGCACGAGAGCGAGAGGCCGCCTCTGGTTCACGGGGTTGTCTCTATTTTTTTCCACTCCACCCTTTCCCCGCTAGGTATATAATGTACGCGTTAGATGCACGGCTTGCGTTTCGTAGCGGCGTTGTACGCGTGCGGCCACTCGTTCCACGAGTCATAAATAATCTGGAAACATGAATATCACAGGGCACTGCTCGCCACCCCCGCCGCCTCGCACGTGTAATTCCCTTTTCTTTTCTTTTTTTCTTTTCTCTCTCTCTCTCTCTCTCTCTCTCTCTCGCTTCACACGAGAGGTGGTGTAACCGCGCGGAACACGTACGTGTGTAAGCGCGTTTCGGTGGTAATTAGAAGCCTTTCCTTTTCCTTAAAGCGCGTCTCGACCCTTTCGCCTGGTTTCTTTTTTAATATTATACCACTTTGCCATCCTTGGCTGCCTTTCGTGAACTTTTGGTTTTAATCTCTCTCTCTCTCTCTCTCTCTCTCTTCTCGATCAACAACCCCTTGCCTACCCCGAATTCCGCGCTAATTTGCTCGCGGCCCGGGAAAATTAGGTGAAAACTCCTTGACCCGAACGATCAATCACGCGAACCGGTTGCGGTGAGTGGGTTTCCTCTCGATATCTTGTTAGCTCGAGCCTTCTTGCTCGTGAAAATTGGTAAATCGGGGCCATTTAATTTGGAAATTTGATTTGTCCGATTTGCACGTAGAAACGGAGAAACGGTCTACTTCATTTGCTCACGAGTTTCGAGCTGGCGCGAAAGTTTATTCATTTGTGGAACAGTCGAGTCTACGAATCTAGAGAATCTACAGGTTGCATATGATACGAAGCGAAAAGAGCGAAGTTATTACGATATACACGAAAAGTGAAACGGATCTTTATAATCGTGTTCAGAAAAAATTTTAAATTTGAACATTCGTTCTCTCGTGATGTATGATACAATTTCAATGTATGTAACGAATTTCAAAATCAACAAAATACGCCACAAACAATATCGATTTAGAAATAATTGTAAACGTTCCTCGAAATATTTCCTCGTAAAATTTATATCAAATGTAACTTTCATACCCAATTGTCTAAACGTAATAAATTAAATCGGTGCCATGTGGTTTCGATTAATTTTTCGAAATTTTATACGTTTCGTCGAACATCCATAATCGTCCAATTACGAATGAATTAATCCTGCTTCTCGTTCGAGCTTTGTTCGTTTCATCGAAACCCGATTATCCGATTCCTTACACTCGCCACGCGGCAGATCCGTAAAATCGATTTCGAATAATTCCGTACGCGTGACGTGTTAGACGTGTTATTTCTGGCCATTTATCGGCAACCTCGTCTAATGTCAAAAGGCTTGGTAATCGGAAATACGAATCGAATTTTAAAATCGTCCATCCGAAGGAACGTGATCGTTAAACTTGCATATTTCCGGTGTGCATCGATCCATCGAGCGCGCAATAGCCGGGATATTTTCGAGGATGGTTTGATTTATTAAGACGTTGTATTACCCTTCAGATTTATTATCGTCGGAGGAAAAGGAGGACGAGGAAAAGAGGTGGAAAAGATTCCATGGCCCGATATTCAAATAGTCTTGAGATATTTCACGATGTGAAAACAGTTTCAGTAGCTTTCATCGTTTTGATTCTACTTATTGACACACACAAAAGAAAGAAAGAAAAAAAGAAAGAAAGGGAGAGAAAGAGGGTAAGAGAAAAGGGCGAGATGGAAGGAAATGAAAAAGAAGAAAAAGAAGAGCATTTACCATTCACAACGTAATTTCATTTAGCAGGAGCGCCAATCAATATGCATTGATCATTAATAACAAATGCCTTGCTCGGTATTTCTGTTTAAAAGATAGAAAGCCGTCGAATTGAAATGAACGAGTATCCTTCTTTTTTTTTTTTTTGTTTTCCTTTTTGAACGCATTAAAATGTAAAACGAACGGTAGAGAATATTAGAGAAAATCTATCTCTACTATCCTCGAAATACTAATACTATATATAAACATTTCGGAAATAAAAGAATACAATATCCTCGTGCATCAGGAAATAATTGTAGAAATTTAAATTGTCTTGGATTTCCGCGAAAGCTTTCCCATTTCCCTTCGCTGCATCGCTCTTTCACCGGTATCGAGAAAATTGAAAATTTATCACGCTTATATCGTATGCGATCAATGGATGGGATCGGTTACCTCGACTTTTACGAACCATCGATATTGCCAGACGGATCGAGAGATGCTTCTCTCTCCCGAGCACCTTGCTGTATAAGCGAGGTGTTTATGATTGCGAAAAGGTCAGTTACGTGAGAATCTTCATCTTGTTATATACGTTTCTATAATTACCATATCATTATTCCCTATCGTTCGTACCTGTAAATGTACGAGAAAATCTCTCGTTTCGTATCGGATCGGAAAGATAAAAGTCGTAAGAGCATCGTAAAACGAAAACGCATAAAACATTGCACACTCTTCCGTTCGAATAATAATCGAAATATCAAACTCAGTTCAGAATCACATGCATACGTTCGATTAATAATAATAATAATATAACCCGGTCTATCTATCTTTTTAAAGAATATTATTTAAAGATAGAAATTATTATATACTCGAAATAAACGTGTAAAATTTTCCAACTCGCCAGAAATAAGAGAAAAAAAAAAAGAGAGAGAAAGGGATCGAGGGGGACAGAGTTAACCGTGCTTGACCCCGGATGCAAATGTCTCGGAGCGATGAAGCCACCTCCGAGCTCCACCTTGATCGTGTCGCGCATCCCCTCGGAATCGATGCTCGCGCTGCAAATTCACCGCGAGAATAATCGTCCAACTTCTTCTCCACGGCGGGGAAATAGAACGAAGCGAGGGAAAAAAAGCATAAAGGGGAATTCCTCCCTTGGATCGAGGCGGTGGAATAAAGAGGGTCATGTCGGTCATTGGGAATATTTATAAACCAGAGTGTTGGCAGGATCCAAGAGCCACGAGGATGTTTTCATTCCGCGGTAACGGGATTATCCCGCGACTCCTTCGTCTTTTGGAAGCTGTTCTACCCTCCCGACTTTTCTATTCCGGGGTTGATAAAGATCTTGGCAGAAGATCTGGTGGAAACCTTTCTCTCTCTCTCTCTCTCTCTTTCTCTCTCTGGGTCGAGAGTCGATGAAAAAGCTGCGGGTTATCGCGATTAATTCCTTCCTTTCTGGGTAACCGGTTCACCCCGCTTATTGCGTAACGGAATGCGACACGTGATTTTTGCGATCGAGGCGGGCAGTGCCACCTGATTACGGATTTTTGAGAGAAATTATAGATTGTTTAGGGGCCAGAGCGGTTGTACGCTGTTGTACGATCGCGAAGAGATAAAAAAGTAATTTGTTTTGGCGTCGTGTAACGCTGTTTCAGCGCACGCGGCGATACTCCGACGTTAAATGTTACATTATCCCCTTAATTAAGTTGCGTGAGCGCTTCGCGAGATAATGCAAACGCGAGAAAAACTTGATACCGTTTTAACCGCTCCCTCCCTCCTTTCCATTCCAATTCCCCTCTTTCCCCTCGTAACGTTACGTGTAAACGATATTCAGAGAACATTATAAACGCGGATGGTTATTTTTGGTCAGGTTTCGAGTTTCCTCGAATAAATTCGAGGTCTTCCCTCGCCCTCGTTTGCACCCCCTAGTTTCGAGTCCGGGGAGAAGAGGAAGAAGAAGATAAGAGGTTACGTGACGAATCATCGGCTGTGACGATTATACAATTAAAACTAAGCCGCCTAAAAACATTACTGCTATCACGGTAGACAATTTTGTTAAAATATCGTGTGTCGGAGAGAAACACGTAAGGGAAAGAAGTAAGTAAGTACTTCATTCCGCAAGGTCACAAGCCCTTCTTGCCTCTCTTACTCCACTCGTTTCTAGCACCTTGCCAGACGCACTTCACATTCCCGTACTTCGTTCGCATCAACACACAGTCAGACGCATTAGCAAACAATTCACGGTCCAAGTATCTAGAAATACACTTATTACATTACTATTGTTTCCTATTGCGCTGGCTACACCAAAATCTAAAGAACTCGAATTATTTTTGATATTCCTCATTATTCGTATATAATCATCGGTCTATCGTGGTTAATCCTTTCAGTGATTATTTACGTTGTCATCTTTTCCTATATCAATTGCAATTGTTAAATGATCTTTCGTATAACTGAAAATAATAATCGTTCGATACAAATCTTCTAACGTTCCTTTTAACGCTCTAGAATCGAAGTGTTTCCACGAATACCAATTTAACAGCTCCTGCACAATTATATTTCTCGTAAATATCTCCAAATAAGTAATTCCTAGCATCTTCCAACGCAGAAGATTCAGTCGCGTAAGAAGATTTAAAAAAAAAAAAAAGAAAAAAGAAAAGCAGAAAAGAAGAAGATAAAAAGATCCGAATCTACAGGTCCATCGAGGACGATCAATTCCCGACAACAATCCCCCCGAAACGCCACGGTTTCCACGGGTAAAAGAATCACGGAGCCGTGCAGCGCGAAATTATGCTATTGCGGCCGGTCGGACAAATTCGCGTGGTTGTAAGCTCGCATACATGGAAGCCGGATTTTATCCTGAGCGGGAGCCAGGTAGCGAGAGCGTCTCGTGGAAGAAGACTCGTATTAGGCAGTGAAACAAATTGCGCCCCCGACAATCTCCACGGACGATCTATCCTTGGGCCGTTGAGCGGGATAGTCAAGAATCATGTTTCGCCGTGAACAGAGCGGTGCTCTGCCCCCTCCCTCCTCTCCGTGGGAGCGAGAAAGGAAGGTAGACGCGGTATGCAACCAGAACTGGTCCCCTCCGAAGGTCTTCGTCCTTCCTCGACCGCCGAGGAAACTGGGTCGTCCCCTTAATGATCCTTATTAATTGTTCTTACAACGGCTCCGGACGACCGCCTACGGCTAATCCGTGTCGCGCGCGTGCCACCACTTTTTCCTTCACACCTTCGTGCGACGACGCTGTCTGCGATCGATTCGATCGGAGGAAATTTCTCGCGAACACTTTTCAGAATAATCCTTTCGAGAGTTTTATAATTATTAATCTTGTATTAATAATCATATATCACGATCCTTCTGGAACACAGAAGCGCGAATTGAATTTATACATAATAAAAATTTGATAAAATAATTCTTCGAGAGAGTTTGAATTATCGAGTCTCATCGCGTTAGACTCTTTTGGATCGCGAGACGATACTACGTCTTTATAATAATCTCGATTTGTTTCCCGGGGAAGAGGACAAATGGAAGGATTCGGTCGTGAAACAAAATTGACATTTGAACGGAACGTGTCGCGCGAAATGTCGAACCACTGCTAGAGAACTGTTAGAGGGGAGTGATATCAGGGAACGAAATGCTTCTTTTCGAATGGCATTTTCGGTAGTTAACCGGATGAAAAGGCGCGCGTGTACAACTCGCCCCTCTCCTCTTGTCGAAACTCGATTTCGCCGTACCGCAAGCCTCTCCCGGAGCTCTTAAGAGAAAAAGGACCCCTCCCTCTCCATAAACGATGCGAGTTGGCACTTAGGGTTTATTGCCGGAACTTAGGCTCTCTCTCATTGCTATCAACAGGCCTACGGTCCCGGCGTGTGCGTTCGCCTCTCGTATGCAACCTACCGTACGAAACGTGTCGGTTTATGTTCATTTTTATGGTCGCTGATTACCAGGTACGCTAAATAAGTATCGCGTCCGATCGTCCGCTCTGTCGTAACCGGATCGGAACGATCGGGCCACAATGCTCGTCGCTCGATATTCCTCCTCGCACGCCACGTGTACCGGCCACGATACACCACCACGCACGTAATCTATAGTTAGTCGCGGCGGGATAGGAAGGGTGTTGCCGGCGTCCAAGCGCGGAATTTCATCCGTAAAGGACGCTCTCTTCCCTCGAAAATCGGCGGAACAAATTCGCCACGCCGGTCCACGAAAATGGCAGATCTCGTGTGGGTAGGTACTCGAGTACGATTCCCGCCGTTTTCGCTTCCTCTCTCCTTTTTCGCATCGAGGTTTCTCGCGTTATTCACAAATTTTCTCGAATCTCGTCTCGCGGCCATCCTCGTGTCAAACACGTTGGGGTGTTAAGTAATGAAAGAATGGTTGTTACGATCCTTCCTTTCCTTTTTTGTTTATTTTTTACTTTCTCTCTCTCTCTCCTTCCTTCTTCATTCCACGAGTTGTTCAAATGGGAACGTGGTCTTACGTTAGGGAGTGTTCCGATCACGAGAGATAATAAGAACTGTGAGTAATGTCGAGGCCCGCGTTAGCCTCAACATCGATGTGCCTCCCAGCGCCACACGTTTCGATCATAATGCTCGATGTTATCTGGAATCGCGAAAGGTTAACCGAACGCGAAATACCCAGGAATGTATATGTGAAGATTTTTTGACAGTTCTGGAAACGTACGAGATATCGTGTAACAATACTCCGTTATTCAATCCATGCAGATATCCCTTGCGCGTATCGTAATCGCGTACAACCGATCAGAAATATTACGAGTATTCTAAGTTATTATCGTGATTCTCCTTTTCTTTTTTATTTTTCTCATTTTACACGCGCGATCTCTTCTTTTATCGCAGCACGGTCCGTCATTAGGAAATATAATAATATATAATTATGATTTCGTATTTATTATTAACATTACACGATTCGTTAGCTTCGTATATGATTCCACTTTTGAATAATATAATATTTGAATCAATAATTTCCTTCTTGCAATTAAAAGTAATCAGATCTCTTAATCCGATCGTTGTACGATATCTTTCAATTCTTCAATTACTCGCAATCTTTATTCAATAATATTTATAAAAAAAAAAAAAAGGAAAATAATATCGAAATTTTCAATAAGTAATATTTCATTAATAAAAAAAAACTTCTCTATGCAAAACTCGTTATATCTTCATAATACTTTGTAATGTTTCAAAATAAAAAGTAGAATCATTGCCAATTTTAATAACACATCGTATTAATCAAACGGAAGGCCTTCGAATATTCCAATCCATTTAAAAGAAAAAAAAAAAAAAAAAAAAAAGACACTTATAAATACACCTTAATAAATAAGAATTACATTCGAGACAGTCGATTTGCCTCGCGTACGAATGAAAAAAACGAGCGAGACAATGCAGCCTTGGAAGTTTCTCCTCCCGTCACGGCCCTCGATTAATCGCGACTTAATACTTAATCAAACGTGGTACGTGCGTATCCACCTTCGAGATTGAGATACGCTCGCGATCGGTGGCGGCTCCTCGCCGAGAATTCGAAACGAGGAGAGGCCGCGAAACATCCTCGGGGACGATCGGTCTCCGGGATGGAGATATCCCGTAGCCGGCAGTGACGCATAAATCTGCGCTACGCTCGCTATATACGCGCATTTAATTGCAGTGCACCGACGCACCAGGCCAAGGAACCGCCTCGTCGCGCCGACGTCGGTTGCGCTTCCACAAGCGCTCCCCCCCCCCCCACCTCCCTCCGTTCACCCGTCGCTGCCGTTATCCCCGCGTGTCCAGCGGGGCTGCAGAGAGATTCCCCGCTCGATAAAAATGTGACGCGGTCGTGATGGGATAAAATTTATTCGAAAAAAATCCTTCGTTCGAGAGTGGAGCTGTAGGGTTGTGGCGAGGAGGTGGATTCGGCCAAGAATTATGGGGCTTTTTTTCCAGAGTACCTGCCTCTTGCTTGCTTGCTCGAGTGGCGATTACCGGAGTTATTTGTGGAAGGGTCTTAAACGGGGGGAGGGATTATAAATAATGAGTGGAATTGCGGGGAGAGATTGTTCCAAAGGGGCAATTCCCTCTATCCGTGTAACCGAAATTCTCGAGTTTGCTTACGATTCGTAATTCGTCGGGTTATTTCTCTTCAATTTAATCCGCGGGAGGTCGATCGATTATCGAAAATGAATTATGAAGCGGTGACGAGAGTTAGTCGTGCGTCGGAGAGAAGAAATTTTTAATATTGTTTCACTTGTATCGTTTCCGATCATAATTGCGCGATCATAAGCAATTCATAATTGTTTTTCGATATCGCTTTGTATTCATTTTTCAACGACGGTTCCATTATCTTCGAACGAGGTTTTTCTGATTGATATCTCGGGTATCCATCTAACGAAAGTTCCTCGGTCCATAACGCAGAAAGAAAGGTATCGTAATGCTGAGAACGATTCGCAGGATCGTGACGATCCCGGGAACAGCTTCGACTTCCGTCGATTCGCCTCTTTCTTGTCGCACGATTTCGTCGGAATAGGTGCAGTTGGAAAAGGGGGGAGAGGGGACAAGAAAGAAGCGGTCGCGTTGACGACAGTCTTCCCGGAAGTTCGAGGGCTTTCAAAACTTGTCGAATAGTCATTCTCACGGCAGGAAATCGTCTTACGATTGCCCTTATATAAGTAAATAAAAACCGTTCTGGAAGTAATATGACCCACTTGTATCAAGAGTGTTCAAAGTTTCGAGTAATCGAGAAACACGCTAACATGTTTTATATTTTTATGAGCTCGAGAGTATGGATGGAAATTTCATTCGTATTCAGAAATCAGGTTAATAACGTCCCGCGTGTTTTTTTTTTTTTTTTCGAACACGCGCACGCGCGTCTCCTAATTAAACTTCGCACTTCGTTGAATCTCCGCTGCAGCATTATGTGCTAATGTTACGGGGGAGGAGGGATTGGTACGTCGGATGGGCGCGAAGAATACGTAACGCACGCGTAAAAATAAACGAAGATGAATAAATATATTTCATCCGCGACGTGTGCGGACTTATCCAGGAGCAATCTCGTTGGAGTTTGAAATAGACGCGAAAAGGCTCGCGCGAGTATTCCCAAAGGCCTCGTTTTTTAGACGAGAGTCCAGCAATTTCTTCTTACTCGCTCTCCTCCTCCATTCCTTTCTTCCCCCCCCCCCTCCTCCTCTTCTGCTCGCCTACGTGCTTCCTCCTTCTCCTCCTCTTCTTCTTCTTCTTTTTTTCCCCTCTCCTCCCTTTTTTTCAACCGGCTCGTCTTTCAAAGGACCGGGCGCGTCCCGAGGTCGCCGTTAAGGACACGTTTGAAATCGTTGGCGCGAAATGCTCGCGCTCTCCGCATAAATCCTTCCCCTTTGAGATACGAAAGTGGGTTGGCTGTACTCGGGTCGCACCTACCTTTGCAGTCGTAATCTAGGCGCTCTTCGAGTGGAGTGGCCCCCGAGTGAAGTGCGTTTCACTGTATTGTGCACCGGCCGCAAAGTCCGCATCCGCCGTTTCCTTCATCCTCGCGCCGCTGCTCCCCTTCCCACCAACGGCGACCTTCGACCCACGAAACACGGAGTCGAAGCAACGATTTTCCTCGCCCCTTAACGAGCTTCCATTTTTCCGCAGCGAAATCGCTTCGGTGGCCAGTGGACTGTCAAAGTATAATGCGAATGCAGTTCGTTTATTCTAGTTTCCTCTCCTTATTTAGAATCTTGTTTGTTGGAAATCGTTCCTTTTTTTTTTTTTTTTTTAATTTCGTTTAATTGACAGTAATTAATATTAATCATCGTTGGAAATAAGTATTCCAACGATTGAACTTTGATAATTTGGATGTTGAGAAAAATTCGCCATATTATTTGCTTCGTAATAATTTATAATTGTTACGAATAATACGTCACAGATATTTAGACTTGCGACTTATCATTTTTACTAGATTTTTTTTATCTGGATTTTAACCCGTTCCAGACGAGCGTTTACGATCATTCGCGAAATACATCATCCACATTCGGATGGTTACTCTCATCTGTCAAATCGAACTCGCCGCTCGCTCGACGATTTGAAACGAAAGTTTCGTTTATATCTTTCTTCCATGGGGTCTCAAGTGTACAACGATCAACAGAGTTCTAAACGAGTGAGCGCGATTCGTTGGCGGCGGGGAATGTGTCCGGCCGCGATAACCGCGTTGCTTTTCGATGAAAACTTGAAAAGAGCTTTTTCCAGGGGAGAAAGGGGGATCGTCGAATAGGAGGGTGGCTCGTCGAAATGGGTGGTCGAAAGTATTATTGGAGAAGTTGGAGCCCGCCGTACCGATTTCTTACCGAACTCGTATGAAGTCTCGTCTGTTGTGCCCCTCGATCCCCGCTTCTCGCCGCACTTTGTAAAAGATTCGATGCGTATGGGAGTTTAAGTGGCTGCCTCGAGGATGGAACAATGGCAAACAAACACGTGCTTACCTGTGGAACGAAAACATTCCCCCCTCGTAAGAAATGCGAACAATATTTCCGAACGATTCGAATTGCCTGAGAAAAGAAATGCGCTTTCTATCTTCTCTCTCTCTCTCTCTCTCTCTCTCGTTCTGAATGGAGAAACTATTTAACAGGATAAAGTATAAGACGATAAAGTATAAAGCGTACAAGTTGGAATTCGTCCAAAAGATCTGAAAATCGGGTTACATCGTGCCAAAGGTAAAGAATATTTCAGCAACAGTTTCTTGTATCTCTTGTGCAAGCTTTCGTTTGACGTGTATATATATATATATATATATATATATATATATATATATATATATATAGGAACAATGAATGTACACGTGTTCAAAGAAGGAGATAAGAGAGATTCTTAAAGTTTCCGGCCATATCTCGCGAGCAAAGTACCGATATTAATGCAAAAAGGTCGGTAAAGTGTGTGTACACCCGATTACCTTCTTGGCACGGAAAATCGTCGATGCAGCTTCTTCTCTGTACTGCTACGTAGAAGCAAGGTTGCAAGAGAGAGAGAGAGGGGGGGGGGAGAGGAACTGGGTTACGATATCGCTTAATCTACAACCTACAATTCCTCTTCTTCCGCTGTCTTCATTTTACACGTCGTTCCTTCCTCCCCTCTTCCCCCCCTCCCCCTTCTATCTCTCTCTCTCTCTCTCTTTCTCTTTCTCCACTCTTTTCACAATTCTGTCTACTCCGGAGGCATTGTTTCCCCTCTGTTCTCAATTATGAAGGCAAACTGTGCGACAGAAAATCAAGAAACTCGAGCCTGGTTCGGAGTACGAACGATACAAATGCCTTTTCCCTCGTTCAAACAGACACCGTTCCTATTTTCAGCCTCGAAGACGCTTCGTTTACGCTCGGAGAGGGAGGAGAGGAGAGGAGAGGCGAGCAAGTTGTTCCAGATGTCCAAATGATATCGATAATCACGAAAAACGTTAACGATCGATAATTGAACGGGCGAAACACGCGAAAAGTATGCGAATCGATACGATTTCAATCTCGACTCGCATTCCCTGGATCCCTTCTTCCTCTTTCCACGTTTTGCATACTGATTCGGCTCGTTCGTTTTTTTTTTTTTTCGAAGACGCGAGAACCATCGTGAGACAAGCGGTAAACATCGGCGATCCGATGTTTCTTCGAAATCGATCTTCGCTTCCTTTGAACGACGAAACATACGAGAGGAAACTCTTTGGGCTCCGAGAGGTTTCTCTTTGGCGCAGATTAAGACGCCTTAATGGATAACGAAGTTCGTATCGAGGAAACGGGACGTCGATAGTTTTAGTTCGAAAGGATTCACGGAGTGTGTACTTTCTGATCTTTGTCACTGCTTTCTAGAGAGATGACAAAGTGGATGGAACGACAAAACGTTATATAATACGAATCAAACGTGTTTTTCCTTTTTTTTTTTTTTTTTTTTTTACGATATTTCGTAATTTTATTCGACGTATCTCCGTATCACCCCTATAAAATGAAAAAAAAAAAAAAAAAAAAAGAAAAAAAAAATAGCGATATAAAAATACGAGAATAAAATTAAGTTTATTATCTGGCACGATCAGGCAACGGGATGGAACGTTTTCCAGTCCAGAAGAAGGGCTCCCATGAATGTTCGAATTCCCGAAAGGAGAGCAACGACTTTCTTTTTATCGTCCCTCGCCGCTATATCTCAACCGCCGCTACCTTCTCTTTTTCTTTTTCCGTTCTTCTCTCCCCCCCCCCTCCCGCCTTCTCTTTCGCGAAAAAGAGATAAACACGAGAGGGCCGGGATAGATCTTTCCGAAGCCTTACATGAACATCAACAACGAAGCAGAAATAAAAGTAAAAGAGTCGAGGATCCACCTAAACGCGCGCGCCCCCTCCCGAATATAGACTCTTTCCTACCGCCGCGTTCCTACCTCGCCGAACCTTTCTGTCTTTTCTGATCCCTGACTTTTTTTCTAAAGAACCGCCGGTGTATGTGGGGGGCCCTTCCTCGGCCCTGCCCTCGTGTCATTTTGCCTACGTTCAGACACACGCGATACACTTCCCCCCTCCCCCCTCCCTTTCCTTTATCCTTCTCTCCTCGATACTCTCCTTTCTTTGTCCCCTATCTTTCTCGTTCCTTCCGACGATAATTCTTTTCGATATTAATCGTCGAAACTGAAGAATTCTTCTCTCGTTTTCGATGCCTCCTTCTTGGACGACGAATCGCATCCCCTGAAAACTGACGATAATTCTTTCCGATATTGATCCTCGAAACTGAAGAATTCTTCTCTCCTTTTCGATGCCTCCTTTGGACGACGAATCATATCTCCTGAAAACTGCCGTGTTCAGCCACGGTACTTCGTGGCTGTTGGTACAAGGGTTTACGCGTTAAACGAGAAACCAACGGTGGGATTCCTTTGTGGGATGCTTTCGCTTCCGGTACGTCTCTATTACTTCGAGAGTTCCCGATGTAGAGACGGCTAATCGTTCCCTCGCATGCACGGTAATGTAGGGTACAATAACGCTTTTCTTCCGCGTTTCTTTGCCCGCTCTTTCTTCCCGGTTTCTCGAGGGAAGAGCACCACCACCACAGCTGTCTCGATATAAAGAAAAAAAAAAAAAAAAAGAAACGTCTATGCGAAGAACCATCGTTGCCCCCCCTCGCTAGCTACCACTTTTCAATCGTCCTTAACCGTTCCCTCCCTGCCCGTTCTACTGTCTCTTCATCGAGGTAATGCTCGAATAAAAACGATCGAGGAACGAACGAGCGGGAACGTGTACGATCGATCAAACCACCTTTCGATTGATTTATACCATCATATCGCGCACCCTTTTCTCTACATCTATTTCTTTCGATCGATGGCTATTCCATATCTCGCTACTCCCCCGCTGCCGAGGATCTTACTAATTTACGACTATGTAACAGGTTGGTGAATTATACAGGTTTTAAAAAATGTAGAATCGCATTTGAGGAGATTAACTCGACTTATCTTTCTACTAATACCATTCCACCCGATTAAAGATTATTTATGTAGTTTTGGCTTTATTATCGTTTTACTTACACTCGTTTTACCAGGAAATTTCGAATCTACAAAGAATTAATCGAGTATCAATATCTCTTGTAACAATTAAGAATGAAATAACTCTCTAATTTCCATTAAACAAAAATCTGTATTATATGTAGAATTTATTTTATATTTCGAACACGACGGAATGCAAAGATGCGAAGCTTCGATCTCGTTTCCTCGGATCGATATACCACCCCGATAATACACGTCCATAATAAAGCAAACGATCGATCCGAAATTCTTCTTCGACCAATTTTATCAAAATATTTTTCTCGATCATTCGTTCCGTGTATACAATTTTTGAACAAATTGAAATTATTCCACGCGAAAAGTATCGCGGATATCATCGTATCTTCCACTCGAACGAGATTGACGAGAGATTCGATAATTGGCGCGGCGAAACGGCCAGCACCGGTAATCGCCCATCGTGTCAAAGTATCGTAAACGAGCACCGCAGAGTGTCTCTGCGATGCGATTGCGCCCGTGGGAGGGGATCTATCATTTCGATCAAATCTGATGTATTTCACGGGATTAATTAAATTGGCTTATCTTGGGGCAGATAGTGAACGCGTGGGGACGCGTGGAAGAGAATAGGAAAGAGAGAGGGAAAACGGGGAGGAGGCCATCGTGCTCGCGGTGTTCACGATTCATCAAAGTCAGTCGAATGCATTTCGATGCTGATTTGCGGTGAACGTAATCATTCCCTTTATTAAATTCCACTATCATTGGCCGTGGCACGGGCTGCCGCAACTACGACTTGCCTCTTGATTCGGCCGCGTATCGAAACCAATCAGGGAAGCGTCCGGAACGGCGGTTTGCCCTCGAGCATGATTCGAATCGCTATCATCAGAAATTGAGTGCAACGATAATACCCTTGTTAATTCCGTCCCGATCCCCTTTTCCCCGCACACGTCCTCCACGCGCTACATTCGTTATTCGTCTTTTTTCGCAACGCCTGATTTCCTGTTGCCCTTTCGTCAAATTATCCCCGCGTCCCACGCTTGCCGAATTTTAAACCGTTTATATTTCGCGCAACATCGATCTCCCACCTCGCGTGGGACGAAATGTCAATTAATTGACCGTCGTTTAAAAACGTCGCGATGCTTCGAAATAGGACCCCTCGTGAATAAATCACGAAGTCGTCGCTACGTACGTAATACTTGATACGTTTCCTCGCCACCGATCCCTTAAATTTAGAGAGAAAAATTCGTATATAAACGCTCGATTCCGGCCTCGAGAGTTCACCCGCGACCATGGATCATCCGCTCGGTGCGTCGTCCAACCAACCAACTTACGATCCCCGGTTTTCGCCGACGTGAAAAGCGCGAGCACGAGCTTATACGTGGCTTGTTTATAGGACAACCGCGCGTACTTCATACGACGGAACGTAGCGAAGGAGGAGGTTTCGACCCAGAAACCGACCTATATTTTAAGCATGCGGTTTTATCGCCAAGAATACATTAAGCGACACGACCTGTTCCACGGTCGGACGGGGCCCATACGAGCGGGCAAAAACACACAAACAAGCGCGATACACACTGATCATTCAATGGAAATTCAGGCGGACCTTGGCAATATACATGGTAAGTTGGCGCGCTTTATGGCATGGCCGGTGCTACCTGTGTACGCTCGTCGCTTGCGGCCCGGCCACATTTTATCCGACAAAAGGTACGAGACGTCGGTGGAGCCCGGCAACGGCTACAAGAAAACATTTGCATACAAACGAATCACGTTGGTTTTTTGCGCAACGACACACGCCGCGAATTTCAACTGTCGCGCAAATTTCCTCCGATCCCCCACCCCTCCTCCTCCCTCTCTTCCTCCTCACATCGCCGCGGATCTTCCCCTCTGGTCTTGCGCGACTCGATTTGTTCGGCGGCGTGAATTTTGGGCTACTTTCTCCTCTAGCTTAGCTATCTTTTCACGCTTCGTGGTATTTTATTCTTCTTAACATTGTCGAAGAATATTTTGTGAACGCTTCAATCATGTCACGTCGAATCATTTCTGAAACAAACAGCCAATTTCTTCCGTTTGGATCGAAAAGATCCAAAGAGTTTTCGAAATAAATACGATCGCAAAAGTATTTCGATACGTAAATTTTTCGATAAAAAGAGATTTCGTCGACGAATTTCAAATTACGAGAGGAATTCATTGGCCTAATTGGAGAGCGGTATTTTTGCGAGCGTGGTATTAAGTAACCGAGACTGTTATCTTCGAACGATCGAATCAGGGAAGCAACGGGATCCTTTGTAATCGAACAACAAGGCTTGGCGGATGATTACAGACGAGGGCCGGGCCCGGTCTGCCTCGATTCTAACCGAACGACAATGACCCTCTTTGGTCAATGAATGACCATCAGCTGGCGCGGAGTAATCGCCTGTCACCTACAAGCCACGAAGAACTCTCTCTCTCTCTCTATCGGCCGATCGAAACAGAATAGGTCGCGCGATTCAACGCGGATAAGCTTCGACCAAGATCGGCCCACTTGTCCGGCCAATTTTCTTGCACCGTTGAATTACCATAAACTCGCTCCCGGCGACCGAGCAGAAAATAAAACACTCCCCATGAGAAATTCGATTCTCCCCTGAGTTCTCATTCCATTTCCAACCGTGGATTCTTCAAATATGCGCCGTTTCTCTTGTATTCTCTTGTATTAGTTATCACAGTGGTCGATTCGTAAATGTACCACGATTGTTTTGGTTGAAATACGTGTGTCTAGGAGCAGAGATTTTAAGAAGATTAATACTTTAAGATGCTTGATCTCGTGATTATATACAATGTTCCGTGTTTTTTATATTAATCGTAATTTTTGAAAAAGTGAGACGTGAGACGTTTTTAGTTGTTAAAGTGTTCGTTATGTTATGATTATAATTTAAAAATAAAGAACAAGTAATTTAAATGGATTTGAAACGATTTTTCTATTTGCAAATGAACTTTGTGACCCGCGATGCTGTGACCTGAATCTTGAATAGAAAATAGCTATAACATGAAATTTTCAATCTTATTATTTATATGATGTTATTGATACACCCTGCAATATTCATCATCGAGTATTTAGTATTTGAACTGAAAACTTCTTAATATTCCCTATGATTTTTCTATTTAATTATAAATTTCATCGTAACGATAAACTAAATAA
This sequence comes from Apis florea, assembly GCF_048593485.1. Classification (NCBI taxonomy): domain Eukaryota; kingdom Metazoa; phylum Arthropoda; class Insecta; order Hymenoptera; family Apidae; genus Apis; species Apis florea. The sequence goes on from NW_028256746.1 coordinate 5,213,791, forward strand.
TCCATCCAAAATCAGTTAAACACGGATCGTCGAAAGAAACAGCATCTAGAGAGAAACAGAATCGAAGAATAGTCAGACTTTAGATACAATCAATCAAATCAAACGTTACAAAAATTTCCTTCGAACTTTCGCATGGAATTCCACGACAAACCAATAAACCAAAAAAAAAAAAACTCCATCGAAATAACGTAGAACCCAAACCAGTTGCCAATTCCACGGGGATCGCGAGAAGAAACAGCATCTAGAGAGATAGAAATAGAATCTCCGCAATTTGTGCTCGAATGCGGAGCATATACGCGATACGAATGGCGGTCGAATGGAGTCTCCACGTCGACGAAGCTCGAGTCCACGAAAACGATGTAATCCCCCCGCTAGGTCGAAAATAGTCGGTAAGAGAGACGACCACGATCTGCCCGCTATCACGCTAATGTCCTTTGGAGTGTGGTTCTGTGTTCCGTGTGCTGCAAGGAGCCAACTCTCTCCGCGTTATTATTTTTCCTCGGACCCCTTTTAACCGCCCTCTCCGCGCCAACCGAGGAGAGAGAGAAAGACAGCTGCCTTCGAGCCACGGGGTAAAATGATATGTTCCGGTGAGCAACGGCCGTCCAGCTATAAGAGGGCAAAGATAAGACGAGATGGAACCACGGGATTAACTCTATACTCTCTCTCTCTCTCTCTTTTTCCTTACCTCGGCAACGGAACGACAAGAAGAAACGAAGGCTGCTGGAACGCTAATCGTTCTGACCTGTCGCTTCGGGTGGTTATTCGAGAGCACAGGTGTGGTCGCGTTCAGAAATGCTTATGGGCCGCGTTATGAACGCGTTTCGAGGCGATACGGGATAGCCATGGCTACCCCGTGGCTATCGTCTCGTAAGAGGATCGAATCCGTTAATGAAATTAACGCGAGGGTCGCGATATCGTGGGTGTAATCCACGTGGGCTAGTCGTCGTAAATGAAAGCAAGCAACGGGTTGGCAATAACGGGGGTTGTTGGCATGGCGTGGTTGCAACAGTTGAAACTGAGATACCAGATCTTCGTCACGTGGCCGAAGATCGTGCAAAACGATTATCGTCGTTCTCGAGTACAGGAAATAAAGGGATTGCGATTGATAAATGGATAAGACACGCGTGCGATCGAAACGATCGTGTTATGGGATCAGTGAGTGTAACGCGAAACGAAATTCAATTCAAATTGAATTCTAAAATCTTCCTTGCCTTCGTTTCCTTCGCTGCCTCCGGATTTCTACGTCTACCGAGACGTCTGGAACCGAGAAGTCCTTTCTGTCTCTGATGATGGCTCCCCTCGTTTCATCGTCAACAAAGAAAGACGCGGTTGAGGGGGGGATCCATATCTTTAAATCATCGGTCGAAACGTCGTTAATTACGCGACGAACGGAGGTAATCTGGACGATCGCGAATAATTCTCCAGCTAATTCGATCCCGGCGACTAAGATCAGGATCATTACAGGCCGATTAGACCTTAAGGAATTAATTCACCCATTGTCTGCGGGATTTCTATCCGCGCCATAAACCCTTTTCACTCGGAGGGTAGAAACTTGCGCGGCACTCGCGCCATAACGTCGCTTTTCCTATCTACCGCCGCCGCCTCCTTTCACCCTTCCCCGGCTAGATCAGACCCCCGGTTCATTTATTCTCGCCACCCGAGGCTATTGTGATCTCCGCTCGCGTGACCGATTATCACGTCGTCGATCGCTCCCGGGGATCTTAAATCTGCGAATCGCTCGTTTCATTTCTCTTACGCAACTCGGATCCGCTCTTGATTTAACGGCTGATCTTTCGCCGACACCCTAATAATGGAACAATGGGCCTCGATGGACTCCAACAGACGCGTCTTTAAGATTAGATTGGATTTCTAAATGAAACGAAATTTGATCGAGTGGTTGTTCTTGTTTCTCGAGAGATTGGAACGGTGATGCATTGGATGGTTATCCTCTCGAAGAAATTTGAAATTCTTGGAGCATCGTTGTAAGTTGTACCACGGTATAACTATGGATTTTTCGAATCAGTTTTATCAGACGATCAACAAATTTTCGGAAATAATCTAAATCATAAATCGCAATCGTCATTCCGAATTTTGTCCTGACATTCAAATTTCTACGCCCAAAATAATACGAATATCGTAGCTGAGAGAAGTCACGCGTCTCTGTTTAAACGCAAATCAATTTTCTGGAAAGGAAAAATTCATTTCGACGAATTTATACGAGGATCGCTAAAGATTCAAAATGGTGAAATTTTTTTGAAGCGACAATAAAAAAGAAACGAATGGAAACGTCCAACAGTATAATCGAACGCGAAACATCTCTATCACCTTGTTCCAATCTCGATATTTCTATCGGTGTCGATCATCCCCTCGGACAATAGGAAAAGGGCAATATAAGATAATGCCCTGGAATAAAGTCGGTTTCATTGCTCCCCGTTTCGATCTGATAGGTGTAATAGGCTCGTCGAGTGGCTCGAAATCGGGACGGGTTTAAACTCCCTGCGTGGCCTACGAGAGAAATTTAAGACGTCCATTGTTCCTGCCGCTTGAATTTACAAGGGTTGTAAACCGCTTTGAGCTACGACACGTTGCAACGCCACCACCGCCGCCGTTCTGACATCATCCCCATCACGAGCCACGCTTTAATTAATGCGTTCTGTATTTTACACGACAGACCATCAGACGAGGGTAACGTGCTCGATGATCGCGGGACAAGTGCCTCGGTCCTTCGATCTTCCTCCTCCTCCTCCTCCTCGAGGATCCGAGAATCAACGACCGTGACACCTATAAAGAAACGAAAGAGAGAGAACTTGACAATCCCAGACGTATCCTCTCGCGGTCTGCAGCTTTAATTAAGCTAGAATTTAAATTGAAAGTCCAAGTGTATTGTTTAAAAGTGACGTAATGGATCGTTACCTTCTAAAGTGATACTTTTACATGAATTTTAAAGACGTTGCAATTTGTCTCATTAACAAATGTTTTCCTTTTTTTAAAACATAAATAAATCTACGTGATCTAGTTAAATAATTTATAAAATATGCCGTCACTGGATACTCACATGTGAAAAACTTGCCTACAAATATTAATTTGTACATATAACACATTTCCAAAAGAAAAATCTCCGGATCTCCAAAATTATTTTCGCAGATAAATAATATTCTCGTTGGTCTTAAAACGCGACTTCTTCCTTTTTTCACTTTTTCTTACAATATTATTTACACATTACAAATACAATCGAATCCTCTCGTTCCAATGAAAAATACACATTCTACGCGAGAATACATATTCTTCACCCCCAGTTTAAATTCGAATCAAACGCCTCGAATCCAGCCGGAATTCCTCGACAATCGCTCCCGAATTTCTTCGCGAGAAGGAACGGTGGGAGGCATCGCGGGAAGCGACAATAAAACGCGACCTTCACCGAGGTAATCTTCAATTCGAGATCGACGGGAGGGAGGGGGCGGAGAAAAGGACCCTCGAAGGAAGCGCGAGTGGCACGCGTATCCAGGGATATTTGTGACAAGGGGGTGCAAAGTCACGGGCGAGCTGTGTCGAAGGGAGGATCGATCCCCCGAGGCCGATGGAGGAGCCGCATTCCGTGTAAGCGGCCCTCCTTCACGACCACTTTCTCCTCGCGAAATAGCGAAACCCTTCGAAGCGGACAAAGTCGCCCTGCGGGAGATTCACGATCCTTCAAAGTGGCAGAGAGGGAACGACTAATCAACGCGGCCATTGTCCGAATCACGGTTTCAACGGAAATTATTGTTACCCCTGGCGACGTGTTTATCGTCCGTTGGACCGAAGGGATGAGCATTGTTACGAAGCGATTACGAAATTTACGAGGAGTGCAAGGATCTCTTGCGACGATCTTGTTCCACGATTGTGGAAAAATTGAATAATCTTGTGATAAAGGAAAAATTAGAGAGCGAAAAATGATTGAGCAGCATGTGAGATCCGTTGTTTAATCGAGTGATATTCTGTATCGTTCGTGGTATGGATATTGAATGAAAAAAAATTTTGGACCCGTTCCTGTTATTGTTTTACAACAGTTATGAATGGAGAATTACGTTACTTTTTTCTCGCGTCCATTCGCAGCAACCATTTGTTTGACATTTTGACGCGAGGAAAGTTTCAAACTTTAAAAATTCGCTTTAAAAATGGAAATAACGAATTATCGATTCGATAAATACCGTTTATCCTATCCTTTTTTTTTTTTTTTTTTTTTTAATTCTCCTTTAAAATCGGTGAAAATAAAACTGTCTCTTTTTCTTCTATTGCTTTCCTCCGTCCCTCGATCGTGAGCATGCAATTTTCAAGAAGAGAGAAAACGACGAAATCGCGAACGACGTTTCGGCGTTTACATCGTTCGATGTATCGCCAGGATTTTCGTTATTGAGATAACGTGCCAAGGATGGCCACCATTGTTGCCATCCTTGCCGTCCCTTCCTTTTTTCCACGCGTCTGCGCGACGCGACAAAAGCAACAAATCTCCTCTTTGGGAAACAAAGAGAGGTTGAATATGAACCGTTGCGCCACGTTCGCCTATAGGCTCATTGTTCCACGGTCGCGGCACAACAATCTAGAAATTGTACTTTCGCGAAAAACAAGGAAAAGAGGAAAAAGAGGGGGAATAAAAATAGGAAAAGAACAAGTAAGAGTAAAAAGAAAAAGGAAAAAAAAAAAGAGCGAACGTGAAAATAACTCACGTGAAAAAACGATGAAGAATATAAACGAGGGGGGAAGGGAGGGGGCAGGCAGGATACATCGAGTGTAGGCGTAATTATTCTTTAAAGAGGCTGCCCATCGGCTGGAAAAAGCGAGGTCCTCAAACCGTGACGTTTGTTATCGGAATGGCAGGGCACAGGACAACGCGAACCAACCAACGACAATACCGTCGCAAAACTCACCCTCTTCTTTTCCACGCGTCTGTGCAGCACGACAAAAGCGGCACAACCATCCCCTTCTTCACGGCCGCAAAGTGTGCGGAGGAAAGTTACTCTCTCTCTCTCTCTCTCTCGTTTCTCCGTGTCTAGTCGTCTTTTTCTTCGCTTCGATGAGAATTGAAATCCGTATCGACGTAACGATGATTTCACTCTGCGATAAATGGTTCATTATGAGTCTATCCGATTTTTTGTGCGACATTTTCACGATTTAAGACCGTTTGGATTGCCTTGTTCCTGAAATCGATAGGATCTTTATTAAGTAAATCTTATGGGAGAAATTTGTTTTCTTTTTTTTTAAATTAACTTGGGAAGATAGATAGAAGCAGAGAAATTTCCTTTTTGATCAATTTAAAATAGAAATCTCTATCCTACTTTCAATTCGAGCTTGAGACGAATAAACGCAATTTAAGCAGAAAGTAAATTCAAACCGATATAGACGTTCTATCGAATTGATTGCCGTGACTCGATAAAAAAAAATCTTTTGTTTTTATACACGTCTCATTGGTTTCTCGTCCCGCGTGAACAACAACAATAATCAAATATTAAAATATATTGTAAAACGAACGATGCTTTTGATCTTATAGTTTCGATAATCGAATAAACTGAAATAAAAGAAAAAAAAGAAAAGAGAAAAAAAACAATGTTATTATAGACGAAAAATCGGGAAATGTTGCGCACGAGAGGATTAATTACATTTCGCCGCATTGCTTTTAGCACTAAATGTTTCAAAACATGTTACGACGGGGAAAAAAAAAAAAAGAAAAAAAAGAAAAATTCGATTTAAAATATCATATTTTCATTAAATACGCACGAGGCATATTCCAATTTCCAACAAACGTGTTTCAAATCTCTCGTGTGCACGCGTGCAGCACAATTTTTGCTCTGTATGCGAATCGATAAATTCGTCAACTCTCCTCTTCCCCCCAGGCACTTCGTTTCGTTCGCTGGATTTCTTCTCCTAGTGGACAAAAATTAGTTGGCCAGGTCAGAAGCGAACGAGGAACGATGCACGAACGTTTACGAACGTTTGCTCATCTCGGTGGTGATTGCAGGAAAAAAATTCACGGAAAGTGTTTGCCAGGCCGTTTTGAGCGCGCTCGTAAAATCGTCGCACGACCGAATGCAATCAGGCTGGATTAAACGTTGATACTTTCTAGCTACGAGCCAATTCTCTCTCTTTCTCTCTGTCTCTTTCTCTGTGTTCACCCCTTCCCTTTCTCTCTCCCTCTTATTCTTCTCTCCGCTCTTCCTTCTTTCTCGCTGCGGTAAATCTAACGCCACGGCAAGCGAACTGGGTCAACGAGGGTCGCCGACATTTAAACAACGATTCGATTGCGAACGAGATTTTTGAATTGGATATCTCGCGAGTTTGCCCGAAATAACGCCGGTACGCGTTTTCATGCTCGCTTAAGATCGATGTTTGGAAATTTACCATCCATCCTCTTTTTGCTATTCCACCAATCTATAAAAGAATAAACGAGTTTTTTTTAAATTAGACTATCGGATAGAGGAAGAAATCGAAAAATTTTATATACCACGTCCACGTTTCGTGGATTGAAACAAAATGGAAGAAAAAGAAAAAAAAAAAAAAAAGAAGAACGAGGAATATTTAGAAAATTCGCGATAGACGTAGGGAAACACGTGAAACGCGTTGACGTAACGTGAAAGGTTAAAAGTACGGCACGATTATAGAAGAAGTTAGTCGGGTCCAGAAGGAAGAAAGAAAGAACCAACTAAAAATAGCCGGCGGTGCCACATTACGGATCGATTGTTTGAGAAACTGTTGGACGCCGTTGAAATTTCCGCTAAAGTTGGAGCAACCGCTCGATCAACGTCACTCGTCGCACAGTGCGGGAGAAAGAGAAAGAGGGAGGAGGGGAGAGAAGAGGGTTTTAACTTCTCTCTGAAGGGGGTGGCGCAGCGATTACGGTCATTTACAAAAAGGCCGTCGCCGGCGCCAACGTGGATGGAAACAGCGAAATCGCTTCTTTGTTTCACAGGTCTGGGCCACCGATCCCACCTACCTTCCTCCCCCTCTTTAATGCCTTTACGACGTTTCCCATCGAAATCAAACGTTCCCCGCGATCGAGAGTCGGATGATGCAAGATGAAAGACGATGGGGGAGGGGGGAGGGGGGTAAGAGGAAGTCTGACAGAAAAGGCTGGGGAGGGGTTAAAGCAGGTATAGGTAATGTACCAAAATTGCTTTACCGCCGGTCCATTTACGGAGATGAAAAGCACTCTCTGCCAAGTACACCGGTGGCTCCAGCCAGGGTTCACGACAGCCCAGAAGCGTCGTATCCCGCCTCTGCCCTTCTGATGTTGGGTACCGGCGACGTCCAACCCCTCTCAATTTCAGTTTGAAGCCAACCCTTTCACCAATTTGCCGACATCGCCCGCTAGAACTTTCGGCCTAGCATTGTCGCTGACGTCGATACTGTGTAACCTCCTCTTCAATCAACCTAATCACAAACAAATGCGCCCGCTTACCGTCTCTGCATGATCCGGCATTAAATTCTTCTCTCGTATTTAGTAGTAGTAGTAGTAATAGTAAGAATTTCCAACGAGTTTAATTTTCTTTCGTAGCTCGTGCACGAGGGTTGATAATTGGTTGTACGTACAGAAATATCTATACGGTAATAAAGAGGAAATGACAAACTGAACACTGAAATAATAAGATTTAATTTCACAACGTGAAATTTTGTCGTGACAAAGTCGTGAGATTATTTTCTTTTTAAGAATTTTTTTTCAAAATTTCGCAGCAAAAACGACAACACGAATGGAAACGCTTGGCTTGATCCTTAAACAATGATTCCACCGGCGTTTAAATAATGATCGTACGTCGAACGTGCCGAGGGTGATTCGTGGGATCAGGTGCGCTAAAGAAAACTACCCTCAGAAATGGATTGAACCGAATTTCGGAGGGCCTCGAGGTCGATTAGGGTGAAGCCAAACGGGAGATACGAGAGATCTCTCGAGGAGAAGCGGCCGAGGCCATCGACGTCGATTTACCGAACGTCGATTCTATTGCTTGGTCATTTTCCTCGATTTTCTTCCCACTTGACGCCGTGTCTGCCGCCACGGTGAAACAACATTCGACTTCGTATGTTAAACATTTTTCACAAAACTCTTCCCTGTATCATCGAATACACACGTGTTACGAGCTACATATCATATAAAATTTTTTAAATATTTGCATAATCAATCGAAATGAAATCAATTCACGAGACGAGGAATTTTTAAAAAAATTGTTTCTTTTTTTTTTTTTTTTTTTTTTTTAAATATTCAAAAGACTACAACATTTGAACAGCGCGATCTACGTACGTACGTTTCATATAATCAGTTTTCAAATTTACAACGACCGCGTGATGTAAAAGTTGGGACCACGAAACGACCACTAACTTTCGCTGCGCGCGTGGCCGCCTATAATTCACGGACTTTTAGGCGGAAAATGGTCGCAACTTCGGTCGGGCGATTTGTAAATCGGGCACAACTCGACGTTGAACCGCGTTTTCCGTTTGTCGGCGCGAAAACGATCCCAAAAAACGTGTTTTTAGCGCTCCGCCGGACGAGGATGCTGAATGCACCCCGAACAGGATTGTTCCGTGCAAAAGATTTGTACGCGAAGCGTATTTTTTTCCTTTTTTTTTTTTCTTTCTTCCTTTTTTCGTTTTTTTTCATTCTTTCTTTCTTTCCTTTTTTCCCTCCTTTTTTTGTTTTGTTTTGGAAATTAATGGAAACTGGAATTGACAGGTGTCCAATCGTTGTATTTCCATCGCGAACCACTATGTCAGTACCTTTATCGTTATCACAGGTGTTGTGTTTCAATTCTTCTTTTTATGTTTTTTCCATGTTTTTCTCCCTTTCTTGTTTTTTTTTAAATATATATACATATATATTATATTGAATGCGTGAAACGTTAAAAAAAAAAAACAAAAAAACGAATGCACGATATCGATCGGCCTCCGCATATTTTTTTTTTCTTTCCTTTTTTTTTTTTTTTTTTTTCCACCGATTCGACCCCCGATCATTTATTGATGAGCGCTTTTAATTCGGGCATAGAAACCCTGTGCATACAAGCGTCGACGTAATCGAGGATCGATACGCAACACCGACGTGTTTCCCATCTAAATTCCCGCGAGTCCTTGATCCTGTCGGCGCCCGACAACAGTTTCGAAACACCACTATAACTGATGGACTTTTTATTTAATTACGAGCCGAGCACGCATCTGTGTACTCCTTCTTGTTAGCCCGATGCCTGGAAAGTATCGGCGCCATGGGGATTCACCCTTACGTTGTTCCCGACTAATCGGACGTGAGACAATCGACAACTTGCCGCTACGCTTCGTTTTTTTCCCTTCTTTTTCATCTTCCTCCCTTATGTCGCGTTGAGACACCAGACAATTATTAATTTGCTTTTATGACCCGAGAGGAAAACACCTGGTTTCCTCATCTTGCTTAATTGATTCTCTCTCCCTATATATATATATTTTTTATTATTTTATAATTCGTATAAATTTTAATATACGACGATATCGGAAAAGAATTTATGTACCGGGATATTATTATCTCGAATTATGTTCAACATATCTGTGTTAATATATTCAGTTTCGGAGGGTCGATTCAAGGGATTAAAACAAACGTAAAAGTTAATATACGAAAATATCGGTTGGCTAATTTATTAAGTTGCAAGTGATTTGCAAGTTTTACCTTGAAGAAATAAAATTGTCTCGCTCTATCTTCAACTGGCCTTATTCTAATCGCTCGATATTTTATACACCAATTTTTATACTTAATCTTTATCCCTAGATTATTAAAGATCTATTATTAAGGAAAGCTATAAGTAGAAATAGAATGTTCGCAATAAGAAGGAGGAAGAGAGATAATGCGAAATAATGGGAGATTTGATAGATTATAGAAACGCATAACTAGTTGCAACAAGATTCTTCGTGTCGTTTGAGTCGAGAATTGAACCGGTGGAAATGCACGTTCGTAAATGAACGAATAATTCGTGCATCCCTGATCCCGAGGCTGGGGCAGAGAGGCTGAATGAAAGGATCGCTGTTATTCCATGAAATTCAACGTCACTTCGAATATATACCAATAGCAGCCAGCCGACCGCGGACCATCAAATTTAATTTCATAAATGGCTATCGTTGGTAACCAGCGCGGTCATGTTTGGTAGTGGCCGATGGTACATGCAAACAATTGTGTTGAATTATTTGCTCGTATTCTTTCGGCGGGTCGCGATCGATGAACTTTTTGTTTTTTCACGTTAGAAATATTCCATATATTCGGATATTTCTTTATCAACACGAATCAATGGAAAAAGCGAATTCGTTCAAACGGGATTATTTGTATATACGATTATTAAAAATTTTAATTATTTGTAATTACTTTTTTTTTCAATTAAGAATAAAGATTGATTATCACTGTTATATTAATATTGAAAATTTTAAATTTTAAATTGATCTCCCGGAATATTCGGACATATTCTTGAATACTATAACGTATCTGGATGTTCATTGTCCCTTGTCGATTTTTGTTTCTATTCAGTATGCGTGAGTATTTGATTCTCATTCAATAGATACAAATTTTGTTTAATAAATATCTACCATTGTCATCTGTGATTGTATTATTAATGAAGCATCCGTGTTTAATTAAATTGTAGAGATTAAAATTGAAGAATTGTTATACATCGTCTCTTATTTTCATTATTAAAACACGGAACACTCTTCATTGAAAATAAAGATATGAAAATCCTCTCTACAAATGAGAAATATTATTTTACAAATAATAAGAATAATAAGACGAAAAAGTTTCAAAACAATTTAAACCCATTTACCACACGTTTCAATCGAACCTTCGTCGCGATAAAAATTGAACGAGGCTGAAGTAAACTTCAAAGTACGAAATAAAAGTACCGAAAACCAAGATACGAAGATCCTTTCTCTCGAAAGAAAGAAAAGTTTCATCATTCGATTCAAAAATAGAAAAAAAAAAAAAAAAAAAACCGTTCATCCAAATAGTCGGCACGCTTACCTTCTGGAACTCGGGACCAGGACTTCGAGAAAAAAAAGGGAGTAAAAGCAGCGCCGTGTCGCGGCGATCGGAGGCGAGAGTTGGGAGGAGGAGAGGGGCGCAGCTGATCACCGGCTATGAAATTTAATTTCATAAATGGCAATCGGTGGTACACGAATTCATAGTCTGTTTGCTCGTACGCCGTGTGTACAAACAGCGGCGGTATCCGTAATACGTATTACCCGCGGCTATCCCGGCTCGTGGCCGGCTCGCGCGCGCCGCGATTGCGCGCGGCGATCGAAATCACGAGGCCGCCGCGCGCGCGTGGCCTCGTCTTCCCGTCCATCGCTCGATAATTACTTACGCGCGGCAATTAGATAATGGACGAGAGGGATGGGAGGCGAGAGGCGCGCGTATGTGCGGCCGCGCAACGGAGGGAGGAGAGAGGAGGGAAGAGGAGAAAAGGGAGCGCGCGACCGCGATCAATCGTCACGTCAAACGAATCGAATGGTGGGCGCGCGATCGTCGACGTGTCTGGCATTTTTATTCGCCGCGGATGGAAAAAGCCGCAGTCTCGGTTTTCCCCGACAACGACGACGACGACGACGACGACGACGACGCACGCAAACCTCATAAAACGGATAAAAGCCGGCTCCGTCCATGCGTGCTATCGAATGAACCGAATTCTTTTACGTCCCACCGAGCCCGGGGATCGTACTGACTAAGGCCGAACCAAGATTTCCACCCGGATACCGAGCGGAGGAGTTGGACGAGCAACCACCACCGCGGCAGCTTCTTTTATGCTCTGTAACTTTCTGGAAGAGAATTATGTAAAAGCGTTATCGTTTTATTTGAAAAGGGCGAGGGGTGTGTTTGACAAATGTGTGATCATTGAAATCGTATCGATCCTTCTCCAACGTCCGGTTACGTCAGGTTTATTTTCTTCCTTTTTTTTTTTTTTTTCCTTTCTTTTTTTCCGACCAGTCATTGATCGATATCGTACTTATAACTCGTAACGAGTTACCTATACGAAATATCGTTCTTGGTTTGGCTTGATTCTACAGCTAGGGTGTTCACGAGTGATCAATAGAGATGGAGGGTGAAAATTCATCGAATATAGTGCCGTTTTTTCTTTTTTTTTTTTTATTTTTTAGCTGGAGGATATTTTTTTTTCTTTTTTTTCCTTTTTTTTTTTTTTTTTTTTTTAGGGAAGGGAAAAATGGTAGTAAAATACCACGATTTGAAGTATGACGGACAGTTTCGACAAGCGATTAAAATTCGCGATGGCTCGATAACAGAGCCGGTCAACGATCGACGAAACGTTTCGCCCCTCCAACCCCTATCTATGGTTCCGCTCTGTGATTATTTGAATGAACTGAAAATGACTAACGCGCGAGCGGGGGCGTCGAGCGCGCCGCGTCGAAAAGGTGGCCGGGTAAATAAACGAATAAAGGAATTTCTCGATTGACCGGTGAAAAGCACTTCGGTATAATAGTACCGATGAAAATTGCCGGTTTCGTTTGACTTATGAAGCATTAAACCGAGTTTAGAAGGCTTTTGCCTAGGCATCGAGCGCTTTTTTCTAAAAATAAAACCGGTAAATAGGCCTGCGCCTCGTCCCTCGGCAAGAGTTTCCCGGTAACGTTTTCCTTTAATGAGACCATTCACCATTACTACCCCGCTCTTTCCTTCTCTCTCTCTCTCTCTCTCTCTCTCTCTCTCTCTCTCTCTCTCTGATTTCATCCCCTTCCATCCCGCGAGCGTTTCAAGCGCAAAAAACTACGAGCTTCGTGTATGTACGTGTCAATGTTCCGCGCCTGTACATAAAGGACGGGTCTCGTCGTGTCTCGTCGCGGCAAAGGAGGAGGAATAAAAATATTAAATCGCGTACCAGAGTGGAAGAGTAACGTGAACTAACGGGGTCTATTAAAGGAGAATCAACCTGCAGAAAATTGCGGACAGGAGAGGGTGGCTGCTGTCGTAACTAAAATTATCGAGGCTTAGCGACGAGCCGCTTTCCTTCTTCTCTTCTGATCGTTCGTCGAAAAAAAAAAAAAAAAAAAAAAGGCCATATTTCGCGTCTTCCAATCTTTCTCCACTTTCGAGATAAACACAACGGTCGATCAGTACCGTTTCACGAATTGGATGGAACACGTTCGAACGTTTGATAACGTAAGATTTCTTCTTCTTCTTCTTCTTCTTCTTCTTCCTCACCGAGAGAAACTTTTCGCGCGAGGAAAGAAAGAGCACGAAGCACACCGCATTGAGATAGAAAAGTAGAGAGCAACGTAGACTCGTGAATCCGCTCAAATATTTATTGCATTTATTGTATTGTGAGTCGATAAAATGAACGCGCGATGAACGATACGAATAATAGAAATGAAATTTTCGAAGCATATCTCATCATCATCATTATCATGTTATTTTGACTTTTCGATGAATAAGATTCCGGTGGATGTTTTCACATACATAATCTATTTATTTATTTCATGACCATCGATAACGTTGTAATTGTAAGATTAACTGATTCGATGCTTGAAAGCGTTGGTAGTTTTAAATAAACGAGGAGTTTAATTACCATCTCGAAATTATTCGTTTCTATCAAATCGATTCGCAGACGGATGTCAAATGTTTGTTCGAAGATCGTTTCGATCCGTAATTAAAAATCCGCTTAAAAAGGAGAAGGGATACAAAGGCAAGATTGTAGAAATCGTAGGAGAGAAGGGATGAAAAACGACGAGGTAGTGCGTGCTACACATCCCATACCTTCGTGTTACAGGCACCACGGGTACGAATGGTAATTTCAATCTGTAAGGATTATCCGGATAACGGGAGGTAATCGATATTTATATCGAAGCGAGGGTTGGGAGGCGTGGGAGGATCGGCGGAGAAAGGATCCAGCGACAGAAGTGGCGTTCGAGAAACGGGCTTAAGCCGTGGATATTGTGATTCCCGAACCTTTGCGGAAATACTTAAATGCCGGATGTATTGTAACCTTCTTCTCCTCTCTCTGGATTTTTGAAATATCGATGTCTGTCGGCCGGTTTAATCGCGACTTATGAGATGAGTATAGGAAAGGGAGTGGAAAAAAAATTCGTTCCTCCCCTCTTGTTGTTAATAAATATCGAGGAATACGTATTTCCGCTAAATACACCGCTGTCCAATTTACCATCCGTTTCCGCTCCACCCCCGATAGACATTCTTATTTTGTTTGTATAGTCTATGCCTCGCAGAGCTATTGTTTGCTTGGTTACGTGATATTTGCACAGAATCATGGACTCCAATTATATGGGGAAGAGGAAGAACGAAATACGCGAATGAACGTTAGGGTCACGGTTGCCCGCAGGCTTGTTATTTCACTGAAAACCGTTGTATCTCAAGATCTTCGATCGTTAGACAGTCCTGCAGGATTAACCTCTCTCCCTCCTCAAAACTTTGAAACAATATTTGTGAAACGAGCCTTAATAAACGATCGAATCATCCCGCTCGAACATTCCTCCACGGAACAAGTTGACATACTCGTCACCTCGTCATTTCTCTTCGCCTCTTATTTCACACGCACGTTAATCGTCGAAATTTTCGAAAATTCTATTGCCGAAAATTAATTTCTCGATATTTTACGCCTCCTCCAACTAGGAATTTAACGAAAATTCCCCTCCACTACAAATGAACTATTCTTATCTGCCACGAACACGCTTATCAACACGCTTTTCTATATTTCTTCGTCCTCCTCGATTTCTCCACGAATTCTAAATTTTACGGGAACCATCGTGATAGAACACCCCTATAAACTCGCCACCATATTCACGAATATGCCACGTAAAAAAATATTCAATATTTAAATCACGCCTAAAGCAGGACGATATCGATCGACGAATGAAATCGGGAAGAGAATCGGGTCGAAAAGAGGAAACAAAAGAGTTCGATGACTTTATGGTCGTGGCGCGGTGAAAAGTCTATCAACAGACCCTTCTCCTTCAGGAGGACGACGCAGGGAAGGGATGAAGTGGCGCGGGGCGGGCTGAAGGCAGCCGCGGGCGAGACAGCACAGCCACCCCTCCGCAACAAGCGGTATTGACGAAATTGATTGCGGAGGGTGTATAACCGAGCTTCGCTTCGTAGCGCGAAGGGGGAAGAACGAGGAGGGTGGCGCGGCTCACCCTCTACCCGCCGCTAAAACGCAAAAGGGTGAGAAAACATTGTTACTAGCAGTTACTCTTGCGCGGCTCCCTCCCCGCTTCGCAACCCGCCGATTCCACCCTCCTACAGACAGTCTTCCCCGTGCCACGCACGTGTTACACAGCCCCCGGGGATGAGCGGCAGAATTGAACGGATGTAGGAATCAAGGAGGAGAGAGGAACGAGAAGGATTCGAACCCTTAAGGGCACCGAGTCACTCCGCGTCGCGAGTCGAGAGACGGATCGTTTCTTTCTCACCTGCAACCCCTCCCTCCGCAACATCTTTCCACTCCTTTTCTTTTTCTTTTGGTTCTTTTTTTTTTTTTTTTTTTACGATCGTAAGAATATATCTTCGGGTTACGGGGATATATTCGGAATATAGCGAGGTGAAGACGACTCGAGGCGAACGGTTTTCTCGAGGTCGTGGAGGGGAATTATACGCTTGAAGGTCAAAGGATTGGAACAGTCCAAAAGGATCTTGTTGCTCGTAGAATGATGGGATGAAATATTTAATCGATTAATCGATTCGATTCGGTTCTTTGACCCCGGTGCACTATTCTGGATCCGAAGATTCGAATATGGCTCAATTCTATAATTTCGATTATTTTAAGGTTGTATAAAAAGAATGTGTACCATCGATTTTAATATCGATCGATGCATGCCTGGTTGATTAAGAAACAAATGACAAGTTCATTTGTTAATTTAAATCAAATATTGGTTTCTAATTTCCGATCCGAAAATTCGAAAACGCGAGGTGAATTTAATCGTTCGTTATAGTTTGCAGGTGTTATTCGATTTTCATCGGGAACATTTATGAACGGACCGGTAGCGGCGCGTTTATTCCAAACAACGTCATCGTGCTCGATCGAGTATTAACGTAGTGCATCATTAATGCGCGATAATTGAAAAATAAGGTGTGCAGCAGAGCAGCAGGTTTGGTCCAAGTCTGCCTACCTTCAATTACCGTGAAATCACATTTTTCCACCGCTTAATCGTCCGGATCGGTACAATTAGGTCGTGGTGGATACCAGTGACCCATTAAATTTCCGATATACAAGCAACGTTGATGCGGAAAACGGTCCGTTTAATTCATTTCACCGCTGACCTCGTCGAAAACCGTCGACCACTCTCTCACCCCTATCCCCTATATTTATAATATACCAGTTACTTATAGTTTGCTCGAACCGATATCTCTCCAAACGATCATTTTTCTCTGTCGTCTTTACCTTTCCATCCACTTTGTTCTATCGTGTATCCCTCTGTCGCGTTCGTGCAGATTTCCAAGATTCTTGGCGCCCGCTATCGAACAGATTTATTGCAATTCTTCTTCTCTTAAATAAAATTAATCATTCCATATTCGTTATACCAGACGTTCCGTCCAACTCGAGTATTTTAAATTATTATATTATAATACGAAATACGATGGACAAACAATTTTTCAAAAATTGAAACTCGTCGAAATATTTTTAAATTGGAGTAATTGTACTCTTATCATAATTATTACACGATGGCTTCGTTCGTGTAATTTTCTTGAAGAATCGAGATTCCCTCTACATTTTTAATTCTACATCTTAATCGTAAATAATAAACGACCCTTATTGCTGACTATATACACAGAATCAGATTCTCGACGCGACTCAGATTATCGAAGTGCTTCATTTCCACACTTTTCTTCGCCCCTACCAAGAGAAGAGAGAAACGAAGGACAAATTAAGGCGCATCCCCCGATAAAAATAAAGCGAAAATTGTCCACGATTGCCATCGGATAATCCTCGGCCAAAGGGTGGGGTGGGGGAAGCGATTGGCGTTATTTGTCAACGCGCGCCAATCTCGGCGGAACCAAGCAACACAATCATTATCGACGTAAACGTCTCTCCCTCCAAAGAGGATGAAGAAAAGGAAGACAAATTTAGCGGGTTATTTCTTTCTCCGCCGTCGCTCGTTCTCCCCCGCCTCGAACCGAAGAAGGAGCGGGTTCGTGGCGATAATAAAAATTGCGAGACGATCAAAACCTCGAGTGATACAGAAGCAAATTAGCCCCGTTACTCTCGATTCGATCCGTGTGTAATCCGAACCGACCCTTCACCTTCATCGAAAAGTTATTTCAACCGTTCTATCAAGATTTTCTAATCTACTCTCACCACACCGTTCCCCTCCCCTCTCTTTGTTACAATTTCATTACGAAATTACCATGGATCTGGAAATGGAAGCCGTGGTGACGATGACAGAGTGGGTTGGATTTTGCTTCCGATTTGTACTACTGAGGATGTCAAAATGCCGAATATCTTTAAAAGATTTCGATTTTGGAGATTAAAACGAAAGTGTTTGATCTGACAGAAAAATATCGGTAGAGATCTTGTCTGTTAGATTACGAGCAATTGAAGTTTAGATTAGATGAGGCAAGATGGTGGTGTGATGGAGAGTAAGATATTCCATCCCTGTCTAACTTCATTTGACATAAACTTAAATTGCTTGTAACTTAATGAACAAGTTTCAATCGATATTTTTGTATATATATATGAACTTTTCTACTTGCCTTGGCTTCTAGAATCCCTCCAAAGATCTTCCATCAAACGTGTATATACATATTCAATATAGATACAATGGTGGTAGATTTTTAAATTTGGACTTGTTTTCTTTTTACGTGATAAGTTTGTCTAAAAGATCGTTTCGTATCAATTATTGAAAAAAGAGCTTGCCACCGACAAAAATTACCACATATATCCGTAAAATATCCGACTAACACTGTGCACACTCAGAATTTGAAATAATTAATTCCAAAGGAGGAACCGTAAAGATTCGTAAAGTATCATGTCCACCACTTGAGGGTGGCGTGAACCGTGTCTGCTTTACCGTGTAAATCCGTTTCGTCGTCTCAGGGTTTGTCTTGAAAGCGCGGTAAAACTACCATCGCGGAATCTGGCTCGCCGCCGTGGATACAGGAAACACAGCCGGTCTACAAGACCAAAGCCTCGGTCATGGATATTGACATTTCATTAAACGAGATTCCTGAGGAGCATGTGTACGTACGTTCAATTTCCGGCTGCTTGCGAAGCGAAACTGGAACTTGTCAAAATGTATGTTGTATAGTTTGGAACATTGTCTACCGGCGTTTGTTGAATGTTACATCGTGTGCATCGTGCACGGTGAACTCTGGAATATAATTTTCATGGGGTTATTATTATTTTCGATTTTCTTTTTCACTTCTTCGAGTCGTATTATTATTCGGTTTTTTTAGACGATGTTCATTTTTGCCCCAATTCTATCGAGCGGTTGTGTGTCGATAAATCTTTTGAAATCACGAAAATCACGTTGGTGAATATATAGGTAAAATATTTTCATATATTTTATACTTGTGCTTTAACGATTTATACAATATTATATTGTACTAGGTAATTTTTGATTAAAGAATATTAGTTTGAGAGAATAATCAATATTTAAAGTTCCATTTTCATTCCTCTAAATATAACTTTATAATGAAACTTTAAAAACGTTCAGGTTTTAATGCTTCATTTGTTATGAAAGATATTCTTAGTCGAAATTGATTCAAAACACTGAGAAAATATCGAGAAACTTTAAATAGATTTTTCCTCGATAAAAAAGAATTATTTTAAATATATTTTAAAATTTTAAACACAAACTTTTAAAACTTTGTTAATTAAAATCAGAATTTAATATCAATTAAATTTCCTAAGATTTTTACTTGTATAATGCAATACACAATTCGTCAAATGATCGCCAAGCAAAGTATTAGTATTCCAAAAAGAAAAAAAGAAAAAATTCACTTCTCATTTCTAAACTAATCGGAAACTTTTAATTACACGTTCAATCGTCAACGACAACTTTGGTGCGCGAAAAACAAGCTCTTTTTTTTGTGTGTGTGTGTGATTGGAGTTTCACTTTACGCAATTATTATCGAAATGGTTCGGATCAGTGATTCGACAAACGTGTAATCCAGTGCCATATTTTTATAAAACGAACTTTAACGATTAAAAACAAACAAACAAAAAAAAAGAAGAAGAAGAAAAAGAAGGAAAAAAAAAAATAACAAAATCGTAGATTGCCTCGATCGAGGAAAACCGAATGCTTACTTTGTCGCGTTTCCTCGTGAATTTCCAGCGGAAGATCAACGGTTATGAGTTCGGGAAACGGGGATCGTATTAAAGACGAGGGCCCTTCCCTTCCTCGTTATTTATGGGCCGCGATCTATACGTCTGTCTGGAAGCGCGGACCGGCTGGATAACTCGTAGCTCCGATGTTCATGTTGAAAAATCTAGTGAATAAGTAGATGCTAAGCAGTTTCTCGAACTAACTTTAAATGGTGGGGCGCCACGTGAAATATTTGTGTAGTACAACGAAATTTATTTCGGCGGACCGCGGGATAAGGGAGGGATGGCAGCAGATCCTTAAGAACTTTTATCAAAAGTGTTTTACATTTTTTAAACGCTTTTCAACGTGTTTGATTTCTCTCTTTCCCCAGCGAGAAAGATTTCGACGATAAGTTTACGTTTTGTGCCTCATTAAAGTTTCCGTTCCGACCGTAATCGATCTTTGTTGAAATAAAATAATGTTTGAATAGACAATATAAAAATATTTATAAAGCGTTAATTTAAAATGAAACGCTGTTACAATATTTTATTCAATCTTCTTATTATATTTAAATCTCCATTGATCTAATTATGATCTTAATATTAGCATAATTCTCCCGTATAACATCTCTCTTTCTCTCTCTTTTTTTCGATAAGTGGACGTGAACCTTTTACCAAGTTTAAATTTATTTCCAAGCCTGTCTCAGATCATATTCTTTTCATTGCAACACTAAAACTACCTCAATTTCAAACCTCCATCAAAACTCGTTGGAATCACACCATTTTCTTTTTTATCACAAAAGTGTTGTAAGCCACTTTTGCGTTCCGCCATCTATTGTCGAGAAAGAGAAAAACTCGTCGAACGAGAAGAGTAACAATAATGCAGCAGGTGTTTGGAAGGAAACAGTATCCGCGTAAGAAGTTTCGACGCTAAGTTGGCCCTTGCGAAAAACCCTCGATTCCTCGAGGCGCCACCGATATCAGGTGTATACCTGTATTTGTTCGGTATTAAAACTTAAAACTCCACGAGTCGGAGGAGTCTTAAGCCCCGAAACTTTCTGTCTTCCTTCCTGGGTATTTACACGTATTTCAACGTGGCTTTTGTACAACGTACCCCGGTGAACCTCATTCGGCTAGTCAAACAAATTTATCACTTGCCCGACATCCTCCACCGATTTCTATCGAACGATAGAACGTATACACGCGTTAGTTTTCAGGGATGCACACATCGTGCACTCGATTTCCATTGTTTCACGGCTTTTTTCCCCCGTTTCCCAGGTTACATGTTTGTCGCACTCTATCGAATTTTCTACGCGATTAATTGTCAATGCTACGCTCCCTCCTCCTTTTTTTTTTTTTTTTTTTTTTTTAGTCGCGCGAATTTTCGTCCGACTAGGTAGATCAACTGTGCATTCACAAGTTTATCTTTTGTTAGAGAGAGAATTTTTGTTCGAATCTCTGTGACACTATTTCGTTCGTTTTTTTTCGCAGATGTTCAAAAATCGGAAAAAAAAAAAAAAAAATCTCTAGCTTACCATGATATTTCTTCCTTGACGAATAATTCGGAAATATGATAAGAAAGATGATCTAACAACGAAACAAACGATTCGCGTGTTTGATATACGAAGCGTGAAGCGAAGTTCGATAAACTTTCGATAAAATTCCCGGGAGGAAACTTTTTCAAAAACAATTTCCATTACCAAACAATCGATACGAAGTACTCTCGATGATTTTCGAGCAAACCATCGGGATCAGAATATAATCCTGGAAAGGAAGAAATCGAATCGTCGATAAATTATCTATATAACTTTCGATCACTATCCCATTACCGGTATATAGCGGTGGAGGAGGAGGAGGTATCGAGAGAGAGGGAGGAGGGACGACGATGGAGAGGACGATCTTTTCACGAGAAACGTCGGTTTCTCAGCGTGGACCGTTCGTCTTGCGAGAAAGTCTCGCAAGCGATTCGTCGAAAGAGGAGGAGGATGAGGAGGGAGCCGTAAGCGTCGCGCGAAAAGAGAAAACTTTCTTTGGCCGATCCCGAGGAATCTCTCTCCTCCACCATCCCCTTTCTCTCCCTCTCTCTCTCTCTCTCTCTCTCCATCCCTTTTCTCCGTGTTCCACGACAGAGTCCATAAATTTTAGCAATTTCTGGAGTGGTGCTGCCGCTGCCTCCTTCTCTCTACTCTCTCCCACCCCCTATATATATATATATATATACCATTCTCTCTTTCACTCATCGTGGCAGCAGCGGCAGGAATAATAACGTGACGACAGAGCCCAATTGTCCCCTAATGCCGCGAAGTTTCTATTCAGAACATCTTTTTGTGCGTTACTACCGGCGGACGTGGGAGTGAAAGTCGTATCTCGCCACGCTGGCTGGAAGGGCAACCTTGCAATTCAGCCGAGCAACCCGTGGGAGGGTTGCCAACTCCGCTATATGATAATGGACCGACCATGGTATGCCTACTCGATCTATAATACGCCCCCTGTACTGTAGATATATCTACAGATTATGTATGCGCGATATTTAGAAGTTCTTCCCTCCGTGATTCCTCATTTTCTCGTTCGCTCCATTCGCGCGAAAAAAAAAAAAAGAAATGGTCAAATTTTGAATCGAATTTTATGCACTTTTTAAGCATTATGCGAATAACGATAGTAGATGATTCTTACGAAAAAAAGGAACGAATCACTTGGAGTGAAAGACAGTTGTGTAAGTGTAATGTAAGTGTATCTAGTTTCTGGTTTATATACTTACTTTTAAAATTATAAAATTTTCACTCTCGCATAAAATTTCTTCTCATAGATCACGTTCTAATACAAAATCGTAAAACTTATCCGCTTATTTCACATTTCGCATTTCTGAAAGAGAAAAATTAACGATCAATAGTACGACGAATAATATCACGACGTTTCGATATTCCAAGATTATTAAACATGCATTATTTAATTACAATACTTAATATATTCTTTTTTTCGAATAAAGCGTTTTCTATTCCATTCTATCCCAACTGATAACTTGCAAACGTACACGTTGCACAAAAATGCCCACACACTTCTACATCCCCGATATATTTATACCAGTCCCGTACCTGAAACAGTTCATAATAAAATTTTAATGGAAAAGACTAGATAAGGGTGGCAATATCCTTCGCCGAAAATCAGGTGACAGGGTTCCTGATGAGATGGGAGAGGAAGAGGAAGAGTGGACAGTGATCACCTGCCAGGCGCGATGAGCGCCTATAGAAAAAGCAGGCGACACGTGTAATTTTTATCGTCCGCGGTTGAGGGGGAAGCCGCGTGGCGAGATAAACACACCCCCTCCTTCGACGGGATGGACAGGGAGAGACGTGCTACATTTCCGGTGTACGACGACAATTCGACGCGTCCCACCACGCTCCATCCTTTTCATTGTTGTGCGTATCTGTCGGCAACCGGTCGGCTCTGACCGATACGGGAAACATGAAACAGAACGCCGCGGGGTGTCTGGCTCAAAAAGGAAGCCAGTGAATGAAATCTCGGCGGAGCAGAAGACCGAGAAAGCGGGTGGGAAAAGCGTGAGTAGAGCCTAGAGGAGGGGGCTGTCGATCGTACTCCCCCCTATCCCCCACGCGTTCAACTTTAATTGATCAATCAAAGCGAATGAAATATTGGCAACGACCTATTGGCAATTATTTATACACGCGCGGAATGAACAGTTTACTCGAGAAAACTGATTTGTTATTCTATGTATAAACGTTTATCGTGTTAAATAATTCTGGTTGTTTGTAATAATTTATATATATATATATATGTAGGGGATAAAATGAGTGAAATATCTCTCTTCTCGGCAATTCTCTCGCGTGCAACGTATTCTCTATTCTCGAACGCGGATATTGATATTTGACGCAAACATTTGTCAAATATCATTTGGGAATAGGTGAGTAATAAAACATACACGAGTCTTTTGTCTTTTTTCCACCGAAATTTCAGAGCAATTAGAAACCGAGCAGGGATTATTAAAGATAAAATCAAATTATTTCATTTCGAGTTTGGGCAAGAAATCGCACGGGCGATTCCACACGCGAAAAATCCGCTTCGTTTCCGGAGAGAGAGAGAGAGAGAGAGAGAGAGAGAGAGAGAGAGAGAGAGAGAGAGAGAGAGAGAGAGAGAGAGAGAGAGAGAGAGAGAGAGAGAGAGACGGTTGACTGCGGCATCACTTTGCCGCAACGAATTTTCTCCAATTTTTATTGTTCCTCGTGCATCCTTTCGGGAAACACGAAACGGATCATCGCCTCGGGGCGATCCGCGTCGGAAAGGAAACCGGTGAACCGAGATCCGAGATAAAGAGAGAGAAAGAAAAGGAATGTGCGGCGAAAAAAAAAAGGCACGGGAAAGGAGGAATGCTGAAGAGGAGGGGAGGGAACATAATCGGAAATCGAAGCGGCGTTCGCATCCCTAACGAGTCGGCTTTTAATAACCTCGCTCTCGAAAATCAACGAAAATTCGCCGGCCACGCGCATTCCGCCTTTCTCTTCGAACCTACACCCTACCTGCCTCTGCCTACCTTCTTTTTTCCTTCCGCTCTTCGACCTCTATCCGATGCGCGAATATAACGCAAAAAAAAAAAAAAAACGTATCAATGTAATCGTACAAACGTTTCATTGGAATGAAAAAAAAAAAAGAGGAAAAAGAAAGAAAGAAAAATCGAAAGAAAAATCGAAAGATCGATACGGAACGCGGATCACAATATCATACACGAGTCGGCGAACAATCTCGTGGAACAAAGAGGGCTCGGTGGTGCGGCGCATCGATTCACGAGACTCATTGTCGCGCACCTTGATGAACCCTGAACGCGCAGGAAGCGAGAACAAAGCTCCGCGGGTGGTCCAGTTTGAAGTGGAAACCCTTCTGAAGAACGAAACGAAGAACGCCCTTGAAACGATGGGAATGGAGATTTGGAAAGAGAGAGACAGAAAGATGAAACGAAAAGGAAGAGAGAGAAAGTTGGACTACCGAATCAACGTTTATCTCCCCAACGAGTTGGCTTTTAATGGGCTGTTCGAAAACTGTGCGAAATAATCTGAAACCTCCCCGTCCCAGCAGAGGAGAAGCGAGATAGAGACAGGCAGGGGAGAGAAGGTAATACACAATCGGTGACTGTTACGGTGGTAGTAATTGTACCGATGGTTGTGCGGGGTTTAGGAAAGGCAACGAGGGGTTGGCCAAGCCCCAAACGACAATACCTTACGGTTCAGCGCACTCTCGGCTCGGAATCATCGAGTTTGAATCCAACGCGGCGCGTTGATCGTGGACGGTGGTGAATCCAGTTCCGGCCAAACCCTCCGCGGCTCTGTTTAAACTAGACACGTGGCCCCGTTTACGTTCCGAGGGGTGTTGCGCGTGCACCCCGGCCGATCGGTGCACGCGCGAGTGTTCACGTTCGTCCTTTGAAAACCGAAATCAAATACATTTATTTGAGCGGCACGGGATCGTCCCATTGTTCGCCGCTGTCACCCTGGAAGAGATCGCGCGACTTTATTGGCCGTTTAACAATCGAGGAGGGGACAGAAATCGCTCCGGGATTTCATAGCTGACGCTTTCGCGATTAAGGATTTCGAGTCGAAGAGATCATACGCGAGTCACCCCTCTTCAGGCCATCCTGGCTAAGACGTTGGGAACAATTTGTTATTTGTTATTCTCTCGTTTGTCGCGCGACAATTGTTTGACGTTTCGCGAATTGTCGAGATTGGTTCGAGATAGATAGAGAGAAGAAGGTTTGGCAAATTATGAGTGTGGGATAATTTGTTGTAAAAAAAAAAAAAAAAGGAGGAAGAAAGAAACGGAAAAGAAAGGAAAAGGAAAAGGGTCGTGGTTGAAAAGTTAAGAATCCCGCGGAGGTTAAAGTTGCTTTTACGTTAAAAAGAAGATTATACCGGGATTTAATTCCGGCAGAACGGTACACTCGAATTAAACGTCCCGGAAGTCATCGTGGAGAACACTTGAGCACAAGGAGAGACGACCGGCAGTCGTCGTAATTCCGGTATCTAACAAATAAAATACCGGAGAGCCGCGGCCCCTCCTCTCTTTATTCCAACCGGTTGTAAATATGCAAATTGTCGGCACTATCGTCCTTCTTTGTCTAAAGGATCCGGCGCGGCGGCGGTGTGGCTTGGCGGGGGCGGCGGCTCGACCGATGAGATTCAATTTACTTCCACCAAAATGGTGTACGTGATAATACACTTTGGATGCGCGGCTACCCTCCGTTATATTATTGCCTTGGTAATAACGTGACAGTAATTTGTATGCAAAATCATTTCCCTCTGAGGTATTCGCGCGCGTAAACGTTCGCCCCGGTAACTTTTCTTTGTTTGCACACTCCAACTATCGTCCAAACTTGATAAATCGACGATATTCCCGTTTAAGATGCTTTCGTCTCTCCCTCTCTCTCTCTCTCGTTCGCTCGCTCAGCTTGAACACGAGCGTACGACGTTATCGATGCAACGTGGGGGTATAAACGAGACGGGTGAAATCTGGAACGCGAATGGGAAATTACTTGGCAAGCGTGGCGCGCCTCCATCGCGGTTTTTGGTCGCAGTGTTAGGGAAGTGTGCCATCATCATCGGTACGCGAAATTCCGCGATCTAGATTCGTAGTTAATATATATTCGTGGAACGTTTCATCAAATTTACCACTATATATATATATATTTGAAGAAATTGCGTGCAAAAAAGTACACTCGTTCGAATAAATATATAACATAATTCGAAATATTAAGAAGCCTCGAAAGCCTTCTTTGAAATTCCGACCAATTTCGACGATGTTCGACCGATTTTTCCAGTCCAAGTTTTTATCCGGACCATTTGTATCATCTGGTCTGGTAGGAGGAAGAGAGAACTCGCGGTTGCAACTCACGTAATATACCGCTATCATCGGTCTCGGGGCCAAGGAAACAAATGCCGCGAGAAGGAGGCGTGGAAAACAGGAGGAAGGATATAGCGCGGGGAGGAAAATTTATTTCGATCCATCCAATTGTATTTTCCTAAGTGGAGGCTCGTGTGCTCCATCGATAGTTCATCCAGACGAGCTTCCTCCTTATCTCGGTTAACCGAGTGATGGATGTCGATCTCTTTCCAATTCCTATACGCTTTTCCGCGAGGCGGAGGTGGAAGAGGAATGGCGCGGGATGTTGCGCGCGCGTTTCCTCTCGTGCTCGACTCGAAAGGAAGGAAGGAAGGAAGGAAGGAAGGAGGAAGGGCGCAGAAGAGCGGCACAAATAAATCTAACCGTTGGCCGATCCTCCTCATGAAGTCCTTCCTCGACAAGATTCCTCCAGGATCGGGGGAATACATGCAAAAGGGGGAAACCGAATGGAAAAAGTATCCTTCTCGACTATTCTCCCGGGTACTCGCGATAAAAGGTTTCCCTCTATTGCTACTTTTGTGTAATTCCGCCCCGTGTATCCGCGGTTTCTACTTTCAACCAACTATCCTCCAACCACCTATCTCCGTACCGAAAGGAGATTTACGTCCCGAACGTTCTTATTTAAATTGCGATACCAGGGTTTACAGGGGATAACGGGAAGGGAAGGAAGGAATTGTGTATTTTTTGTTTCGCGTTAGCAGTGTGTAACAAAGTTACGCGCACGATCGAGAAATTGAGTACGATTTTGCAAAGGGAGAGTGGTAACCAGTGATCGTGATTGATCGAGGGATGTGAAAAATGTAGTATGCAAGTGCGGGATCAAGGGATAACTCGAAATAGCTCAGGTTGTGTAAAAATCTATATATCGCGCGTTCGTTCACTTTTTTCTTTTCTTGCCCCGATTTTTTTCATTCATTCATTTATTTATTTATTTATTTATTTATTCGCAACGAACGAGGGCATCCAAGAACGGGCCGCAGCAAGAATTGAACGGGGAAAGAGGATATTCTTAAAGAGCGAGAAAGATGTAATAATTTTAGAGCTGATGATAATCATCTAACCGGGTATTTTTTTTCCTTTTTTTTTTTTTTTTTTTTTTTTATCAATTAAAAGTTACCTCATTGACACGGAAAACGTAGTTTTCTCGCACGATGCGCGGCAAAAGTCTCGCAAAATTCCACGTCGGTCGGGTTTGTTTCACGATCTTCAACGAACCGTCAAAGCTCTTTGTGGCACGGTTACCTCGTTTCGAAAAAAGAAAAAGCTGGAAAAAGTTGTTGGAAAAGTCGGGGCGGCTTTCGCGGATAAAAATGTAAATAAATTACGAGATTGTATAAATGAAATTTCACTTTCTCGCGATTTAAACGAGTCACGAATCAAAGTTAGGAAAAAGGAACGAAAGCGACATTTTCATCGCCGTCGTTCCTAGGGACGAGACGAGACGAGACGCTTCCATTGATGACAGAAGCTCTTTGGAAAGGAAACACTCGTTCCATTCCCTAATGCACAACCACACCGCGGCTATTACGCGTAATAACTTCGCGCCACGAGCTATCACCGTATATTTTTGTATATTTTGCAGAGAGAGAGAGAGAGAGAGAGAGAGAGGAACATATAGAGAGAGAAAGAGAGAGAGACAAAGTTCCCCCAGGCGCGATCTCGGGTTATCGGATGAAACTGAATACGCAAAAGCAGCGGTATCAAAAACGCCGGAAACCAGGCGTTACGTGGCGACAAATAAAACGGGCAATTTCAGCGAGACTTCCGCGGGAAAAGTGAAAATGCGGTTTCACTGAATTGTCTCGTGTTCGAAATTAACGTTACCCTCTCTGTAAATCTCGCGTGCGAACGAGCTTTATTATGGTTCAATCTTGCTAGTCTAGCGCGACTATCGCTTTCATCCGATTCCCTTTAAATCGACACAGATTTAAATTATGTGGGTTTCGTTTCAATGCGAACGGAATGTGGGCTTATTTTATATCAACACTGCGATATCCTATACTTATATTCGTTAATTATTCGTCGTAGGATAATTTCCCAATTTCCCAATTTAAACCGCCTTTCATTTTTTACCGCCCATTTACTCGCGCGATCGAATTGAATGAAACAGCGTATCAAGCTGGAATTTTGTTTACACGGATGAAATTTTCACGGTTCCCCGGGTTTATTATAATTTTACCCGGGCTTCTCTATTATTTGAATTGCAAACACGCGAAATCTATCCTTGTCCCTCGACAACGTTGAGCACGAACGGGATTTGAATCGATTCGCTCTTTCAACAGTTGTGTAATAATAATAATAATAATAATTTGCGTGTTTCATCATTCAGATGAAATTATCATCCGAACGAAGTGTTACTAATTAAAGTCGACAAGCAGTTTGTCACAAACAAGGGAGAAAAGCCTTGTTAATTTTGAACTATTCAAGTTCGAATTTGTATCGGAGATCCATCCGGAGATAGAAGCGTGGAGGATCGAACGTTTAGAAAACGATCGAGGCCGCATCGAGATGGGCCCTTCGAGAGGGGAGGGAATAATCTCGTCCAATGGCAATGACGATTCCGCGAGAAGTGGAGTCGGTGGCTTTCCGGAACGGTCACAATTCAAACGGCGAGCACGGCCGAGGAGATATAAATCGAGATGTGCGAAGGAACGAACATGTGCGTGGAGATATCCCCTTCGCGAGGCAGTCGATATTCCCTCGAGATCCGGTTGATCAGCTCTATCCTAGAGGTCGAATACCGTTGCGCGCGGGGGTTGCGTTGTTCGCTGTCCCTCGTGGCCTTTGCGCCCCCTCTTCCTTCGAAACGAAAAATGCGAATGAAAAATGAGAGAGAGAAAAAAGAAAGAGGAAGAAAAAACGAAAAGAAAAGAAGTTGGCGGATGCGACGGTCGAAGTAACGACGAGGAAATTTTTGACTCTGTTGTTCCAATCGTCTCCCAAAAGCGTCATTGGCAATATTGTTGGCAAGAATATGTAATAAGGGGCGACAAGCCTCGAGAGATTCGATTGATCGCTTGTTCTCGGAGAACCCTTGCCAGAGGGTTTGCTAATCGCGTATCTCAGACTTCAATCTCTGGTATAGGCCCATAAAACGCCGGGGGTAGTTTCTCCAACGGTCGAGTGGTTGGATCGCCGATGGGGAGAAATACAAGAAATAATAACCATCGAAACATCCGCATACGATCCCGATATTAACTTTCAATCAGGGGATTTTTTTCAATCAGTCGCGACGTTGCAATCGAAAAGAGAGAGAGAGAGAGAGAGAGAGAGAGAGAGAGGAAATTCTCTGTTCCGGCGTGCGACTCGCAAAGATTGAAAAGGCGGGGAGGAGAATGGAAAGAGACGAGAGAATAGAGGAGGTGAGAAGGAGGAGGAAAAACGACGCGCTTTTGAAATCATACGTAGGAGAGGTGTAGTTTTTCACAAAGGGGCGATGTATCGTTGAAGGAGCGGCTTTTTTTTCCTTTTTCTTTTTTTCACTGCGCGAACACGAGAAATTTAATTCCTCGGATCCTCGGGAATGGGCGATGCTCGAGAGAGATGGCGCGCGTGAGGGGACGCGTGGAATCGAATATGCACGAAGGAGAAAAAAGTGGTGCTAAGTACCGTCTAAAGGATTGTCAATACCCTTGTCCCTTCGCGTGTCCCGACGTGTCTCGTCCCACAGGGAACGTCACTTTGGAACGGCAAGAAGGAGAAAGCGGAGGAAGAAGATCAAAAGCGTCGGGATTCTCGATCCGAGTCTCTCCTCTCGCTAAGTACGTGCGCGAGAGGAGAACGAGGCAGAAACCACGGTAGAAAAGCATCGTCATCGGGAATAAGGAGAGCGTTCGACTCAAAGGGACGATGAAATCTTCGTGTATCTTGTCTCCGTTTCAATTAATCACCGATCTTATATATCGATTTCAACCGTTCGGTTTACGTAGAGACGATGATCGGAGTTCCTGAATTATTTTTCTCGCGATGCAACTGGCGAGAGCACAATTTTATCCGATAATTCGTTCGAAAGCGGTTTATCAACGGAGAAAGAAACAAACAGCGTTAAACGATCAACCCCGACGAATTCCGCGATACACCCCCGTTCGTGTTTCACGAAACGAGCAAACAATTATTATCGTGATCACGATTCTTTCGATAACAACAGGCTTCCGCTGCTTCCACAGATTTAGACGTCGACGAGAAGAGGAGGAGTGGCAACAGGGGAGGGGAGGGGTTGACGAGAAAAATGGAAAGAAAATATCGCGATGAAGGGTGGCACAACCCCTCCGTGCCGATCGATTACCCCCTCGTTTACCTACTACACCCTTTGCCTCCATCGCCTTTCTCCATCGTCGCATTAATGAAAGGACCTTCGGTTATCGTACTCATCTCTCCGCTTTCATCCCCTTTCCTCCTCCTTCGCTCGCTTTCGACCAATCCTCCCCTCCTCCCCGTCAAACGCTATAGATACGAACGCGTAAACAGAATCGGAAGGCGCACAGGTGCGCGGATCCCCGCACAAACGTTCGCACATGCAAGCAAACCCTCTTTTGCTCATCCCCCTCCTCGCGAATCAATGAAGCCGCTGCGCGTGCGCCTGCTATACATCGTTTGCCACAACGATATCGTTTCCTATCGGTTTTAATGCACGACCCTTTCTCACCGAGCGCCTCCTCGACACGCGCGACCATACCAGCGTGATTTCTCGAGGACCACGATTCTACCTCGTCCCATATAATCCATCGATTCTTCTGGCCATCATCTTTCTCGATTTTCCTAGACCCGAAATGATCGATTGCCAGCCGCGTATACACTGCGATGTCCAGTTGTTGCGTGTTGCGGGACCGAGTTGTTTATTGTTACGCAACCGGTGATAAAACCGATTTCTCGCGGTGCCCATGATAAATGATAATAACGAAACGATGATCAACCGATGATTTCCTTTCGATCTTCGAGGCGAAGAGAGTAAATAAGTTTCGTTAAGATAATTGAACGTGTTGAAAATAGCGTTACGATTAAATCTCAATCTCGATCTTCGTCCCATCCGTATTTACTTGTTCGACGTTCAATTTCAAAAATATCTAATTCCAGCCAATTCTAGAAAATTAGTGGTTAAGAACCCTCCTCGTACATGCGTGATACTTACTTACTAATGCCTGGCTGCGGTACTTAAAATTCAATTCGAATAGATTGAAAGCAATTGAGGCATGTCCCTCCCCCAGCTAGCGTCACATCGCTAGTTTCGAGAGACAGGGATTCGAGAATAGCCTGGAAAGAGAAAAAAATGCAATCCCTCGTTTCGCTGAGGGCAAAGAGTAGCAGGAACCGCTCTCTGTTCGAGGCGGTCCGTAATCACGGTCGTGCGGGACACGGGGCCACCTAACGGTCTAATTTAATAATCCGTGGCTGGAGGGCGTAGGGTGGCACGTGTTCGCGTTTATCCACGGAAGTATTCCATCGGATTCGCATGATAGGCAGTGGCCCAGGGCGCGGAGGCGAAACGATCCGTGTCTCGTTCCCCTTTGCCACCGTCCCGGAATCCAAGGCTAAACGAACCGCTACCTTAGACGAAACAATTTCACGTGCTTATTTTCTCCCGTAAATTGACTTGCGCGCTCGCAACTCGTCGCGACGACCAAGCTCGCTGTTCCTTTTTCGTTGTACGAAAGAGAGAGAGAGAGAGAGAGAGAGCACAACGAAAAGGGAAATAGTAACGTCCGTGCAAACGTGCATCTCCATTCGTTCTATTTCCTTGGCGAATCGTGCCGGCAAATTACTCGATCTTTTATACCTCGATTATCGTACCGAGCCATTATTAAACTTCGCGTCGGCTACCCACCGGTCTTCATCTATCTATCTTCCGTTTCGATGAAAAACATTCGGGAATGTAAGAATAGATATTGTTGGAATAGAGTGTAATCGTATCGTGATTCATTCGATTCGATTTTCTATTTCATGCTCGATATTATCGATTCGTTTCGAGTAAACGCACAATATATTGATTATTTTGTACACAAATTGTTGGTATTGATAATAAACATTCTTGTATCGTCACGGGGCGACTAATTAATGCAATTTATCTTCCGATGTTTGAACAACGAATCGAATAAAAGTTCATTCACCCATCTTCTAATAAAGCTAAGGAACGAGTGTAATTATATTCTTTAAACGCGAATGAAGTCATCATACCTCACAATCCTTCCGGTCTATTATTAAGTATTCCTATCCCTTCCCTTGAGGAAAACATCAATTTCTTCAAACGCATTAAACATTCCAATATCCTTCAACAATTTCAATCCCTTCGACTCGATTTCATTCCTCGAAAAAGCAATCGAACACAATTTATTCTCGGCACCGAAGATTCGAACGCTCCGTTAGGCTTCTCGAGGCCTCGAAACGATCGAAACGAGAAGAAATCCTGCACGATCATCGCGCGTAACATCTCTGGAACAGGCTGCAACTTTGTTTGCTCACAGGTACCGATCGTTTTTTGCGCGGAGAAGTTGATCCGTAATAACGGCGCGCGGATAGACCCATTCGGCGATGGGGTAACGGACAATGATGCGTCCTTTGCATGTCGGCATTCGTGTTAAGACTCGGGCCCGGCCAAATGACCAGTCATAAAGGTTATAATGAGCCTGGCCCCGTATGCTTGATCGGTCCATCGTGCACGCGGTTGCCACTCGTCGTCCTTCTCTCTCTCTCTCTCTCCCTCTCTTTCTCTCTTCATCCGTTTCCTGAGAAGAGATCGACCATTCTCGCGTTCACCTCGCCACCCGTCGTCCTCTCTTGTCCTCTTCTCGCCTGATGCGAGTCCATCCGACCTCCTCCTCCTCCTCGTCTCCTTCGATACAAACTCCGGAGGAGCCCAGGTACAGTCGAGATAATCAAAAGGCGCCCCGCATTCGGCGCAACTTCTGGAATTCGCGTCGGTGCATTGTATTCTCGCCATTATCCGCCACGAAAACTTGGCAGAGATGAAACTGCTCTTTCTCTCTCTCTTTCTCTTCCCCAGCGTCTCTCTCCTTCACCGCTCCTTTTACCCTCCCCCATTCCTTTGCCTCCTTCCTCCCTTCTTCTCGTCCTTCTCCAGACTTTCCCCCATTTTTCTCTTTTCGATGCCTCGCGCGTTTCTCTCGAGTAAATAATGAGCCCTTGATGCCAGTTTTAACTCGCTTAAACGATTGATCTGTGTACGCATATCCGAGGAAATTTTTCCTTCGAAGTTTTTGAAGTTTCTTTATGTATAAGATATAATAAGAGGCACGCTACCGAGAACTGTGTTCCACAGTTTCGGCGTAATTGCCGAAACAAAGACTCGATCGATATTCTCCGACAAGGAGGGGTTTAATTCGAAGACTATTATTCTCGACGAGATCCCGACGAACGAGGAACGAACGAGAGGCGTTGGAGAACGCGTCGGTCGCAAGAAGTCTGCGGTTCCGCGACACCACCATCGCGTTTGCGCCACGCACTGTACAGGATGAAGCCGCGAAGGAGAAGGAGGAAGGCGGCGAGGGCAGGGGAGAGACAAACGAGGAGAGGCACGAGAAGAGGGACGAAGAGAAGGAAGAAAGAGAGAGAGAGAGAGAGAGGCCAGTCGTCCCATGGCGTGCGATCTACGGAACGTTCTCCATTTTTTTCTCTTCGCTTTTCATTCCTGCCCCTTCCCTTCCAACTATTCTCCCTTTACCCCCTCTCCTCGTCGACACACTGGGTGCACGCGTGTACGTACGCTTCCTCCATCCTCTCCCCTCTCCTCCTTCTACCTGTCGTCCATTCTTTTGTCGAATCTCCGCTCGCTTTTTCGGCCCACGAAACACATGGAGGATGGACGGTGGTGTTGGTCGTGCGATGGCGACGCAGGTGGAGGTGGCGAACGACCCCTTCTTTTTTACCCTGTTTACCCATTCTTCCCTCTCTCCTCGAAGCGACGAAAGGAAGAGGAACGCCGCGGAATTACAGCGAGCGCAAAGTCGCGGCTAATGAAGTCGCAATTCAAGCATTTTACCATCGGCCGATTCCACGACCGAGGCAGGATCGAGGAGGAGGGAGGAAGAGGGTCGGTCGGAGACTGGTCCGTGAAGGCAGATTTATTTGGAGGGGCCAGTGCCGACCCCTTTTGTATCGGCATACGCTTAACGCGGGACCCAAGCCTAACGTCCCGCTTTGGTTTAGCTTTCGCGTGTCTCGCGATAGACGAAAGTAGCGTGGAAAGCTTAATCTTTCTTCTCGCGTCGAGAACAGCAAGATATCTCGTCAACGATGTTTCGATCGAAACGATAAATTTGATTTGATTTAGCATTCGAATTTGATAACTGGGTTATTTCTATCAATCATTGTACTAAGACCATCTAATAATACTTTTTCATCGATATTCATATTAACAACGAGAATGAAACTGTAAATCATCGCGAGCAAAATTGATCTCAATTCGATCGCTGAGAAAAAACGCGAAGAAAAACTTTACATATTTAACGATTTCTCGAGGAACTACAATGATGGACACGTGTTATTAATCCGTGGTAAATATTTAGAACAGATGGGATGAATGGTTGGAGGGGAAGGAGTTTGAAGGATACACTATCGTTTAAAAAAGATCCAAGAAGCAAATGCATCTCCTCTCCTCCATCGACGTATCCTAGGTGTCGCGTTAAACGAAACACCCCGTCGTACTTCGTAAATAGGAAACGGCCGACCCACTTTCCCGATGGTTCAGCTTTAAACCGCTTTAAAGGACGCGATCTTCGATCGATCGTAAAAAGCGCGTGATCGTAGTCCTCGAGCACGCGTTTGATCGTGGAAAATATCCATGGCTGTGAATACCGTGGCGAACGCCTGTTGAGGACGCTTCCGTTTACGTGGCAAAGTCGTAAAAAGGAGGCCAAGCATCCGTGCGACGCGCCAATCCTGCACGAGCTGTTTTGCGAATATAATCGGTGTTCCCTCTCGATCGTAACCAAGTTTGTAACGCCCGGGAACGACATCGGTGTCCCGTTCAATTAATGCGCCAACTTTCCCATCGATCGTGAGATACGAGACCGATCGAATAGATATCGCTTGCAAATTCCCTTCCCTCGCTTTTCCGAACGCTTCAACTTTGAGAACATCGTGAATCCTCCTGCGTTATTTGCATCCTACGATTTTTCTTTTTTCCTCTCTTCTCCCCGAGTTTTCCAACGACGAGATTTTAAGAAGATTTTCCTGCTTCATTTCTCGTGGCAAATATACTCACTATACTCGTTTAATTATTTAGTTCAGTGTATGATATTTTTCTCCGTGGGTGGAATACCGTGCCCTACGATTTTTCTTTCTTCGGCGTCTCTCTTCTCCTCAACTTTTCCAACGATGAGATTTTAAGAAGATTTTTCTGCTTCATTTCTCGTGGCACATACGATAACGAATATTCGCTATACTCGTTTAATTACTCTAAAGTTCAGTGTGTTATGTTTTTCTCCGTGGATAGAATACCGTGCCCTACGATTTTACTTTCTTCGGCGTCTCTCTTCTCCTCAACTTTTCCAACGATGAGATTTTAAGAAGATTTTTCTGCTTCATTTCTCGTGGCAAATACGAATACTCACTATACTCGTTTAATTATTCAGTTCAGTGTGTTATATTTTTCCCCGTGGGTAGAATATTCATGCCGTAAATATTTATTCGCCATCCCGAATCGGATTAATGGAATAAAAGATAATTCGTGGAAATTATACGTGGAAGCTACGTCGTATACGCAGCGGCGACGAGGGACATACCTTCCGCATACCTTCGAGGAACGAAGTGATCTCGAGCGAGAGACGTGCGCCACTTAAACAACCATGTTCTTAAGTCACGTTTGGCCTTCGCCGGTGTGCGTGTACACGTGTAAACGCGCCCGTTTATTGTCCTGCCGGGCGTTGTTACGAACTACGCAACAAGGCTTCGGTTTATAGCAGCCGAGGGATGTTTTCTCCCCTCTCGTCATACACAGCTACCTCCTACCTTTCGTTCGTTCGAGTCGTCCCTTCGATATCGACCGTACTACGGCCGTACAGGCTTTGATTAATTATATATCGATGCTCGAACGGAAATACCGAATACGAATGCCTCTTCGAATGTGATTGTTGCCCGCTGATTGTTCGCGTAAGAAACAAGTTTACACTGTATCGTGTATTACGTGTTCGTTATTTACTCCAAACGTTGCTACGTTAAAGTGATTATTATTGTCATTGGTGAATGTGATATTGCGGGAAGGAAGGAATTTATCAGGAATATTTTCTCATTTTTGTTTGAGAATACGATAAAAATTTTTGTACGAATATTTGCATACGTTCATATTGCGATTTATACGTATTGTTATTACGTTAAAACGTCTTAATTTAAAGATTTTTTTTTCTCGTGATATATCTTTCTTAGAAGAAATTGAAATTTAGATTGTTTCTAAATTCCTATTTTCTCTTTTCTTTATATATAGAAATTAAAGTTTAAAATTGTATCGGCTGCGTTAAAATTTCATCAGAAGCGAACATTCATCCTGTGTATTTCGTCTAAAGGTAAAGATTTGAAAAGAGATTTTTCTCCTTGCCCCATCTTCTCTACTTCTTAATACCGCGTCGTTTTAAAAATAGACGAACGAGAAGGAATAGTAGCAGCATAATTAAGGTCGTCGCGTTTCTATCAATTAAGCACCGTTCTCTCGAACCAGACACGAAGAAGAAGAAGAAGTACCCAGTGACAAACGTTCGCTTCCTCGTGCGGAGGAAGTCGTTGTCGGAAATAAACGGGTGAGAAATTTTTTCGCGGCTCGAAAGAACGTTCTCTCGAGTAGTCGATATTTTTAGGATCCGACTTCTGGATCGATTAATCATTTACGCGATAGAAAAAAAAACCGTACACCGTTTTGGCCGCGGTAAAATATGTAACGGATGCGCATAAGTTGAGGCGTCGCTCGTTCACCCTTTTTCATCGTATAAATAATGTCGAGACGGGAGGAAGAAGAGGCGTGTACGCGCAAGAAAACCGTGGACCACTGGCTGCGACTGACGCGCCTTGTGTGTTCCCCGTTACGTGCTCTCCTCTGGAAATTGAAATCTATACTTTACATCTACTCTGAAAGGAATCTATCGATCGTCTTGCTCGTCGCTATAATTCCGTGAAGCAAGCAAAGATGAAGGCACAAAAATTTGGTACAAAGGCTGCCCCCTCGAATCGATTCGATTTTCGTTCGTAAAAATTTAAAATATAATATATACGAGTTTGATCAATTAGAGCAGAAATAGATTATCGATGAGAGTTAAATTAAATTTAAAAACTAATTTGAAATTCGATTCGAGATGTACTTTATCGTAATGTATATTTTTTTCAATAAAATTCAATAAAATCTTTTATTTATCTTCACGCGTAGGATGTGCAACCAACTTCTCATTCGTTATCCGATTGTCACAAGAAATTAGTCGAACAGCAAAGTTTTATTATTTCAGAATCGCGTTATGTTTGCTCTTCTATAACAGCCAAGCGCCAATACCCAAAATTCTCGACGTTGCTCGATAATTTTCTCGCGATAAAATTCCAAAAAAAAAAAAAAAAGAAAAGAAAAGAAAAGAAAGATATTAAAAATAATCCGTAGACACTGTTTCGCTAATTCGCTCGCAATATCGGCGGTATGTTAAAAATGCCGTTAATACCCGACAAAATTCAAAGAATATTAATGGGAGCGGAGAAGAAGAAGGAATTCTCGGCCGATGAGTATAAAAGCGCGTTGCTCGCAATTTCGCAGCGATTCCATTTTCCGCGAGGAAAAGACGTGGCCCCGGGATTATTCGGTATTCTTGCGCTTCATTCAAGAACCTAAATCTCCTGCCGGTTTAATAGCTTCCCTTTTCCCCGGTTATCTCGTGATTGATCGCGAGGAGACCCAACGTGCGCTCTGTTTCCAATGCCGGCTGAAAGTTGAATTCAAAACGTTACGAGCGCCCCGGAATCCCTGAAAACGTACCGCGTTAAACCCTTCGTTTATACTTGCGCAGATTACCGCCGCCGCGCCCTTTTCCCGCTTTCCGGTTTATCCGCTTCTATATCCGAGAGAGCACGCATTAAACGCAATATAATTTAATAAACCTCTTCTCCGCGAGATTTCCTCCTTTGACGTGTATTTGCCGCGATCGAAAAGCTCGGAACAATGGTAATCCACTTAAACGCGATTGTGTCGGAAAATCTCGCGAAACGTTTAATTAATAATTCTCCCTCGGTTTGCGTTTAAAATTATACTTTATTTCTAAACGTTAGATTAAATTCTTACTCGAATTTTTCCAACGAAAGGTGTAAACGTTCGTTGGAAATACGAGGGATCGCAAGGATTTGAGAGTATCGATCGAGAGAGAGAAAGAGAGGATTGGAGCGAGTTTGTTTTCGCGGGGAAAGTTTCGCGAAAAGTCTTTGTGGAGTTTGGAACGGTACGATTCGGTGGTCTTTCTATAAATGGATTTTCTTCCTCTCGCGTGGCCGACGCTTTTCTCAACAAAACCGAACAATTATTAATTACAATTGTCGCACAAATTTCTCGACAAATCAACCGATGACTTCTATTTGAAAAAAAGATCCTTCGATAAAATCCCTCTACGATCTCACTTTATCTCATTCGACCAAAACGTCGTCTCCTCTCCCCTATATTTATACCTAATAAACAGAACCCCAGACATAATCTCGCGCTCTGTCAAACAACGACAGCGACAAACCGGTTCCCCCTTACCCCATTCACGACGGACAAATTCAACTTGCACGAATCAATCGCGGCGCTTACTCTTCCCATCGTCGCTTTTTTCCTTTCCTTTTTCCCCTCCACGAGCAGCCGAAAACGGAAGCCGAGCAATTAACCTCGAGGCTCGTGTCACAACACCCCTCCACCCCTTGCGCGCGCGTGTATCGGCGGAATCATCGGCGCGTAATCCTGACAAAAGTTTGTTTGCAAGTCCCAGGGACGTGTAACACAACGTTAATGCAGACACAACGTAGACGTAGTGCGCGCATTTGGCCGGGGTTTCCCAGTAATGACAATCGAGACGATAAATCAAGAGGGTAAGGTCGCGAGGGATGCGTGGCAGGGAGGGTGCAATATGCGGGCCGAGATCCGCGTTAACAAATGTCTCTATTCGCCGGCTACCGTGTTTCTATACACGGGGACCCCCGATGGGCCGTAAAAATCACGGATTGGGGTAGGTCCTCTTGGTGGTATCGATTCTCGAGAGGAGACACCCCGCGATTATCGCGTCAACCGTGAGAAATGGGAATATTATGTCCCCCCCCTGTTTCGTGTTCGCGCCATTTTTGACGCTCGGTGTCAAGCTCGTTAGGGGTGGCAAGTGTCGTTTGGTCGTTGCGAAGGGAAGCGTATAGAAAGCGGCATATGTATCGGCGGTTCATTTGCCTACGATTTTGCTTCGTGCTATTGTGAATGTGTGTCGAGAGGCTTGAAAAATTTATCGTTCCTGTCTTCAATTTCATCCGTGAATTTAATTTTAATTCATTCGATATTTACCGTGTATTACAACGCGTAATATTTGCGAATATTTTTTTAATCGACGTAGGAAAGGATTATAAAGTATATGTATAATATGGAAAACGAACGAACGTTACCAAAGAATTATATTTTTTAAAACTCCTGCTTGGAAAGTTCACGCATTCGTTCCTGGAATAATTTATTCCGTAATAATAATAATAATAATAATAATAATAATAATACCTTTCGTCGCGCACGAGCTTACTCACGTTTTATTTCAAAATCAAAACTTCAAAGCCAACTAATTTCCTCTGACTAATTTAACACCTAGTCTAATAAGAGCGATTCCCGAAAGCAAGGGCAAAGATTTCCTCTCTCGGTCGAGGTGTGGTCGCATTCTTCGTTCGTCCAACCGTTCATTTCCCGAGCTTTCGGCCCTCCCTGTCATCATATTTCGATCCAGGTAGACAGTAACGTTCACCGCACGTGTTCCGTGTTCGTAGAACACGCATTTCGAACACGGATTCCGCTCCGGCCGCGGCACGCAATTTTGTTGCGAATAATTCCGGTTTAAAAACCGTGGCATGCGTCCAGTCCCTTCCTCCTCTTCCTCCTCCTCCTCGTCCACCCCCACCTTTCGCGCGCGCGCGCGCGTAGTAGCATAATCCCCACGCTGATCCCGACCAACCGGTTGTCCCCCTTATCTTATTGTATTTGAATAAGTTGGGGACAATAATTTCTACTTTGCGCGCATAAACTATGAACTTAGCGCGAAAGTCAGGTCAGCTACAAAGCCGCTATAAGGCAAGTAATGGTTTTTTGGGAATCGCTTTTAAAAGGCGCCTCTCCCCAGCTTTCGGATATCACACAGCTTCGAGGCGAGGGAGCGATGATATTTTCGTCCCGGGGTCTAAATGCCACCTCTCTCTTTCGAGAGGAATTAAGATAAAACAAAATGCGAACGAGTTCTATAAAGCAGGGATGGAAGGGTCGGTTAACGTCTCCTATCCGAGAGTAATATTGCTCGATTCTCCGAAGTTTCCACAGCCAAAATTTCTCGGAGAACGCAACCAGAACATCTTGTGTACGACGCCATTTTATCCGAATGTTTTTTGGGAAAAGATTGTTATATACATAGTCACTATATTTTCACGATTATTGAAAAATAGTAGAAGATCTTCGTAAACAACGGTACGTACGATTTAATAAAATGATTGTAACACTGATTGTTATACGTATCGATATCGTTCAATTTCCATTCTCCACGCTTCGATACCATAATACACGAGATAACAATCATAATCTTTGCAAACGAAAAGAATAAGAGAGATAGCGGTTTCGCAAAGCCCGATCTCCCAAAGCCGATGATGCGCTCGAGTGCGTGGTAACGCGAGGTTTAACAATGCCACGTCTTGATTCCGTCCGTTCAAAGGGTCCATTAATGCGATTACCTTCGTAATCTCGAATTTTTCATCAAACGACGGAACAACAAAGATTAATCTCGCGAGCACCGATCCGATCTAAATGCTCGGCCTCGACACGGCGATTCCGTGCGCTCGCGTGAAAAATCGGAGCGCCAATAATAGCGCGGCTCGGTGTCGAAAGTCGTCGTTAATGCTCGGCCGGTACACGAACCGAGGGTTTAAAAGGGCCGCGATAAAAGGTAATCGGCGCCCTCGATTAATGTAAGTGGCGATTTAGCGCGCGGAATTATCGATGGAAATTAAAAAATACATCGGTTGAACACGGCCACCAAATCGTCGTTTAAGTATAGCTCCTGTTTCCATCGTGTACCACGCTAATAATTTGCCAACGGTTAATTCGATTCGGTGTATCGAAAGATCGATTCGACTTCGACTTCTTCGGAGGGGAAAAAAATCGGAAGATCGAATAGCGAAAGTTTCAAGTGGAATTTCCAAGGAGTTAGTGGAGTTTAAAAAAATGGAAAAGCTACGTTCAACTTTTGCTCGAGACTTGTGCGTGTACTTTGTTAATCTTGTCGTATCTTTTTCAAGTCGCAATGATTGTGATCGTCCAAGTTCATCTTTCTAAATTTCTGTTCAGAAATAATTCGATGGATCGAACAACACGCATGATATACATCTCAATAAGACATCTTAATAATCATTTGTATTTAATCAATAGACAACAGCGAATGCTTAATAAATGGTTGCTCGATTTTTAAAAAAAAAGAAAAAACAACTTCCTCGTAAAAAAGGAGCAGAGTTTCGATCTAACGATTTGATTTTTACCCCTAAAAATAATCGATAAATACATCGTTTGTATTTCGGACGGGAAACACGACGGGGAGAAACATCGGGCGAAAAAACACGGGCAAATTAATAATATCGACAGGAGTGGCACGATGAAGTACGTGAATTAACAATCGAAGAGCGCACGTCACAAACCGATGATGGTGGTGGTGGTGGTGGACTACTTGCAGTATATTAACGTTCCATCATGCTACCGGCGTTACTGGCGTGACTCTGCGCTTCGCGTGTAAATCATCGTCCACGGGATCATCAACCGTGATCCCTCGATTGCCGTACACGGTAGGAGAACACAATGATTGCCGGATTTTTTTGCAGATCGGGGACCGGCCATTTTTGCGCGAATTTCCTGATTGGATCGCGTTTAATTACGATCTCGTGCACGCGTTTCGACCACTAACACACGCGCGAACACGTATAAACGACGTATTAATTGTTCCGTGAAGAGGGAAGCTTTTGTCGCGTCTTTGAAAAGAAAAGCACAGTTTCGAAGCGTAAACGCATCGAATGCGAATATAATATTTTTAGAGAAGGGATTGGTGAAAAAAAGAAGCAAAGAAAGATTCGTCCGAGGATTATGGGGATTCGAGGACCAATGCGAATTTAATATCGAGCAATTCTCGTCGTTTAAATGTGGTGCGAAGGTAATGAAAACCGTATTGCTTAACCACGCCAAGCCGTCGCATAAGCGTGACCTGATTAACAAGCAATTCGACGATGTAGAGCATGCATATCTAAACGCGTTGAGGTTTGAGGCGCTCGCGACCCGAGCGAGCCGTCGTGATCCGTGTACGTACAACGTGCACATGCTTTCTCAACGTGCACTCGCTTCTATTATATTTAATTAAATTAAGCTAATTTTCAACGCGCGGCAAAGCTTTTCCATGCAATTCCTCGATGACGAATATATACGTGTCGTTGCAACAACCACAACTCGCAATAATAAACGAGAGAAAGAAAAGCAAAAGTAAATTATGCTAATTTCCATGCCTGTGTTCCATTTAATGGAGATCCTCCTCTCTTCACGATCGAAGTATACCTGCGTTTCAACCAGAGATCGCAAATATATACATTAAATGAAAAAAAAAAAAATAAAGAAGAAAGAAAGAAAAACGAAAGAAGAAAAATAAGTAGGAATCGCTTAAAACTTAATGAGTATTCCTGATCGATTCTCCTTTGATCCGATACCCGTAACACGCTTGAAAAAGTAACACGTTTCAGGATTGAATCGCGTGGGCGTCCTTTTTTTTTTTTTTTCATTTTTCACGCGGAGGCGACCGCGGGCATATCATCCGAAGCTATCGATCATCGATACCAGATCCAGTTATCCTATTGTATTTCACGAGGGCCACGAGTGTGTCTTACTCGGCGGGGAGATTATTCAGCGGCTTTCTCAATGGAACGGATGGAATGCGGCGTGATTAATCAAAGGCCAGTCTTGAAACGTATCGGTTTAATTAATGCGCTCACGAGTTGTACGCGCCTCGAGCCGCTGCGGAATCGCGCTCTGCGGCTTCAGACCCGTCTCGAGTTGCGGAAAACTGAGCGCGATACGTAACTCTCCGGTTAATAATACGTATCGAATATGATCGCGAGTTTATTCTCGCCCGCTATATTTTCCAATCAAACTTCCAGGTTTAAATCATCTCGGCCGCGCATAACCTCGATCCGTTCCCTCTTCCTTTTTTTTTTTTTTTTTTTTTTTAATAAATTGTAGCGGGACATCTGGGACGATGGATCGCATATTTCTTGTTCGACTGCAAATACAAAAAGCATAAATACAAAAAAATAAATAAATAAATAAACAGGAAAAAAAAAAGAATAGCAACCGGGACGATTGAACAAAAATCTATCATTCTTCCTACGATTCTTTTCTATAAATCCTTTGCTCTATGTCATGATTTGTGAATCTGATTTCTGTTTCTTTTTTTTTTTTTGGAATAGAGACGAAATAGAAACAAATGATAATATTCACAAGCACACATTAACAAATCGTTTCGAATTTTTTTTTTGATAATACGTATGATTTTATTCGATTTCTTTTGTTCTTTTCCATTCCAATTTCTCTAGTCCTTTGATACATCGAAGCTTAAAATCGAAGTTTTAAAAACCATGAGAAAAATCACAGAATCTTATCGACCTATTCGATTTCCTTACATCCGAATATCGTTTCATCATATTTAACCACTATTGACTCCATCCACT
This sequence comes from Apis florea, assembly GCF_048593485.1. NCBI lineage: Eukaryota > Metazoa > Arthropoda > Insecta > Hymenoptera > Apidae > Apis > Apis florea. The sequence continues at coordinate 5,257,854 of NW_028256746.1, forward strand.
GAAACGCGAAAACAGATTCCACGCGAGAATCGCGTTTTCGAAAGGAGCTTCATTTCCCGAAACGTCTCGTGCTGTGTTAACCTCGATCTTAATCTCGAGCAATACCCGGTCATCGAGAAACGAACGACTCCGTTGACCCTAATTCCTCTCTCGACTAATCCTTTCACGACTCCGGCTTCGAACGAATTGTGTACGAGCGGGCAATAAATGGAGAGGGCAAGAGAGGTGGTGAGAGTTCGGTCAACTAAAACGCATCGCCTCTAAGATGATGAATAACTCGCGATAAATTTTCATCTCGCGTGATTCACACGCACACCAGGGACGGTACATCAGGACGGACGTGAATACGACGTATTTAAGGCGGTTCCCACCTCGTCTCGCCAAGGATACAACGTTCCTTCGTCGCCGGGTTTCGAGGACGACGAGCAGTGGCGATATTCGCGCGTGAACGTCGCCAGAACGTTCGTACGTGTACGCGAGGCACGTGTACGGGGCAGGGGGAGGGGGCCCTCCGTTCTCGTTTCTCGTTTTTATTTCGGCAGGTCGATCGTAAAAGTCATGGGACCCCCGTAAAGACGGATCGCCAATTTACTTGCGTGCCCGCATTTTCACTTATACCCGATAAGTATGCCTCTGTCGTACGTTTTTCGCTCCCCTGTTTATCTTTTTCCTGTTTTATCCCTGGTATTTTTTTTTTCTTTTTTCTTATATATACATTTATAAGCTCGTAAGCCACGTATTTTCGAATGTATAATTCGATGAGATATAACAAGTGAAATCGATATTGCAAAGTATTTTTTTTTTTTTTCTTTTCACGAAATCTTAAAATTCTCAAGGGGAAAAATCTCGTCGATCAATTAAAGATTCGAGGATTAGAGAGGATTTTAACGCGGCGCTCGAATAATTAAAGAAACGTCGATCAAAGTATTACGAGAGCGCGTAATAGACGACCAGAGAATTAAATATTTATAAAGAATTCTAAAGGATCGTTTACCGTGACCTTCTTCTTGAAAAATGAGAGAAACCATCACCAGCAGCTTTTAATTGCTCATCGAAGCTAAATTGAATTCGACCTTTCCTCGATCGACAAATATATCCTTCCCTTATAATACAAATCAACCGTATAATAATAATCGCCGAAAAATCGAATAATCGATCGGGAAAGAAAACGACTGGTCATAAATTGCCCGTTACTTTTACCTATTTTATCGCTCGATCGTTTATCAACCCTCGACGTGAACTTGTTTCGCGTTATATTCACAATAGCGGGGCGGCGCTCCGCTTAATCCGCGATTCTTCATCGAGCACGAAGGCGAGTACGATTTCTCGAAGACATCGAGATCGAGACGGAGCGGCCACCGTCAGCTTCCCGCTTGAATAAAGGATGAACTCTCTCTCTCTCTCTTCTCTCTCTCTCGTGCTTCGTCGTGCGTACAACTCGCTTTCACCCTCGAACGCGTTCGTCCCACGGGATTATCGGGAGAGTCGCGTTCACAGGTATCTCGTTTCCGTTCCGTGGAAATATCCGCCGATTTCGAAAGGCAAACTGGCTCGAGCGTTATGCTAATGAGAGGCGATCGCTCGTGAGAGCAGCACCCGAATGATACACCGAGCGAGTATCTTCCCTCCTCGAGTAATTACAAGCACACTCCGGCTGGAACCCGATCTAAGCCCACCGGACCGAGACCATCGGCCGATCTTAATCCTATCAGTTACGCGGTATTGCGAGATACCGAAGTCCTTCCTTCCTTCTCCTCGAGCCAGATGTAACGTCAGCCCTCTCGGGATCGAATGTTAGAGGAACGGAGGACCGGGTGGGGGGGGAGGGGGAAGGGAAGGGACAGGATGTTGAGCGGACCGGTCCCTTTTTGGCCCCGAGGATTTCATCTTTTTCTAATAGTTCGTTACGCGGAACCAATTCCATCCATCGACCAGAGATCGTTAATAAATTATCTCTCGACGAATGTTTCGATGTCGGTCAAAAATTACACGATCGAATAATTCATTACGAGAAAGTATTTCGTGATTACAAAACTTTTTGCCGTTTATTCTCGCGCAGCTTGAACGCTTGAACCAAGTATCCCGGAACGTTAGCGGAGACAAAAAGCAGGTGGGGCGCACGGGGATAAATGGTTCGCAACGATTATTCCGTCCACGAGAGGAGATAGTTTTATCCAGAGAGAGAACCATCGTCTCGACGTTTCTTCTTTTTCTTTTTTTTTTTTTTTTTGTCATCGGCAAAAACCAAGGAGCCGAGTATTTCCATAAATTGCCGAAATAATATCGCCGAGATTTCACGGCGACACGGGACGGGATGGGATGCACTTAAGGTTTCTGCGGTTTAATCCCATCGGTTACCCTTCGGTATGCAAAATCTAAGCTCTCCCACGGCCGAACACGTGGATACGGTGGCGAGCAGAGCGAAGAGAAGAGAAGAGAAGAGAAGAGAGTGCGAGCGCGCGCTCGCCTCGGCCTCGCATCGGTTCTCAATCCATTTATACCGGGGGAGTTCTTATCCCCGGATTAATCGGTCGTCCGCGACAGTGCCGCGCGCCAGGTAAGACAAGCTTAATGCATCCGAGATGTATCGAGGGGAGCCCGAGGGCTGCAACAACGTGTGTCGCCTCTCCGGTTGATCCGGTTGCAGTTTCACTTTTATTCGAGCCGCCATTAGCGAAGGAGACCCTCTTACCGAACGCGGGATGAATTAAAGCGTGAAGGCCAAAAGGGATTATCTCGAAGCGATAAAACATTGGCCAAAAATGTTACTAGTCGCGCACGGCCATTAACTCGGGAGAAGCGGTTGTTTTCTCTCCGTCTTCTCTCTCTTTCTCCCTTTCTCTCTTCTTTTTCCATATGAAAACGAAGGATCCACGTCTATTTTCTCGCTCGTAACGTCGAAGACTTTTTTCTTTCTTTCTTTTCGTTCGATCAGAGTTGAAAAAGTGGCGGATGGCGATCCGGATCGAAAATCTCTATTTCGCGCGTCTATTTTTATCTCCTTCGATCGTTCCTTTTTAAGAATGGTCATGTAATGACATTTCGCTTATCCGTGCGCCGCGTGCATGCAGCTGAGTAACGAGGGGGTTACGAAGCTCCCTCTCGAGTGGATGGTGGTGATTTCGCGGAAGAAAAAATTCTTTTATTACGCGCGAATGGTTTTTTCTTCTTTTTTTTTTTTTTCCTTTAAAGGCTCCCTAAAAAATTTCCCCGCTCGCTCGGTTTATTCTAACCCGCGTTAGCATTCGCTCCAAAGACGAGCTAACAAAGGAGCAGCCTCGTTCGGAGATTATGCGCCGTGTTCGTACGAGACAATTCGCGGCCGGAAGTCGTACGTTAATTCAGGAGAGGGAGAAAGAGAGAGAGAGAGAGAGAGAGAGAGAGAGAGAGAGAGAGAGAGAGAAAAGAGGGTGGGAGAGAACGAGAGAGAGAGAGGCAGTGGAGAATAAAAAAAAGAGAGAGAAAGAGAAAAAAGAGGGGGAAAAGCGAGAGAGAGAGGGAGAGAACCAAACAGTCACGGTCGAGGGATGTCGAGGCGAAACATGGCAAAGAGAAAAGCCGCTTATATCGCGGGCTCGGAGGAGTTTTTCAGCTACGTAGCAGAATATACGATCAAGGATATAATGTAACGTTGTACGCGCTACAATTCTGTTGAATACTTCACCGTTCTTCCATCTTTGCTCTTTATTCTTTACTTATACCTACTCGGCATCCCCCTTCCTCTCCCCTCCCTCCCTCCTCTCTCCCCGCGTTTCATCTCGCAATTTGCGGCGGACCGTGCGCGTCTGCAAGAAATACGTTTCCCTCTCGCCCCACTTTGTACCCAACCGCTCCATCTTCCTTCCACTTCAACCGTGCGTCGGTTTTATCATCGTTCTCAACGTTACGCATTATATCGTTACGAGACTTTATTTTCGCGTAAATACCTTGAACCTCGCACGGTGTGCTCGTCCTTGAGGAAGGCTCTCACCGAGATGGCTTTAGCCGCGATTTAAAAACGAGCTCGGAGATTCCGCCCGTTTAAAGTCGAAACCTCGTCGTCGTCGTCCCATCCACGATTCCATTGCGGAACCGTTGTTACGCAACAGAGACACGGCAACGATTCCCTTTTATTTCCCCTCTTCCTTTCTTTCTTTTACCTTTTTTTTTCTTTTTTTTTTTTTTTTTTGTTTTTATTCTCTCCTCTTTTCTTCGCACCCCTTTGCACCGTGTGGTGAATCGCGACGAAGCAAAAGAATTCATCGTCGTCGAGGGAACGACGCTAATGCGATGTTTAAAATAGAACGATTAAGTATTCACGCTGGTTCCACCCTCCACCACCTCCGTTCCTCTCTCTCTCTCTCTCTCTCTCTCTCTCTCTCTCTCTCTCTCTCTTCGCTCGCATAACATTGCCCCTTAGGTAGCTTACGTTATCCGATACTCGAGAGTCGGGCAACACAATCTCCTCGAGACGCGGTAATCTTATTAAATAGGGCCTTCCTTTGTTTTACGACCTTTTTGCACGGGCTTTAAGGCCTTAAGCCTGACGCCTCCGCCTCGCGTCGACCGTACGCCGCACACCTCCGCTATTCCATCAGGATACGCGTCGTCCCGCGTACGTACTACTTGCGCTTCATCCCCCTCTCCTCCCGCGGATCAATCTGCGAAAATCCCGTTTCACCGATACCGTTGAACCAGGGCAACCGCCCCTCTACCAACAATGGCCAATTATTTATGCCCACTGATCGAATTTTCCTTTCTCTTCCTAACTCGTTCAAGCCGTTCTTTTCACCTTATCCACCCTTGCAACCGAGAGGCCACGTTCTAACAGAGTCAAGCAGCTCTCGAAGATTCTGATCGTGAAGATCACGATAATTATTTCGAGTTTGCAAAAGTTTCGGACAACGTGTTGCAACGTTTTTTTTTTTTTTTTTTTTTTTCTTTCAATTCACACGTAGAATTATCCCTCGTACCGTTCGCCCGCCTCCATCTTGTGCAATCGGTACGGCGAGCACGTTATTAAAAAGTTCGATCCAAGATATAAGAGCCACACCTACGACGGCATTAATTTATCGTCGAGGAGGAGAGCGGGAATACAAGCAGAGATAAGTTGGAGCGCTGCGTGTACGCGAATCCGTATACCAAGAGAGTTTTCACTCGATGCTTCTGTTGCCTAAGCGAATTAATCGCACAGCTAATCAAGCTTCCTTCGTGCACGTTCGCTCGGTCGCTGTAGTATACGCTAGCCCCGACTGCTATCACGACTTCTTCTATATATACGCTCGATACTTGATTCAGTTGGGATTCAGTGGCGCGAACGACGATTAAAAATTCGCTGGCTCCGATTGATTTTAATTGGCGGTGTTGTTGTTGTTGAGAAGCATCGAATACAAACTATGGGATCACTTTCCCCTCCAATATTAATATTCCAAGAAATCGATCCCCCGGTTGTCCCAGATATCGAGTTATAATTTACAAATTCGCAAATAAAAACGTGTTTTTCTTTCTTCGAATCAAAACCAACTATATGCTTATCCAATATGCTTCTTTGAATCTTCAGTATCTTTGAACATTTCTGCTCTTATTTCACGATCCAATATTTTTTTTCTTTTTTCTTTTTATCAAATCCGCGCTCGACGACAACACCTTTCCATCCCTTCTTCGTACCGATTTCCAGCCACCATTTCCTCCGCGTATTGGCCGATAGCTCGCATCGCTCGCCTCGATTTATCATCGGCGTTACGGAATCCGCGCTTAGAGCAGTTTATGGAAAGTGATAAATTAGAAAAGACGAAAATGATACGTCTACGGGCATATCTTCCGTCCGGGGCCTGTAATAAGATTAAAAGGCGAGATTACGGGTAGTAGTAGTAGTAGTAGTAGTAGTAGTAGTAGGGCTGGCTGGCTGTATCCAATGATGCGTCCTCCTCCCCCTTCCACGCGTGCGAATTCTCGTTCGACTAGGTTTTCAAACGCGCGCGCGCGCGCGCGTGTGTGGTATACACACGCTCGCGCTCGCGAGAGCGGATCAACTCTCAAGCAAATCCAGGCATCGGACCGCCGCATTCCCGGATTAAAGCGCGTATATAGTTTGATGTAAATTTAAGGTAGCTCACGGGAGGGATCCTTGTCTTTTTTCGCCAGAAACATCGCGACACGGTATATGACTTAAATCAGATTTAAGCCTTATACCCGCTCTCGCTGTAGGTGCATCCCGTCCTCTCCCCTCCCCTCCCCCTTCCGCGTTTTTTTATTTTTCGCCTCTCTTGAGTGGCGGCCCCTCTTCTGGCCAGCTTGAACGGCAGCCCCGAAACAACTTTCCAGTTTAATATTTACCGATAACCGGGGGGAAGAACCACGCTTGTTTTTCCACTCTCCTCTCGTCGATCAGCACGTCGCTGCTTTCAAAGCGAATAAATTTCGCGATGAACGTAACCGGTGCTTCCTGCGACCGCTTCGCACATAGAAAGAGAGAGAGAGAGAAAGAGATCGATTATCGCGAGTTCAGCTCGACGAGATTCGAGCTTCTCGTTCTTCGATGGAAGGACGATGGAACGAGAACACTCGTCTGTGTGTAACGGGACGATGGGAGAAGACTGAATCGTAGAAACTCCGTCTACGCGTTACGTTTATATATCGAGCGAGTTTTCACGCGCCGCGAAACGGCCGCCGCGATTTCCTAATTACCGCCTCTAAAAAGCTCGAATTAATTAAACCCCCCTCCTCCCCGAAAACTCCGTCGTTACGAGTTTTCAGCCCGCGAGATACAATTTCGCGCGTTTGCGGGGTGAACGTGAGTTTAATTAAACTAAACATAAACAAAAAATTCGAGCGAGAGGGGGAAAAAAGGGTAACCCCTTTCGAGAAAAAAAGCGGGCAACTGTACTTCTCGCGCGATCCTCCTTCGAGCCTAGTTTTCCACCGTCCGTTTCATTATAACTGTTGGCGCGAAGTTGATCGAAAAATACCTATTCGGTTGGTAAACGCAGCAGGCAGTTGACTTTATTCGTTTCACACTCCTCTGAATTCCGAATTCTCGAAATAGAAGTAGTAGCAACCGTTTGTTGTTTGGTTCAAAATTACTCCGATTTTAAAATTTAATCCGACAGTATTATTCATTTGTATATTCACATGCATTTGGAAATGCGTCGATTCTTTTTCGTTTTCCGCGATCAAAAATATGATTACATCAAAGGAGGAAGGGAAGTAAAAATAAGCCGAATAAACGCGATAGTCTCGCGTGCAAAATCGATGATAATCGCCACGTTATCCCTGGCCTCGATTAAGGGTGGCGCAATAAGGATATTTTAGGATAACAAGCGATTTCGCGGCACGTAACGGGACAAGAAGCGTCACCTGGTGTCGTCGCCCGATCGTAACACACGCCTTCGGTAATCCCTCGACCTTCCTCCTTCCACGATGGATACGTGGACAGGATGTAGGGACAAACTGGCCGTGAAACCAGCTTACTCGAGCGCTCGCCACTCTAGCCGGACGTTTCGATAGGCGTGTAAATAACGGGCGGAAAAATATTTCTACAAACAATCGTGTAACGGGCAAGGGGCCTAAGCCCGAGGGCTCGAGATAAAAATCCCGGTCGAAGTGTGCTAAGTCGCAAGGTAAAGGGCGATGTTCAAACACCGATCTCTGATCACTGACGCATCCAGATCGCTCGTAATCAAACACTTTTTTACACGGGCTATAAATGGTAGAAAAATATGATCGAAAAGAAATCGTGAACCGATAACAGGGAGAGACAATAAAAAGGGTTTGGGGGTAATTCTTCGAGAGCAATATCGGGCCAGTGGACGGGGAGGGGAAGGGGTCTAATTGCGTTTGCGAGCTTATCGCGCGCGAGAGACTGGATTCGGCAAAACGGTAAAACAATCACCTGCCGGTGATTACGTGCAATTATCGCAGCGATTGCCGGTGAGAATCGCGAGCCGTGAGAAACGGCGGAAGCGTATTTCTGATGAAGCCTCTCTCTTCTCACTTTGGGAACGATGCACTGGGAAAATGAGATTCCCAGTGTGCCGAAATTGAAATATCGTACGGATATATACGATATAATGGATATTTATCATTTGAACGGATTACAAACGAAAGGTTCGTTTCGCTTTTGTAAATAATATTATTCGAGATATTATAGACGCGTAAGAATCGTCGCTATCCCCGTAACAATTGTTAATTCTTTCATATCGATGCATCTAATATTCTCTCAATCACTCCTCGTTTCGCTCGAATTCCCCCTCCAAAACCTGTTGACCTCTTCTGACGTGCAACAATACCGTACAATATTTGATCAATCGATCAATCCAAGCAATCGCGAATAAAATCTACTTCTAAAGTAAGCCAGATTTGAAAGTATCCTCTTGTTATTGTAAAGGAAATGGAACGACAAATGGAACACAGATGGTGAGATGTCACGATAGGATGGTTGGTTCGATATACGCCGCGGATTCGTTCATCACGTTCATCACGTGTCTCCCTTTTATTTCGTTTCGCCGACCGATAATGTAATGGAATGTCTGCCCAAAGTGCGGAGGAAGAGGAGGCGTTTGTGATAAAGCGTGGGGCACGGCACGAGAAAATGACCATAACGGAAGACACGAATTACATGATGTAAACGCGCCACCTACGGCGAGACGGGCCGGATTGAATTTAATACTAATTAAAAGTAATAAATCGGCGGACGAATGATTTCTGCCCGGTCCGGGGCCAGTCGGACCTATTCGCTCGTCGCTCTCCTTGCCCCTTGGGCGCGTTTCTGCCGAATTAAGTCGGACAGTATCTTTTTCTGACTTCGCCACGAGAGAAATGCAATTAAAGCGAGATCAGAGAGAGCGGAGAAACTCGTCTCTCCGTCCGTGTACGCGCGCGGCGTTTCTGACTTATGACTCGGTGGAAAAAAGATTGGCCGCGTCATGGAACGCGGGTTTTAATATCGTTCAGCTTCGCCGTTGTTGTATATTTACAGGCTCTTATTAAGTCACCCGCGCCCTCTCTCTCTCTCTCTCTCTCTCTCGCCACCACCGTTCGCCGTTTTTACGCTTCTCTCCGTTTCGTATTAACTCATACTTTGTGCTTCTTATTATTACGTCAATGGCCCCTTGTTGTTCGGCCTCGAAAACAAGCCAAGTTTCTTTGAATACTCGGGCAAGAATTTAAGCCACGGTCGGGGAAGAACGAAATTGTAAAATTCGGGGGATAAGGGTAAAAAAAAAAAAAAACTTGGGGGAAGGTTTCATTACACGGTTTTTCTACCACTCTGTGAATATCTCGGATCGTTGCTTTAATCCCGTTGCAAATTTAAACCCGCCACACATTATCCCCTTCTCGCTCCGGGATTCGAATCCGGGATCAGTTATCCGATATTATTATCTCGCTTCCCGTCGATAATATTATTCGTAGGAAGAGAAAGAAGAAGAAAAATAAGTTCGAGAATAAAAATCGAAGGGATTCGACGAAGCAAACATATTTTTATATCGTTTATATATCGATTTTGACGCGAGCGATATAATGGGAAAAGTCGACACGTTTCGAAACGGTTCGAAAAATTATTTATAAACGGAGGATATCGAAAGTTGGCAAAAACGTTGCTCGGAGGAAGGATGAAGTGCGGCCACGTGGCCGAATGTTTACTCTTTAGAGGCGTTATTATCGACGATTGAACGGTAAATTCGATCGGATTTTATAAGGTGCGTAACGCGACCACGTGACCACCACGAGTTCGAGTGGAGAGATGGCGAGAGGCGGTGGAGAGACGGAGGGTGGAGGTCGAGATCGTTACGTTTTGACGTTTACGAGAAAGGGTACAATGGGCAGAAAGCGTTAATCCAGCGGGTTCGTGCACCGTCGGGCCTCCTCCGAAGAAACGAATGGGGCGCCTATGGCGATATTTATTTAACTGCCGCACTAAGTTGGCGCCCCGCGGCGATGTATTTTGAAGACGCGATTCTGCCATAATTACAGTAAAAAGCGATCTTTAATTTCGCGAACGGCGAAAGTGACTTGTAGGTGGGGACAGCGAGGGAAACAGGATCACACTCCGAAAACTTTCCCTTACCCTCCTCTTTCCGGATTTGTAACTTGAATTCGTCCTTTCCTTTCTTCTTCTTCTTTTTTTTTTTTTTAATACTTCTTCGTGGGTTCGTACTATATCTTTTGCGAAATTTTGCCGTTCGTTTGGCTAAGGAATGACAAAATAATTGGTGGAAACTTCGTTCATCTTTATTAGATCGATCGATTTAAATTCCAATCGTGCTCCTATTATTAATCTTAATTATCGAGCGTGTTATCATCATTTTTCACCTTTCATATGTAAGATATATAAATAAACGTTGATACTTATATTTATCTTCGCCACTAGGTTGCTCGCACCAGTCCATCCAGTAGCTAAACTTGCCATCCCCCTGACAAATTCAAATTAAAGGAATTCTATCGGCAACACGTCAATTTCAGCGAGGCATTTATAAATATCGAGGGAAAAATGTATAAAACGAGCATCGATGATCGATCGTTGAAGAATCGATGATTCTGCTGATAATAATAATAATAATAATAATAACAACAACAACAACAACAATAATAACAATAATAACTGTGTGATCAAACGTTGGCAAAGGTTGGAGAGGAAGGGACGGGGCAATTAAAACGGAAGGGAAAGGAATAAATGGCCGGGCATGTAAATGATTTTAGCTGCTCGGTCCTTCGAGCAGCATTAGTTTTACACACCCTGCCGATGTTCCCCCGACTAATTATTAGGGCCCATTACGTATTATTTAAAGAAGTAGGCGTTCAGACCCTCTCATTATAATGGGCTGCAGGTGCTAGGAGCCTCTATACACACCTTATTCATCCTGTACCCTTTTAAAATGCCGCTATTATAATGCGTGGGCAACGTGAGGAAAGAGAGAGAGAGAGAGAGAGAGGGAGGGAGGGAGGGCGACAGGGATGAACCGGGTGGAAGAGAGAAAGAGAGAGAGAAATAAAAAGGGGGGGAGCTGGTGCGTAAGAACCCGCTTCAGAAATCGCGACGGCAGAGAGCGAACACACCGTGGATTGTGTTCTCCTCCGTTAACGTCGATGGAAGGCCACGGGGAACAATGGGCCGCGATAAATAAAAGAATTTTCTCCGGTCTGGTTATGTAAATTTACGGAATGAACTTTGAAGCTCGCTTTGTAATTAATATTTCCACGACCGTTTCGCAAGCTTACCTCGTATTAAGTAATTTCCTTCCTTCGTACAGTTACGGAAGATTGAATTGTCTGGAAGGAGGGAAAGAAATGGCAGAGATTGGGGAGAGGAAGAAGGAGAGGAAGAAAAAGAAGCGAATTAAATGTACAAAAGGAAGGGAAAGAAAAAAAAAAACGGGAATTGAGAAGGGATGACCTAGTTATAAATACCAGGTATCGCTCGGAGATGTATTATTCAACGTTACAATACAATTCTGCGAAAAGAATGACTTAAAAACCAATATCAAAAAAAAAAAAAAAAAAAAAAAAAAGAAAGAAAGAAAGAAAAAAGAAAAAAAAAGTTGTTAAAAAGAATTAATATTCACGGATGTATTCGCGATGTATATAATTAAAATTGTATTAATCCCCCTTTGAAATTTCTTCTCTCACTTCGTTCCTTTATCCCATCCGGATAAATTGGACCGGATAATTCTTTCTACATACAATGTCGTAGCTCGTATTGAGACGTGTCCATTACACGTGTCACATATTATGCACGCTGTACTTGTGATCTCGTGAATTTTCAATATCGTAAATTGCGATAAAAAATCCGATTCGAGATTCAAAACGAATCACTCCGCAACGAATCTATCGCGATGAGAAATATCAATTATTAATATTATTTTCGAAAATTTGCAATGGCGATTTCGAACTAAGAACTTACACTTATAACGGAGAAAATGGAAGTAAAAAGAAAAGAAAAGGAAAAGAAAATGAAAAGCTCGGCCTTTCCACGACAAGTTTCGCGGCGGCGGAACGCACACGGCCGTGTTATACACACGCACGTGCAGAGGTGGGTCCCGCGTGTTTTTTTCCTCGTGTTACGCCGCTAGTGGCAATACGTATCTTATGCCTGTCTTCCAGATACCTTTTTTTACTCGTCTTTCGCTGCAAGATCGGAGCAACAACCAGTCCTTGTGTGTCCGACGAAATTTACGGCGGAGCCTCGTGCACCATGCAGGCTTTATTTTAATACGCCGGGGGAATGGCTCTCGGGTAGAACGCCGTCCCGCTGCGCCGAAAATCTTAAATATTCATAATTAAATATGCTAATGAACGGGTGACTTCAACGGCAAAATGATTATCAAATTGTACAATGGCCGCGTAAAGTTATTGTACGGGCCGAGGTGGGCCCGCGCCCCATATAATGGAATGCATAGGCCCAGAACGAGGACGCCGCCACGATCGAGAACTCCGATCGATCAAAAATATTTTAAACCGGATCGTCGAATGTTTCGCCACGGAGTGGAATCGAAGGCCGGGTCTGGTGTCGATAACCGGCCGCCAACGGAGACATCCTCGAATTCCTTCCATTTTCATATCACGTATCTTGATTAAATTTTAGAAACGATACCTCCTCGCAAGATCGAAGAATAATAATCGGAGAATAATAGGATCGATTTCAAAGTTGAGAGATCGAGCGTGTTCACAGAAACTGGACTGAAAATTAGAGAAGCTTATCGAGAAGCTGTTGAGAAGAATCATAATACCGTTCAACTTAGAGATAAGGATAATATCCCTTGGTTGTTACAAATTTTATTACAAATATAACTGTAATTTTGATCGATACGTTTCGCTATTTTTACCACTTGATTAAAATTCGAGAAACAATACGTGTATTTCGATCCTCGACAACATCGATGGTAGAAGCGCGGAAGGAAGGAGACACGCAGAAACCGAGGGACAAAAATCTACCGACACGCTCTCACACGCGGGAATGTTTTCCTCTCATTATTACGAGCGCTCGTGTCGCCCGGAGTGTCGAATCGGAGATAAAGAGATTGTTTAAATGCATTACTAGTGCCCGTTGCCGATCGAAATAAAAAAAGGAAGAAAGAACGAAAGAAAGAAACGAAAGAGGTGGGGCCGGGCGAGCGAGAGAAGCCCGGACAAAAGAACGAACACGCGAGGAGCACAGCTGGGAAGAGCAGAGAGGGATGAAAGAGAAGGGTCCGAGGAAGGTCGAGGGATTGGAGGGAGAAAGATGGGACGTGGGAAGGTGGAGGGGAGGGTTGCATCGGTCGCGTGAGATAGCCGCATCATTTCTTGGCAGACAATTAATTACTGACATTATGTTTTAGAATGCTTACTTGCGCCGGCTACCAACCGATCTATAGATTTGTAGTCGGGCCCGAGCGCTCGTTCGTGCGACTCAGCGGGCACACACGCGCGAGAAAAATAGGGTTGTACACAGGGTGTCCGGTAAATCGAGATACGCACAAGTATAGATCGTCCGCGAATAAATGGGTGAATTCGTCGTTGCGCGGATCGAGCCATCTCCATGATCGTTCTACGATGATTCGATCGATGGAGAACTATTTCTCGGATGAATTGCACGATTCAACGATGGCAACGATTAATCGAACACTCCGTACGTAAAGTATTTCGCTGTGTGGGTGTGTGCGTGTGTTGCAAGATACCGAGATGGTCGCCGCGGGACAGCGCATTGCCTATGGAAAGCAACGATCAATGTACGAAATGATGGATATTAAACGCGACTAATGTTGTCGTAACAGAGTGTTTCGACGCACCGTGCGATCGATTACGAGCAGTTTTTGCCTTCGAAAACGTCAACCGTTATAACCGAAGTCGCGTGAACGCAAAGGCAGCTTCACGAGCTGTGCGTACGCTCGCTCCCTACGCGTATACCATTATTAAAGTCTTGGTGTAATAATATATTCCACTTTCGTTGAATTATGATTCGAATTTTCACGTTCGAATTCAATTTATCGATGATCAAAGTGAAACGTTCACCGTGAAATATTCATATTGAAATTAGTCAAAGCGATGTGATATATAAGAATAGTTTAAAGAGAAGTTCGAGTTTTCGAGCATCGATTTCGAGTCATTAAATGAAATAGTCGGGAGAAACAATGTTCCGTAACGAGCATGCACAAAGATGCGCGCATCGCTTAATAATCGTCAGCGCCTTTATTGATGTGCCGCGGGTGGAAATTCGAAAACCGTGACGTCGGGTAATTTTTCATTCGAATCCGGTCGAGGAACGCCGTCTTTCCGTTCGGCGTGGCTCCTCGCCGAATTGGAATTAACTACTCGGCTCCGCGCGTGCATCCGTTCACTCATTAAACGATTCCACAATACTCGATGGAAATGAAAGTCGGCAGATTTCGCTTCTTCCCAATATTTATCGTTCTTCTTTCGTTCTGCCGATCCGATAAATAAATCTCATTCGACCGACGATTTATTTCGTTCGAAATTTCGATTCGATCGATTAAATTTCTTAATTTAAAAAATACGCGAGAAAAAGGGATTGTCAGCGATCAGTCATCCCTGTCCAACGTAAGAAATCCAAGAAATCGAAATCTCTCGCGAAAGTCTCGAGTCCAGGTGTAAAAAAATCCGCAAGAATCCCAACGGAGCAAGAGCCCAACAATATAACCTGTACTTTCACACGCGAGAACCTGTTGTATCTTAATGTAATTTATCGCCGTGCTATTAAGTATGCCCCGTGTATCCCAGGATTCATCCGTCTTCGAATTACCTCGATTTACCTTCGAATTACCTATTTTCTCTTCCCCGCAAGCCGACCGATCTCCTCCGCCGGCTATCCGCCTCGAGGGGACGAGATTCGTTAAGATCCCCCTTAAGAAAGCAATACCGTGAGCGTTTCATTAGAAAATTGATTCGAGTTCGTGAACGAGCGTCCCGGAAAAACTGTAAATTTCACACAAACGCTCCAGCACACTATACCGAGGCACGTAGCCATATTTTCTTTCCATTTCATCGTTCTCTTCTCCCGTACCGAGGAATTCTCGCGAAACTCTCTCTCTCTCTCTCTCTCTCCCCCTCTCTCTAGTCGGCCGAGAAGAACGGGTGAACGACGTCACGGGCAAAACAACGTCGAGGTTTCGTTACAGGTCCGGCAAAGAGAGCCGCGGCGATGGAAAGCTGGCGATGCTGTTTTTTAATTTCACGCTCGTTCCCCTCTCGACCCCTTTCGTTTCGCTGGCGCGTGTGACGAAAGCAGCTCGAGGTCTCGCGGTTGCATTTATTATTCGCGGATTAGTGGAACGGCACACGAACGTCGTCTGATACTAATTGCGAGGAAGAGCAAGAACGTTCGCGCACCCACCGTGCCGTAAATTAATTTGCCTCTGTGTGTTTTCGCCTTTAACGGGGGTCACCACTTCGCCTCTCCCCTCGCCAATTACCGCCTCGAACAAGGAGAAGAAAAAAAACGAGCGTGTCGTTACGTTGCTCGAGATACGATGCTTCGATCCTGGGAACGGATCCTTTCTTTCCATCCCCTTCTTTCTTTTTTCGCGAATCTTCTCAGGGAGGGAAGAGGAAAGAGCGAGTTTCTTCTTTTTTCCTTGTTAAATAATATAATATAAGTTTCAGCAAACGGCAAACGATCGTTTGAGCCACGTTGCTCGAATATTTGGGAGCCATTGAGTATTATGTGTAAGCGAGGAAGACAACGAACGTCCGCCACGGGCCGATATATTTTTATTCGAGCCGCGAAGACAAGATTTACGCGGCGCGCGACCGAATTCGTCGTTTATTAATGAAGAAAGAAATCGTAACCCAAGTGGACAGTCGTAAAACCATTAAACCGCTTGTAAATCAAGCACCCAAGACACGGGGTGGAAGCATGATTCACACCCTCTTCGCGGCGTATTAATCCGCCGCGCGGGCGTCTTCGATGAAATGTGCATTAATCGCCCGAGTGTTGAAAAACCGCCGCGTATTTCATCGGCCGCAAATCTTTATCGCCGTCTTATAACACACTATATTAACCGTCCATACCACTTTCGCGTTAATTTCACGTTTATTTTTCTAATACGACTCGATGGAAATCACTTTTACGCACTTTTATTAATAAGTAATATTCGATTTTTATTAAATTATTGTAAATGAAAAATCAGATATTTCTTTACGTATATAAATATATACGTATTTTTCTAAATAATCGTAATAAATATTTATCTCGCGTTAATAATAATAACATACGGGAATAATAATATTTGTAAATAACAAATTTAACAAATATTTATAATACTCGTACTTTAATTACGTACTTTAATTACGTAATTTTACTCGTATGTATTATTTATGACTTATTTCGATTATAATTTTGAAATAATTCACAAATGAACCTAATATAACGCCCATATTTCAATGCTGGGTGGTATAATCATCTCACTCGTAACCCCGCATAACGTCCAATCAACAAACGTAACAAAATCTTTTCTTTTTTTTCTCAACGCGATACGAAGAGAGTAGTGACGGCGGAAAACTACTACTGGTGAATCCAAGAAGAGTTATTAGACATGACTGATACACGCAGTGCCGCGAGCGTGATTCAATAAAAGCGTACACGGCCGGAGAAACGGGGATGCATTGTTAATGAAGAAAGCAATCGCGCCGGATGGAAGCGGACAGTCGTAAAACCACTGAAAGCATTGTAAATTGCAGCCGTCGCGGCGGCGGCTAGAAAATGATTTAATCCCCCGCGGTCGCATTCGTTTCCCTCCCTCCCGCCATCTTCGACGAAATGTACATTAATTCCGGCCGCCGTTGAAAAACCGCCTCTTTATCTTCCTCTCAGTCGATCCCAGCCCCGCTCCGTCGCGATTCCACGAGCGCGGAGAGATGGCCCCCTTATGAAAAAGATCAATGCTTCTACTGCTAGTAACCCGCCACGCTCCATCGCTTTTTATTAACCTCGTCGGCCAGATCCTTCGACGATTCTCGCAAGGCGGAATCCTTGAATAAAGATCCGTGTCGAGCCTCGAGAAGCTGGGACCAGATTGTTGTTCGCGGTTTCCTTCTTCTATATAAATTAGCGCGAGTAACGGCATCGGATTGATAAATTTTCGTTACGTCTTCCTTCGTGTAGCCAGGAATCTCGACCGACGATAAAAAATAAGGGGGTGGGGACGAGAAATGGACGAGAGGAAGTGAGACACGGAAAGAGGTTAGGTAGAAAGAGAGAGAGAGAGAAAGAAAAAATACGTACGTATAATAAGCGACGAGTTCAAGCTAGTCTCGACCGCACGTCTCTTCTCTCACAGCACTCCAAAATTCAAGTAATCGTGGACCCCACCTTGTGGGGTATTCAACGGGACACAGGGACGACCGCTGCTATTTATTTATTTGTTTTGTTTCACTCGGTCGACGAGGAGGAGGAGGAGGAAACGATTTCATCTCTCAATATCATCTCTCCTTTTTTTTCTCGTCGCTCGTCGGTTAATTACATTTTTAACTTTATGGAAATTCACGATACGGTGCTGTGCGCGTTTCGCCCCGTGGGAATCGAGTATACGGGCGATGTAAAAGGAGGTACCGAGTAAAATTCTTGGGGACATCGAGTGGACGGTGGATTGTTTCGTTTCGTTTCGTTTCGTTTAATTTGCAAGTATAAACCCGTTGTCCAGGCTCTGAGGAGGTTGTGGACGACGAAAAACGATGACCGACACAGGGCATCGTATTAACGGCACGGTCAATAATTCTCTTCGTGCTTTTTTCCTTTCGTTAGTTTCTTTTATTTTATTCTTTCTATTTTTCGTTTCTTTTTTTTCTTTCTCTCTCTTTCTCTTTGGCTCGGTTCATCTCTGTTCGAGAGAGAGAGAGAGAGAGAGAGAGAGAGAGAGAGAGAGAGAGAGAACACTTCTGCGCGGGACCGACACGCGGGCTTTCTTGTATGCAAGAATTCCAGGACCAAAAATATCCGAGCGATCCCTGTACGCTCGCAGCGGCGAAACCGCGGCTTCGTGGCATCTTTGTGGCACCTTTGTGGCATATTTTCCTCCATGCTTCGAAACGTTTCACCTTTCGGACACCATCTTAGCGAAATCTTTCTTTGGCTCAGCCACGTCCACGGATTCCCCTCTCTTTTACCAAGTCTTTTCGAATACCATCGTTATTATTACGAACCGATTAAATTCCGTTTTGACGTCGGTTTAAAAAATTAAAAAATTCGCGAGTCGATCATTTTATTTATCAATAAAAATTCAATAACGAGTCCGTAACAGCAATGCGGCAGCAATTCTAAACTAGACTAAACTGCAACAACTCCATCAAAGTATATTTGCGTCGGTTCTTGTACAAACTTGCATCATCATTCTCCCGATATACGTGCGCCAATCTCCCCCGTAATATCTTCCTCCAACAAGGGGCAACAAAACCACCATTACAACATAATCCAACCCCAAAAATTCGTGTCACTTCCTCAGCAAAATCGCCGCTGAACGATCCTCCCGCTCCCAGCTGTCCCGATTATCACACCCGAAGCGACGTTCTGGTTTCGTCGAGACGACCAAGAGGGTAGCCACGACCGAGAGGCGGAAGAAAAAGACGAGGAAGTAGCCTTGTGCCACGAGCCGGCCGTGGAAACGTATTGCGTCTAACTGGCGCGTGACACGGGCACCGGTCGGATAGATTTATATTTACAATAGGCCTGTATTTATAAGAGGCGCGTGTGTACACGAGTAATCCTACCACCGGGTACGGAACACTGAACGTTCATCTAAACGGCGCTAACAGCTTTCACCGAGCCACTCTCGGTTGCATGCCATAACCGGATTAATCCGACGCCCTTTCGCCTTACCGATCGCCGCCACCCAACAGCTTCTCTCTCTCTCTCTCTCTTCGTTTCTTCCTCTTTGTTGTCTGTCGTCACATCTGTCGTCGGCCCGGCTCGATTCAAGCCCGATTTCCACGCCACGAAGGTCGCGGAACACGAGTCCCTCCGTGTTTTGTAAGCCTCGCGGTGCACGTACGGAGGGACTTCTCCCGAGGGACACGCGACGTCCTCGTCGTACGAATCCGAGGACAGGAAGCCATCAAATCGAGAGACGCGGAGGCGGCACGTGGGCAGAGGTGCGGTTTCGTCTAATGGATCGTTCCGGGCCAGGAGGCGCCCGCCAATAGCGAAGGAATTAATCGCGATGATTGTTTTACCGATCCTTCCTCTTTGTGCGTGTATCGTCTAGGTCATGTTGGTCTTCGCTGATGGGAGGACCGTTTTCGAATTCGTTTAATCCGTTCTTTTACGCGTTAAGGGATACTTTGAGATATCTTGCAATTGTTTCTCAATTTGTAATTCTAATATTTTTTCGTACGTCTTAATAAAAAAGAAAGAAAGAAAGTGGAAAAGAAATGGCGAACGAAGAAGTTTTAAAACAAGCTGTAGATTCACGAATCTTATCGTACTACAATTATATAAATTAGAAGTTAAATTTAGAGACACTCGTCGTCGCGCACGCGAGTAAACGTTCGAGGGTGATATTTCCAAGACAAGTACGCGTTCCTCGAGTCTGTCAAGAAACCGGCGCGTCGCGGACTTGGCTATTAATTGGAGAGTGAAAGCGGCAATCTTGGTAGTGGTAACAGATTTAAAATGCAAATGATCACCTATTAGAGGGAGTTTTACATACGGTTATAGCGTACGAAAGGAGGAGCAGCATGGAGCACTCTAATCGTCCGTTTCGGTTTAATTGACCCACATTCCCCGTAATGTCGCGCGCGCTTTATTAACGGCACATTAATTATCCGCCCGGACGGATTATTTAAATATTTACATCGTATCCGCGGCCTGGCCGTGTATACACAACCGACCGCCGAGACGGATTTAAAAAATTACCCAACGTATACACCACCACCCGCCGCATGGATGTCATAAATCTTAAAAACGTTGCAATATCATGAAACGCTAATGAGGACACCATTGGGACATTTTATATTCATTTCGCGGAATTAGCCTTTCGGTTACTTGTTTCTGAAAACTGGAATGTGATGAATAGTCGAGCGCGATAATAAAATCTTCGTGTCGAGCGCGGAGCGTAAATTTTAACCTCCGCGTTCACGATCGGCCACCATTTCACCAGGGAAAATTGCATCCACCGCACTCCACGGAGTGCGGTATTCTTGCGACGCTTTTAAAAATTGATACCCAAGCAGCTTTCGAAGGGCTAAAAATCGGGTTAAAAATCGAGGTGAAAATTGTGAAAAAAAAAAAAAAATTCGCACAAATAAGAGAAGCAGATTGCGAGGGAGACGGGGAAAAAAATAATCGTTAATTGGACGCGTTATATCCCCGAAATATGTATACGAATGTAACGTAAAAATATCGGATAGAGAGGAGAATTGGTTCGAGGCCTGTAAAGAAAGAAAAAAAAAAAAGAAAAGAGGGAATGCCACGGGCTAGGTGGGAAGGCAGTTTTCGCGCGCGTTCGAGCGTGTGCGAAATGTCTCGTTCGCGCCGGTAAACCTCCCTCGACGGTGGCGTGCAAACGATGCATTAACGTACCGACACAATCCACCGGCAAATGAGAGGCCCAGCCACGCTCCCTACCCCGGTGAATGAGCGAGCGCCGTCGCGCCTGATGGACTCTAAACACGCCTTCGAAATTTCGCGATTCCTCGAACTTTTTCGCTCGCGCCGCAAGCGCCACCATCCCTCCCTCCCCCCCGCCTCCTTCTCATCGATCGCCGCCTCGCCATCGATCGTACGCGCCACCCGGCGCCCGCTACGGGATTCAAATATTAATTACGAGATTATGCAGAACAGTCGGTTTGATAGGCTCTTATTTGCCATCGTTACTCGCCCATTTATATATATATAGCGTTCGAATAAAATTACTAGTAGCCGGCGACCGCTGCTGCTCTTGTCCTTTCCCAATTTAATCGATTTAATCGGCTTTTTTCCGCGCGGGCAAAGGGAACAATGAAATCGATCACCTCGAGTGAGAGACGGGGCAGGATCTGTAAAAGCCGGCCGGTCCCAGGAAGCCCGCTGGCGAAGCTCGGCCCCCGAAACGTTTCGTGTTACGTCCAACGTCCAACGGTTAATTTTTACTCTCGAAAAAAAAAAAAAAAAAGAAAGGAAGAAAAAGGAAAGGAAAGAAAAAAAAAAGAGCGCTCGATTCTTAATCTATAGCAAAAATTACATGCAATTACCGCCGCCACCCAGCGCGCCGGCATCTGCGAGTCGAAGGTAGCCCCGCGATCGCGTGATTTGCACGTCCATCCGCCTTCAGAATGTCGAAGCCGGCAACAACGACTCTGGCTACGTACGCGCACCCAGAGTATCGTCGTAAGCCCCGGCTTCGATATTGCGGCGTGTCACGTTTCCCTTTTCACGTCACGGCACAAGGAAATAATAATACGCCTTTGAAGCACTTACATTCGAAATGATACATCGACGCGACCTACGTGTGTGTATATATATATATATACATATAGCTTCATCGGTTTTTCTTACAAAGGTGCAACGTTTATTCGAACACTCGGAGGGGGAGAAGAGAGTGAAAGTACGATTGTACATGTAGATCGCAATCGCGTGATTATCAACGTTAAGGGGACGAATTTCGATTTCTCTAGCTTTCTTGTCCGCGCCATGAATTATTTTCGCGCGATGATTCGTTTCTTAACGGTGGTGAATCGTCTTTAACGTGGATTAAGCGCGTTTTTCGCTACGATCGGGCTGTTGCTCGAATTAGCATAAACGCCTCGAACGCGTCACGCATAAATTTCTCGGTTTCGTGACCAAATTTCTCATCTTATACACATTTTTCGTCGAAGTAATGATAAACTTGACGATAATTTGATACTTAATAACGAACGAACGAACAGATGTAGATGATCTAACGTTTATACGTGGATGCATAATTCTACGGACATTGATATCCAGAAATCTTGCATACCTGTCTACGGATAATCTCCGCGTGGAAACGTAAACACGTCAACGCTAGGTAATCGCTAGGCCATCTGCTGTTACGAATTAGCGTAGAAACGAGCGATTCACTTCTATCCGTTGCGGTCTCATCATTTATGAATTACCTTCCCGACAACGTCGAATATTTGAACGAATATATATTTCCAAATTTCCTCCTCCTGTCTCGATTACCTCTCGTTATTCCGACCACGTTTGAAAATTTTTCAAATTCTTTCGGTTCGGAAATTTAAAATGAAATTTTAAAAACCTCGTACTGAAAAAAAAAAAAGGAGAGAAGAAAATTAAATTTCAACCAAGCACAAAAACCATCGGGATTTATTTAACCTGGAAAATATATTTAACAAGGCGGAAAGATTTCATCGGGATCCTTTCTATCCGTCGCGAGGATTAGCCGCATTGAAAACCGCGACAAATACGCGCCGCTGCCTCTCAAACAGTCAACGCCTATCGCGCAGACACGCATACTCTCTTCTTCGCACCCTCGCAGAATTAATTCCGTTGGAATCGCGCCCCGAGATTCGAACAATTCCCGTGCAACTTATTATTATTATTATTATTATTATTACGATCGGTCGGATCGGTGGGCAGACGCGTGTACACGAGAACCCTTCGCGAAATGAGTTCACACGGGCGGTGGATCGGGGCGTCGAGTGGCCGACAAGGAGCGAAGGAGAGAAGTCGGAAAGGAAATAGCCAATCAGGCAAATGAGGACACAAAGGCGCGACGGGTCTCCTCGTAGTTAATTGGCATACGTTAATTAATACACGTCCTCTTTGTTACGTTACATTGTCCTCCTCTGTGCAAGGACGGCGACCACGCTTCGCGAAACTTCGTTCGCAAAATTGCGCACACCCGATACCCGATCGTATTTCTTCCCGATATTGTTTCCCGAAATTCTCCTACCCCCTTTGTCCCCCTCGCCCTCATCCCTACCCGCCACAACTGCACGGCTTTAATTAAACCATCATCCATATTCATAAACATAAATTATCGCCTGGCTCGCGTCGTCCCTTGGAACTCGAATCGATTTTTCAATCTTTTTATTTCTCTCTCCCTCCCTCTTGATTCGTTGCCACGGATAAACCGAGCGTTGATCGGTTAAATAAGTAATCGATTACGGTCTCCGGAAACGCGGTGTAATCGAATTCTCCGCGATTGAAAAATGGAAATTCGGCGAGAGATTAAATTTATATTTTATCCCGTACCGTATGAAAAATCGAACCACGCTTCCATCCTCCCTCGTCAACAACATTCCGTGGAACCGTCTCGAGCGGCTCAATTATAAATAACACGAAAACGTCCTCTGTTCCCGATCTGTATATAAAAACCATCACCGTACGTATCCGTGTATCTTCTTTCTCCTATGACAGACACGGCACGTAATAACGACACTAAAATTACAAACCCTGGATTTATCGTAAATGTAAACAGCGGAGCGGCAACCGGGGAACGAGGTCAATTTGCAGCACGCGGACGATTCTAAAAAAAAAAAAAAAAAAAAAAAAGAAAAGAAATAAAGAAATAAATCCGCAAAAGGGGGATAAAAGCGGTCGGTCGTTTCTCGTAACGCGTTACAAAAGCCCCACGCGTGGAACCTCGCCCCTTATTGTGCGCGTGCATGCACGGCGGTTCGGAAACGTCGTGGTGAAAAAAATCGAAGGTCGAGGGAGGGGTGGGTGGCGCGAGGTCTCGGCCAGCCACGGCCAGTTGCAGAAAATTTATCGATCCTGGGAACGATATCGCGGGAGACCTTGTAGCCCGTTTCATGCCGTCACAATATTCATCCTGGTCGCGGTTAAATCATTCCATTTTTCGGCCCCTCCCCGCTTAATATGGCCCCCGCAGCGGAGAGGGACGCGGCGGCGAGGCAGGCATGCGATGCACGCGTGTACCGACTCGATCACGAAATCGAACATTTTCATGCGTGCGATTCCCCCGTGCCGGGGGCTGCTGCGTGTATACGTGTTAATACGGTGATTTAGGGCTTAACGCGCGTGGATCCTTCGCTGCGCGCAGGAAGTCGTACCCCATGCGTGCGTGGGTCCGTTTAACGTGTCGTATAACGGCCAACGATCGGCCGTGTACAGCGATGGTGAATAGACGGATGGCGTAGGGACAAGGATCGTGGTAGTGGTAAGACACCGGGGTGACAAAGCATTAATTAAGTCGTACACGTTTATCGGATATTCCGGCGTTGGCTTATGAGCCACGAGCGGCCAGGGAGTCGAGGGAGAAAATCGCCCGGTATAACGCAACGGTGATGAAATATGTCGTCGGTGGATTGACACTGGCTCGTAAAGGGTCGTCGGGATTAAACTTTACGGGAGGAATAAAAAAAAAAAAAAGGAAAAGAGAGAGAGAGAGAGAAAGTTTATACGACCGAGAAATGTATATCGCCAACCGAGGAGAATAATTTATCGTGGAGATCGAGTATCGTCTGAACGTGTGTTCTGTCTGTCGTCGAGATTTCGAGACGAGCGAAATTTTTCGTTATTTAATGGAGGCGCGTGCTCGATCACCGAGAATCGCGACCCCACCCTCCTCCCTGTAGTCCCGGTCTCGACATATTCTTGTTGATAAAACCGTAACGATAAGTATCATCTCGTTAATTCTTCGGCTGATAGATCGTGCCTGTAACTTCTTAACGATCCCCCACAGACTTTGTAAGTTGGTTAACGAGGTAACTTGCGTTTCGACTAACGCGAGATTATTTTTTTTTCTTTTTTTGCCCCTCCGTAACATCGCGTTTCGCTTGTCTTGACCGCTTCGAGTACTTTCTAACGCTTGTACAAGCTGTCGAACAGGTAATTTCCTTGCTTAAAGATAAACCTTGTTCGTTAACGACATTTTTATTTTATAAAATCCGTCCGATAACGGTTCAGTGTAATTGTACGCGATACGAAAAAGAAAAGAAAAAAAAAGGAAAAAAAAAAGAAAAACAAAGCGACTCGTACGACTCGTGAATGCACATGCACGAGAGAACACGAGAGAACACGTTTTCCACGAGAGACGGCTTCCATCCGGCTTCCATGAATGTTTCGTCATTTGGCAGGCGCGAGGTGTCCCCGAGGGTGGCCGAGGTGGTCACCCTCGCGAAAGATGAAAAACGATTCATTTACATATTATTGCACGCATTCGTATGATAATTGCGAGCTTTTTAACCGCGACCCAAATTCGCCAAGATAAAACGAACGAACGGAATCGCGCTCGTAAAAGTTTGACAATTCGAGAAATTCGAGAGGCACCGTCCGCGGAATACATTTCTGACGTGCCTCTTCGTACGTGAAACGAAATCCCAGAAATAAAATAGTTTCCCGATGAGCGCGGCTACTACCATGAATATGGAGGAGACAGTCCTCCCTCCCTCCCTCCTTCCACGATAATCCTGGAACAAAATAAACTAATTAAAAAGTTTTCCCTCTCCTCCCTCTGTACGTGTTCCGCGCGTTTTTTCGTTTAGAAGCAACGTCCTCCCCGTCTTTCACGTCACGTAACAGATATTGAAATATCACGTTCATCGTGTTAAGTTTTGTCCCGATTCCGATAACGATCGCTGTTTCGAAGGGTTAATTCAACGGGAGATTCTAAATCTAAGAATCTAATTTTGAAAATATTATAAAGAAGGGACAGTTAGAAGGACATGTTATTTTTTTTTTTTTTTACAAATTATCACGTAACGAGAAGACATCGAAACGTGAAATCGGTATAATTTCCAATCTTCGTTTCATTACTTTTCACATTCCTTCGAATACGTCAAACATTTTAAAATTTTCGCTTTAAGCGTAACGTTAACTTCGTTCTCCCGTCCCGTGGCCGGCGATCCCGGCTCACGACTCTTGCTCTGATGAAGGGCTCTGTCTAATGAAAGGGTTGTGTGTTTGATACCCTTAAGAATTGAATTACGGGCGGCGGGGGCCGGCCGGCCGGTAGCCATTTCGAAAAGAATAGGATCCGCGCGGGGGCGAATTTATCTTTCCCGGTATCGTGATCTCTCATCGGCCGTGTACCGTGCTTCACGGTGTCGTTTATTTAACGACGCTTATTTATACGATGCGTTGCAACCACCCTTCTCCTCTCCCTCTTTCCTCTCCTTTTATTTTATTTCTTTTTCCAACGGGGGAAGGGCGTTAAACTGAAAGATGAAAGGAAGGCGTAATTTCGCTTACGAGATAAGAGCATCGAATGGAACAGCTGGAGAAACAACAGCGCTCGACACAAAAGGTTGCACGCGAAATGATTATCGAGATCCATTATCAGGTCTAATCGCGTTTTTCTTTTTTTCTACTTCTTGGGCGAGATTGTTTAAAGGAGGGGAATAAAGGAATTGAAATTGTTCGGGCAATAAAGTCGGGAAATATTATACACCCACGTAAGTCGTAAGTCGCCCGTTTCCCTCCTGATCCTGGTTACGTGGCTCTCTAAAATGCTCTCAACACTTGCAACGCCCGCATTAAATCCAACGACGTTTAACGCAATCCTCGCGTTTCAACGAAAAAAACTTTCGCCTCGATTTCTATTTTTTATATACGATATTTATATTCGTTAGGGGAAGGAAGTAACAAAAATTTTTGATTTATTAGATCTCTCGTTGCAAGATGAGTTCTCGAGATTCTTTATATGAATATTTTTCCATCGAACTTGCATTCTATATTCTCTTCTCCAATACGAGAAGTAAGTAAGCGTTTTGTTTGTTTAGTTTGTCTTGTCATCAAAAATTATATTCGTGCGAACGAGATATTCATAATCAACAACGTATGGACAACGTTAACGATAAAACAAATGAACAAAATAGAAGGAAGAGAAGAATAAAAAAAAAAAAAGATAAAAATATTATCACAAGCGTAACGCAAATAATTAATTTAAAGTAACAAGAATAAGTTGTCGTTGTCGGATTCAAAGGTATTAATTCAACGAGCAAGTGCCTTTTCATTTTGCTCTTTCTATTTTTCTTTTTTTCTTTCTTCCTTTTTTTTTTTTCCACTGAAATTCATTTTACTGAAATTTCTTTCACTGAAATTATTCGTATAATTGAAATTTTCAGTTTTGATGAATAATTAGCTGTTATACGAGTTACGGGTTCATCGTACGAGATTCGTGCTTTTTTTTTTTTTCTTCTTTTTGTTTTTAAAGAGGAGGGAGAGATTTCAATCGCTCCCACACGAAGGAAATTCATTCTCGCATCCAATCACACGGCTGATCGATATAGCGAATTTAAATATCCCGATCGCAATGAAATAAAACGAAAGCGCGGTTCGAAACGTTGTGCAAAAATTGGGTTACACACAAAAAAAAAAAAAAGAAAGAAAGAAAAAAGAAAAAAGAAAAAAGAAAAATCACTTCGCCCGAATAGAAAACCCTCTCTTTAATCATCTTTGATCTCCTCTTCTATTTTTTCCGTCCGTAAATTTGAACGAAATCTCCGAGGAGGGAAGGGGTTAGAATTAGTTAGAAATCGCATTAAAAAAAATTATCGATTTTATCGTAAAAACTTCGCGATCAACGTATTACCTCCGCCCAATCGTACCGTGAATTTATCGTTTCTATTGAAAATATCGGGTAACTAGAAATCGACTTTCACAAACGTTTTTCTATTACAGTCTCTATCGTTTCACAAATTAAACCATTTCCTCACCTGTCAACTAAAAATTTTCAATTAACCCATTACACAGCAACACACATTTATCCGCTAAAACTAACTTTCTCGTCGTCGTCGTCGTCGTCGTCGTCGTCGTCGTCGTCGTCGTCATTCTCAACTTTTCACCATCCCGACTTTTCGAATATCCTTCGTTCGATAATCATGTATACATTATTACGAATGACACAAGATCGATTCGTACTTGTAAGACGAGCATCGAAATCCAATTATCAGGATTAGTTAAAAAAAAAAAAAAAAATCGTTATAATTGTGATAGCGTATATGCTAAATGTAAAATCCACGAGCAACCAACCACGAGTAACCAACTAAACTCAAAAAGTTGTATATCCTTGAAAAGTTACTATGTATTTAATATACGCGGACCGCAAACCAACATCGTATTCGTTCAACTGTATCGCGCGAGAATTTGTCTCGTGCAACAAATCCCTCTCTCTCTCTCTATGGAAAATTTATTTCATTCCACGATATTTATGCGACAACGTCAACAATTTTGTAAACGCGACGATATATGGCCACGTTATTGCCTTTTGCACACAATCGGATCGAATATATATCGCCTCGATACGAAATTTTCGCGTGGCACGATCCAACTGGAGCAACGCCTTCCTCTACAAATAGGTCGATGGGAACGATTTCTCGGAACAAAAGCAATTAAATAAGAGTGTTGTGCACGACGACGGCTGATCGACTCGTTGTTCCACATTCATTCCGATGCTTTCATCTCCCTCCTTTGATCTCGATTCGATTCGATTGCCCTTCGAATTCTGGACCGCGTCCACCGAATTATCGTTTCTTATCATCCGACGTGACACACTTCGAGTCCCTCAAACAGAGGCGCTCGAGACGAGCGAAATCGAGAGATAAATTTGGAAATTTGAATGTATAAATTCGAGGTCGAATTTAAATGCAAACTCGTATAATATACCATCGTTGGAGGATAAAAGTTACGGTGATCGTATCTCTGGAAACGCGATGCGATTTTTATCTCTGAACAAAATTGAGTGGTACGGGGGAAACTGGTTACTCTCGGCCGTCCGGAATTTTAATTTCATTTGGGGAAAAAATCCGTTTGCTCGATAATTCTTCGAGTAACGACGTCGAACGCAAAAAAAAAAAAAAAAAAAAAAAAAAGAAAGAAACGTTATATTATTATTATACCGTTCGACCGCCAAAAGTCGGAACGAGCACGACATACGAACACGACTTTTCGAAGCAATTTCGCAAGTTACGTGCCCTTCCCTCCCCCCCCCCCCTCTCTCTCTCGGTTAGTCACTCGTTCTATACATCCGGATTTCCGGGGTGATACGTAGACGAACGCGCACCTGCGCGCACACATGCTTTTTACGAGGACAATAAAAACTAAATAGTATCTCACGCGGGGTTTTATCGATCCTCCCGCGACCCGGAATCGCAATTTTACAGCGTGATAAAAGAAAGAGGAGGAGTGGGGAGGGAAAGAAGGAAACAGAAGGGCGAAGAAAAAGGAGGGATAAAATGATAAAACGAAAAAAGAAATGAGAACGAGAGAGAGAGAGAGACGCATACAGGGACACCGAGTTACGTATGAATAACCGAGTTGGGATGTTTTCAGATACGAACCTTCTTCTTCCCAGAAATAAACGCGCACGGTATTTTCTGTAATGGCGCGCTGGGATGGATAGCGGTTTTCGACTTTTTACGAAGCACAGGCTCGGCCAGAGGTTTTCGCGGTACCCGTTGGTGAAATGCCAAGTTGCGATGCGCGGATCGGTATTCTATTTTTTAAGGAGGAACGATGCGCGCAACAGCATCGAACACGCTCTTCATCGAGCTCTTCTTCTTCTTCTTCTTCTTCCTTCGAATTTTCGATTTTCGGTCGAACCGCACCGTTTCGGTTCCATTTCGTTTCGAAAATCGGCGGATTTCTCTCCGAATACTTTCGATCTCGACGAAGAGAAAGACGAGGGAAAGACACGGGTTTCTCATCTCAGAGGCATCCGTCGATCTCTCGTCGTTACTCTCTCTCCCTTCGTTTCTCTTCCCCCGATACTAGTTGGTTGCGGTAAGTGATCCATTTACGAAACAATCTAGGTAGCCCCGCGCGGTGGATGATTGCGATATAATGCGAGGTTTGTCGAGAGCGTGGAGGCATCGAGAATGGGGGCGAAACGGTGATCCCCGTGGCCGTTTCTCTTTTATCGCGGATAGAGAAGGCCGGGGTAATGAGAATTTATAAGCTTTCGACGATGATGGAATTACGGGACGAGAGAGAACTCATAGAAATCGATTCCATTCGATGATCACTGTAATCGATCGGTCGATCGATCCATCTATCGATCGATTGAAAACTGAAAAGGTGATCAAGCGTTATGGAAACCGTCATGGTTTAACGCTCGTGGAGCTGGTTGCTTTAATCGGTCCAACCGAATGATCGCTCCACCGACCGACAACATGTTTTTCCATCGTGCAACGGTTTTTTAATGACGATGCTGGGGGGAAAGAACGAGGAAGAATCGTTCTAACGTATCTAATACTTCGTAAATTGGAGACGGTTTAAAAGCTGTTACCACGCTCATGACGTAAATCAAGACCGGATGCTTTTCCCGGATGCTCATCAGCTTGAAAAGCTACTAATTAAAACGCGCAATCTCCCTGCGAGAATGAGCGTTTATGAAGACGACCCGTAATCCTGTAATCAGATCCTCTCTGCCTTTTCACGGTCGATACGCGACGTCAGAGTTTCGCCTTGCGATTAGGTAACCACTTTTCTCCTCCTCGCTACTTCATTCTCCGATTACCAGAGATTGTGATGGATAAGAAGGAAATTCGGAAAATTCAACTCAAAGTGGACGATGAATTTCGACGAAATTTTAAATGCTTCCGTTCTCTCGTTACACCGATTATATTCACTACGCGTGCATTTGTTACCAATCTTATCGTAGTTGTTCAGTTTCTTCGTTACTATTTAATGACGATATAAAAACATTATATCGTATAATATATTATAATTTATTACTCCATCCTGTGTAATTTATCATCCTGCGTAACATACCTATTTTATTTTATATACGATAGGAAAAGGATTATGTTGGGTCATTTATATCGCGAGTTAAATTCGTTGTGAAAATTACTACTGTTGAACTACTGTTTAGTTCCGACTTAAAATGGACGTAAAATCGGCGTTGTTCAACGCGTTGTTGGTAGTAGTACGGTGGAGGAAGTAGTTTCCAAGAATGTAACGCGATCAAACTTCCATCAAACCCGAGCGCATCAATCTCATCATCGAGATCGATCTCCTCCGCTGGAGGCAACTTTTCGCCACGTACCTACATTCCTACCATTCGATAGGGTACGCGCGTTCCAACGATGCAACGCGTCTTAACGAAAAGTTATACCGTTCGCGTCGTTACCGTCGAGCGTACGCAGGCCGAGGCGGCATTAACGAGATTATAGCCGGTGTAATTGAAAAGTATAGGAACCCAGCCTTCAACTTCCGCTGCCAAGTTTTAAGCAATACTAAGCTCCTCGCGTCCAACAAGTTTACCCGAAGCAATGCGTTATCGCGTTATATTTACCAACTTCGCCGATCCATAACCTCTTGCCCGAGCGATCATTAACAACGATCTACGGCGGGACGATCGAGACGAAACTCATTGCAGACGGGGGGTTAATCGTATAATTCGCATTCACCGTGCTTCGTGATTTCTTCTATTCTATTCTATGAATCTGAATTGATTGGTATCGTAGATTTTTCCGTTTCCTCTTCTTCTCTTTATCAAAATCTTTATCGAAATTCGCCAATGGAAATCCTCGATTTTTCGTGTCGTTTTTTAAACGTGTTAATGGAAATTGATGATTATCAATATTATTCTCACGGATAATCACGGACGTTTAATGTCGTATACCGTTACGAGACAGACCGAACAGCAATTACCATTTCCTGTTCCTTTCGACGACGTTAGTCACGTTCGTCTCTTTCTTGGAGCCAGGATCAGCCTTGGACTTGTGAGAAATAGTTCGCGTGTTCGATTCCGGATAATTATATCAGTGTATCGGACACCTGCCACGTAAGTCGATTTCCTTTTTATTCCTTCGGATCGATCACGTTCGAGGTCACGTCCTCGGGCAAAAATTATCACGCGATGTAGAATCAACGCGTTCCACTGATCGAAACTATCTGTCATCGATATCGTGATTCGAACGATAAAGCTTCTCGCTTCGTAATTTCGAGCCGATCATTTTCTTTTCCCTCTTTTTTTTTTTTTTCCTTTCTTTTATTCCTCGCACGAGTGAACGCGATCTCGCGTTGGCCATGGCTATTTTCACCTTACACTATTCATACTCTATCATTTTGGAACGGGCTAAATCGGCAGGTGTTGCATTTGATCGATTCGATGGAAAAATAGAACACCGTCTAGACGAGCTCTGCCTGCGAATTTCGGACCGGTCGACCATTACGGCGAAACAGCACAGTGCATGAAATAGTAGCCTAGTAGTCGTCCAGTGAGAGAGGTTGTTTCCATTCCGATTTCCTCTCGAATGTCGAGAGTTCTGAGCTCGTGCCTCTTCTCCTGCGTTTCTAATTGCAATACGCAGCTACTTTCGAAGTGGGAAAAAAAAAAAAAAAAAAAAAAAACAACCATACGTTTCTTTTCCTCGACAATCCTAAATCCTTTCCACTTCGCGTAATAGGAAATACTTTATCGTACGATGAAATCGATTTGAACACGATGAAAGATTTATTTCTCGACTTGCCAAGCGTCGAGAAAACGTGTTCGTTTAATTGCCGTTGCATTCTTTCTTTCGCGCCATCATCCAGCGAAAAAGAGAAACAGCCATCGAGAGGCTCTCTCTCTCTCTCTCTCTCTCTCTCCCTTCCGCGTGCAAAACTCTAAACTGGCTCTAAGGAAATTTCAATTTTACCACGTTAACGAGCAGCTGGCTGCTGAGAAAGCGGCCCTCGTAAGAAGAAACCGCTTCGAAAGACTTTCACCTCGTTGTTTTAATTACCGGGTAGCAAAGTGTAACAGTTCTCGAACGGGCTCGTGACCCGACCTGCACACAACGATCTATGCTAATACTCCGGATATCTTAATACCTCGTAACGCTCTCTCGCTCCTATAATAACCCGGCAATTACCTTTTCCCGTTTCCTACGCGCCAAACAACGATCCAAGTCCTGTATCCTCCTCGAGGATACGGCCGAGGTTGCTCGCGAAGAAAGAGTAGAAATATCGTGGATATCGTGGGGCGTGAAAAAAGCGGATGTCTTAGAAGCGCAGCGATAGAAGAAAAAAAAATATCAAAGTCAACGATAGTTGTTTGAAGGGGAGATATTGGAAGGGAAAGAGAGAACAACGCAAGTTGGTCGGAGAGGGACTAATTTCCAACGAGGTGCACGGCCAAAGTCCAGTTTATGGAAAAGTCGCGGCCTCGAATTAACATAATACAACGGTGGAAGCGGTTTTCTTATTGCTGATAATAGAGGGATGCCGATATTGACCGTTTTAACATATAGATGGCTTATTCAGAGCCGTGAGAGGAACGAGGTTCGTGCCGGCCCGCTACTCTCCTCGCCAACGAGATTCTAAAAACTACCGCAACTCTCTTTCTCTCTTTCCCTTCTCTCGTTTTTCTTTCTCTCTCTCTCTCTCTCGGGTTTTCTTTCTTTCTGTTTGCGATTCGCGTTTCTTTTCCCCTGGGAATGCGTATTGGCCTCGACGAAGTTTTATTGCCTCGCGTCACGGTAAAACTGTGCAAATGAATCCTCTTAGTTGTACTTGCATTTTACTCTCTTCTCTCTCTCTCTCTCTCTCATCGACCGCGGAACGCGTTCCTCGCTGGATTACGAATTTTATAATTTTCGTTCGTCCGAATTGGGTCTAAGATAAAATCTAGGATAAAAGGATGAGGAATAAATAAAAAATACAAATACGGCGCCTCTTTTCCTTTTTTTTTTTTCTTTCTTTTTCTATTCGGGTTCGAATTGAAATCACGTTGGTCGTTTCCACCAAAATCGCGATCGCCGTGTTCCCGGCACGCGTGTAACGCTCGTAATGAAATCTCGCCACCGTGTGCGCGCACCGCCCTCGAAACACCACGGTCGAAACATCAAAGCGAAGACGAAAGAACGAAAAGTCCGACGATGCCAATTAACGAAATGGAAACCGTGGTGGCGAGCACGCAAGAGCGCGGCAGGAAGAAAAAAAAGAAAAAAAAAAAAAAAAAGAAACGCTAGGCCGCGAGTGTGGGCTATAGCGATATATGGTCGGTGGTCGGTGAAAAGGGAGCTGTTGGAACTTGATCCCGAAACGACGACGACCACGACGACGACGACGACGACGACGACAACGACGACGAGCAACAAACGCGAGGCCGATTCCGATACCGTGCACGGATAGACACTTTAATAGACGTAATGAGGGTAATTGAGTTTTCAAATCATTCGTTTTGATTACATCTACGCACGGAGCGGTGGGCGAAACATAGGGTAGGTAATTACGGACCGCCCAGTCCCAAAAGAGCAGGTGCCTCTCGGCCACGGGATCGAGGTGTGAGGTTCAAATACTTGGACCGCCCTAATAGCCTCGAGGTTACAGGTCCCTTCGAGAAACCGGAGGGACCGACCGGGCCTGGCCTCTCGTATATACACCGACGTCCCACCGATATAACAACGCCGTCTATATATATACATAGGTAGGAATAATAGTACCGAGATCAAGGCAGAAAAATGCATCCTTCGGGGGCTGACGTGGGAGAATCGACGTGCAACGAGGAAGAATGCGCCGTTTTTGGATTGATGCAGCTCTTCTTCCATTTTCTTCCGATTTTCGCGTGAAATCCTCGTAAATGATGTTGATCGCGAATCGTTTGAATATTTGATAATAATGGAATAGTTGAATTGAAAAAAAATTTCACGCCTCTCTTGAAATCTCGCCTCTAATCTGAATGACTATTTTTTTTTTTTGTTACGGAATTTTGCGAAAATATATTCAGAATCATATCGTTTATAAATTATTTTCGACATTTCTCTTGTTGCTCGTCGTTACTCCCCGTTCGCTCTTCATTCACCCTTCTTAACCTTTCATCCTGATTTCATGGTATCCCCGTGTCGGTCGCGCGAACATCCACGACCCCACGTTTTGGCAATGATCCAAACGTCCGTTATAGAATTTAATAATCCCCTGTAAATGGACTAATAGTACTTTGCTCGAATAACCGGAATGATACAAGGAGGACGGTAATATCGGCCCTCGTTAATGAATTTACGCCTGTTGAAACGCCTCTTACTTTCCAACTTTCTGGATCGATGTTAAATTTTCTTCTCCTCGAATAGTTCGACCCTTCTTTTACCCTTTCACGGGCAGAAGGAAGCGGCAACCGAGAGACGTTCCAACAGCAACAAGTGTGATTGCGATTCGTCCGATATTAATTCGGTCTTTTCATTCGTGTTTACACAGTGGCTACATTTTTATTCCGTACAGCTTCGAACGAGCCATGTGTTTAAATACACATATTTTTTAGAGGAGAGACTAAAATACATCGAAATACATGAATATACAAACATCCATCGATTCTCGATATATGTAGATTAAAAAAAAAAAGAAAGAAAATCATCCTATTCGAATCTGTTCGGATCCTATCCCGTATATCCTTTAATTATCGAGAAAAAGTGTATCTATTAGTTTTAAAGAAAAATATTTTTAAAAATATATTCGTTTCGCATTTTTTCTTTAATTACCTCTAATTAATTATCTCTAACTAATTATCACTCTTAAGTAGCTTAACTTATATCGAAACGTCAATTTTTTTTTTTCTTTTATTCAGACGAAAATGATACCAGATTAACGTCACCACACGTTAATTCCATCCCCTTCGAATAAAACAACGGTTGGTCCGTTAATCAGGTTCAAACAATGGCCCCAGAATTGAACCTCAATTACAACATTACATTGCACTCTCTCTCAGACTAAATTTCTATCCTGACGATCCGTAGTAAACTAATAATAACCGATCCAACCGATGCAACCGATCCATTCGCAGTATATAACCCAATCAGACCCATCAAATATTTTCGAATCCTGACACCGGTTACCCTCCGCCGCTCGTCATTCGTCCATCGATCGCCACGGTATGGATTAACGTTACGCATTTATCGCACATAGAAACTCCATTATGTGTTCGTATGGCATACGCATGTAAAGGGCGCGTGTGTGTACGTATACGAATACGTACTCTCTTTCCAGAACGTACACATACACACATACACATACGTACACACAGCAAGTCCGTAATTGTCTAATGCGAAACCACGATATATCGAACTATATAAAACTGAGCGATATTCCGCTCATACAGATACAGGCAATACGTTTCAAATTGATAGGCTTCGATTAATACGGCCCTGCCCGGTCCTGGTCTGCCATGACACTGACTCGATAATGCCGGGTTTATGAGGATTTTAGTCGGGGCGTGTCACTTCCATGGGTCAACTAGCTTCGTTCACGCGTGTTCTCGTAGTATGCGTTCACACGCATCAGACACGCACCGTTTATGCTCGCAACCCGCACAAACCGATTTATGCGCCCGGCCACGATGAATGGCGATTAGGCGATCTTGGTTTTCCCGGCCCGAAGTTTCGATCGAGAGAATTAGAGAGAGAGAGAGAGAGAGAGAGAGAGAGGGAGAGAGAGAGAGAGAGTTGGATGGAACGAAACGGTACGCGATTTAATCGATCAAAATAACATTCGTAAAACTCTTGTTATTATTGACATTGAATAAACCACGAACGAACAATTATTATCAACGCATAATTTATGTATTTCGGCCTATTATTAATTAATATTTCGATGCAGGAACTTTGTCCGAATTAACGTGTATGATTAAATTAATCTCATTTGTTTCTACATACATAATACGGTTACCGGTAAATAGATGAAATTATACGTGTTTATGTCTAAATTTCACAGTCCGAATCAGTCGTGTAATATATTATATGCGATTTTACGTTTAATAGTATCGGACACGCGGTCATGGGTGGGGAGAGGACGCGGGATTGTATAATCGATTCAATATTGTTTCTCGAATAATCAAGGAATAAGCAAGGAGAGACACGTACGATGGCTGGTTGTCAGTTAGTTATCGGCCACTTCTTTCGAAAATATATAATTTTTCCGTATTTTTTTACCACGATGAACACGTAATGCACGTTGCATGCATATGCAACGTTACACAAATGCGCACACAGACATACGCGTGTAGCCATACGCGTGGAAACCCCATGAAATATGTACGTGTGAATTCCTATACAATGAATATGCATAGAGGCTGGCACGTGTTTGCTTAGGACCTACATATGTAAACACTTTAATCAACCCGCGATATATGTATATATGTACCTTACGCTATCTATCAATTTGAACGTTTCCCTCTCCCCCACTCGTAGACCACTCGTTGCTCCAATGCAAATTATACTTTCGTACGAAAATCAGGGGAACTCGATCGATCGGATTTTCTTAATTTCCAAGGAAAAAACAGTTTCGAAAATTATTATATATATATATATATACGCGATGAGATATAACACGGATGTTAATTTCCAATTTCAATTTCGTATTATTACCTTCTCCACCTTCGTAGATACATCTACAACCCACTCGTTACACATAAACGCGCAAGACATAAATTTGAGGGGCGTATCGCGATCTCGAAGGACATTTCCTCTCCGTTCCGGGCGCATTTCCTCGAAACCCAATTTCCTAAATAACAGGATCGAAAGCTTCGGCCCCGGTGAAATTCCCCGCCGATAATCTCAAGAGGCGGAGAGTCGGCGCGATCACGAATTATCACGGCTGGCCTCCTCCCGAATTTATCGAACATCCTGTGCACGCGTTCTCGCGCGGATACGGACGAGCTTTGCCAGCAATTGTATCTCGCACGGTGTTGTGTATCGTTAAACATCGGTCGGTTAGCGAGCGTGGCCGGCCACTCGTGTAACGTAAATGCCCCGCGCAAGGTTCACGGTATAACACGTTAAATGGCCCTTGCCCCAATTTCCTTTCGGTAATTAACTTCGGCGCGGAAACGATATACGCATCTCTCGCCATTGCTAATTAGAACGTCGAATTATCCGGCCCCGAGTTCTTTGGCCCGTATAACGAATGTTTAAACGTTGGCCGTGCGACGACGAGACTCACTCTCTCTCTCTCTCTCTCTCTTTCTCTCCCCTCTCTTTTCCGCGCCCGCGTTTTTTTAATTGGATCCGAGAAGGAGAAGTTCGTCGATTCGTTAAAAATTCAGTTAGGTCGGGTTAAATTGTTTTCTCCGCTTCTGCTCGTCGTTCGCAGAAGTTTTCCCTATTTTTCGCTGGGGAAAGGCCTTTTTCGATCGCGAAGGAAAATTTCGATTCTTTTCGGAGGAATACTCGCGAGCGGGATATATTCTCGGATATAATCGTGGTAAAAGATGATACGAGGGGGAGGGGAAGAGAGTGGAAGAAAGAGAGATTTTGAACGTTGAAGGCGAGAAAAGACATTTCTTTTCCCCCGTGATGATCTATCGCTGGCTATGGTTTCGAGAGTGACTTATGACGGAACGATGGGATGACGCTCACCTTCCCCCTCCCGTGAAAAATAACAAATTATTTCAATATCCAACATACACGGTACCAGTTCCACGTGTATCCTCTCTTCTTCCTCCTCCTCCTCTTCTTCTTCTTCTTCTTCTTCTTCTTCTTCTTCTTCTTCTCGTTTCTCCTTAAGAGGTCTATGGGTAGAGCGCAATAGATGCCTGTACGAAGAGGTAATCAATAATGACTTAATGTCCTCCAATAACGGACACCATGGGTGGTTCGAGCTCTCCCTTTAGGCCTTCTCTTGCTCGAGAGATCATTCCGCGCCAACTTCTTCTCGCTTTTTTGCGCCAGCCGTTATTTGCCTGCCCCTCTTTCGCTCGCTCCCATCCCTCACCTGTTCCTCCTCCTCCCCCTCCCCCCGCCCATCCTCTTTTTTCCCTTTCGTTCTTTCTGCCGGCTAATATACACCCACGTCCCCTTTGATCGTTAAAACCGAGCATACTTTCGCGAAGGGGTCGCCCTTCTTGAAGTCTCTCGGCCGGCCAGCTATTAACCACGTCCCGATATTTCTTTCACTCCGTGATCCGGCGCTTGGAAACGACATCGGGACAAATTAAAATACGCGGCCTAACCGCGGGGAAGAGAAAATTCAGATTGCGATTCGTTTCGATTAAAATACGGCTCGTCGATTAGGAATTCACGGATGGCGAAATATGTCGGCCACGTTTTATTCCGTGAGTTTTGACGCGATTTCGTACGTACATACGCACACGCGTACGAAAGATGATGATGATAGGTAGGGCGAAAGCGGGTAACGAGTCTAATCTTCACCGTTTTTGTCACCGTCTTTAAGCATCGTGAGTGAGATTATAATCTCAAGTCGATCAACTCCCGTGTGACACAAAGACGCTTCCACTTGGAATGCCTCGCCTCGATCATCCAACGTGTGATTATGGACAATGAATTTACCTAAATATCGACTGTATCGCGGCCGGGGAACAAGATTTCTAAGACCCCCTTTAATCCCGGTTAATCACATTCTTCGATACGTTTAATGTATGGCAATTTTCACGCATAAAAAATAAATCAACCCGGGATGCTTACACGCGCTATTGTACTTTCTCTCTCTCTCTCTCTCTCTCTCTCTCTATATATATATATATATATATATATATATATATATGCGTGTATGTGTGTGTGTGTATATAAAAACCGTTTTATCATGTAATTACGTTCATCTTAAATATAAGCGGGTATAAATTCCGCGAAATTTAGATTAATCCCCACCCCGGTCATATTGAAAGATATTATCCACCCCGGTAATTTCGATAATAAGCCGGAAATTTGAAGCGAGTCGAAAATCTTTCCTTTTTCTTTCTTTCTTTCTTTCGCTTCCTCTGCTTCCGTGTAAGAATGAATCGAGAGAAAAAAAAAAAAAAAAAAAAGAAAGGGCCTCGAAGCGAGTCCACGCGAATCCTCTTCCAAGAGGAACGCTCTTACTCACGATCCCGATGAAGAGGAAACGAGGCACGCAACAACCGATCCATCGTAATGCGTTGTCACTTGCTGCTGCGTTTCAGTTACGTAAGCCGGCCGAGGGAGAGGAGGGGTCCGGACGTCGCGCCGAAATCGGGAGACGTCGTTTCCTCCGCCATGAATTAATCATCCGGCACCGGCGTATAAATAATTAGCCGAGCCGGTGCAAAATCGTCGATAAATATTTATGGGCAGCTGGTCGATATGCAAGCGTAATAGCGATTGTTACACACCGTCCGTGACGGCACTCGCCCAAATAATCGTGGCTTCTCTCGCTCTCGTGGAGGCCGCCGGTCCGATTTACACGGGAAAATAATTCGTGGGGGCAATTTTAGCAGTCGGGCCAGAAGTAGCCCGACGGAAAAGAGAGAAGCAATCGTGTTCCGCGTGATCGTGTGTGTGTGTGTGTTATCGTCCCAACCACCGCGATCGTTTCCTCTCTCTCTCTCTCTTTTCTATTTTTATTTTTATTTTATTTTATTTTTTGTTTAACTCTCTTTCTCTCGGTCTCTTTCCATCGTTCGATTTCCCGTCTCGGCTGCACCCACACGCGAATCCTCTTCCGTTCCACCCTCGCGGTTCGCTCTTTTCTCCGCAAGTTTTTTTCATATTTCTGCCGCTCCATTTCGCGGCGACAGGATTTCACGGACAGTTGATTTCATCTCATTCGTTTGCTTCGTATTCCCTTTTTAATTCCCATTGTATCTTCGATCTCGCCAAGTAGCTCTCGTTCAGAGACAAGCCGGATTACAGACCGCACGAGCGATGGCCCGTGGAAAATTGCGCGCGGAATTTTTGCGCTTCTTATAAGTATATGTATATATATATACCGCGCTAACGAGAACCCGTTCGCCAATCGTGTCGATTTCTGCATCTCTTCCGGCCGCTTTTTATGCCCGACAATACTCGCGCGCATTCGTCTGAAAATTCGAATCCTAGCCGAAAAACAAGTGATCCGAGATGAAAACGAATATGAAAGCGTTTGTATACGGTGACGGTGACGTTCGAGAGTTACGAGTCGTCCGTATAGTAAAAATTCATTTCTTTTTTTTAACTATAGAGTGTTATTCGCTCTATAGCCACCACGAGCCTCCGATTTATATCGTTTCCCTCTCTCTCTCTCTCTGTCTTTCTATATATATATATATATTTTTACACCTTCTATATAATGTCGAGCATCGGATTTTCCATCTAACTTTTCCGACTTTCACACGTATGCGTTGCTTTTATGGATTTTTATTCGTTCGAGTTTACCGATACTAATGTTGCACGTTCAACCGAGCACACTGATATGATGAAAGCGTAAACCGCGTGTATATTAAAGACTTTTCTTTTTTTTTTAAATTGGACTCACCACTGTGAGAAAATGTCGAAACGCACGTACGTAGCATTTTTCTTGAATCACGCGCGTGGCGAGTGTTTGTCCCTTTCTCTACCGCATCTCCTCGAACGCGTCGTTAACGTTTAGAGCCGCGTGATCGATGCAAATTACAGAGAAGCGCGCAGAAGAAATTGCATACCTTTCGCGGGATTCTTATAGAAAGAATGCATAGAAATATATCGGAACGGTGTGTTACCGATGCTTTTTTTCTTTTTTCCTCCCTTTTTCTTTTTTTTTCCTCGCCGCGAGGCTATATTTGTCGCGATATATCCGTGGCAAAATATTGCCATCTATTTTTTTCCTCCGCCCTCCATCGTATATAAAAATATCTATTCTTCTTTGTTTATTAATACCAGCGAGCTTGATTCAATCGTTCAGTAGTAGAAGCACGAAAAGGGTGGTAAAGGAAACGTTGTTTAAGGTTTTATCTGTTCGTTTGACTTCAAAGATTAAATATAAACAGACATCTTGTGCACGTCAGTTTCTGCCAACAGAAACAACTCTTGTTCGCTCTAGTTTTATCGTTTATTATTCCAAAAATAATACAAAGATCCGTAGAATTATTATTATTATTATTATTATTATTATTATTATTATTATCATCATCATCACGCTTCATCACGATCTATTAAATAAATCAATAAACTTGCTTTTTTCTTTTTTTCTTTATAAATTTATGAAATTATCACAATTATTTCCAATTACCGTGGAGAATGGTAATTAATGGTAATTTCCCTCTCCTTCCCCATTATTCCGATGTTATCCATTCCATTTCAAATATACGTTTACAATTTAAGTCGAGATCTATGCGAAACACGTCGCGGTAGATTTATCCCGCGACGTTTATCGCGTTCGTTCGACGACCGACTCTGATCGTATTTTACAACGTGTCGCGTCAAACGTGAAACGAACTGCGCCGTGCCCGCATTTTATTCCGTTTCCCGATGTAAAGTCTGCGTTGGATCGACATAAAAAGAGCTTCTAACAGCTGGAAAACACGCATGTTTATACTAGCTACCGTGTTTTCCCAGAGGTGCGCCCAAACTGCCGTGAAAACTCTTCAACCACTTCGCGCTACGCGACATCGAACTTGGCTTTGCTCTCCTGCTCGCCGCACACGTAACGTAACCACCATTTTCGAATAACACCATTTATCTTATAGAATGATTCGAAGTAATTTCTTTTACATTATTCTGTTATTTCGAATCCGGTTTGCGTTATAATAACAGGCTAATCGTAGAAAGCGAACAATTTCCTCGGATATATACTCTATGCCCTGTGTGTAAACGGCGTAACAGAGCACGCACGTCTAACACATTCCGAATAAACGCGCAGAGTTATTTTCGTCGCATTCTTCGTTCCATTTATAACCTCGCATCGATATTTCATTTGACGTATTCAAACGCATCAAACACCTGGACTTTCTTTGCACATTTTGAAATTTTCTTATCTTCTTCCTCGCCATCACGAATCGAAACATTTAAATCGTGTCATCGAGTGAATTAAGAAGACGAGAAGGATAGAATGCATCGTTCGAGAACTAATAACGGAAGTTTAATGGGAAAAATTACGAATCGCGAAACAAAAGCTAGCTCTTCGAACACGCATCCGGATTACGTAGCGGCCTCCCTCCTCCTCCTCAACCAGGATGATCATTATCTCGGTTGATGGGGTTATCTATGTACTACACCTTACATAAGCGACCGACCACGCGGCTCATCACCTGGGATGATATCGTTGGAGGATATCGGCGGCGCCCCCGTGCGCCGCCGATACGATTATACGTTTTCATCGGTGCGTTACTCAGGAAGGGCAGATTACCGTAATGAACTCCAGCAACCCCTGCGCACGGTCCAACGACTCGAAATATGGATATAACCATCGCCACTCACCTCCGCGATTTGTTCCCCGCCCTGTCTCCTCGTATTCCCCTCCGTCTCGACTCTTCGCGATTTTCCTTCCCCTCCCTCCGATTCACCTTTCGCCCTCCTTCTCCCCGCTCCATAACTTCACGTAGATTTTTCTATCTACAGGAAGGGTTAGCCGCGCGCGCGAATCGATCCAACGATCTCGCGAATGAAATTATTTCGCCCGGGGAGAAATTCGAAACCCGGGCCAACTTTTTCCCCGCGAGGAATTCAATTTCGCTCGTGGCCCGCTTCGGTGTACCGCTAAGCGATCCTGCCCCGCTCAATTTTGACTGCATTGTACCGCCGAGATGAGATGAAGTTTTTCGCCGCGGATAACGCTCCCCGCCCCAATAATATTTTGCATTCATCCACTTGTACGATTACGATATTACGTAATATAACATAGATAGATAGATAGATAGATATTATAATATAGTTTCGAAAGCGTTCGAAAATTTTGCTCCCGGATATATAGGCGCGTTAAAGGAAAACTCGTATTTAATCGTGGATAGATATCGCGTGTAATGACAAGGATCACCGGGTATCGATTCGCAATTAGTCTCGATATCGCGGCGCATCGTCGTTTGTAACCGTGTTCGCACAAATGCTGGATGATATCCGTTCTACGGATGGATAATCGAGAAGCAGTGCG
This sequence comes from Apis florea, assembly GCF_048593485.1. NCBI lineage: Eukaryota > Metazoa > Arthropoda > Insecta > Hymenoptera > Apidae > Apis > Apis florea. The sequence continues at coordinate 5,301,457 of NW_028256746.1, forward strand.
CCACCACTTCGATCCGCACCGAATTAATAATACCGGGGGAGGGGGCTAATCGAAACGACATCTATCCGCGTCTTTTCGTCCTTCTTCTCGATTATTTCCAACCAACTCGACGGATCCTTCAATTCAACACGCAACGGAATCCGCGAGACAACGATATTTCAAGAAGAACGAGAGAACATCGAAGCCACGATGTTCACGCAACCCGACTACTCTCAATTCTCGAAGAAATTTCCCGGCGAGAAACAATCCTCTTCCTTTCTCCCTCTCTCTCTCTCTCCCTCTCCAAGTTGGCCTCTTGCTTATTGTCTGTTTACAGGCCAGCCAGCATCGGCCCCCATTAATAAAGCCTCGAGACGGATGGGCGGTGAAACTCTACAAGCTTTTAATTTCGCGCGAAACGTATACGTCAAGGAAAGACGTGGCGCGGAACCGCAGGAAAGTGATCCTTCTTTCTTCCTTCCTCTCTTCCTTTCTTCCTTCCTTTCCCTCCTTTCTCTTCTCCCCATCCACCACGCAACCGACCCAATCCAACCCAGCCCGGTTCAAGTAGTCACGGGAGTCTTTAATAAAGTGAACTTTAAGACTCCCGCTCGCACGGAGATAAACTTTAACGCGGGCTACCGTCTTTCACCGGCTCGCAGCGGGTTTCTTCCTGCGTTAGCAACGTAGGAAATGGCTGTGAGAGGGACGCTAGGCGGCCGCTGCTCGAAGCGGTGGCAAGTTTTCGACTAAGTTCTTGCAACGGTATTGGTGTATCCTCCCCTCTCTCTCTCTCTCTCTCTCTCTCTCTCACAAACAATCTCCATCTCCCTTCGTCCTTGCTTATCCCTGCCACCACGACCACTTCTCGCGGCGGATGGAAAGCCGGTATCCAGAGAAAACAGGACGCCCGGATAGTTTTCTGTTAGTTACCCGAGCGAGCCGCGCTGACCTACCCCGAGCCAACGTTTGTTACGCGGAACGGAACGACTTCCCTAAAAAGTAACTTCTACCGAGTCGAGAGTTCACACTTGCATTCGCTTTGGCCTGGGCGCGATCCCACCGAAATTACCGCCATCCTCCAACTATGGCGCCGCCATTCTTCGTCCCGCTTCCGGGGGGGGGAGAGGAGGAAGTGCGCCACTTCGTCGAACGGGGTAGATGGATATCGTTGGACGATCGTTGCTTGGAAAATGAATTTCTGGAATGATTTAATTTGGGTTTTTTTTTTTTTTTTTTTTTGGTTTTTTTAATGGAGAAGATACACGAAGTTTATCGGATCGAGATTTAAATAAACACGAAGCTGGAAGTGTCTTTCGAACCATCTGGCGTCCACAAATATTTAACGCGTTACCGTTTTCGGAGTCAACCGTGTCCGGTTGGATGGCGCGTGTCTCTTTGCCACGAATTATACACGTTGTTGTATTTGCCTTTGTGAAATCATTCGGTCAGTTTCGAATTTTTCCGTTCCGTTAATCTCGATAAAAGGTCGATTTTTATATTTGATTGGATCATCGTTGAACCGGAACGATCGTGCACAAGATTATCACGTTCCCGTGCTCAGACGTGGATTTTCGCGATTGTTAATTAGAACAGAATTCATAAATAATAATAATATGATATAGCGTATTATTAATTTTTTACAATGCGAACAACAACGCAATTAAATTACGTATGACATATCACGAGATAAAATTGGATTGGATAAATATAATATTCTTTGCGAAAGAACAACGTTTACTAGATAGATCGATAATATAATAAAAATGAAAGTAACGATAAACACTCGTTTTATCTCTCGAATGATTTAACGAAGCACAACGAAGCGAGTGAAACTTGGCTTTTAAGAGGAAAAAAGAAAAGAAAAGAAAACAAAGACGATTTCGACGAGATTAATTATTCCTCCTCCTCCTCCTCCTCCTACTTTTCTTCGCCTTCTCACATTATTTTATACGATAAAATAATTGCTTCATCTCGCGAAAACCATAATTATCAACGCTATATGTATGTGTATATATATATATATAAGAATTAATACATTTACAAGAGCGAAACGAGTTGGTATTATAAAGACATTGTCGAGTCGATAGTTTGAGACACGACTATACACGTTCACCCACTTTCCACTAATGCTCTAATAGCTTCTTTCAATATCTACTTCGTCCAAGTTTCGCGATCTAACCGCACAGTTTCTCAGATCGCAAGTTGATGAAGACTTGGACCGTTAAACCGGAACGTCGATATCACCCTTTAAGAAGTTCGACAAATATCCGCCGGGAAGCCAGGCGGAATAAGCTCGAGACAATAAATCGGGAAATCGGAGGTATTGCGTTTGAAAAATTTGCCGTATAAATTTGGAACGGCCGTGGCGGAGTGATTTTCGATGATGCATCGGCGATTCATCGGAAGCACGCTCGATTTATTTATTTATTTACATCGGAATAACAGGCGAATTAAGGGAAATGTTAATGTTACTTTGCGACCGCGCGACACACTTTGTACAACGGCGAAAGAAATAGGAACGATAGATTGTACGTACATGTACAATTAATTTGAATATCTATCGAACGAATATTCCATTTTATACGCTTCGACGATTGCCCGTTTCAAAATAAAATTTTTATTACATGATTCGCTCGTGATCAATTATGTACACAAATCTAACCGAAACGACAAAAGCGCGAAAGAGTTATTTTCAATTAACCAAATAAATTCTGAATATCTATCTGTCAAAACGAATTACCTTAATTTCATCAAAGCGATATCGAATTCTTAATAACGCGTAATAATAAAAGTTTCAACGCGTAATTCTCGTTCGATTTAACGAGAACAATATCGATCAATATCGTTGATCTCCGGCCCGAAATTATTTCTCCTCGACTTGCTTTCAACATCCTATACGTGCGAGAAGAATATCTTCTCAGCACAGAGATCCTCTCCTACGATTATTTATTCGAACGTACACATCTAAAACCAAGTAAATTATCCCGAAGATTACGCGTCGACGCCCGATTCGTTCGAAAGTATTTCATCTACTCTGCACCGGTAAACGCAATCCGGTGACGGTAAACATCCCCCCGCCGATCGAGCGAGCAGACGCTTCGAAATTCACAACCCCTTCCCTTTGCATCCCTCGTGCTCGTTCGTTCGTCTTCTCCGTCTCCTCCACGTGTTTGCGTTTACGCGTCGCGCCGTTAACCAACGCGAAATACCGACGCCGGAAACGGTGCAATCGCGATCGTCATACGCGCACGACCTCCACTCGTTCCCTTTCCACCCGTCCCCTCGCGCTATCCATCCTTCTCCGCCTCTGCCCGGTTGGGCCCGTCACCCATCCAGACTCGCAGGGGAGATGCGCCATTTGAATACGAAATTCGAATACGCTGACGAACCGTGCATACATCAGTCTACGTCTGTTTGAACTGGTCCCTGTATGGTAATGGTATAGCGGTGGCGACGCGGCCGATTGCTCGAAACGCGCACAAACCGGAGAGTGGCTTCGATACGGGACCCTTCTCCGTCTTCTGCCACTGTTTACTTTCTTCCTTTGTCGATCGAGCCGCGTTCGACTTCTGATTCGTGGCTTCGAGAAGGGGTCGCCACAGACGAAAAGGGTAATTTGAGAGAAGTTGAGGGAATCGTTCACGGCAAGAGAGAGGAAGAGAGAGAGTTATTCTACGAAAAGGTAAAGGTAAGGGTATAATAAATATTATGACTCGTAGATTCGACTCGTAGAAGAGGTAAAGATGTTGCGTTGTTGAAATATTTGTCAAGATAATACACAGAGGGGAGGGAAGAGACGCGAAATTTTGTAACCCTTACGCGGTAACTGGGTCGGATGAACGTAGATTCCTCGAACGAGAAGAATTCGTGTTGCGTGAAATTTGCGAAGCGCAAGCTCCCTCGATGTTGAAACAAACGTTGAATTAGCATGCGGAGGCTCCGTTTTCGTGAGAGGAAGGGGTGGAGCAAGAAGAAAGAGTTTCAAACTTTCCACAAATCTCTCGTCCACGGAGCAATTACGAAAACATTTGGAAAACATTTTAACCGCCGTTTTACATAACCTATCCTCTCCCATCGCCATCCGTGTTCCATGCATTATCCATGGAACGGAGAAAGATTGGGAAGAGAATCGAATCCGTTCGATTCGCTCCAACTTCGCGATACGCCGGTGGAAGCGAAGGAGGGAAATGGAGTCGATCCTGACACGGCCTTCCTCCTTTTCCAATTCGAATTCTCTCCGTGCCTCGCGCCACGGGAAATCGATCGATCCAACGCGAACGGGTCGAGGAAAAAGCTAACTCGAATGTGAAATTTCAACGAGCGTGGCTTTCAACGATTTAGCGATTGTCCGCCCCGGCTCGCGCGCGCTTGATTCTCGAGAGGTTACTGGATGGAACGATGAACGTGGACATCCGACGCGGAACGGAGATCCACGAAGGACGAGGACGACGACGACGACGACGACGACGACGAGGAGGAGGACGAGTTGAAGTGGAAGAACGAGGGTGGAAGGAGGAGCCGCAACGTTCGAGGGTTACGGAAAATGAGAGAGGTGACGCGAACGCGGGGCAAACTTTAAATGACTTTCACTGTTTTCAAAAGTTGAGTTACCAAAGGGAGCCCCTAGCTCTCTCTGTCTTCCTCGCTTCCATCCACGATCTTGCCTTCCCTCCTCGTCCCTTTCCTCCTCCGTCGAATCACCTCCGACACCTTGCTTCCCCTCGCGCCACGAGGCCTCGATGCGCTGTTTACAAACCTCACCCGACTTGTAATGGAACTTTTTTCAACTTATTTCCGGGCAAAGTCAGGTGTATATAACACTACGCTTCCACGTCCCTGGCGTCCGGCTCGCTATCAAAGAGGAGATCGAGCTTCGAAATATCCACGTACGATCCATCCATCCTGCGAACGATATCCCATTTTCGATCCGCGACAAAACTGTAACAAACTCGCGGAATGATTTTCAATTTCTTTTTCTCTCCGATTAATGCAAATTATACGTGTGCGCGTTAAATATCGAGCAATCGAACGAGAATAACAATCGTCGTGACGTTTTCGAAACGTTAAATATGAAATTTGTACGATTCTAAACATTTGTGGGCGATGATTACAAGCTACGACACGATAGGTAGGTATTTAACCACCGCGAGTCGTGCATAACTCACCAGTCATCCAACAAACGGGGCCAACTCGTTTGCGGCGAATATACGTTGTCATCCACATAAATTACCGGCCAGCACCCGTTTCAAGCCCCGTTTCGAAACGTAATCGACGATCGCACGCGTGGGACGGGCCACAGACTGCGATGGCTGCGGTCCAAAATTCCAGCAAGAATTTGAACGTTTTCGATCGCTTCGTTCCGACGAATTCTACGTAATTGACGGGAGGAGTATTCCCGTTAATAAGTTAACGTCCTCTTCGAGAGATCCTCTTAATGAATGTCGGACGAGACAGAGCGAAAGGGGTACACGCGGGTACATGGAGGAATACATAGGATGGTAAACGATAACGACGACCACGATCACGCCACGAGATGTCCAGTGTACGGATAATGCGCACCAGGGATTCTGGGAGTCCCGAAAGTCCCGCCAACGGCTTCTCCCTCGATCCTCGTTAAACAGCGAGCCGACGACCCCGTCGTTTCTCATAAAACGTCAACCATCCCCCGAATGTGCCCGGAATATCACGGGCGTGGAAGAGAAAAAGTAAGTAGGTCCGTTCCATCCGATTTTCTATACATCCTGTGCATTTTTTCCAACGAAATCGAACACTGGTCCATCGAACATGTTTCCTCTTCTCGAGCTTCTTGTTATTCTCGAACCGATCCATCGAGCAGATAGTAGTAGTAGTGGCTGCTTATTACGCGATATCGAGTTTCCAATGGATCCGAATGCTCGTCCGGAATCGAGTTACCCGCTCGTGCTAATACGATCGACGAGAGAGGAAATTTCTTCACGAGGACGTTACCCCTCTTCGAATCGTTTCCGCAACTCGGCCGCCGCCGATTCACCGGTTGCTTCGCTCGACCGTTCCATCTTTTTCTCCTACTACAATTGGGGGAGAACGAGGGGAGAGGAGGAAGAAAGAGGAAACGGAAAGGATGGAGGGGGGCGACAACCCCTCGCGAAATTAGTGTATTCTTCGCCAGTAGCCGATCGTCGATGTTCGCTTATGGCGACGGAAGCAATCGCTATTCCATGAATAGCAAAAATTTACTACTTGCCGAGGGAACGCCCGCCCCTATTCTCCCTTTCTTCCCCTCCCTGCCTGGGTTTCGTTCCAAGGGATGAAAAAGCGCATCCTATTCCAGACGACGCACGCCGCCAGAAGGGAACCGATAATAAATGTCTCCAACACGCGTCTCTCAACTTTCCAAGGAATTGAAGTGTAGGTATCGTCACGCGCGTTAAAGAAAAAAAAAAAAAGAAAGAAAAAAGCAAAGAGAAAAATCCGAATTGCGAAACAATCGAAGTGGATGCACCGAGTTTTTTTTTCCATAGCAATCCCGTACGATTTACGACCGGGAGTAAAACAGTTAAGTTATACGCCGTCCCGCCGATTAAACGTCGGTAATGCGCGATAAAAATTGCGATAAAAATAAAATCGAATGGAATCCGCGACTCGTCTGGAAGAGAGAATCGAACGAACGATTCGAACGGGGAAAGAAGACGAAAAGAACGTCTGGAGCCAAGGAACGAAGAGGGAGGGAAGGAGGGAGGTTGTTCTCTCAATTCGAAAAACAATTCGATCGCTAATGGTTATCCAGACCACCGATCACGAGAGGTAAAAAGGAAAAAGGGGTCGAGGGAAAAGGAGCGTTCGCAAGAGCGTCGACGAAACGAACGAGGGCTTCTTAATCCCTGCTAAATAAGTGGGAGAGTAGACGGCCAACCCGTTTGTCACCCGCGTCGGACCCGACGAATTACGCGAATCTTCGCCCCCAACTTCTTCCTCTTTCTCGAGAAGCCCGCCGTTTATCCTCTTTCTCGGTCGCGCGTCGTCGTCGTCGTCGTCGTCGTCGTCGGCCAATTGAATTAAAACAGATCGCATCGATCTCGGGCAAACTTCTCCCCCGACGTGTAAGCTCGTATATCTCCGTTCAGAGTTCTATTAATTCCGGCCCGTTCGTTAGCGAAAATTATTCTAGCGTTCCACGGTGGCATAGTTACGGCGCAAACACCTTCGGGTTTTATCGCTACTTTAATCAACGACCACTTGGATCAATTATGCCGTACATAATTCATGGGAGGGAGGGCGATTCGAGGATCGTGGCGACGTTCAATCGCAAACAACGGGAGCGCGATTCAACGAGGATGAAAGTAAAGTTATAGCGGTACCCGCGACCGGTCGCACGACCTTCGATGGAATGCCGCGGACAGGTTAGAGGCCAACTACCGCGTTGATTACCTCCCTATCTTCGTCGAGGATCGCCGCCAATCAAACATTAAGATCGTGCTTTCCTTCGTCACCTGTCATTTTGTTTGTGAATTGGATGGCCGAGGTTAAGATTTTTGGCGGGATTGTAACGGATGGTGTGATATAGGAGGATGAGCATTAGTGGTGGTTTTGCAGCGTACACATATATGTATATGTATTATTCAGGTTCTACGTAAAAAGCTCCTATTCGAAAGTTGTAGTTAATGGTAGCTTCTGTAATTGCAAGAGTGGCGTTTAAACGTTCTACATTTGGAGAAACACTAGATGTAGCTTCATTTTTTATATTATATTATATCAAAAATGTGTTTTAATAAGTTTCCGCACTGGGTGATAAAAACTTGCAAATTTTGAGTTATTATTACGAGAGAAAGCTTTCTCGTTGCCGGTATCTTATAAGCATTTTCAAAGTGCACGTTTTCGACATTTAAAATAAAACTCGAATCGCCCCCGATCACAGATGAAAGATCTCGACGAATATATATACACATATCTCCGATTCTTTCTCGCGCGCTCTTCAATTTTTAACGAAGCGAAACAATCTCTTCTCTAAAAAAAAAAAAAAAAAAAAGAAAATATCGAAAACGCCGTTCAATTCGAGCGCGAAGTTCTCGAGTTGTTAACCCATCGCGGAGAGAGTAACAAAGTTTCGAGACACGTTCGCCTATCATACTCGGCCCCCACGAGTTCCTGAAACAATTACGATCCACGTTCGTGCATCATTCTTTCCTCTCCCCCCGCGCACGCGTCCAAAACCGTATCGTATAACGGCGGCTTAAGTGCAACGCGCTGACAACACGTCGTTTACAAGCTTTTTGCGGGTTGTCTCCGCGCACGCAACAACAACAACACGCGATTCCCCCCACCGCGAGGGACCTATGAACAGCGTGATTTCGCAATTACGAACGGGCAAAAACCCCACCCCGATTCACCACTGCGCCTTCGCCGCTTCCTACGCGCAAATTGCAAGAAGTTGGAACCTCGGCTATGCTTGCCAACACCTTTGCCCGCGATGATTAACAATAGAAGGTAAGGTAGGATATACGTAGGATCGATCCTATCCGCTCCTTCTTACCATTGTTCTTCAATGTCGCGAATGAGATACGAAGCGATTTAACTTGCCCGGTTACGCAATAACGCGATTGGCAAAGCGATTGCGCTAGAAACGAGCAATTCCCCCCAATTGCTTCCCTTTGTATTCAAATTATTGTTGATAAATCGGATAGATAATTGATACTTGTATCAAAAATGTATATTTATTTGATAATTTGATTACGTGGAAAAATACGAAATTATATTACTTTTTTTTTACTCAAACGTGATTACACGCGCGGAAAATTGAAACGATGCGTTTCGATCAACGATACATTATATTTTACGAACTTTAAAATAACTTTACACTCGAGTCAACGAGCGTAAGAGAAGCTTATAGAAAGAGAAAAATAATTCCTTATTGAGATATACGATGAACGAACGTTCGCGAATTCACGTGTACGAGTACAAGATTCTTGGAAACGTAGAAGCAAGCCAGACAACGCGAATCCCACGCGATATAACGTGTAGCTTTATTCAACGGTGTTTTATAGACAAGTATCTACACGTATTTCGCGCGGGGCGAAAACGAGGAAATCGTGCGTCGCCGAGCATCGATCGGGCATCGATTTTCGAAACGGATCCTCGCGCGAGGAGAGGCGTGGTATCGATTTCTCGCGAGAGCGCGTGGTACGCGCGACGGCGACTCGTGAAAACGGCGAGGTTTGTGGCGCGCGACCAACGCCATTTGCATACAGAACGAAATCGTCGTTTATCAAAATCCTTCGTTTACATTTTACGGGCGAGGCCGAGCGGAAAAACGCGGGGGTCGCGCGATTGCCGCGTCCTCCCCCCCCTTCTCCCTATATATGGAAATTTAATTATCTATCTCGTTTAACGCGATAATTCAGTTGATCGAGATTAATAGAATACAACGAAATATAAGCCCACGCCCCCGCGTTTTAATACTGACACGCGCTAAACCCCTTTAAAACCGGCTCGCGATTCGATTATTTAATTAAAATATCGAGCGGCCGGTGTTCGCTTTTCACGGTTCAATGGCGTTTAGCGGAAGAATGGAAAATAACTGCGGCTCGGATCGAAAGAGAATCCGCAAGTTTCGCGCTCTCGTTTTATCAAGGAATTTTGTAGAAATTTCTCTCAACTTTCTATGGCTTTCTCGCCGATTTTCAAACAGCTTGGAAACGCGAATCGTTAAGGATTCGCAATTTTGAGCGAATCCTTTTTTCCCTATACGATCGGCCTCTATGTATCGAGAAATATTTCTCACGCTCGTTGAAAGATAGGATATCCTTTATCTCGATTGCATCTTGTTCCGATAAATTTTTGTAAATTTACACGAATTAGATTATAATGAAATAATATAACGACGATATTTCAATATATTCTTGCCGCGGGATCGACGAGAAAGAGGTGAGATCGTCACGCGTCTCGAGAAAAGGAATTTCTGTAGAGAATGGACGGGTCGATCGAGATACGAACACGGACGCGCGTCTCCTCACTGGTCAAAAGTGGCACGCCTTATGTCATAACAACGCGGCACCGACCGGTTGATCCACTTGGTGATAAATACGAGTGTCACACGCGCGATGCAATAAATCAACCGACGTTGTCCCTTTCGACGGAGGATGAGATTTTTGCCTGGACCTGGATGACAACGCTTAACCGGATAAAATAATAAATCGGCCGCCGGAACGAATCGGACCCTGCGAACGTTATTATCTTCGCGATATTCACGCGATCGGGATCCGTTCCAAGTTCCTTCCAGGGCCTCGTCCCGTTTTTCCATTTCATCGAGGAGAGCAGCCTCGAGCGATCGCGAATCGTGAACTCTTTGCTTTTTTGCCGAACAAGGATCGTTTGCCCGTGAACGATGTAAAAACGGATATGCAATACAAAGGATAGTTAAAAGATTCTGTGAACCCGACCGTTTCATAACTTGTGCGCCTTCGTGCGAGAATGGAATCTCACATCATCAGTCGTTGATCGAAAGCGTAATTCGAATCATATGGAGGATAAGGTAAGTTCGTTGCGTATCGCGGATATTAAATTTATTATAATTGTTATTACCCCGTTTTCATGGGTAGTAGCTCGAAGGGGAAAGATAAAATGTTGGAAAATTAATGAAGAAAATATCCAAAGTACGTCGTTCCTTTTTTGCTCTCTCTCTCTCTCTCTCTCTCTCTCTCTCTCTCTCTCTCTCTCTCTCTCACCTCCTCTATTAACCGTATAAATTTCCATTTTATTTGCAAAGGAACTTAATGGAAAATGCCCGACGAATTCCAAGAAAGCAATCGACGGGCGCGCTAATAAATGGAATTCAAGTAGGAGAGGAACGTTTGACCTTCCGGGAAATCGACACCAGCCCGCCTATATCCCCCGTCCGCAGCCAGCCTCCGGCTAACAAGGACTTCCCGGCAGAATTTCTCCTTGCAGAATCCTTCTCGCCGCCGCCGCCGCCGCATCGTCAGATCGTGCACAGTGACAAGGGGAATCTCATTAGCTCGAGGGACAATCCGTGATCTTTGTCCAAACACAGGAGCGGCCGCGTCCCCCACCATCCCTCTCTCTCCCCCTCCCCCCCCTCCCGAAGGATGATCCGAGCGGATGAATCCGATTGACGGTTCCGGTCTTCGAACCGTCGTTCAGACCAAAACCGTTCACGTTTCTTCGTTTAGTTTCGGGTATTCGTGGTCGTTAAGGGCTGTCAAATGTCAAGGGAGCGGTGGTGACGATCACCGTTCGAGATATTCGCGAGCGAATAGAAACGTAAACGTTGAGACCCAAGCGTCCCTTATCGCGTCCGTGAAAAGAACTATTATTTACGCAAGATATTTGAAGAAAAAAACATCCTTTTTTATCTCGCTTCGTTTCTTCGGGATTTATTGCAAAACGATTATTATTATTATTATTTTTATCTCATCCGTTAATAAAATTCGTATATAAAATCGTTTGTTTTCGTTCGTTTGAGAGAAAGGAAATTCTTCTTCTTTTCTTTTTTTTTTTTCTTTTAATCCATTAATGATTAAGAATGGTGACGTTAGATGAAGCGGTTAGATTAGGATCCACTTTATATGTCGTCCAACCGGAATGAAAGGTTAAAATAAATTTTAGCCTTTATCGGAAATAAATGACTGGACGGGTACTTAATGGCCCGCGAGAAAGCGATAATTAATCGAATCGAAGAGCGACGACGTTAGGGGGATTCGTGGAAAGAAAGAAGGAAAGAAGGGAAAAAAAGGGGAAAAAAAAAAAAAAAGAACGCGCGGATAGGGACAGGTTTAATCGACGATCGTTTCCTTAAAACGCTGAATAGCACGAATCGGCGTATGTACACAGCCTCGTAATTGGACACCCACAGTTCTAGAGAATCGACAACTCGAAGGGTCAAACCCTCGGCAACTCGAGAGGTAATTTTGAGAAGGCTTCCCTATCTTGTTGCGCGGGCTTGACATCTAGTGTTCTTGCCAATCGAAGCGACGTTCCCAACAACGTGCACGCAATCGAAGGGAATTGATTCATCCGTGCAGAACAAATTCCTCTATTTTTCCACGTTCGAAATAATAAAACGTATATATACGCGTACATACTTATTCGACCTCGATCAAAAAATAAACCGACCAACCAATTCTAAAAGATTCTAAAAGACGAAGGAGGAAAGTCCGCAAAATACATAATTATCGAACTATATCGTGATAAGAGGATTCGTGGAAGAAGAAGAAGAAGAAGAAGAAGGAGAAAACGTGACGTTTTCTTTTTCCAAGTTTCGCGAAAGAACCGCTTCAAATTCGAACTTTTAATCTTCTTTCAGTTCTTCAGAAGCGACAGGTCACCGCAATTTTCAAAGAACATTGACCCACAGGAAATCAGATTACCTTCCATTCATACGAAAACTTTAACTTCTACTTGGTTAGACTCGGCGACGAAAGCCGGTGTGGTTTACTTATCGAGCACCCGGGTTCCATTACCTCATTCTCGTTAGAAGATTAAACAGAAGAGAGAGAGAGAGAGAGAGAGAGAGAGAGAGAGGAGGAGGGAGAAAAGAAGACGGAGAATATCGAAACAAGAGAAAAATAGGAGAAATCGTACATCGAAGAACCATTCGATTTCCCGCTCTCGTTCCACGAGATCTGTCTCCGGCGAACGATAATAGACAAATAGACGGTTGGACTGATCGAGAACCTCGAACAGCAACTTAAATGAGAGGAGTTAGCCATCGCGACAGCTTATAGTCGGTGACCGTAATTAACCACTTGTCCTCGGTGCTTATTCTCTCTTCGTTCCTCGCCTCCTCGAGATCCCGTTCCATCTTCACTTCCGCCGATCCACCACCGCCTTAATCGAAAACCATTCTCGCGGCTGATGAAAAGTCGAAGAAAGAGCCCCGTTCGCCCGTTTCCTTCATCTTCGTCCCCGCTCGCGAATGGGACTTTGGTTAAGTTCTTCGTTTCTTATATATATATATAAAGAGGGAAAGAGAAATAGAGAAAGAGAAAAGTGGCGGAAAATCATGGTGGAATCCAGTTCTTTCTGTCTACTTTCAAGAATCGCTCTCTTCCTTCCTTATCGTTTGCTCGCCTCGTTGAGAATCATCCTCGAACGTGGACGCTCGAAATGGATGGACAATATATCAAGTTCGATGAGTTTTGTTAAGCGATATATGAAAAAAAAAAAAAAGTACGTTATTTATATAAACGCATATTTCTTTTTGAGAAGAAGAGAGAAGGAGAGAAAAAATAAGCAATCCGAATGGTTATTGAAAATATTTCTGAAGTAGCACTCTTACGATCGAGCCGGATCGTTTTACACGCGAAAGAGTACGCACCTAGTGCACTTTCGTTCGTTACTTTTTCATTTACCGAACTCTCGCAACACGATCTCGAGCGAGAATTGCGATATCGGTTATATTCTCGTTTCGACGTTTTAATCCGAACCATCCTTCTTCTCCTCACACGCGTGTACGGAATAAAATCGTCGCTTCTACACTTAAGCTTTTAAAAAAAAAAATCTCCCTCTTCTTCTTCCCTAAACGAGACAACCGCCCCTCTCCAGCTTTCCCGTACCCAACCTAACGAGCAACCTCTTCCCTCCTCGAATCGCAACGATCTAATTCTCCAGGAAAATCGACTTTGGGAGGCCAAAGGAGGCGAAACGACAGGTTTGGCGGGGGAGGGGGGAGGGGGGGAGGAAGGCACAAAGCGAAGAAGTTTAAAACGGTCGCAGTTTCGGACACACAACGGCCACGCGCCGTTCTATATCGGATAGTTCGTTAAAATCCCTTTGATCTCGACGGGGGAGGTCAACGACGACCTTCCCTCCCCCTCGAGGGAGGGGTCGCGCAAGGGAGAGGCGAGGCCAGACAGAAAGCGGAAGTGGTCCGCGGGAAGCTTAATTACGATGTAACCAATGTCGTTGCTCTTGTTTCTCGCGATATCACCGGGCCAGGATCAGCGACGTACCACGGACGGACAAACTTTAGCATGCCGTTATTAATGTTAGCAGGCCGTTTTCGCGTATCCGATTCCAGCGCACGAGAACAGGCCGAGCCAGCTCATTAATCAGCCCTCGAGGAAGGACGGCGACGGATGCTCGACGTAGATACTATGTTGATGCGGGAGTCGTCGAGCTCCAAATAAATAACGCGCGACTGAGTGACTGGCTGGCTGGCTGGCTGGCTCGGCTGGCTTGGCTGGCTGACTGGTTGGTTGGTTGGTTGGTTGGCTGGCTGGGTTTGCCGGCTGGCTTGCCTCGGTTTCGCTTGCAGCCAGCAACCTCGAGATGCTCTCTCTCTCTCTCTCTTTCTTTCTTTCTTCTCTTGAAAGGGCCAGACGCGGCTCGTTGCCTACTTCTTCGAAATTACGCCCGTTCGACGCGGCTCGAGAAACGAAATCGCGACGCGCGCCGCTTAGTATAATAATAGTGATGTTTCTCGTAATGGATAAACGGCTCTCGGATAGTCGCGGTTTATTGCTTCCTCGCCACAGTCATCGCGACATCTTTACGCCTATTATTCGACTTCGATTCAAGATTCTTGGCGAATCGCGAGGAAAGGAAAGAAGCTTTCCTTGCATCGTTCGAACGGCGGTTAATTTCAATATTCTTCTTCGATATTCGCGGTATTCGATATCAATTTCCGAAGAAGATCGAAATTGTTATCGGGATAAAAAGATCCCGTACACCGGTTCACAAGAAGAAATCCGAAATTACGCGACGACATCCGCGATTCTGTCCACCCACGCGACGGGAGAAGAAGGATCTAACGTGGCAGTAATTAAATTAACCAACTATCAAACCCTTGGACGTATCGTCCAAGGAGAAATAGAAAGAGGATAAAAGAAAGGAGGCAGATCTGCCGTCGCGTTGGATCACCAATTAGCAAGAGCCCTCTTTTTTTCGCCTCGTTTTGCCCTCTCGAATCTAGATACGAGCGTCCACGACGACGATCATAACGAATCGTTGGTCGATGTCCGCCGCGAGCTGTATCAGCCTCGAGAGACCTCGAGTCGCGAGAGAGAGAGAGAGAGAGAGAGAGAGAAACAGAGAGGAACCAGTTTGGGACCGGTCTAGAGGGAAGAGAAGGGAGAGAGAGAGAGAGAGAGAGAGAGCGTCCTCTCTTCCGTTCTCTCGTAGTCGTCTCTCTCGAGATGGAACGGTCGGCCCGATCGGATTCAAAATTGATATTCCTTTCGTGGCTTGGGACCAACTGACTCTCCCTTTCCTCTCTCCTCCCATGCACAGAGTAAATCTCTCGAAAAAATCGCGGAAAGGGCGAGAAGAACGCATTAATACGAGAGAGAGAGAGAGAACTCAGTGTTCGCGCATTTCTGTATCGAGCAACGCTTTTTTTCCTCTCGCTCGCGATCATTTACATATATCGTTTGCACACGATGGATATCGATTCTATTCCTTCGCTGTTCCTGAATCGAAGTGAAACAAAATATGACGATGAAATAGAAATGAACGAATCGCACGACGATTACACGCCAGTCGTCGTCCCATCCAGAGTAGAGATTTTGAACAATCAAAAACAACGTAATGAAATTGCATTGGACGAGTATCTTGAGTGGAAATCGCGCGCGAATCGAGATCGTCCACCTTTGAATCGAAAGGATACTCGGACTCGCGTACGCGAATTCCGTGCGAAGGAGGAGGAGTTGCGGGCAACGACAGCTGCTACGAGAGAGCATTTCTCTGAGACGCGTCGTTGCCACGAACGATAACACAATGGGCACGGCGCGGCGGTTATCGGCCAGCCATCGGCCGACCGATCCTCGCACGCGTCTGCTACGTGCACGCTCGGCCACCGCGGGAAATTATGGACTGTCACGATGCGGCCGATAACCGGCCTCGAGGACGTGGATATTTCGACAAATCGGCTCCTCGAGCCTCGCTTTCTACGAGTCTTTCTCTTGGATTATCGTCGAATTGGTTAGCCGTGGATTAAAGGAAGGAATCGTGATAAATCGAAAATTCTATCCTCGATTACGCGACGATTTAATGTCTTCGTCCCTTCTTTAGAAAGAAGAGATGGAGGAGAAATTTGTATATCCGCGATTGAGCAATTTTATTTTGGGTATTGAAAATTTCGTAACAAGCGAGAAGAGGATAGGTTACGAAAGCTAGTTTCGAAGAAACATTGGACAGTTTTGTGAAACGCGATCGGGAGAATGGAATATGCGAGACGAGGGCGTGTATCGTTTTGGCGAGGATCAAGCATCGAGGATAAACAATTTCCGCGATTCTATCCTCGCCTATACGAAAACTTTACGGTTTCCGTTTCCTCCCGTGAGATCGGGTCGGTTGTTCGCGTCGTATAACGACGTCGATTCGAAACACGGCCGACTTCTTCTTCTTCTTCTTCTTCTTCTTCTTCTCCTCCTCTTATCGCATCCGTCTTCTCCCAGAGACGACGAGAGGACGTCTCGAGCGACGATCACGCACGCATAAAATAAATGGCTCGTAATGGAATTTCGATTCGGACGAAATAAAGGATCAACGAGAAACGATAAAGAAGAAAATAAGAGAGGCGAGAGGAGGAGGAGGAGGAGGAGGAGGATTGGAAGAAGAAACGGACGAAACAGGGAAGAGGGGAAGAAGAAGAAGAAGAAGAAGGATGAACGAGCGAAGGAGGAGAGTCGAAAAAAAAAGAAGAATAGAAGGAAAATAAGAGGAAAAGAAGAAAGGAGAAAAAGAAAAAGAAGAAGAAGAAGAAGAAAGAAAGCGGAACGCCGCGCGCCTCGATAGTGGTTAATTATATTGGGGGGGACTACGAGTGTATTTTATCTGCGCGGGCGACCGAGCCGAGTAAAAGCCCGAGTGAGCCTTGGCCAGATAACGGTTGAAAGCTTGCCCCATTAAAGGTATCTAGATACCTTGGACATTCTTCTCGGGAATATCTGAATAATTATCCGACGTGTTGGCGAGATTACGATTTTGTCGCTCGGTCTTCTCTCTACTCCTCTTCTCTCGCTCGACGTCTTCTCTCGCGTGACGTTCTCCCGACGATGCGTCACGACTTTACGACCGTTTCTGCCGCGACGCATTCTTTCCCCATCGGTTGACCGCCGCTCGTTCTTCCCCGTTTCTCCTTCCCCCTTTTTTTCTCCTTCCCTCCTCCCCATCGACCATCAACCCTCTTCTCCGCGTAATCTTCCTTTAATCACGAGAGTTTCGGTTTAAACGAGCTCGACGCACCCTCTCTCTATCTCTCTCTCTCTTTCTCGCTAGTGCCCCCCCCCCTCCTCGCCCCCCGATGCATCTAATTCCGGTTTTAACGCGCGCCCGACCTCCGCGCGAGTCGTATTCGTCCATTAAGGGGGCCGTAATTCCGTGAAACGAAAAAATAACGCGTATCACGCGCCTATCTTATTTAATAACGCGAACGGGTGAATGATAATCAGGATTAAA
Organism: Apis florea; assembly: GCF_048593485.1. Classification (NCBI taxonomy): domain Eukaryota; kingdom Metazoa; phylum Arthropoda; class Insecta; order Hymenoptera; family Apidae; genus Apis; species Apis florea. The sequence continues at coordinate 5,318,833 of NW_028256746.1, forward strand.
GGAGAGCCGAGTTTTGATTTTCTTTTCTCCTCTTTTTTTTTTCTTTTTTTTTTTTACGTCTATCTATCGTCGCGTTCGTCGTTGCAGAATTCATAATTTCTGATATCCGCGTTGGAGAAAAAGATGATAGAAATCTCTCGCCGTACGATTTTTCGCTAAAACATCTTCTCTCGAACGAGAGAGAACGAGATGGTTGATTAATTTAAATTACAAATTAGGGAGAAAAAGGGGGGATTGTTGTGGAAAGAAATTGCGGTAAGGTCACGAGGCCTTTCCGTGGAATCGGTTGTTTCACGGAGGGCCCACACCGAAGGAAAGAAATTTCGCGGCACGTTCTCGGAACTCTGTCGCAATAATTCCACCGGTTCGATGTTCCTGTCCGTGTTTCCACGACGTCGTGTGGATTCGCGGCTCGCCTTTTTCCCTCCACGCGATGATGTACGGGCCGATTTAGCTCGAATATTAATATCGCGCTATGGCACAGTTAAATATCGCGTGGCGCGGGAACGTTGAACCACGAACACGTAACCACTATGCGACCTCTCCGCTCCGCCGCGCAAAAATAAATATTCGACCATCGTTCCCTCCCTTCGCCTTGTATATCGCGATTAAAGAAAGAGAGAAAAAAAAAAAGAAAGAAAAAAGATCCCACTAACAAGCTTAAATGATGTATGAGGACCGGATAATAAAGTCGCGAGAGAAATAGTCGAGATCGAGGACAAAAATATTGATACGTAATTATTTTCAAATTATTATTAGATAGAACGTTCAACTTGTTTTACCTTATTTCGATATTCTTTCGTTTGTTTTATAATTAAAATTCCTACTCGTAAAAAAGATTCCGAAAGAAGAATTCGAAAAATTCCAGAAAACTTGACATGCAATGTTTTCCCTCGATGCAGAGGAGGGGATTACACGCGCAGGATGTGTCGAAGGTGTCGATGATGGCGCTTTCATATTTTTACCCGACGAGAGCGCATCAAGCGAGTTGAGCTTGACGAGGACTACGAGAATCCGTCTCCGTTAGTTAATCCTGCCAGAGAGTACGGTTAATCCTTCGGGATTATATAGCACCGCAGTGTTTAAGCGCCGGCTCCCGAAACTCTGCAACTCTCTCTCTCTCTCTCTCTCTGTCTCCGGAATCTCTTCTTAGTTTTGGTAAATTTTCCTGAACAACGTACTCGAAACACCTTCGTCAACGTTACACATTCTTCAAACGAACGTATCGCAAAAATATTTGGTAAAATACGAACAGGCGATCTATCGAAAGGAAGAAACTTCTCCTGTTCGTGCGTTTCTTCTTCGACGTACGAATGGCTCGCTCCTCTATGCCGAGGAAGAGGCAAAGCGAAGAATTCGAGTAACCAACTAGAAAGGAAATTGAAGCGGTGGAATTTCTGGTTTTGATTGAGCGATAATAGTTTAAGGGGCGTGTTTATACTTTAACGAGCATCGAATTCTTACGTTGTTCCACGTCTTTGGTAATTAGTTTCTTTTAGACGATAAATTACGAGGCGATAAAACACGATGAATGGCTCCGTGGAGATGTGGTACGAGTGCATTTTCTTTAAAAAAACCGAGATAACAGTCGGGAACGATACATGTATGAGATTCTATTTATCTAAGAGAGAATTCTTTTATATATGTATATATAAACTCCAGATCTTTAATAAACGCTTGATGTGATTTAACGTTTGGTGATATATAGATATTTCTTTTTTATTTTTTCTCCTTTCTTTCAATTAAAGAACTTTCTCAATTTATAATCAATGGATAAAGTATTATATCGACTCGTTTCATTTCTGATAAAGTTGTTGAGATCTTGTTGGACGGAATTCCCGACCGTTATCGAAGTGCCGCGCTAAACCGGGAAATTAGAAAACGCGTGTAATTAAGTCGGCATGCATGTAGACCTAGAACAAGGCGAGAAAAAACGCGTCGATATAAATGCTCATCGTTGAAAGCACATTCTTTCGGTCGGATAAACCGAACGTACATGATTGTAAACGCCAGGAATTTCACGCAACTTTCTAATATCTATTTTGCGCCGTTTCGATCTCATTGAACGATCCCAAGTCGAGCGACGCATTGCTTATTGATATCGAAACGGAAACGATCGGCCAAACTTTTCAAATTCGACGGCCAATCCGTTTATTATCCGCTTTCTTGTTCCGATTTTTTGATCGAGATATCCGATGAACGGGTCCAATAATTGCAAAGATCAGACTTACCTAGACAGCGAGGTCCGCTTTGTTTATCTCCTGGATTGGTTTTTCGCGGTGAACAGTATCGGAAATTTCACCGGAAGCGGCGCATCGATGACAAACGACTGCACATCTCGTTAATTAGCATCGAGCGAGCATTAACGAGGTCCAGGAAGTCGATAAGAGTTGTGCAGCCTACCTCTTAGTTTCTACTTACCTATAGTTCCTTCTAGTTGGCCAAACGAGATAAGGGAAACGACGACGATGCTCGCAAAGGCGTTCTCGCATCCCCCGTTTACCTTTATTTGCTCTCCTCGCTTTCCCTCGCTGATGAATACCGAGATTATTCCGGTATCGTCCGGATCTACTTATAGATCAAGCGCGATAAACAGTAGGACGAATTCTACATTCTACGCTTCTAATTCCAATTCGCGCGACACTGTGAAATGGAAAGATCCGAGAGATCGAGAAGAAGGATCACGAAATTGTGTTCCAAGTTGAAATATCGGAAAGAAGAAGATTTTTTTCCGATCGTTGATCGGACCATCGCTGAACCGATTAACGTGGAAATTTCCGAATCTTTGCGCTTTCCGATTCCGCGCTTCTTCGAATCGTTCACGTTGTCGCGCTTTCAAAAAAATTTCTCAAAGAAAACCGATTCGAACGACGCGAGTTTTAAGAAACGCGCGCGTAAATTACGCAGTGCAGCACGTTATCAACGATCGGTCATATCGATCCCCAGAGAGGCGGAGAACGTTGACAAATTCGCGTTCACGCTGCCCTCGAAAATTGATCTCGTTCCGAACGAGCGAAAGACAAGAGCAACAAATCCTCCGGGGTATGCGCAGGCCTGTCCCATTTCGCCGCTCGTTAGAAATGACATGGCGAGGCCGGACGAGCCTCTTCTCTCCTCTCCTCTGCCCAACCCTGGAAAGAGTCCCCGGGTTTGATGAAATGGTAGCCGGAGTAATTGAAATCTCGTGTTCCTCGCCGGGTCGATACGACGGCGTCCACGACGGGCCCAGGACCGTCCACCACCCTTCCTCTTCCACGGTCCCGTTTGCTTCTGTTATTCTTTCCACAGATATCCGGACCCGTTCACATGTCACGTTCGTGGAACGCGAACGAGCGGCAGCAGTCAGGTAGGGGCCGACTTACCATCCGACTATAAGCCGATTATATCTTCCCAAATATTGAGACGTGGCGCATCGAAACCGTCTCTACTCAAGGGATCGAACGATTCGATTCCGTGTTTGTTGACGGAGGATATCGGTGGAAATCGCGTGGCTCCCCGCTTCTTTGCCACGATCCACGTACGCGTGTTTCCGTCGCTATTCTCTTAGACCTTTTTCTCTTAAATCTTCGATCGAGCTTATTCGATAATAAAATGTTCTTTCTATTTTTTGAGATATATGATGATATTCGAACTTTTATACGTTTCTTTTTTTGTCTCTCGAGTGAAGTTACGAATGAAGTCTTGTTGTTCGTATTTCGTTTAAGGGGCAGTTTAATTTATTTATTCTAGTATCATTTCTTCTCGGAGATTCGTTTCAATTAAACTGAACTTTCTTGAGTAAAGTGAGTAAAAAATTAAAAAAGAAAAATCTGAGAGGCTATTGACAATTGACGCGATCGATAATCGTTTCAACGGAATTGTTAAGTAAGTTACGATAACGAAATTCTGCCGTCCGTCGAAGGAGGAATGCATTATATTTAGCGGAAGTTGAAGAAAAAACGGTAACACGGTCGAGTGGCAAAAATCGTCGTCGAGGGAATAGAGAAAATTGAAACGTTCCGCGGAAGAAAAAGTTGGGCGGGTTGACGGGGCCCGGCCGATACGATCGAGGCAACAACGATTTCTGTTCCATTCTGTTTTAAAGGGCGGGAGACACCGCGAGACAAAGCTTCGATGCTTCTTAAATTATGATTCATGGGCGGAACACGGGTGAAATTGAAATGCGGGACACAGTTTCGCGATAGTTTTTCGATTCCCGGGACGCGACGTTGCGCCAGACGACAACTTCGTCGCTGGCTGGTGGTGGTGGTGATCGCTAAATTTCCACTTTCGAATTTGCATAATTTCACGCGCGAACGAAACCCGGACATTTGCATGAATTTCGGCGCTTTTTAGAGAACTAGAGCAGGATTCATAAACGAATCTGCAAACTCGTTAGTTATAAATCAAATATATTCATGAACGGATTCGTGATTGGAATATTAACGGTGAAAAAAAGCCATAATTTCAACGCCGTGCAACTCCATTTATATCGGCCAAGTTTTTAAATAATGAATTTCTATTATATATAAACGATTATCTTGAGCGTCACTTCCGCTTGATTCTCTTACGAATCTTACAAACTAAAAATTGTTGCATAACGCTTGTCGAGAAAAATTTAAGACAAACTCCTTTGGAAAGTTAAAGTTAACAAAATATTATATCAATGGAACTGAAAAAAAGAAAAGAGATCAAGCTTATTAATCTCAAGCGAATTTATAATATTCGCCACGTCATTGTAATTCCTCCTCATACATAAATCTTACTTTCTTATCCCCCTCTGACTTCTGCAGACTTCCTCGATTCGATTACTCTTCCCTCCTCCTCCTCCTCCACAAATCTCTCCTCCTAAAAATCATCGACACCGGTATATTTCGAGCAATTTCGATCCACCTGGTCGTTGTTGAGCGAACGGTCAACCCGGGAGACAAAAAAAAAAAACGTTTTATCGTTTTATAGGATCGAGGAGAGCGCGGTAACAGGCGCGTCGTCGCGATAAAATCGATCGAGATCGTAGTTGGGGTGGAACGCGGTGGACCGATTGTGCCCGTTTCACAGCCTCCCAGTCACCCGTTGGCACCAGATGTTCCAGAGATTCTTAAACCGTTTCCACCTTGGCCCTTGGCAGACAGAGAGGAAGAGAAGACGCGAAGCCCCGCCACGCGGATCGGAATATCGTCCACAGACCGAGCTCCAAGCGCGATTCTTTGCAGCCACCCGCTTCTTACGCCGCGCTCTCAGTATTTAACCCGCGCGATAAATTAAGCCGGACCCTCTTTCCGGCCCGAGCGAAAGTATTTAAACTCGAAACGAGCCGAGCGTCGCGCGGGACCCCCGAAACGCTCGGCTGGAATTAATCCTGTGCTTGTATTACCTGCTCCTCGCCGAGGGCTCGCGCCACGAAGAAGAAACGCGTCGTTCATTCCTTCTTTTAGAAACTCGTTTTTAGAGACTCGTTTCGAATAACGTGGAAACGTTTTTTGGAGGAGAAGACGATCTGCAAGAATGTCGCGATGATTTGATACGATATCGTCAAGAATCATTATACACTCGCGGTATACTAATATTTACTTTACTTCAGATTATTAAAATATCTCTCTCGTTCGTTGTCCGTTCGTTTTTTCGTTTTCGTCTCTATCGATTCACATCCATTTGTTTCTTTCCTCTATTTCAATAGTTCCTCTATTCCGCTAGTTCTGTTTGTAAAGTTAAAAAAAAAAGGAACCGATAAATGCATGGAACAAACGAAAAGATCAATTACGAAAACTCGTCGTATATTTTTTTCTTTTTTTTTTTCTTCACTTGGCAAGAAAGAAGGTCGCTTTTTAATTAATAAAAGGATATCGAGGATACGGTGGCGTCGTTGGGAAGAGGGTCGTCGTCGCTTTGTTTTTTCGGTATATTTAATTATACGACTGTGGAACGATTGTGGGCGAGCTGCGCGCAAAAATGTGACACGCAATGGCACAGTTATGTAGAGCGAGCGGCAACGATAAAGACGTTTTCGACCGACGCGCGAGGATCTGATTATGCAAACGCGACCGGTTGCGTAAGTCCACGCCACCAAGTTGCGAGACGAGTAATTATTACGTTACATTTTTGCCCGGTGGTCCTTCAGCGTCGGCCTTCGTTATCCAAAATATTCACACAAAGTTTCCGGCTATCCTTTGTAAATATGAGATCTGACAGCTCCTCTTCCCCCCTCCCCCCACCCCCTCAGGGGTGTGGTGCGTGTGCAAAGCTGTTTCGGGATTCGTTAATTACTTCGGACGGAATATATAATTACGTTGGAAAATTCTGGCGAACGTTCCTTGATTAGACCGACAAACAAATCGCTTAGCAGTGTAAAATCTAAATTAGAACTATATAGGGAAATTCAATTAACAATGGGATAAAAAACAAGTGTAATCGCTTCGCGGGAGATAAGCATTTTTACACTTTTCCCTAGAATTGAATTTTGAATCTAGAATTTTGCAGAATTGAATTTGAAATTTTTATTCGTTCTCCTTTTGAACGAATGTGTCATTTTCGTAGAGAATGATGAGATGACGTTAATAATAATATCGATTATTTATAAATCGTCGTCGGTTAAACTGTCACTCCACTTGTATCTCTCTCTCTCTCTCTCTCTCTCTCTTTCTGATAATATCATTCATAGAAATAATAAATATATAAATCGTCGTGAGAAATGACGAAAAGGAGCGAAATCGGTGGTGAACGATGAAACAAAAGGTAAAACGCAAAATCGCGCCCCTTTCTCGAGAGCATTACAGGAGAAGACAGTAACGCTCGTGCATTTTGTAAGAGCGAGCACGTGTAGCGCGTAACGGTAACGTTTTGGATAGCGATGCACGTGGAAGGGCCAGGGACAGGAACTACGTAACGCCCTGTGTAAAATTCAGAACGCGGAAACCCGTACGCCTCCCTATAAAATTGTAAAATAATTTTCGACGTAAACCTCCCTGAAACGTGGCGGGCGAGCTCGTTGCTTTAAATCCGGCCACGCTTCCCGAAATAATTGAAGCTCTCCCGCCACGCCCACGCGACGCAATCTCGTTACGATTTTATTGCGGCTTACGCTCCGATTTTATCTGGTTCGAACGATTACGTAGCCCAAGGATCCCTCTGTTTTCCAAGCGCCATACCCTTTTCTCTCGCTCTCATTTTTTAACCGCCAACGATTCCACCGCTCACTTTACGACGTGGCTCGTCGAACCATGTCGCTTGTCTCGTCGCCGAATCGAACATTTCCAAAAATTGCACGGCACGGCAGAGACGGGACAAGGGCAAACGGTGTAAACGTTCACAACGCTACAGTCGTGAGAGAATTTCTCGCCGTTATTTTTAATTAAAAAGTAATAAGCTCGTGGCTGGTTTATCGAAGCGATCCTGCTCTCTAGGCAAACGATCACAAGCTTTGTTTTCTTTTAATTTCACCCAGTTTCGGGCTACGGAAAGCAATAATAATCAGTGTCACCTACACTGATAGGGAACGCTTTACAACGACACGGTTATCTCGCGGAACGAAAGGAGTGCTGCTCGGCCGCCAAACTTTCCGGATTTCGAGCGAATGAGATAATGGATGTGGATCTAGTCGCGCAAGTGGATGGCCGATAAATTTCTTTGGTATCATTTTATCGCGTATCTCGTATCTCGCGTTGCATCTATCGATGCATGCCTCGTTTACCCTTCTCTTTTCTTCTTTTTTCTTTTTTTCCTTTTCCACTTGACACGAGGGAAATAAATAAGTGAGCTACTACGCTTACGCGAAACGGTGATCGAGTCGTCCAATTCGCCAAGCGACCAGATGTTTTTCCCCCGGCCTCGTTAATTATGCCTGTTAATTGGAGAGGGCAGAGTGGGAACGTGACGTTTCATAAATTTCTACGGGCTGGGATCGCCGATCGAAAGCTCAATGACGCGCGCGCGTTTAAACGTTTTCACTTAATTACGCGATTCGTCCGCGGTGTTGGCTAGCAGGCGTTTAACGCCAATTTTATGCACCGATGAAGTGAAATATCGCAGCGGTTTCGCCATTCCTCCGCGCTTCCAATTTGTCCAATTTTACGATCGACTCCGTCGACTCGAGCAACCTGCGTACGAACGATGCCGATTCAAAACGACGCAACGACGAGCGAGGATTTCGATCGAGGGAAAAAGAAAGGGAAGAAAAAAATCTTGTTTGAAACCGGATAAACCGACGACCTTCGACCCTCCCCTCCCCTCTAACGAATCGCAACGGGTGGCAAACAATCGATGCCCGTCTCGTTAAACAATTTCACAGATTCACGCGGACGAAAACTAATTATTGTTCATAACGAAGCTTCGTGGAAAAACACGAACGGGCTGGTTAAATCGGCCCGGTCGTCGACCTGTCATCGACTCGTAAACGTGGAAATGATTTGGCGTAGGGCACGAAGAGGAGGAGGGGGGGGGGGCGAGGCACGCGGAATAAATTCGAAAAGGCCAAACGCGCGATAACAAATTTACACGGCGCGACGTTTTTAATTTGCCCGATCGCCATTAATTACTTTGTTTACTGTACCGTGGCGACGTGTCTCTCTCTCTCTCTCTCTCTCTCTCTCTCCCCCTCTCTATCTATCTCTCCTTTTTTGCATTCTTTCTCTCTCTCCCTCCCCCCCTCCCCCTCTCTCTCTCTCTCGTTTCAATCTTCTTATGCATCTTCGCAAGAACGAAAATCGGAGTCGCGGTCATCGTCGTCGTTTCCTCGATTCTCTTTTTTCTTTCCCTCCTCCCTCCTCCCCCCCTCCCCTCCCCTCCGTGTATATACGTATATATTCGACAACGAGGACGATGGTGGTGGTGAACGACGCGAAAACTCATTGCTCGGAACGACAGAGATCTCGGGAGGCGATTGCACGCGGCGCGCGATCCCCCGTGCAACGTTTAATGAGGCCGGACCGCCGTGCAGGTGAAACGCCGCGCCTTCTCGTTCGCCGGTATGCGAGAATATCCCCCTCTTCCAACCTCGTTGTAAATAGTTATTCGAAATGACAGAATTGAATTTCGCTCGTCCCGGGGAAGCTCGGGAGAGGAGACCGTGCCTCGGACCGAGACACGGGGAGGAGTGGGCCCGCCGGCCGAGGATCGGTGACGGGTCGCGAAACGCGGCAGGACGTGGGACACGACGATCCAGGACGAGCGGAAGGGACTCGCGCCGCAACGGCGATGGATAGAAGAGGATCGCAGCGGTGGTCGGCGACGAGAGGAGGGGTTAGGAAGGTAGGGTTAGGAATATACAAATGTGGATTTGGCGTGGATCGTATCTTCGAGTCGGTCGAGTTTATCTTTTGTCTCTCGCGGACGATGTGGCTTCTCCCAACTCTCTTTCTCTCCCTCTCTCCCTCTCTCTCTCTCTATTCGTCTCTCCCTTCCCTCCCCGCCGTTTCGATCGAGAAACCACCGGTTTCTTATTATTCCCCCGCCGTGTGCCATTGTGCGCGGCGGACAAAGCGCCACGGAGCCGACCCCTGCCTTATCCGCCCGAAATATTCCGCCAATATCCGAATGAACGCTCGAGCGAAGAGACAGGCTGGAAAGGTACACGGGCCGGGAAAGGATGTATTAAAAGTAGAAAAAGGAGAGGGAGACAGCACGATGCCACCGCTGATAATCTTGGGCCGGGAATGCGATGCAATTAATAGGGCGGTTAGTAATTGCCGTTAATGGAGGCAGGGCACGATGCCAGGATACCTCGTCGTCGTTCCTCTCCACGCTCGCCAACGCTCACCCTCGCAGCCGTCCGAATTTTACGACGGAGGTTCGTTATCTCGAGGGACAAGTAACCCGCCGCCGGACCCGTTGCCCTCTCCACCCTTGGAGGACGATCGTCGGGGAGAAACCGGCGAACCGTCAACGTGTCAAAACCGAGAGAAGACACCGGAATGAAGATCGATCCGATCGTGTGCATCCATGCTTGCACGGGAACCGAAATCCTTAACGATTTCTTGTTTCGAATTCCTCCCGGACAACAAAAAGCTTCGGATGTCGACACTTATTATATATATATATATATATATATACATATTTAAGAAACAAGGTGCGCGCAACGAAACGAAACGGATTGCTCTCGTAAAATGGCGATCTCATCGCCAAAATTCGACGCTTATTTTCTCGGCTAGGTTGCCGACTACGGAGTATCAAGTTCTCGAATCGATCGAGCAAAACCGGAGGCACGTATCGACTCGACGTGGCAATCATAATATATGTACGAATGTTCAGCGTACTGGAATCCAGCGTTACCGACAAGAGATGCCTACCTTGTGGCCGCGATCCAGGCCTCCCGCTATCTTCGGTATTCCTGGTCGAGATGGTTTTTGACTGACGTCACCGTCAATCCTCGAAAAATAGGATTCGAAGAAGAGCGTGGCTGTTTCTCGAATCATCCTTGTTCCTCTCTTGCCGATTTCTCGCCACTCGACGATTTGCACGGAGAAACGTAACGATAATCTTCGTGATCCTTCCTTCGTTTTACGCGTGGATCGAGAAATCGATGCTTTCGATCCCCTTATATAAATTTCGTTGCGTAAGCGTTACACGTTAAACTCCGTGCCCTTCTCCCGTCTTGTATCAACGTTTCGAGCGATACATCATCGATAGGGACCGATCGAATCGTTTTCCATCCAACAACGTCATTTATCTAACGATGGCGAGGAAGGGGAAAGGCGCGTATGGATAGTCATACGGATAATCCCGAGTATCCTACCGCGATATCCAAAGAGCAAGCTCATTAATCGTCGATGCGATATTAAAGATCCCGATCGAAGAAACGTGGAAAGAGGAAAGAAGTAAAAATCGAGTCGAGAGGGCACGTGTTGCTCGGTGAGTGACACCGAAACGAGATAAAAGGATGCAGCCAGGCTCGCGATACAAGAATTTCCTGTTTCCAGGTTTCGAAACTGGCCGAGGCGGGATATTCCGCACATTTACGAGTGCACCACGTAACCTCTGTCCGTAATAACTCCTCGATCCCTTCGCTCTCTCCGTCCCATTCCCAATTGTTCCTCTCTCCTTCCTCTCGTGCCTCTTCGGAGGTCCGCAGAGAACTTGCCCCACTGGTCCACTCGAGGCCGGACCTCTCCTCCGCTCGCTCGTCTACCGTTTACACGGCCAACACACTGTTCCGCTCCCTTGCTGGCCTTGTTGTCCCCCGATACTATCGGCCGACACACGTGGACACGTTTTGTCTTCTAATGATCGAAATAGAAATTATACCGGCCCGCCACCGAGCCGAGGCCCGCCTCCAACATCCTGCTGCCTCTTGTAAAGTCGGCTTAATGCCACTCTCGATATTCCGGCCACTTTGCTTTTCCTTCTTTCTCCCGTGGTCAAAACACTTTGTCAAAAGAACGTATGTAGGATTCTCGATTAGATCCTTTCGTTGAATATGTATGTTCGAATATATTGATCGGACTCGAAATTTGACGCAGCTTTTTCTACACTTCACCTTACTCGATCCCCTTTTATTTGAATTTTTAATTCTATTCCGAGCGACAGAAAGGTCGGCCACGAATCGCACGAATGGGCAGAATGATAATCCGTGCGGTTCCCCTCGTGACAAATCCGGTGTTTAGCTTGGCAACGAGAGACACATATCAAACCACTTACCGAAATTTCCACGGCAATGGAAATCCGTTTCCAGTATCGTGAGGTGTGGCAAGCGGGCCGCGTCACACTGTGTTGTTTCGTTGAAACAAAACAAACCACCGATGCGAGAGAGATGGCGGGCACACGAGCGGCACGGAAAAAGACGTCGCACCGCGTCGTCGGGAGGACGTTAAGTGGCGAAGCGGCGTAACACGAGCGCGCGGCACACCGGGAAAGAGAAGCGGCCTTTTAACGGCCCTCGTTTATGAAACAAGTGGCATCGAGCCGCGTGGAAAAAGCGCAGGGGAAAAGAGTCATCGTAAACTCGCGCGCGTCGTTCACGGAGGACGGTGAGAAGGTGATTTGCCACGCGCGCTCCTTTCTTTCGAGAGAATACGCCGATATAAATATTTCCTCGATCGTTTCTTCCGTCCTTCTCATTATTCACGTCGCTCCACGTGTAATCCCTGCGCCGTAAATCGCGATACCACTCCACCCGTTTCGTTCGTCATCCCCGTCGCGATTTGTCGCGTTCGTTTTCGCATCGGCGCAGATTCCACTTTGCCCGCTCTCTATTTTCGCTCTTCTTCCGTCCATTTCCTTTCCTTTTCTGTTTCCCCCTGTTTCCGCTCGCGATATTGGTTCTGCCTCGACGAGAAGAGGCCCGGTTCAGCCTCGAATTCGGGGATTAGGGGACGAATCGTGGCCTCTGCCTCCTCGTCGTCGGATGCAAACGATCCCACGCGGGAAGATCTAAAGAAGAAGAAGAGAAAGAAAGCAGAAGCAAACTGTCGTAAATCGAGCGCAGGCTAGCGGAGGAGCACGCGTGCCAGTCTCGCTCGTCCATATCGGAAGCAATTTACAAACACGTCCCCGCCACGTGGCAGGAAAAAGGTTCGCGTATCTTTTATTTTCTTCCTCACGCAGGATCGTCCCTCTTCTCAGTCCCTATTTTTCGTCGTACGTATTCTACGTCGTCATAAATAACGCCTGTAATTCGCCACCCTGGTCGAGCACGCCGTCCTTGTCCTCCGCGTTCCATTTTGTCTTTTAATGCCTTCCGTTCTAACCACAGATTATTATTTTGATATATAACGAGAGAGGGAGAGAGAGAAAGAGAGAGAGAGAGAGAGAGAGAGAGGAAGCGGTTGGGTTGCGGAGTGTTTCGAGGAGGATATTTGTCCCGCGGCTAACCTCTCTCTCTCTCTCTTCGTCCCCTCGAAAATGGCAAAACAGGGAAATCTTCCTTTTCGTACGCGATAATAATTACGGGGATATTTGCTCGATAAACGCGGTCGGTGTAACGTAACTCGAGCGCGTTTTACAGCGGCCGCTTCAAGGAAATTGATCGCACGAAATTACGCGATTCGCTTCGCGAGTCGATCGATTAATTAAATCGCTGTGGAGGAATCTCGGTGTATTGTAGCGATCGCGAGATAAGGTCGCGCGATCAATTTGCTTCCTCGCGCGAGATATCTGTTATTTAAGCGGGGATACCGTCCCCGAAAAAAAAAAAAACACGATTATTTATCTCGATTTATCCGATCCAGCTCTTTTTTCCTTTTTTGTCGCGATATTCATACATACGGAATTGAAAAGAAGAAGTTTCAATGAATTCGACGTCACAAATACAAATGAACTCGCATTCACGTGGCTCGTGCCTTTCTCTCCCCCTTCTTCCCCTCCCCGTCTTATTCTTAGCTCCTTTATTTCAACGTACGAAAAGCATAGTGGAATACATCATGCGTGCAAAAGCATCGTTTCATTGTCGGCTAAACGTTTGTCATTTATTAAGGACTTTCACGAGGTATGACTAAACACCTTTAAGGGCTCGTTAAATTTAATACGGCGTAACGGGATTTAACAATTTACAACACGTTTATTGCCCGCCAGAGCAATCACAATTTTGTTTTAAACAGTTGTTCCGGAAAATCGACTCTTTCGGTATTGCGGAGTTTATAAATGTCCGCGTTGCGAATTGTTCTTCAAACAATCACCGCTTTGCGGTAAAACCATCGAATCTTCTCGATACCAGTAGTAGTAGTATTCGTTTCCCAAATGTTTTCCAAGCTTAACAATTGTTCGATACTCCGATCGAAACAATCGATTACGATATAATATAATCGACGAAATTTCCATTTTTTTTTTTTTTTTTTTTTTAACTTTTATTCTACGCTACGTTCGGCAGATAAATTTTCATTTCATTGAACAAAAAGAGAAAAAACAGTTTGGGCTTCTCGAAGAAAGAGAAGCTAGGTGCGTTTTATTTTAGATAAATATAAAAGGAGAAGGAGCGGAATTAAGCAGAGTAAAACGTCGTGGTTTAGAACGTTTAAGATTTAGAAATTTAAAAAAGCCTGGGTACAGCGGCATCACCTCGAACAAACCAGGTAACAAAGAGCCGTGGATGAAAACAAATTGCCCTGAGCAACGAGTTGTAATTAAAACTCCGAGCCGCGTATCCTCGCGAGATAAACTTAATGTTTCAAAAACAAACGCGTACCTAGTTTTAACAAATACAAATTAGCTCCATAATATTTACGAGAAACTAAGTCTCCGTGAAAGCAAACAACGAGAGTGTTATGCCGGTGCGTGGAATTGAAAAGGCAACGTTTTTCGATTCCTCGTCCCACGGTTTAAGCGTCCTCCCCCTATCCGTGTTTCAAAATCGCTGCTTTATATCCTTTATGCATCGATCACCGAGGCAAGGGGCTAATCGTTTGCAAGCTTCTCCAATCGTTTTTCACGATAGTCGCTCGTGCGAGCACGCGTGTCACACGTGCGCGCGTGAGCACTTCGAGGGTGCGTCGATGCGCTCGGTGATCGAAGAATAACGCACACACACACACACACACACACATATATATATATCTCAGCTTTCATCCAACTGGACGAAACTACGATTTCGAGCAATTTGCTCGGTGAGTTTTACCCGCATTGTTGCGAATCCCGATCGAAAGTTTCGATTTACGAGCTTTCAACTTGTGAAAACTGGATTCTTAAAATTTTTTAATTCGAAGAATTTCTATTTTTTAATTACTGGCAATACGATGCTGGATTTGAGAATTCGTTTCGAATTTATAATTCGTTCGGAAATTTTAAGTCGAAACGTTTCAATTCGTATACTTTAGATTAGATTCTTTCTTTCGTTAAAGGAAGATTCGTTCCTGTCAGGCTATTATTACGGATATGAGATGCAAGATTATCTTAGATCAACGAATCAATCCGTTCATCGACGTAGCTACTTTTAATTTCCTATGATTGACGTGACACACAGAGCGGAAATATGTATTCTTTGGAACATCCTATAAATTGTCTATCCGTGCCCGACTAAATAACAATAACGATAACAAACTACGGAACATTCACGAACATTTCAACACTTCGAATTCCATCGATTTCCTCTCCAAACCTTTGTCCAAGAAAGATTTTAATATCAACCGTCGATCCCGAGTTCAATAAGAAATAATAATGCATCGGAGGCGCGAAGAATTTCATCAAGAATATTTCAATCGCTCGGCAATTTCTTCGATTAATCAAAAAGCAAGTAAAAGGGGAAGGAGAGAAAGAGAGAGAGAGAGAGAGAGAGAGAGAGAGAGAAGCAAGAGGGCAAACGCCATTCGTCCCAAATGCACACGAATCCAGGGGAAATCGTTAAAACCCGAAGCTGCCGGGGTTCGAACCTGTAAAAATCGAACAGGCGAAATTCGAATCCGGCATACGGTTCGAAAAGTATTTAAAGCGGAATAAATCGTAAAAGCGAATGTCGGTGGAGCGCGAGTCGGAGCTCGTAAACGTCGCCTGGAAACGAGTTCGTTTTATTCCTCGGTATAACCCCTCTTTCTTTTCAGAACAATACGCGTTATCCGATGCTTTCCAGAGAGAAAGAGGCAAAGAAACCTTTTTTTCCACGAGGCGATAATGATCTCGCATAAATAGCCGGATCATAATTCCAGGTTGACGCGGAAACAATGTATCCAAGGGACTCGAGGGGTTCTATGATTGGCAACCGCCGTTTCTTCATTATCTCGATCCTGTCGATTATTTCTGTGAAATTGCACCGAACGACTCGTGCCCTATCGCGACACCCGCTCTCTACTGCCTTCCTTTCTACCACCTTTTCTATCCCCTTCATTCCCTCTCCCCTCCTCTCTCTCTCTCTCTCGCTCTCCTGTAACCAGACGCCATCAAATTCCTTGGTAAATTGAAAATGAACTCGGAGAACGGAAACCCTGACCGTGTAACCGGCGTTGGAACGTTGAATAGGTATCGAGCGATCAATCTGAGATAACTGTAGCATTTAACACCCTCCCCCTCAACTACGTTTTCCTTGCAATCTCTTTTTCTCCGCCGTGTATTTTCCCTCCGTTCCGTTTAAACGTCCCACCACGTGTTTCTTCGCCCCCGCCGCCTCCTTCGCTTATCACCAGTGCGGCAGTAGTACCGTTCGAATATGCGCGAAATTGTCGCGAAGCCGTGGATCGCGACACGGAATCGCGGCGTTCGTCGAACCTTCGTTTATCGGATTCCAGCGATAAAATCAAAGAACACGGTGCCGCCGTTCACGGTGTAGCATAAACGTGGCAAACGAAATTCGACGCGTTAGAAACGCGCGATCCACCGTTGTTGTTGACCGGATAATGGTTTCGAAAACGATTGCGTCAGCGGTCGAAAGCGTTTCACGATCCCTTCGAACGCGCCGCGAATGTTTGCCATTCCGTTGCTTCCAAGGAACGAGCACCGCGCGCAATATTTCAAGCCGTAAAGCAACGTATGATGCCGGGATTATACCCTCGCCCGACCGCCTCGTTTTTATCCTTATTATCGGTAATTAAATGACTACGCCCGCCGCGTAATCGCGCTGCTAATACACGCCGATCATTTTTGCGCAATAACGCCGCCTTCTATATTTTTATAAGGGATTTTACGATAAAACTCTCGATGGCCGGAGGTAAAGACGATATTACAGGTATCGATAAAGCTCGATAGAATTTTCTCGTGGCATGAACGCCACGTAAGGGAATAAACGATTACTTATAATTCGATATTGGTCGTTACGTTCGCGAGGAAACGTTCGACGATTGATTTTGAAAAAAAGCTTTGCCTAATTAATTATCGAAGAATCGATCAGAAGAACGACGAAAGAAGTGTCATCTTGTCGACTTGTTAGAAGTCTCGACTCTTTTAATATTCGATTATAAACGATAAAATATATGGAAATATACGGTTCTTTGAACACGTATAAATCTGTATGGAAAATTTAGAAAAACCTTTAATTTTTTCCAACGAATCTTCGATATATAAATTTCAAATGAATAATTTCTCGAAAGAAAATTCCTCCACGTATCGATCATTTTCCAACCGTTGATTTATCTCAGTCGCTGCTATTGGAATTTTTAACGTTCGATTATATAATTTATCCCTCGATTTCCTCCTCGATCCTTGCGTTCTATCCACCGGATTGGCGCCGCTATATTAAGCTGTATAAAATAATGAAACCAACCCTAAAATATAAAGACATTCCCTGTTGGCCAAAATCCCTTCGCACGATCGTGCCTCACCCCGCGGACATAAATCCAACTATTTTATCGAGGATCGAAAATTATCACGGTTTCTCGAAGGCTTCGCCTTGGCCACGCAGTCCAAAAGATCACGGAGTCCAAGATCCTCGCGTGAGAAACGCAAACTGCAATTACGAGCGGGAGTGCGCGCACGACATTTTACGTCCCCTGCTTCGTCCCCTCCCTCTTCGAACGTGCAACCCTTCCTTCCACCTGTGCGCACACCCCGCAGCACCACGCTTCTCTTCTCTCCTCTCTTTGCATCCGAAAAGTGTACCACGTGTACACGCGTTCGTATAAACCCTTCTCTAAAACGATGCGAGTGCAGATACTTTTTTTTTTTTTTTTTTTTTGAAGAGACACGAACGAAGAGATTCGATCCACTTGCGAAATTCGTTCTCTATTTCTAGTTTTCAGAGAATTCGCTCGAACATCTAATCCAATTCAACGATCCTGTCTTCTCTTCTTTCGAATAATTTCGAAGTGGATTGATCTTTAAATGATTGATTACATACGCTTTCTTCCATTTAAACTTTCTAAACTTCAAGCTGTTCAACATCTCTTTGTATACTTTAATTAATTGCCTCGAACGAGGAGACGTATTTTTAATAAGACGATCATAAGACGACTACGTCCACCACTCGTCACCGAGTAACGAGTAAAATGTAAGGCAAGTACACACGTACGCTCGAGCGGTAACGATAGCGCGATGAAAAGAGAAGAAAGAAAGTGGAAAGTAGCTCCCCGGTTAAAGGAATCGATGCTCGACAATTGGGTCGACAATTTCGAAGCGGCGTCGGATTCGACTTCTCGACCTAGGAAGGAAATTTATTAGAAGGACCGGAGTTACTCGCGTCGCAATTTTTCCATCTTGGCCGGGATAATAAACTTGGCGCTAACCCACTAATCGTGTAACGGGGCATATTAATCGAAGCCGACGGATCGATTGCGAGACCGCAATGCGGAAAGCGGCGAAATTGCAGGTGTTTTCAATTGACCCGCCGCATAATAAATCACCGGTTCTTTCCGCGCGGAATTCGCGAAAGCGAATTCGAGAGAGAGAGAGAGAGAGAGAGAGCCGAGATGGGCGTGAACTATTTCGTCTCGTTTCGCGAGAAAGCGGGAATTTCGAAAACATTACGAAGAAACACTTGCATGAAAGGTGGAGGAGGAAAAAGAGGACACGGCGTATCTTTTTCCCTCGTTTCGACGGATGCGACGCTCGAGAGAGGTCGCTTTCCGGTCACTTGCGGACCAATTCGATGCTCCAACAGTCACCGAAAGAGGTTTATATTCCCGTCGAACGAGGCCGCAGCAGCAACCTCGATTCTCGCGAGTCGGCCGAGATCCTTTGAACCGTTTCCAATGAGCGAATGTCAATGAAACCATCTTTATCTATTGAAAAGCAGCAACGCTGTTTTCGGAATTTTCATAAATAAAATAAATAAATGAATGAAATAAAATGCGCGGCAAAGAACGCTATTATTACGACTTTGCGAAGCTCGATACCCTCTATCATTAGTCACTAGGAATAGTGAATTAAAATCGGTTTATAATAATAATAATAACGACGAAGGAATTTCCGTTATCCTTTGGTATCTTTGATCAAATCGGAGAACGGGAATGCCAATGAATATACGTGGCTGTGAAACTCACTTTCACGATTCGAAACGCCGCTCGATCGCGCCCGATCGCGTCTTGCCGGCCGTATCATCGCCTTTGAAAGGGATATCGGAATAATGGAACGAAACAAACAGGATTAAACGGTGGAAACGAAACTGCCAGATTCCGCCTCGAAGATGTTCGATACAACATCGTGGCGAACGAAAGATTGATCGTGGCGCGTTAATCGTAGGGTAGGGACGATCGTAAAACCCGCTCGAGATTCGAGATCCGTATTCCTCTGACCGTCGCCTGTAAACTTTATCGAACGCGCGTACTTTCGATGCGTATAATACTCTCCTTCGCGAATTCCTCGATCGGGACAACGTTTCGATCGGTACGAATAAATCCTCTCGTCCCTCGCTCGTATGCGTAATAAAAGCTACACCCAGCTAGAAGAACGCGAACCTCGCGCGGCACGCGATCACCCCTTCTTCCCCTCGCCGTCATCTCCTCTCGCGATCGTTCGTTACGGCGTATACCTGCTCGATGATCCAACTATTTTATTTCCGTGATCGTGGAACGAGAACGATCCGCGAGAACAATGGCATCGAGACATCGACCGACTGACGACGGACACGGAACTTCTTCTTCGTTTCTCGCGGGCACGAACGAGTTTCTGCCGCTAGAAACGCTCTTTCCTTCGCATCTGCCCTTCACCTCGCCCTTGTTCCTCCTCCGCCACTCCTCGGGCTCCTACACATCGTTTCTCAGCATCGGGGATCGCACGCAATGCGAGCGTACCCTCCTTTCTGCGGCCTCTCCCAGAGAGGCCGGCCAGTTCGATCGCTTAGAGTGTAATCCAGTCGGTAAAGTGTAAGTGGTTCACCTTGATAGGGCCCTCTTTACCGCTTCCCCCTCCCTCGCCGCCCATCCACCCCTACCATTTTTCTACCACCCGTCTCTCCCTTCCTCCCAGCCAGACCATCACCTACCTCTTCCTCTCTCTTCCTCCTCGGATCCCTATCATCCCCTCCCTCCTCTGTTCGGGCCTCATCTTCCCCTCCGCTCCCTTTCCGCCCTCCTCTCTCGCCGCGCACGTTTCGCCTTCTCTCACCTGCTGCGTCCTCCTCGCGCATCCGGAGGAGCCCAACGTGGCCGGCAGGGCCGTGCGTTTCCTCCTCGTGACCCGAGGGCACCACGGCCTGGCCCGCCCATTTGTAGCGCCCATGTCTGCGACCAGCCGCCCGCGGAGCGATACACGGGGAACGTGCGTTCTACTCTAAGGTAACCCGGTTCGGTAGCACCGAAACATCGGGCCCGCGTCCTTCTTTCTCGCCTATCTCGTCCTTGGGCCCCGATTCTCCCGTCCATCCGGCGTGCAGTAGAATCTCTCGGGGAAAGTGACGACGCGATCGTGTCGCGATTTCTTTTTTTTTTTTTTTCCCCTTTTTTCTTTTTGCTTCTTCACGGAAGAAGAACTTCGACGAAAACGAAACACGCATCGCGAGGATGGAATAATCGCGAATATTCTCTCGATCGTTCGCGTGCCGATATTATATTCATCATCGGGGACCTCAAAGCGCGATCGGTAGGTGGTAATGTAAAGAGTTGAAGGAGGAGGGTGAAGTTGTTGCTGCTCGAATATATATTTTTATGGCTTCAATTTTAAGGGTCTTGTCGTTGCAACGTGCCACGGTCCAACGTGTCACGGCTCGGATGATCGTAAAATATCCGGGAGATTCCCCGGTGATCCGGGACGGACGTCGTATAACAACTAAAGACAGCCCGGTGATTCGATTCTAAGCCACCGATTTGACCCCGTGATCCGTCGCCTGATATATTTATTTTCATCCTCCCATCCGTTCCGTTTCAACCGGAACATCCATCCCCCACGAATTCGAGGATATCAAGTTCGAAGCGAGAACTTGATATCCAAGATCGAGTGTATTTTATTTCCTCGATTCTCGATTTTCTATTTTTGATATTAGCGTATCGTCACGATGCCACGTCCATATCGTCGATGGAATTCCAGCGTTTAATTTAATCAATGGGCAATCGTTGGGCACAAATTGTCGATATCATATTAATATGCCATCTTCCATGGCATCCAGCGGAAACTTGGCGGCGAATCCATACCGCGAAACCACCTTTCAACAGTCAATTAGTCCGCGATGCGAAGTCAAACCGCATGCTGGGATATCTGTTGCAACAGTCGCGCTAATTATACGTCACGTTTCCAACTTACGATTGAGTTTCGGCCGGTAATCTCAGTTTTGATCTACGGAACGGGCGTGTCTATCTCCAAGTGACTTGGAAGGCAAAGTAACTTAGCTCCTCTAATGCTTCGTATTAATAGCTCGACGGCGTGACGATTCCAATTTGAGAAAAATTTTCATCTTTTCTTTTTTTCTTTTCTCTTTTTTTTTTCCTTTTTTTTTTTGCGTAATTTCAATAAATTCTCACACGAATCCGTTTTATATCCGTCCAGAGAATGGAGGATGGATCGGTATAGATGATTCTCTATTTTCATTTTAATTAATTTCGTTTTAACACGATTGATCAAATGTTTCCTCAACCTTTTTACATTTTCGATTACGATATATTTCTCTTCCCCATTTTATCCTCGATTAATTTTATCCCTGCTCTTTATTAGTACTTTGCTCGAAAGAAGACATTCGGGATATCGATATATAAATCTAGCCACGAGAACAACGAACTCGTATCCGCCGTTCCTAATGGAATTTACTTAATATTAATATTACGTTAAAATATTAACTTCCATTTCTATTCATTTTTGGCGCGTAGAAATTAATGACTCCACGTTTAGATTAAATGAGATTTATTATTAATTTCCAAAACTATCGATGGATGAACTTGAATGATTAATAAACCCGGTATACCACCAGCGGCTATATCGCGTAACGTAATGTAACATAATATCGATCCAATAAAGTCATTGGGACTTGAATTCCAAATGGTAGCTCTCGAGACACAAACGAAATCCAATAGCGAAAGTGGAAAAAAAAAAAAAAAGGAATAATCAATACGGCAAGATGTAGCGTTGCGGCGGGATTATCGATGACAAGCATCAGATCCTTCTCGTCAGATACGGTTGATACACGACGTAATCTCGATCTAAAGATTCGCGGATCCCCTGGGCCCGTGCGCAGACATCTTATCAGAAACGCATACCTTGTACGCTAAACGCAGAACCACGTGGCGAACATGTTTATCCGGCGAGATAAAGGCGAAATTTCGTCGGAGGCACAAGCTGCTGCCGCCTCTCCCCCGTTTAATGTCTTCACAGCTTTGCCACCCAACCACCGTTCGCTGCTCACCATGAATGGGATTTCTACCTCATCGGAGAGGTAGATCAAGAACCAATATGAAATTTCCGTCCTTTTTAGCACTTCGTGGAACTTCACCGAAGTGGAAGACCTACTCCGGCCAAAGCCCGTTCACTTTTTTTCAACAACTGCCTGCCCACCAAACCTTAGATCCGTAAAAAATTCTACCCACCCCGAGTATCCTGAAAAAAGAAAAATTCTTCGTTGCTAAGGAAAAAAATGAATCTTATACCTCCTGAACTAAAATCAATTCATCCTAAACGAATACGCTCATCTATCTAACTTTAGCTCATAACCGACCGGGTTGGGAAATTCATCTTCGCGCGCGAAACAATGGAGTATCTCGATTTATCTCTCCGATCTTTAACCGATCCAGGAAGAGAGAAATAATAACGTATCGATCGACGACAACGATATCCCACCAGGGCCAAGGCCGTAGAAGATGGCCATCGTCGTATCGTTTGGCCGCGTTTCGTTCGCTGCGAAGAAAACGGGATGCGCGCATATAATTTCCTCGGATTCATCGATTCGCGAGATCGATGATTCATCTCTTGGAACGGTGGCCAGGCGTGCAGCGCGCAGAAATACGTAATACGACGGATGCGCAGAGAGGAGAGACGCGCGCACGCGTAAGTTGGAGAGGGATCGATCGGATACACGATCGGCCGAGGCGATAAGTTATGATTGATAAATCGATTCAATCGCTAACTCGCACCGCGCCACCCGGTGCATCGGTCTCTTCGACGTGTTATTAGGAACGTCTCGATGCGCGTCATACGAGAACGTCAATTATCCGACTACCGGGGACCCTGCGACGAGATCGATACCTTTCCAACCGGCACCTGTTAATTTCTTGCAATAATGAAAATTCGTGCAACCATCCTGGTTGCATAAACATCGCCCAAGGATATCCGGTTGTCCGGCTATCGCCCCGTCTCTTGCGATCGTTGTTCTCCGATATTCCAGATCGGAGACCAGTTGGAAGTCGAGGAAAAAGAAGGAATTTGACCACGATTTGTTGATTTTCGAATTTCGATATTTGAACGAGGGTGTTCGAAGACGAGTTTTAAACACGCGGAATGGTGTTTATTGGATGTTTATTATTTGTAAGGTAATTCGAAGAGGTATCGAATCGCGGAATAAAATTTTTATCGACTTTCAGTCGAATAGAATTATAGGTAGAAATTCGGCAAAATTGTTACAGGGAGGGATACTTGTAAAGTCGAATACCATTTTTCGTTCGATCTTTTTTCGTCACTCTCCATTCCCTAGAGAATGTTAACTCTGGAGAAGAAGTTGGAATCTTTTCGTTCTTCTCCACTTCGATTTCTTCGAATCGAAATTTCACGAACGTCTTCCGATCGTTTCGCGGGTTTTCTAAAAATTTTATTGGTTAAATTCGATCGGTTCGTTTACCGTTCCGATTAGCCAAAGTCTGAAAAATCGTCGTTAATTTATCGAACGTAGCGCGCCCCGGCAAGGTTCTCCCGAGTTAACCTCGTTAGCAACAACAAATAGAAGGCAGCGGCGTGTTTCGCGTTTACGCCAGTTGCGGGATAACTTTCTGCAACTTGGACTTGGGTATCGGGCAGCTCGAAAAGCAAAGCGAGCACAGCGACCGCATCGCATCCTCGGACGCTTTTTAGTCGGGAGGGATGATTAAAGCTAAAGGGGCAGAGCGATTGATCCAACGGGCTTGCGAAACACGGTTTTCCGTGTCCCTGGTTTCACCGCAGCCACTCTTTTTCATCCACGAGCGCCGCCGTCCTCGTCGTCGTCGTCGTCGTCGTCGTCGTCGTCGTTTCTCCACGCTCGTTGTCGACACGTTCGAACCGGACCCCGGCCGACGTGTATCGGACAGACTCATTAATCCGGCATTCCTTCGTTCTTGGGACCGATTAAAAGGCAGGCCGGTTACGCGGTTCGTTCTTGCAACCCTCGTCCTATTGCGGAATTTTGTCGATCCTCGTCCAGGTACGGTTCGATCCGGCGAACGTGCCGCGTGGAATAGTCCGGTAAATGATTCGACGCGTCCGACCGATTCGCGGAACCTGCGGATTCCGGTCGCGCCATCGTCATCCCCTTTTCTGTCCGCGTCCCCGCGGACAACTCGTGTTCTTCTCAATCCTCGAGGTATTGGGTGGCCGGTATGTGGTTGGAATTCTTCGCCGGATTTTTACCATCTATACACTCGTGCGTTAATCACGTTTCCATGAAGACGTATAGGGATTAAACGAGCACCGTTTGTTTCGGAGGCATTCGAGGTATATACGAAACGGCCGAAACGGATCGTCGCGTTGAATCAAGACATCGCGCGAGATTTCTCCCTTTGATCGGAGCCAAGGAAACCATCTTCTCGGCCGCGGGAAGAACGGGAGAAGAAAAACAGGCCTCGCGAGAGCCTCTCCAACCATTGATTTCTCGCGATCGAGAAAACCAATTGTAACGTACCCGAGAGGACGATAATACGATCCATTTAAACTGAAACTTGGATTAATCCGCGATTAATTCGATTTTCGTTTCATCGATCAAGAGGGGGGGGGGGGGGGGGAAAGGAACTTGCTCAACTTCGATCGACGCGAAGGAACGAATGACGCGCGCACGACTCTCTTTTCGAAGCCGAGTCGCAAATCTGTTGCCATTGATCTACCGCGGATTCACGCAACGGCGTTTCGACGATCTTATGAAAAGGGAAGACGGGTCGGGGAGAGAGCGAGGCGAGGGATCGGTCCGCGGGGGGATCGGTGAAATCAAAGGACTATAAGGTATAAGGCAGGTTGCCGACCAACCTGCGCCACCGGAGAGAATAACGATTCTTTCGGCCTTGCCAAACAGGAATACGCGCTACCTCCCCTCCCCTCCCCGCCTCGGTCCACCCTCCCCTCCCTCCCTCTCTAGATCGGCCAACTACGCTCGATCCTCGGCAAGCGTAGGTCGCCGATGCGTGGACGCGGCTTCGTGGATAGCTTGTCACCGCAGTAGGCCCCAAGTAAATGCGCTCCTCTTATTATTCGGACACAAGATTTAAACGCAGCTCGCTCGCACATGAGTTATGCTCAAAAATTGAGGTTACCCCAGGCCCAGGATCGCCAAGCTACCGAGACCTACCTTCGAATCCCTCTCTCTCTCTCTCTCTTTCTCTCGCTCAGTCACCTCCACTTCCTCAGCCGTTCTACCCCGTGAACTCGATGCTTCCCCCCTCTCCAACGCGATCAAGCATCCTCTCTCCTCCTCTCTCCTTGCTTTTGTTTCGACGATATATTTTCTGTTCGGATCGGGAGAGAGGTCGGTCGGTCGGTCGGTCGGTTCGAGCTACGCGCAATGGTCTTCCTCATCGTTCTTTCCTCGTCCATCTCTCTTCCGTCGAAACGGTGTCCCCCCCCCCCTCCCCCCTCCACAATCCTTCTCCTCCTCGGGAATTCGTAGATTATAATAAATGCGTATGCAGTAGCCGGAGGAGGTATAGAAAACGTCGAGTGGTTTCTTCTTGTTCTTCTTTATCCTTCCCTTCGTCCTTGTCCGCGTCGTCTTCTCCGCGTTTCGCTCCCCTCCTCTCTCCCCTCCGCTCTTTATCCTTCTCTCGCGCGCGGCTTCCGATATCCCGGCCGCCGCCGCTCGGAAGAAGGACGGGGCCGATGGGATGAAATAATTCAATCGAATCGCTTCTCCCCGCTTCTCCCGAGATGAAGTACCGCGAGCGCGAGGAAGAGGGGCCGCGATAGGCCATCGCCGCGCATTGTTTAGCTCTTTCGAATCGATTGGTCGTCGTGCAACGCCATTTCGTCTACGCGCGAATGAAAATTTCTTCCGCTTTTGTTCCCTCAGATCCAATTTCTGGAAAATAAAATCGATCCGCCGCGCGTGCTTAATCGCAATACGTCACACCATCGCGAAACGAGACGAAACGTTCGGAAAAATTGTCAAAAAATTGTGAAAATGAACGCGACAAATTAACGACGCAATGCAGATCGATAATGCAACTTTTGTTTGTTCGAAGACACGTTGAAATACGGACGGATGCAAGAGATGCAAGTTTCGTGAATCACGGGCAACTGGTCGATTACCAGCGTATCAGTTAGCCGATGCGCTATTAAATATTCAATGGTCGGCGCGTATCGGTATCCCATGCGAGTGCGTTTCAACAAGTTTCAACGAGGGGCCATATTTCAACCGCGCGAGGTAACAAGCTAATCGATGCCTCTGAGTTATACGGCTACGTCTATCCTATTTACCAACTATTTATCTCGTTAACCGGTGGCGACCGCCGCCGCTGCACGCACCGATATTTAAAGCGGCCGTTTCAGCCGCGACGCGACGTCCACAACCACGACGTCGACGTTTCGACCCACTCGTTAATAGCCCCTCTCCTCCCCTCCCGCCCCATCTCGAAATTAATATCGCATCGTTGGCCGCGTTCGAGAAGAATACGATCCGCGGTATCGGGGCCCGCCGTTAACGTAACGAGATAATCAACGGTTCCCTCTCGGCGGACACGTCCCGGCATTTATCTCGTTGCTCGGCAGGCGTATTTAAAGACGACGAAACACGAACTCGCCTCTCTATAACGAATCTAATTAAGGTCGGCCGGTGGTGGGACGCGGAATCGCATAGAAAGAGCGTGCGCGCCCGCGTGATTTCGTATGTACGCAGGCACAAGCGCGGTGGTGGTAGGTTGGTACACGCGATACAGGTAATTATTCACCGGGCCATGTTAAATGTCCGCGTGTACGTAGTCGCAAAACTGTTGCGTAATGTATCATGAGAGCATTGCAAATACTCAACTGCAACTCTAACGCGTACCGATCGAATCGAAATTAATCGATGCTCGGTTACGAAACGCTTTGCCTATTACCGCTGAGAGATACGTGCGAAACATCAACAAAACGAGATTTACGGACCGGCCCTCCCCCGTTTATACGCCGCATATTTTCCTCTCCCGCGACGTTTTTTTCGTACAATCGCTAAGATGATTTTGTATCTCGGTAGGAGGTACTTTACTTTTGCCCTCGAACAATCGCGCGTGGGGAGGGAGAATACGAAACGTTCGAATCGAATCCTTTCCACCCTTTCGAAACTCGATTCTTAACGAGACGTTCAATTAAATTCCGGATATGGCGTCGATAATGGGCCTCTGCGAATCGGGGGGAGGGGAGGGTGCGAGAAGGGTTCGGTCGGATGGAAAGGGAAACGAAAGGTGAAAAAAGAAAGGGGGGAAAGAGGAAAAGGGAGAAAAGAAAAAAGAGAGAGAGAAATGAAAGTTTACTTCCGTCCGTGCGCGATGTAAACGGGAACGGAGTGGCGGGTCTCGCGCGCGGCAGCAGAGTTTTTAATTTCCCGCAAAATAGAATCCTTCTCGCGCTCTAGCTACGGTCCACGCCCATCCCTTGTCCCACGCAGTGATAAAGCAAATAAAGCCGCTCGCGCCGCGCCACAATAAACCCCCGGTCGAAATCGCGTAATTTAAATAAATTTACATCCGTTTGTACGCGAATAAATTTCACTTCGTTCTTGGTCCTCCCCTCCCCCCTCCCCCGTCCATCCTCACCGCCACCCGTTCTCTCTCTCCTTTGCCCCCCTATACGCCCATCTCCCTTCCACTCACCCATCGGGGGACCCTCTCTCAATGCCGTTTCTCTTATCGTGTCCGTGGTTATCTCTGCCTACCGTCATTCCCTTCCCATTGGCCGACCAAATCATTTTGGCAACCCGGCCGCCTCTGCGGTTTCTCCTTTTCCACCGTCGAATGAATAATCAAAAAGGGGTGTCTTCCAACCAAATTCCACGCCGTTGATAACGGCGCCGCTTGTTGAATGGTCGCGCGCGCCGAGACCCCCGACAATAAGTGTATTCAAACGAAATTTCGTCGATCGTCGAGAATACGCGACAACGCGAGTCCTTTCCTTCTCTCTCTCTCTCTCTCTCTCTCTCGTTTTCTCGTTTTGGCGCTTATTAACGGCCGATGTTTAATCACGCTCCACGCGATATTCATCCGTTCTCATCTTCGCTATTTCGCTCTTTTCTCCCATTCAATGTTTATTCTTATCTTCGAATTTCGCGAAAGGAAAAGAGAGAGAGAGAGAGAGAGAGAGAGAGAGAGAGAGAGTGTTTTCCGTATTAATTTTTCCCTTCGGTACGTGATGCGAGTTCGATGGAGACGAGCAACGAACAACGGAAGAGCGTAACTTTGCCTCCTCGTCGTAATCGAAGATGAACCGGGTCGTAATTAAAACCTGGCTCGTCGATCGAGTCGCGTGCGCGTTGTTTTGAAAAACAAATATCAAAGCGCGACGACGAATCGAAATTGAATAGGCGCAATTAACCTCCTCTCTTTATCCCCCTGTTTGCGAAACAGTGCCGCGCGCTCGTTCGTCAAATAAAGCGGCTCTTAACGAACGGACTTCTTGAAAAAAGAAAGGAAAAAGAAAAAAATCAAGGAACGCATTCGTTGGCGAGGAGGTACCGTTACCGCCAGAGCCTCGTCTTCCTCGCCTTGCCAATCATTAGCGTATTTTCCGCTTTTTTTATTCCTCTCGTTTATCCTCCCTTCACGATCCCCTTCACCATACCTGTGTTCGACCATGCTCTTTTGTCGGTACCTTTCCCGCCTCTCCTCGCCATTTCTTTAAATCCTTCTCCAACGTATACCGCATTAGTTTGTCGCCTCGCCGTTGAAATTCTTGCAGCGATCTCTCGCAGCGAGATTGCAACGCCGCTTGCGAACAATTTTTCTCCAAACCGCGTGCGCTAAGTGCGTTAACGTGCTTAAGAACGTGAAAAGGGATATACTCTGCTCGAGGAATAGCTTTCAATGTATTTTTCTTATTATTGCGACTGGAATATATATATATATATTTTTGTACGCTTATTTGTAATATCGTCGAGAAACATTCTCGAATTATTAGTCACGGCCGATATAGAACCGATGTCGCGACGATTAACGATTGCCAAATACAAATTATGCAAATCCCCTCCCCGTGTCCCCAATAAGACACGACGACTACCGTTCCAAGTGTCGATTAATCGGCCCACCAATTCATGAATATTAAAATCCTCCGTGTATGAAAATCCGCAAAAAAAAAAAAAAAGAAAAAGAAACTCTGCCGAGACGATAAATCTCACGATTCGGCCTCGAGTCTAGACGGCCAGTTGGCCACCGTTCATCGTAAGGAACGTTCGCTCCTAAGAGAAAAGGGATACTAGAAGAAGGGAGGGGAATCGGCGTTAGAAGCAGCGACTCCCTCCCTCCCCCACGGGCGACGACATAAACTCGAAACGCTTGTGATCGTATCGAGGCAGGCAACGTATCGGAGGCCCCGCAGTCCATACTTCGCGACAGTTCAGATAAGAAGCGTTATTTACAACTAGAGCCGTCGGAGGGTAGCGTTAAAAGAGACAGGCGACGCCCCCATGCAGACTGTATTGTACTCGTTGGCCGAATAGTTAGACAACTGCGAGAGAGAGAGAGAGAGAGAGAGAGAGCGTCTTTCCCGCACACGGAAAACGGAGCAAGCCCAGCCAAGGGTTTGGAATCAATGAAGCAACGGGATGATATACGATGCGTAGACGTGGGAATATCATTCGCCTCTTTCTGTTAACTCTATCCCGAAGCGTGGAAACAGCCGCGTTTGACGATCGGCGGGGGATGCAATAAAGCCGATAATAACACCCAGCCACGGATATTTAGTGCTAGCTGTAAATCTTGAAGCAAATCGACGCCGACGTTCGATCCAACCGTTGCCGGCATACCTTACTACCGCGGCGGTAGCGCCGGTACGTGCGTACAACCTCGTCGCTGTTTTCTTATTCTTCGACTTCTCGTCCCGTTGTTGCGTGTAAAACAGACATAAAACATCACGCGGATATTCCAAGCAACGGTTTTCTTGGCTAAAAGTTCCTCGTTTCGAGTGTCGTACACGTTTAGATACACGCGCTTAAACCGAAGAGAGCGATCGTTCACACCACTGTTGGAATGCGGCCCCTTTCGAAATTTTATATATTAATGTTATCGTATACATTATATCGTATAATATTATGTCGATCACGCGTGGGAAGGTTTTTAAAGTAGGAGACGAGGTCACGAGCTCGCCAAGTAGTGCCAATTCGAAATTTGGGAATATTTTATTGTCTCGCGCGCGACAAGCGTCGCCGACGGGATTAGATTCTTGAAATTTTCGTGAAAGGCCGGTATCGGTCGGTGGAACGGCGGGATATTACCGGTCCCATTAGCGATGACATTCAGATATCCATTAAACGCGCCAGATAAGCATACATTATGCAAATAGGATCCGCCGTACGCTTGATTCGTTAATACAATTTATAGCCGGCGCGTCGTCGTTTCACCAAATGGACTCGCTTTTATTTCACGCGCGATCCACGAACGCGCGCCTCGTTCGCTCATCCTTCTTCCTCCTCAAGGCTGGCGAAGATAACGGAGGCAGAGAAAAAAGAAGATCGATAATTTGGCGCGTGACGACGAGGATGGAATCGAGTAGTGACTCTTGTGAGTCGCGACAATGTAAATGAAATTTCGTTCCAGCCGAATTTTTTCGACCAAGTACGTATCATCTCGCTAGCTCGATATCGTACGGGGTCTGTGAAAGGAGGCAGCTGCTGGTTATTCCGTTTGCTCGGGACAAATGTGGAGCGCGGGATGACCGTGCGGTCCACGTTCGCAGAAACGAACACGACACTGTCTTTCGACTAAATCGGCTTAACAATGTAATTACGAACAATGAGCATGTGATATGAACGATAGAACTTAATGACAACCAGCCAGACGGAATGCTTAAGTGACTCGAGAATAAGTGACTCGCACGATGGCTTCTTGCACGTTAATTCAATGTCACGAGGAACGATTAGTCACTTTGCCGTGGAGATCTGATCGTAGAAATGAAATTAAGGAAATCATGCTCGACGATCATGATACGTATCGTTGATTACCTTCTTCTAGAGAGGACTACTAAGTAGTTGTGAACGTTGCAACGGTTGTTACTTCGTCCATTTTGAAACGGATTTTTAAATTACGAACGTAATGTGCTTATTTCGTTCGTGTCTTCTCGTTGATTGGAAGGAATTCTCTTTCCGGGTAAAAACGATATATCGGATAATTATCGGAAAACACTTTTTCACGTTTTTTTCAAGCGAGATTTTTGCACGATTAGATCTCCAAACTTTGTCGATCGTGTTCTTTCTTTCGCATCGCATCGCCTTCAGGCTGTACGCGCTTCGGACCAGCCAACCTTCCTCCTCAACCAAGAAGACGCAAGATGATGGATGGCAGTCGGACCGAGAACGATTTGTCCGTCTGTCGCAGTCTAGGAAATGTGGGGATGCAAACAACCGAAGGATCGTGAAAGTTTCCTTAAAGGCCAAACGTCGCTTTTAGGCGCCAAAGTTCCGAAACAACGACACGCACACACAATCGACTCGATTCCGACTCCAGAGTGGGTACAATAACCGATTCCAGTCACGTGTACATCGATCACCGCGGATCTTCCTCCACCGCGAAAGTAGAACGAAGCAATTTCCATATTCGTAAATTTATTCTACCCGTACGAGCCGAGCTATTAATTACTCGACACGAGGATGAAAAATGACACGATCGAGAACGGAAGAAAAATTTGTTGGTCGGCCGATTAAACGGCATCGATTAAACGGAAGTCCGGTGTCTCGATCAAAGCCAAGTTTTCGTTCCTACAACTCGTAGTGTGTGTGTGTGTGTGTGTGTTTGCCACTGTTCCGTGGCAGAAATTTCCGTGGACGGTGCTCACGAGGAACGGTAACGGAAATGCTAATGCGGCCGGGTCCAGGAAATACCTAAGCAAAGGAGCGTTCCAACTACGACAAAGACGCCCAAGCCTGGGGAATATCTCGGCTAGCTATGTCTTCATCCCTTGCCACTTCTTGCGCGCGTCGTGTAAAATGGATGCGTGGTGAATCACGATGAAAGCCTGTCCAGTCTTCGAGTTTCAACAACGATCCTTGTAATATGTATATTACGCCAAACGTGGAACTTACGTAGAAGGCTCGATGAATGTGCATGAATTATTACCTCCCGTTTTAATCTAACCTAAACGAAACGGTGCTTCCAACAATCGTACAGAATTCGACGCTTATGCATCTTCTTTCTTCCTTCCTCGAATTTTGCGCGCCGCGATACAAAAGAAAAAAGAATAGAAAAAAAAAAAAAAATACCAAACATAAAATGTAATAGTCAATTGGTTCCGTTAATGTTCCGTCGTCGTCGTCGGTCGAACGTCAAATTTCGATTCGACCGCATTGGGCGCGATCCAAAAAAACAAAGAAAAAAAAAAAACCGATGCAAAACCGGAAGATCTCAATCGACCCCGACCCGCCTACGCAAATCGAACACACCGGGATATTTCATCCCCGTCACTCCCAACATCAAATTTCAATTTTGCCGCAATCCCTGTGAAATCGGAAAAACCGAGCGGTAACCAGAAAATTTCGACACGCGTCGGGACTCCGTTGCTCGCACCGAGCATTCTATAGTGATATTTCGTTACCGTCGCCCAACTGTCCACCCTCCCCGTCTATGCATCGTAGTTTAACCCGGTGCGGCAAGTGGGATTGGCGAATTATTATTAAACGCCGTCAAAACAGCGAATTTATTTCGGCGCGGTATCTTATTGATGTAGCGGTGGATCGCGGGGTCCGTGGGCCGCGCCGCGGGAGGCAAACGGGCCCCACCGGTACTACAAGCGCCATAAATTTCTTTGGATCCAATATCATGCCTGTAACTCGTTAAGCTTTTAACCTCGTCCCGGCGTGCCTATCGCCGCGATATTATTTTGATGCCGGCCGCCAGATATCAATCAGGCCATTGTTGTTGTTTGCGGCCCGAACATCCTCCCTCCCTCTCTCTCTCTCTCTCTTTGGCAACAAGATCCTCCGCGAGATGGTTAACCGTGGTTAACGTGCACACACGTTCGTGCTCACGTTCGTGCGCGCACGAATGCGACCGATCGGGGGAGGGGAAGGGATCGACAGGATCGCGGAACGTGTCCTTCCCCCGTTCCTGAATAATCGAAAACGCTGAGTGCACGTCCGTGTTACGTCCAGGCATCTCGGTTAACGCTTGGCCCACCGACGAATGGAAATTCTATTCGCGAGAACGGCTAACTTTCTCCTAGTCGGTTCTTCCATTTTCCGAATCTTGCCTTCGAACGACAACGATCTCGATGATTTTCTGTTTCGAGTATGAGAGAAGAAAAGATTCACACGCACGTCCTTCATTGTTACTTAACTTTTTAACTAGGACAGTGAGGTTGATCGAAGATTTTCATGCCGATTCGTTCGTCGTTTATTCGTTTGAATTTAGAAAAGTAATAATGGAAATGGAGACGCGCAATTCACGTTCCCACGTCGGGTCGCGTAAAGGAATATTATCGAGATATAGGATAAGAGTGTGACGAAAAGAGGGCGTTACGCTAAGAAAGCAAATTGTTCTTTTTCAGTCCGATCGAATGGCAGATCGACGACACTGTCCCGTCATTATCGGGGAATTATTATTATTCCGTTGTCGGACGTGCGCTCGTCCCCGGCACGGCGAAGGAGGGAGGATGAAAGAGCGAAAGAAAAAAAGAAGGAAGAAGCGATGACCCGAGAGGGTCAGTGACAGAGGAGAAGGAACGAAGTTGGAGAGCGAACGATGCTCGTTCCAGTCGAAGAAACGCGCGAGGGACAGGAACAAGGTGGTGCTCCCTCGTTCGTTAACAACTTAATAAGGGAGAGTGGCGCGGAATTATTTTTCCCCCCGTTTCGCGATTCATTTTCGCGAAATTCCTTCCTCGTCCCTATCCGTGGGAAATTTTTAATCGATAATAACCGAGCGGGATAGAAACGATGAATGTTCAAGTAGAATTCGACTCGTTTGAGTTACGCTCGCGTTTCGACCGACTTGTAGAAAGTTGTTCATGAATTAAACATGCAGAGAGTGCATCGAGGAACGTTTAACTTGAAATACTGCATATTTATGCGTATTCGCCCGGATTACCATAGACGAGTAAAATTCTTCTTCGATCTTGGAAGGAGGAGGAGAAGGAGAGGGGATCGAACGCGGCACGAAAAATCGACTTTTAACGAGTGAACGAGACACGCTCGCGTCGCGATAATTACATTATAAAATATTGGCTGGGGACGAGGAGGAAGGGACGGACGGACGGATGCTAATTCGACGGATGATCCGACCTCTCTTTCGCGTTTCCCTCGCGACAAGGATCGGGAGAAGATGGTGTCTAGGAATGGTATCAACGGTGATTACGGTATCCACGGTATCTTGATTAGTTCCTCGGCGTCGTCGGCAAACTTTCGTCGTTAGCTAATTGGCGCCCGCGTGAAACCGCGTTGTTTGCGCAGGCACGAGGTGTACATATGCCGCGCGGCTGACATCCACCGGCGTGACTTTGTTTTAACACGGGACCAGTCCTATAACCTCGCAATCTCGCCAACTTCCCTCGCCGCTCTGATAAACGTGCCAAAGTAAAACTGCAATTTGCCCCCTTGACAACCCATCTCTAAACGTTTCCACTTTGCGAGTCGAGCCTGCTAATTCCTTCCCGACCTTCCCAAACTGCGCTCTTCCTTCCTTTTCCAGAAAAAAAGTCCACGCTTCTCGCTCAATTTGGCGAAACTTCGCGAAACAATTACGGCATCGATCGATTTTCAAACTCGCCAAGATGCTAGATATTTCTTGAAAGATGCGTTTCAAAGATTCGTCCTTTACGGTATAACATAACATTCGATGTTATATACGTTTCGTCCCGAATAGGATTTCCGCGTTAATTATGGAGGCGGCGTTCGCGCGTACGATTATTCTTCAAATTAACGTCACATACAGCTCGCGTTTCCCAGACGTTATTACGTTTCGCGGTAACGACGCCGAGATGAAGGTCGACGGGCGCGGCGCGGCGCGGTGACGTTCAACAACACAAAGACACCGTCGTGCGTTCTTAAAGAAAGGGGGGACTATGGTGGTCCACGACGGGCCCTGAATGCCAGCCATTATTTCGACGATCTGTTTCGCTCGGCGAAACACGCTCCGTCTCATCCCGCTTTGCCCATCGGCCTCGTTAAACATTCATCGGGCCCGATGCACGCGTGCACACACGCCTCTTATACGACCGAACCTTGTAATCACGTATCGATTCCGCGTTGTCGTTTCGTTATCGCCACCGTTATACCCCGCTTTTCCCTCTGTCGATCCACCGCGATAAACCGTTTCTCGCAACTTCGACCATCGATCAGCCATTCGTTATACGTATATAAATATATATATATGTATATGTATATAGTAGTAGAAGCGTTGCGTCCGCTCTTTGTCCAAAGCGAGTCTACGCACGTGGACAGCGCGAGGGGGAAGAAAGAAGAAAGTTAATAATGCAAAAACGCGAGCGGTGGAAAAAGCGAGGCGGTGGATGAAGCGAGGCGCACGCGAGAGTGTAAGCTATAAACTTTGCGGGGAAAAATGCCTGGTGCAGGGTATTAATTAAAGAACGGGAGGATCGTATTCTTGGAACGTGGACGCCTTAACTTTCGATCCCGAGTTTTTAATATATCGTCACGGGAATCCCGTCCCGGGGAATAGAAATGACGATAAGCGTATGCATAGTTCGATTGTTTATGAACGATTAAAAAAAAATATCGGTAAGTAACGGTCCGAGAGGTCATCGTGGTCGTTTGGAACGCGGGCACGGGATCTCTCTAGCTCTACTTCAGACTCGCCACCACCTTAATCCGGCTTTGTGTCACGCGTTACAGCTCCCGCTCGAGAAAATATTTGTATCCTTGGACCGTAGCTGGACCGTTTCGTCGATAATATTCATGACCTGTCACGGTGTCTATCGACTGTTTCGAAATGCAATTTAGACGCCTTGGATGGTCGTCGATCGAACGAGAGGTACATGACGGTGTATAAAGAAACGAGAGCATTAACGTTAAGATAAACGCGACAGCAATTTCGTATTTCGATTCGACACGGGATAGTTTGCGTGTCTGAATCGAGGGAACGTTGGCGGGAGAAAAGCTGTGGGAAAGCAGTTTGTCGAAGCAAAGTGTCGAAATGAAATGATATTTACAAGATTTTCTTTCTCGAAAAGTCTGTGGAGAGCAGCGGTGGTATCGATCGTTCGAAATGGCCGCAAATGCTTTCTCTCAAATTAGAAGGGAACAGTAATTTCGAAGCGCTCGATCGCGCACACTTTTTCAACCTATCGTGAAAAAAACTCGCGAACAAACATTTCTATCAGTTCCATTGACGATCGATAGCCAATAGAAAAATTGTATCGACTTTTAATACAGGCCGAGTAATAAACGAATATATCGCGAATATCCACAAGGGTAATGCGTCCCGGTAGTGAGATTTTTTATCGTGCCTGCGCCGGATGGCAGATAAATTGATTTGTGATTGGATCACGGTACAGCCGCTCTGGTTTAAAGTCAGGTTTTATTGACGATTGACGAGCGACCGCGTTACCCCGACGCGTTTCTCGTGGTTTTTTTTTCTTCGAGAATAAAACCAGCTTGGCGTCAAGACGCGAAAACGTTTCTATTCTTTGAACACATTTCACTCTGCTACTCTATAACGCATACATCCCTCGTATATTGCGATTAAATGTGTATCATTCAAAGCGACGCTCTATCATTAATATATTTCGAAGGATCGATCCTCGAGATCAAAGCAGAATATAAAAGTCGACACGTTTTACTAAATAAGCGAAAACTCTTGTTTCTCGCTTATTTATTAAATTATAGGATAGAATTGTCTCGCTTCAGGTTACATTAATATTTACTCGGTCCGTAGAAGTAGTAGAATTTAACAATTATTCTTATATATTCTGTCTGTCGGCAAAAAAATATCGAAGATGAGATAGAGAATAATAGAAATTATTCGAATACGGTGAATTTTAAAAATTTCACTTGGCAGAAATTTAAAATAATTCCTCCACAATTCGTATCGATCGATTCGTTGTCGAAGAATCGTTCACACGCGGAATCCAAGTCTCTCGTCGGATCGGGATGTCTTAATCACGCATCGAG
Organism: Apis florea; assembly: GCF_048593485.1. Taxonomy (NCBI): domain Eukaryota; kingdom Metazoa; phylum Arthropoda; class Insecta; order Hymenoptera; family Apidae; genus Apis; species Apis florea. Next base: position 5,355,989 of record NW_028256746.1, read on the forward strand.
AGAGGCCTCGGGCCACGACGCTTCGCTCGATACTCTGTAAATCCAGCGGCGAGTCAACTTCTTTTACACGATCGGAAAAAGGAGTACGTGTCGTGTATATCCGGCGACACGCTCCTTCTCCCTCTCTCCCCACGGATTCTACCACCTGTCCCCTCCACCACCCCCCACGCTTCTACCGTGCTTCTCTCCGTCCCTTTCCCGATTTCGCGTGCACACGGGGGCAGATTAACGTCGATGGGGCGCCACGCGCACCGTTTTTCTGTCCCTCTGTTCTCCCTCTCTCCCTCGTTTCGTTCTCGCGACCGGCTCTATTTGTCCTTATTTATCGGTCTGTCCGCGTGACTTTTTCTCCGATTCCCAATGCATTATCTTGATCGATTACTCGTTACGACGCTGATTTATATTCCCCTGCGTTTTATGCAGGCGTGCACCACTGACGTCGCCACTTCGCGATCGAACCGTCCCGCTTCCGTGCCGCCATCGGACCGATTTTTTACGCATCGTTCCCTTTATGCCACGAACACTTCTGTCCGTAAAAGTTTACATACTTGGAACGTGGAAAAAACAACGAGAAGATCGATATTTCATCGTGAAATTTCAATCTCGTTCCATTCTGTTGCGAAATACCGTTTGACACTATCGTGTTGCAGTCTGAAGATTTAATAAAAAAATTTTTCAAAAATCAAGGTTCATCCTAATGTCGTTGATAAAAAGGAATTTACATATTCGTGTCTGTGGCATGAAAAAGGGACGTTATTATATCGTTGCCCCGCAAAACAGAGAAATTCGAACCGTTGCGATTCCTAACCTCGATACAGGATGTACAGAAATGTATGATATAATGAATATGCAGCAGGTATTGTACGAATACAAAATAACCGATATTTTGTTTATATTTCGTGTTGTTAGCCTGATTTTCAACAGCGTTTCGATATTTTAAAAGACAAAATATATATATATATATTTCGAGATTCGTCGTCGAAAAAGGAAAGAAACTACTCCCGTAACAGATACGAATCTATTAACGAATCTACTGCTTGTTGTACCGATTCGAATGAAATATTCGGTCGAAATTCGTCGATTTTTCTTGAATCGAGAGTAGAAGAACGCAAAAAAAAAAAAAAAAAAAAAAGAAACTCGGGTATTTTTGTAACGTTTTAATTGTATCCCATTTGCATCGTTAAACGAAAGCGTTCGATACTTTTAATAACAATTTTCCAGTGTTTCCCTTTCGGATAGCGTAACGTACGTTTAATATTTCGATACGCAAATCAGAGAGAGGGAAATATTGTGTTTTAAATAAAAGGGGCTGCATTAATGTTGCGCGCATGCCGCGTAATTTCTATTATTCTTTTTTATCAAATATTTTACCAACTATTTTTCCCTTTTTTCTCTCCTCCCCTCCCCCCTCCTCCCCACTTTTTTTCTGCCCGGCACGGTTATAAATACGGCCGGGGAGAAAATATCGGCAATCGGAGATTTCATAAAAATGAATTTTCGACCAATCCCCGATTACATCGAGCGTCGAGCGAACAGCCGCGCACCGGCCGGAAGCGCAACAAGCGTTTAGCCGCCGCGCATTTTGTTCCTGTAAAAACAAAAACAGGGGGGTGAAAAAAAAAAGGAATATATAAAAAACTATAGAAGAAGAAGAGAGAAAAAAAAAACACTACCACACGATACACCATTACACGGGGATCCACAGCATTTTTCCGACCCGTTAAATCCGAAATTGCATTTTTTTCCTTTCTTTCTTTCTTTTTTTTTTTTTTTTCCCCTCCTCTCCTCCCCGTTTTCCATTCCGCTCGAGCGGAGCATCGATCGCGGAATTCAATTCACGGACGCGCGAGATCATATTGCATTCATAGAATTAGAGAAATTCTCGGTATCGTCGCGGTGGCGCTCGTTCCGCTCGCTCGGGCAAAATATTTCGATCCCCGGCAACAAACGGAAGGATTGTCCCGCGAATCGGCGAGGCACACGGATCTGCCGGTTGAATTGTTATTAACAACGTATCGCAACTCGAGGCGGCGGCGGTGTAATGGAGATACTACGGAAACTAGTTGGCAAGATAGATAGGAAGCGTTGTATTAACTTCACCTCCTACCCGGTTGTGTATTTTGTCGCGTGTTAAGTAATACGCCGCGCTGATTGATAGCAACCTGACTAACAACTGTTCAAACCGTTATACCTCGGGCTCGAAACCGAAACGAAACTTAAGTTAACCAAGTTATTTTATACGTTAGAACCTTCATTTTTATTACTTCTATCCGTACCTTTTTCTTTTCTTTTCTCCCCCACTTCATCTTCGCACGTGGAAGAATCAACAATAATTTTCATTGGACAGGAATGAAGCTTGAAATATTTCAAAGATGCATGATTCGCGAGAAGATGAATCGAAAACCTCGGTCGAGTGTGTATTATATATATATATATATATATATATATATATATATATATATATATATATAGGTAAGGATAGATAAGTGTGCTCCGAAAATGAAGCAAGATATTCCTGGTAATTTCCGGTTAGCTTTATAAGTCTTGGTTACTTCCATTCTCCCCTCCGCGCCGAACCACCTTTTCTAATGCATGACGTTCGCCCGACGACCGACGGTTTTCTGATTAGAACATTATGAATTCAAAGGGGGGAACGAGGTAGCTTCATCTTCCGAACCGTGTGTAACCACGTCAGTTCTTTCCAACTCGAGTTCTCGAGGGGTTTATCGGAAGGCCGGTCGGCCGAGACCAAGATAAACTCTTGTAAAAAGGCTCGAATGGGCCTTAATTAGGCGGCGCCCCGTTAATTAGGCATCGGCCCCCGAGAGCCGATTTTTATATCGGTATAAGAATCGGTAGCGGAAAACCGAATCGTTACGAGACGGCTCTCTCTCTCTCTCTCTCTCTCTCTCTCTCCACATATGACGCGGCCTCTTCTCTGCCTCCGTGTATCGGGTCAAGTGATAACGTGTAACATAAATTCAGCTGTATAATTGGTAGTCGCGCCGCAATTAGCATTCGTACCGAAATTGAATCAATTAACCCTAATTCGCGAAAAGGAGATACGCGAGTAGGAGTCGAGAGGATCGTTGCGCGTCGATACGGAGATAGATCTCCATCGATCGCGAGAATTTCAAGGAGGCACTACTAAATCCATCGGGAGGCGAACAATACGCGCGTCAACCAGGACGACGACAACTACTAGGACGAGAACGAGGAGGGAAAAAAATAATTAATTAAACGGAAGGACGAGGAGGGGGAAACGCAGAGGTTCCAATCAATACTATCGGTTTCGAGAAATCGAGAACATCGATTCCCATGAAGCACCGAGGCGAGGCACCGGCGAAGAAGCAGGTAGATCCGATCTAGCCAGATCACATCCGCCTGCTCGATCCCATCTCGGCCGTTTCGAGCGCGCGGTGCAACGAACCCGAGGCAATCTCACCGGCCATCCCCAACGTTGCGCGAGTTCCCGTATAACCAGGATTCGTCTACGCGAGGCACGCGCGCGTGTGTATGCGTGTGTCCTCGCGCGTGTCTCCATCCTCTCCTCTGTCTCTCTCTGTCCGGAGAGAAAAAGTGGCGGCGGGGCCCGTAAATCAATCGTGGACGCGCGAGGAGAAGCGGAGACTCGGAGCTGAGCCGCGTGGAAATCGTACGGTGGGCCGGGCTTAATGGCGGTTCGGCTCGCGTGTTAAACACCAGTTATCTTGCCGATCGGTAAGTTTTACGTTTGCCCTTAGCCTAACTGGTCGCGTGCTCGCCGTGGGTTCAGATCTTCATTGGTGGACCCCTGGTTCCTTTCCAACGGGCGGAGCCTTGGCCAACGTTATCTTGTAACTCGTCTCGAAAAGGAAACGGGACCAAGCGCTGGTGTATCGCTTCGTGTGTATACATGTATGTACACGTGTGTGTATTTTTTGATTTCGTTCGACACGAACTCTATCTCGATACGAGATAGGTTCGATTACTACGCGTATCCCTCCTCTCCCTAGATTCCTCGTTTCGAGCATTGTCGGAATCGGAAACCTTTCAATCCCGTGTTCCGTATTCTATTGTTCGCCGTCTGCTTGTCAGCCTCGACAAGCTCCAACGTTCATTATTGATACGTTTGTGAAGGATGCAAATGGAGGCAAGAACCTCGGTAACCATTTGTTCGATGCGCTTTAGGTGTAACCTGGCTTTTGCCCTAACCTCGAATACGTTCAATCCCGAAAGGGGAATTCTGCTCTCTAAGATTCTCCACTCCTCGTGCATTCTTTCTCTGGGCGAGAAAGAATTTTTTTTCAAAACTTCCCTTTCCCTTTTAAAAAAAATTTCGATCGATACGAAGCGTTTGGTCAAGATACCACCACCATCATCGCCACTTGGTACCGATACCAAGACCGATCGTGGCGATCGACTCGCCGCTACCTTACGGAATCTCCCACTCTTCCTTCCTCCGTGGCGGAGTGTAGTACGTAGCCCAAGGCTTTTCCATGAAGCCTTTGTTCGCTCCATAATGAATTCAGTAAGTTTTGTCGAGGGTGGTAGTTTCCTGCTGGCACCCTCAAAATTGAGATCGTTGCACCGTCGGCGGGAAGGGTCAGAGAGGAAGGGACACGGGGACCAGGGGGGCAATTTATGAACTGACGCTTCCTTTATGAGGGGGCGGTTTCGGGGCCGCGGCTGAATTTTAACACGTGACTCACGGCGCAATCGCGGAGAAAGAATATATCCTCGGCTCGGATATTACTGGAACGGCTATCTCTTATCCGTCTTATCTAATCTCACTTCGAGAATCGGCCGAGTTCTCCGATTAAAATCGTCTGCAACTGGCCCCGATCTTGCCCAATCCTCGTAACCGAAACAAGCAGATTGTTACTTCGTGCGTACGGATACGCTGTTATTATCGAAAACGACTCGAAATTGTTTAAAATCGCGCGCGGCGATACCGATCTGGAAACCAAGTTTCCGTTTACGGGAAACGCCTTTCTCATTAATCATTTACTGGAAACAAGTACAATCCCGCTCCTTCCTCGAAAGGAATAATATCACTCGTATTACACTTTTTTTTCCTTTTTTTTTTTTTTTTTTTTAATAATTCTTCTCGATATACGACAAGGATTCTCTATTAGTCGAAATAGTTAAAATTTCACAACGTTCTGTGACCCCGTCAATAAATCCCATGACTCTCGCGCAAAATCAGCAGACGATCCGCCATTTCCACCATCATACTTCCCCCTCCCCACAACGTTGATAACACGCCAATCTTCTTTTTCTCCCCCGTTAATAGCACGGCGATTGCCTCGCGCAATTTCGCTCCAAGCGTTGTTCCGCGTGAAAAATTCAAAACGTATCGGTCAGGTTGCCGTGTTCTCTTCGAGGACGCGGTTTGGAACTAACGACGACGGGAAAAAAAAGATAGAAAAGCGCAGAACACGCTTCCTCGAAATAAACGAACGATTGGATTTGACGATCTATCGCGCGCCACATCGTGTAACGCGAAATATTCCCTGCCCAATCGGTTCCCTTCGGTATGCGCGGAAAATCATATCCATTACGAAGATTAAGGACAGGGAGGAGAGGTAACCACATTTTCTCACGTTAATAACGCTTCAAGGTAGTACTACACGTCGGTGAATCGCATCGGGCCCGCGTTGCTTGTAGCAATCATAACTGTATCCTTGGAGCGGAATATGCGTACTGGTTGGGTCGGTGGTTCATCAATAATTGGCGAGCCTCGTGGAACCTGGCACGCAGTCGGTGTAATGTCGGCCTAAGTACCTTGATCCGCGTACACGGAATCCGTGCGCCACGGAACACGGAGGGAGCGTCGGCGAAGATGTCGCGGAAATTGAAAATGAATCCGCACGTATTCTACTTCGTGGCTCTCCCCCATTACGACTCGTTGTTATTAGCCTGACCCCTCGCTATCGCCGAGCGAACACGGGCTTCGAAACTCTCTTCTCGCGTACGTATTTTTCCTCGACACCTTCTCCGAGGAGGAACGTTTCTCACTCACGTTAATTACGAAGAGAGAAAGAACGAAAATGGTATAAGAAGAACGACCCGATGTAGATAATGAAACGATAAATTTGAAACGGGTGAGGTTCGAGCACGATCGATAACCTCGATCGAAAATATAACGCGAGGAGTCCAGGATGGAACGTCTTCGTGAAGTTTTAACGAGAGACACGCGGTCTCGATATAAAATATTTCGTACAAGCGATAGATCGTGCCGGAAGGATCGATTTCGAAGGATTGGAAAGCGAGGAAAGGGTGACTTTCTCTCGCGGCATCAATCCGTGATTCGAGCCGCGGCATTGTGACGCACGCGGGACGAAAGGATATCCCTCTAGGAGACAAGTATTCAATTACAATAATAATGTCGATTCACAAAAGAGTTTCAAAGCAAGTTGAGCGAGCGGCGCGATGATAGTCCTCGCGGACCAAAAAGGAACGCTTTGGTGAAGAGAAGAGAAGAGAAAGAAGAGACAACTTGTGGGAGAATCCGGGGAAACGAAGAGAGATGAAAGGTAAGTGAATAAGCGCGGGTCGAGAGAGCGAAGAGTAGTAAAGATCATGGTGCGAGGAGAGCACGAAAAGGATTCTTTCTCGTGGCCGATAACTTGGGGGAGAGAGAAAGAGAGAGAGAGAGAGACGAGAAGAGTCACGCGGGAGAAAATGAAAGAGAAGCGATTCGAAGGGATGGGGGAAAAAGAGAAAGAGAGAGTGTATCCGTTTTGTTGGTTGCGTCGATGCCTCTGGGATTATATACGACGTTCAACGACAATACGTTTCTGAGATCACTATCGGGCCACTATTGTCGGCCATTAAAAATACCTTCTCAACATTTATTCGGCAAATAAATCTCGATCCAATGGAATGCGACCCTCCTCCGTCCTCTCCTACTTCATCGGTGGATCCTCGTTGTCATCGTTGATATTCCGACTTGTTCTTTTCTGGGAACAAATGAATGGGCCGTGTTAACGCACGGAGATCATCTTCATTAAGGAAACCATACCCGCCATATGGGCCTTTTATACGCGTATATAGGTGTACCCGTGTCGGACAACGGTGGCAACATCTATCCGTTTATATTAATCGTTTAATTAGCGTTTTAATTTGCTTGTTTTCAACCGACGGATAATAATCGGTACGAGATTTTACCCGGCAGGGAGAAATTTCTCTTCTTCCTTTTTCTTTCGGCGGTCGAACGTTAGGTCGACGACTCGCTCGTCTCGTTCTCGTTTCACGAGAGAAAGAGAGAGGGAGAGAGAGAGAGAGAGAGAGAGAGAGAGAGAGAAGAAAGGCGGAGCATGATACAAGTTGTTGCGCGAGGTTTCTTTATTCGATCGTTAGTTGGTCGTGGTAGAGTTTCGCGGCCGTTCTTTCTTCTGCCGTTGGAAAATTTGTTCCAAAATGTACGACAAAGGAGGTTAAAAACACGTTGAAACAAGCATTTATGAATATTTTATTCTTGCAACTTCATTATATCGCGACGAGGAACGGCATATGATCGCAATCTAGAGAAAAGCGCGTCGTTTCATTCGAGATATTTTCTTTCCACGAACCCGTTTAAAAAAATCTCATCTTTTCAAAGAAAACCCAGAGACGAAGGAAGGAAGAGAAACGGAAGAATGAAAAGAGGAGGAAAGAAATTCTCAATTTAGAAAAAGCCACGTTCAATCGCGCGAACGCATTTGAAAATTGTAAGAATATTGGCAACACTTTTATCGCGCTCTAAAACAGATTCCGTTCTTAATCCACCTCTTAACTTTATTTCGAACGTGTTTGCCTCGGCCCCGGTTCCCTGCTTATTTCGTACGAGAAAATACATTTCCAGAGCATCGATATAATCTGCGTTAACCTCTCTCTGGGAATCTGTTTCGCTCCGCCGTTCGCCGGTGAGCCTTAACGACGTCCCCAACGACAACGTTGAAGAAAAAAAAAAACTTTAAGCGCGGAATTTACTCGTCCAATATCTCGTTCCTCTTGGAATCGGTATCGCGGGGATCTACGCGTCTCGTTGCTTCGTAGGCATTGGCGTAATAACGGTAACGACGGCTCGATAACAAGAGGGACAACGATAAAGCCGAGGCTCGGCTATAAATATGCCTCACACCGAACCACCTACGTTGTCATCATTCCTCGCTGTATCCTCGTCCTCCTGTTCCACTCTCTACTCTCCCTCCCTCGTTCGTCTCGTTCCGTCTCACTGTCTTCGTTGTAGTCGTTACACATCTCTTTGTCGTCCCGTCGTCGTCGTCGTCGTCGTCGTCGTCTAGGAAGGGTGGAGACGCAACTGCGCGGAGAAGCCGTTACCGTCGGTTATACGCATCGAGGTGTGAAGGAAGGCGGCGAAACAACAACGCGCCACTTCGATGTAAACTGTAACACGCGCAAAATGACTTACTCCCAGGGTACAACTCACACTCCGCGTATCCGTCCATGCGTGAACAATAATTAGCTTAATTAATCCGTCGGTCTGGCGAGGCGACTGATAATTTGATACAATGTTAAAGTGACATTAGCCGATAAGCCGCCCTTTATCCACCCTACGCATCTTTACGTTCCCCCTCTTTCTTCCCTCGCCTCTCCCTCGACTCTTCCAACGGAACGCGTTGCTCACTCACCCCGACCTCTCTCCTAATTCCACCTCCTGGAAGTCGTCCAATTAAACGTACCTTCCACGCTCTACAACCTTCCTCCTCTCCACACCCTCCTCTCGCACCGGAAAGGACCTTGCAACTTCCTCTTCGCCCACGCTTATATCCTTCTCTCTTTCTCTTTCTCCTGAACCACCGCAGTTCTATCCACCGCCAAAACGGATATTTCTAAGTTTCGGGCGCGGTATACCTTTAATGCGTTTGCACTAAGCTCGCGCTAGTTTCTGCAATCTAAACCGAACGTCGCGCGATTATATTCGCGTTAAGAGGAGATCGAGAGATTCGATGTAGTTTAATTTCTGCGTTGAAACAAATTTTAACGTTAACGACCCAAAGTAGCAAAGATATAAGGGTATAGGAAAAGGGACGACCGAGTAAAAAGATGAAACGTATCGAGTATGAAAAAATCCACGATGTAATATTTTTCTTTTTCTTTTTTTTTTCTCAACGAATTTCGCTTGTTCAGAATTTTCTCATTTTGTATTCCATACCGTCGAGAGAGCATCCCCCGCGTTCAGGCGTGACTAGCGCTTATACCGGTGTAAACTCAACTTGTTTGCCGGGGAAGGCGAGGAAGGAGCAACAAGAGAGGAAGAGAAAGAGATCTATGGATCTTCTGTGGAACCCAAAGCAACGTCGCGGATTACGTGCAGACTGGAAAACGAAGCGCGGAGGATAACCGCGAGATTAATCGATCCCATCGTTTAATCGTCGGATGAGGTGTATGGATTGTATCAGCGTTAGTGGCTCTGATGAAAGACTTCGTGGGTTTCTAACAGCGGAAGAATTATTAAACGAACGATCTTAATTAATTACATTTCTGCCTCGCCGTCTAATAACACGGAAACGTTTGAAATGAATTCTGAAATAATAATAATAATAATCTTTCTTTTTTTTCTTCTTCCTCTTAAACGTATTAAACCAATTAAATTCATATATTCACAGGTATATTCCGATTTTCAATTGGAACCGAATTCCGATAAGCGAGTTTCCATCACGCGATATCGATTTCGTAGCAGTAATGGCAAATTCGAATAAATGAGGTGACGGTGTACAAAGTATCGTCAATCTACTTAATGCGCTAAACAGTGAAGTGCACACAAGCCGATTATCCGGTTATCTGCGCGATATGTTGGAATTACGAAAGCCACGTAATCTATTTCCACCGATCGTGAACGATCGTAATAACTTATTCCTTTGAAGAACAACCGTTCAAAGCCGGAACACGTACACGCTCGCCAATCTCCTTTCACGAATTGCTGCTTTTCTATGCACGTTCTATGTATTGGAGATAAGATTCGTCGTTCGAATTTTCTACGATAAATTAAACGATTATAAATATTCGTATCGCGAAAAAAAAAAAAAGAAAGGAAAGAAAAGAAAGAAAAATCGAATAGTCCACGTTTCTTTCACGCAATCTTTCTTTAAAATATCTCTCCCTATATAACATCAACATCAGTTCCGTTATAGGATATTAGAAGGTAAATCTTCGAATTTCATTAAAGCAACCCTCCGTTCTTCTTTCACGAACGTTATATCGTTCAAAAGTTTAGCGATATATCTGCGAAGCGGGCGTTGGCTGCGATCAACTATCAATTACAGCCACGAATCTTAATCCCTGCCATTATGCGCTCGTTCCCGTTTCACCCCGTTTCGCCGCCGTCTTTCCCGTAGGAAATAAGCGAAAGGAGGGAGGAGGGGGAGGGGGGAGGTCAGATCTCTGCGCCGGTGTGATTATCCAAGGGTAAAACTGATCACGTACGGCCGGGTGGCGCGCACAATGGCCAACTTTATCCAACTTAAGGGCTATTAGAAGCAACCCCTTTCGCTCCGTCTGCGTCCCTTCAAGCTTTCGGCCCTTGGCGTCCGTTTGTCCCTGTCGGGTGTGCCGGAGATAACCGTCGCCCGGCTCCCTTCCTCTCGTCTTCCAATAAAGTTACGCGATTCAATGGTACGTGAGCCAGCGCCGAGTTGTGCGCGTCGACGCAGATTATATTACGATCCCGATTACCAACACCGGGCACGGACGCCTTACCTTACCAACCTCTACGCACCAGAAATTATTATTAATAAACGTAGGAAAACGCGTGATATCGCGGTTATTTACGATTCTGCGTTAACCGCGCAGCGAACGAACGGTTCGCGTCTGATTATCGCTCTCCTTCCTCTTCTGGAGTGTAAAATTGCTTGGCCCGCGATTAATATTTATAACGCCGCACCATCTCTTCGATTAATCTTCGCCCTCGGATCACGTTTATTCAAGCGTTCTCGACTCGATAACGCTTATCGCGCGAGCAGGAAAAATAACGAACTTCTCCGACGATTTCACGTTTCACGGAGAAATCGCGACGACGAAAATCCCTTGCGTTGCGCCGCCTTCTTCGAACGATCGAGTTCAGACGGTTTGCTCCAATTATGGAATAGAGAATTGGCGAGGAGGGAAGGTGAATTCGTACGATGGGAAACCGCAAACGGGGAACAACAGCGTGAAAAGTGGGTGGGCAGGAGCGAGAAGGAAGCACGGCGGGTTAAATCGGGCAGCAGACGTTAATGATTTCAGCGAGTTTGTACACACAGGCCGCGTATATTGTTAAGCTTCCCTCCGTAAAAGAGCGTTAAACCTTACCGACCACGATGACCCCACTGCCAGTCATCGTCGATAATCACCGTTTCTCCTCTCGTCAAACTCCTCCTTCTCGCCGCTTTCTACACGCACGCCAGACCAACGGATTCGGTCCGCTTCCTAATAACTATCGTCATTAGCGCTCGAAATCAACGGGCGACGAAAGGGATAGACATTTTTTTTCACGCACGAGCGATTTCGCAATATCGTTCGCGGGAGGGACACGCGCGAGAATTAACGAAGAAAGTTTTCAACGCGATCCAATATACTCGTCGAGTGACAATAAATGATCACACTTTCTCCCTTATACGATATCTGTATACGATATTTATAATGTTTGGATGTAAACGTTCGAAACGAGTTCTGTACGATCGAGGCAATAACGCATGGAACGCATAGGATTCGAAGGAAAAACGTGTTTGGATACGACGAGAGGCAGAGAATCGAATGAAAAATGCTTTGTTTCCTGTCACAACCGCTCGACTATCGATAAATTAATATCTTTTATCCGTTTTATTTTATCCACGATATTAAATATTAGATCTTGATTGAAATTACAACAAAACAGGCTCGTACACACGATCCGAACAACTTAATTCGACGACGTTAAATTATTATCGGCGCAACACGTACTCCTCGATTTTTCATCACGCGATCGACGTATTCCTGTTAATTGAACATCATCGAACGATGATAAATCACGTGCATCGCTCTATCGATCATTCGATTTCATTTTTTTCGAATCGAAAGCTGGGAGAAGCGCGTATCTACGCGCGCGGAGAAACATCGCGATCCGTTCCGCATCGAGCGGGTCAAACTCGAGTCGATATCGCAGCCCAATTCTCGGCGACAAAACGGTTCCACCGTGATTAACCCGGCGACGATGTAAAAGAATGATCTAAGCATCGCGTTCTTCGACAACGTATATTCCCGTGCGAAACTACAAAGGAAAATTGGGAATTGATCTCGCGAGCGCGCCCCAACGATTCGCTCATTGTTCTCTCGAAAGCGAACCCCGTGCTCCAATTGGTCAGCTTTTGTATCGTTTCAAACGCGAAAATCGCGAAACTATATCTAATTTTCCTTCGAAAAATCGATCCAACGATTCGACGATAAGACTATCTATCCCCGCGTTACGTCACGCGCGCTATTCTTCCACCGATCGTCGTCGTCCCATCGATAAAAGGAACCTCGTTGAACGCTGTTGAACGTCCGTGAACCTTCTCGCGAATATTTCTTCCCGGAGCGGTACATCAAAAGAGTTTTTGCGCCGCGCACGCTTTCGAGCGGATGCCGTTCATCACCGCTCGAGCGATTTAGATTATAAATTTCGTACGCAGCTCGTACGAGGGAAAAAGTGGAGGGGGGAAGAACGCTTTCAAAACGAGTTCAATCATTCCTGACAAATCAATAATTCATTATCCCCGGTGATGATTTACTCCGAGACAGGGGCCTGTAATTAATTCGGCCGAGTTAAATACAGTTTTGACAACGGGCGACCGTTCAATAAACTCGGCAAAGCGAGCACCGTTTGAGCGCAACAAACGCGACGCCCTCGTGCAAGATCTGTCTGTAAATAAAATAACGTAGCCGATCGATCGTTAACGAAGAGGAATGTCGCCGATTTGCCGTGTGTATTTCGCATAGGCTTCGCGTTATATTAAGACCGATGTGATTCACACGAAACGAAACCGGTAACAAACGAGTGGAGTAGCGGTCAACGGAGAATTATTACATTCGTAACGCGCTCGTCAGCGGTTCGTTCCGTCGCTCCCTGTTCCCGTTTCTCCTCGGTTCGGCCGGTAACCTATGACTCACGCGAGAACCATCGTTGAACGGAGCACGTACCGAAGATTAGATAATTCTCGTTACACTAATGCCGTGCGTGACACAGCTCCGGATCCTGGCTCAATGAAAAGTGCCTCGTGCCATCGTGTGCAGGTAGCAGGGATTCGCGTACGTTCGTTTCATTCTCCGCGCGATTATTACGCTCGTTCGGATTAATAATATGTCGGGATGACGTAAAGGTCGATGGGTGGGTTGGTCGGTAATACGAGCCAGCTCATCCAATATTCCTGACACAAAAATCCTTATTCTTTATCCCTGTCCTTCATCCTACGAGTCGGGAAATTTTATTCGAGAGGAAATTTGTAAATTTTCGCGATTTGCCTAGTTAAAGGCGAATCGGTGGATTTAAGAGGATCGAAGGACCTATTTTAGATAGAGATGTTAAAATATCGAAATCGGGAGATAGATTCCTAAGACCGTGGAAATTTCACAATGTTTCGCGAAAGACTTGGAGCAATTTCGGAGTGTGCAATTGACGCGAGAATGATGACGACGATCGAGCAATAAATCGTCGATATCACAATGAGCACGTACCGTGAGCTGTTGGCCGTTTAATGTAATGGCGCAATGAATCATGCAAAAACTTATCGTGTACGAGTGAGAGATGAAGGAATGCGTGTTTTCATTAGTCACTGTTATTTGCTGCACCCTTGTGGATGCGTCGTGATCCAACCCTGACACAAACGCAGCCTTGAGCAAGTATTATCGTGCGTTTTGCTTTTATCGCAGTCGGGAAATCTTACGAGACTTGTGTCACAACTTTTGAAATGTCATTTTTCTAGAGATTTACAACACACTCTCTCTCTCACTCTCGAATACTAATCTAAGTATTTACGTACATCAATCATAGTATTTCGTCGAGCAAATTGATCTTCTCTTTGAGAAATAAAATAAAGTTTTAAAAGAAGTAGAATCGAATAATCAAAGAGTTATAATAATCAAATATATATATATATATTTGATTTATTAACTATATATTTTTTTATATTTTTTATTTAATTAACATTCTTCATTAAAGTATTATAATTACTTACTTAACATTTACTTAACTTCAAATGTCTTCCTTTATAAATAATCATAGCATAATTTAACATAGCATTAAAAATTCAATAGTTCTCTTCCTTCCTAAATGAATATCTAATTATATAACCTAACTACATATATCTACACGTACGTATAAGAATAAAATAACTCGTTTATGTAATCTGAAAATTTTTCTTTCTTAGATAAACAATAAACTATTATGGAGAAACGAATTTTTTTTAACATTTGTAATATATATTTTGAGCAATATTATAATAAATAGAACATATTCATTAAAAACAAATATATATATATATATATTTGCAATTTTTAATAATAAATCCTCTTTAAATAAAAATAAATATTGAAAAAAAAAGATAACAAAATGATAGCTAGAAAAGCTATCAAAATATAACAATCATTCATTTAAAACCCGAAGAAATCACGAATAAATATTTTTTAATTTCGTGACACTAAATTTTCAAAAAAAAAAAATCACGAAGAGTGCAATTCAATTTTGAATCAACGAAAAAAAAAAATAACAAAAAAATTACAAGATTCCCGAACTGTAACCTCAATCAAGGATACATTATTACGCAACATTAATAAATTTAATGCATGCACTCATTTCTAAATATTAATATTAATTTCACAATAACGATATTGACGGATCCAGTGCATGATCATGTAAAACTGCTATCGTTGATTTATGCTTGTGTAGCTTATTTCGCTACATTAGTTGATCTAGAAGCAGAAAAATACTTCCACAATTCCAGTGGAAGATCATTGGGCATTTTATTGACGCAACACTAAAATGAATTTAATACAACAATTGATTTAAAAAATCAAATATCCCGATATCGCAACGCTATACGATAAGTTCAAATTTAAATAAAAAAAAAATGAAATAATAGACTAATTTATAATCGAAGTAATTAAAAGGAATCGCGATATTATTTATAACGCAA
Source organism: Apis florea (assembly GCF_048593485.1). Classification (NCBI taxonomy): domain Eukaryota; kingdom Metazoa; phylum Arthropoda; class Insecta; order Hymenoptera; family Apidae; genus Apis; species Apis florea. The sequence continues at coordinate 5,371,102 of NW_028256746.1, forward strand.
CACTAATTGGAACCGCAATACTAATGCAAAAACCGCGATTTGCCCATAATGATTGAATGAAATGATGGACCAGCATGCAAATTGGCCATAATACATCAATATACACTTATACATTACTAAACGAGCACAGTGACAAAAATAGTAATGACTTTCCATTCTTTGAACCCGAACAAGATCCAAAAAATGAAAAACCATTCGTTGCAGCCCTCTTCGTGACAGTTTGTCGGGCCTCTTCGGTCTTCCTCCTTCGGGCGCGATGCCCGCTGAAACTTAAAACTAGGCTCGAGATTTCCTGATCGCAAACGAAAAATAAAAGAAAAATTACTGAATCGCGAAAGCTAAGTGCACATGGACGATCAACGATCGCAATGATCGTTCTTCGTGCATGCGTAGAATCTCGAGCGCAACGTTCGTTTCGAGACCGATTTCGCGACCGCGACCGCGAAATTCGAGAACTCGATGAGCGAAGTCATAGACGAGTGAACATTTTGTCCATTCGTCCCAGCTTCACTCTCGATTTTTCAAATTTGATTTCCTGAAACAGGCTGTCACGCGAAAACGCGCCTACCCGACCAGAGACTGTGACAACCTGCCCGGCCCTACCTGCTTATAATTAAACAGACACACCAGAAGTATACTACCTATCCTACCTAATCCTATATTTAAAATGGCAAAGCAGGCACACCAACACACTCATTCAACGATTCTCACGCATAACACTCGGGCGCAAAATGCCTACACTAGGGAAAGCGTCCCGGGACGCCTCCGACACCCGAGCTTGGCACACTGCTCGCACACTCTAACTTTACGTACCATTTTCCTGAAATCGACTGACATTGGCTGGCGACCATTGCGTGAAAAGCAATAAAAACTTGTACGTATATTCTGATTTTAATTGTAAATATTCGTGCTCGAAAAAACATACGAGTCATCATTTAAAGAAATATGGGCATTGTAACCCGCGGTATATATTTAGTAACAGTATACAAACTTGTTACTGTAAATGGCGCCATAAATGAAATAATAATTAAAACGACGCAATTCCACAGCCTAACAACACACACGATGTGGAAAATACGTCGTGCACGATGCACCAACACACTGTCAGTCGCTATGAAATTGTTATAAACTTATGAACTATGGTCATCGTGCTCATTGCCTCTCCCTCATTCAAGTAGCATCTGAGCACGTGAATGAGATCCTGGCAATGAACACGGAAGGGGTTAAATCTGAAAATCCTGAGCTAAAAAAAGATCGATTAATATAAATATTTTGTATCTAACGGATTAATATTTTTCGATTTTTTTTTTATTTATTTTTATATTCTCGTTTTATTTCAAAATATTTATAACATTATTTCGTGCACTTCGATTTATTGATTTCATGAATAATTAAATATATTGAATAAAAAAAAATGGACTAATTAGCAAGGAATATATATGATAAAAAATATATTAATTCAATGCAATAAAAGACTTTATTAATTTAATGAATTATTGGAATTTTATTGAAATTTATATATAAATATTGAAATTTATCTTTTTAAAGTGAGACTAAAATTCATTGTAATGTGATATGAATATTAATGCAAGTAACCTCAGGCGATTTCTTTATCAAAGCATATTTTTGAAAACATGAAAGCATTTAAAACTTGTTGCTTTAATTCAGAAATCTGCCTGTCGCGAAACGTCTTCTTGCGCATAAAATTTAATTTATTTTTATACGTAAGAAATAAAACTTTTATCAAAATATATATCAAATTAAATCGCGAAATTTATAGCGTAAAAATTAAATAAGCATATGTTTTAAAATATTACTATAAAGCGAAAGAAATAAAATTGAAAATGATTTATTATTACATTAATGATAATATGCATTCATATAATTATTGTATAATAACTGCATTGAAGTCAGGAAATATCCGACTTCTCCACTACACAATTGAAATTATTTCTATTATTTATTATTTATTTAAATATTCACGCTCTTCATTTATACACACATATTCATATGGATATTTGGATGCATATCTATACTAAATATTTTCTCATTTTATAAATTTCCAATTTTATATTTTATTCAAAGGTTATACCAATTGACTGCAGCCAAAAATTTTCAATTGCAAATATTTAAAATAATTATGATATTGTATTAATATATTGTCATCAGAAAATAATATATTAATTAATAATATTAAAAAATGTGATGCGCAAGAAGACCTATCCTGAACTAATAAATAAAATACAGAAAAAGAAAATTTATTCACGGTAAATATCCGTGGTCACTGTGCTCGTGCAAAATTCTACATATACAACTAGTCACTCGTATCGATTCGGATCTTTTATCCTACGATATGATTGAGTAACTAGAGGAACAAAAATGCATGCGACTCACCATTAGATGCAAAAAATCTACCATCAATGTTATCATTACGGAAACTCTTCAAGAAGACTATCTTTAAATAACAAGCCTTGAGATTTGGGAAACATCTGTAAGAAATATGAGACATTGTAATTTAAAACATTACTGATTAAAAGAAATTGAAATAATAAAAAATGAAATGCTATTATTTTTATAAAATACTAATAAAAGATATAATACTAATAAGGATTGCAATTCTAATATATAAATTATAATAATAATAAAAATAAAAACGCAACAAAAACTTGAAATATAAAAATTCAAAATTTAGTAATTCTATTTTGATAGAAAAATAAAAAGTATAAATAAAATGAAAGATAATTACCTTTTTGCATAATGAATAATTGATTTATCTTCTTGAAACACTGACTCGAATATATACCGGAAACGAATATTTAAAAAAAAAAAAAAATACAGGCGAAAAAACACTGATTTTAACTAATTTTAAACACTGATAGCGAAACTATTATAATTTAAATAGAACTTCAAAAAAATATAAAAACTTTTACGAAATAAACACTGATTCTATCGACCGCATTGCGCTCGGTCTCAAATATTTTCTGAAACTAAAACTGAATTAATGGAATGAGATAAAATAAGAAAAGATTTTTAAATATTCTTATGGAATATTTGTTTCAAAAATACTGATGATTTTTTAATTGTGAATCACGAATAAAGACAAATTATATTAAGAAATTCATTTAATTCTTACAATCTTCTCTATTTTTATCATATAATAATTATTGTATTATATATTAAAGACAATATATGTGATTAATAATATAATGTATTATAATGTATTATAAAATTTTACCAATTGTTCATTAATTAATAAGGTGTCCATATTGAAATATATATTTTCTTAAAACTCATTCCACTTGTCATTTGATAACCTACAAAAGAAAATCAAGATTTTCAAATAAATATATAAAACGAATAAAATTAATGCTTATATTACAGTAAAACAATAACTAAGCACAAATTCTTAAAAAGTTATAATATAATTTGTTGTAAGTACCTGTTATTCTAACCTCGAATAGATGAATGAAGAAAAAAGAATAATTTAGCTGGCGAAAAGATATAATTTCAATAAATTATAATGATTATAATAAAAGCACGTGTAATTAAATGTAATTGAATTAATAATATATAAACAATATAAAACAATTATGCAAATAAACAAATATTACGCACTAAATTAATCACACAACACAGAGAAAAGTAACGCGACCGAACCCCACTACTATCGATATTACAATGACGCCTCGCGCGACAATTTCGATTATCGAAACACGAACTAGAGAGGGGATACGCTCGGAAGTTTGACAACAAATCGAACATATACGACATAAATTCTCAATTTCTTAGAATGCCCGTATTATAAGAAATGTTTACATTTTCACTCAAACATAATAGACGAAAGAGAAAGACGAATATATAAACGGTACAAACAATGTATTTAGAAAAAGAAAATGTATTATTAAAATAATATAATTTGACGAAAAAGAATTGATTCTTTCATTTAATAAACTAATTATTTTACATTCATTGTACAATAAAATAGATAAAACTTACCGTATTTGCAGAAAAATTATGAGTAAATTCTTGAGTACATTATAAGTGACGTATGCATTTTTTCTTCACAGTAAAATTTTCTTCGAAGTCATAATTGAACAATAATCTGCACAAATAAAGATCAAAATACTAAGAAAAATATCTAAAATTGAAATTAAAACAATATTTAAACTGAAATACCGATTAAAAACATTATAATACAATATAAGCTATCGATAACCTCAACAATCGAATGAACGTCAAGCAAAAGAAACTCAAAGAACTAATTAATTCAATTCGTTATTACAATGTTTAACAGATTACTAAATAAATGAAACTAACAGTAATCCATAAATTCGATAATAAAATAGAAACAGAATTACTTACTGTGTAATCGAGAACAACTCAAGCGGCACGTAACAATCACGATAATTTCCCACTGAAAAATGACGCGTCATAGTTCGCCTAGGGGCTTTTCTAATTGGCTATAGCGGCTAGGTTCCTATTTACAAAACCGCGCGAAAATTAAAGTATCATATAATATTTAATTGTTGATTTCTAAAACATAAAAGATGCATTTATTAAAATTCTAATAAGAATTAAGTATTAATGTTAATTTAACATAAAAATTAAAACAATTTAGTCATAATAAAGAGATTTAAAATAAAAATTTAATTAAATTAAAGAAAACTGAAACACAAAAAAAGAAATTCAAACTTAATTCTTATATGAAATTGCTTTTCACAAGAATATCCTTTTAAATATAATTTTTCTATATTTTTTAATAATGAAAGGGACACTAATTTACTAAATCTTACCAGGAGAACTAGTTACTTTCCGTTTAATATAAAAATAAATTATTAAAAATAACTTAATATGAAAATTAAACAAATTAAACCAGATCTGAAATATAATAGTAAATCAAATGATAATTCATGAATGATAATTGTTATAATAAATAACTAATTATATTAAATAAATAAATAAACGAGTATTCTTATTAAAACACAATATTTAATGCTTTAAAAATAAAAATATATAATTAGATATTACTTTTTACGTTAAAAGATGGTTAAAGTATTATGATTTCGTTTCATTTTTGTTGCAAAATATGTGTCTTTATACAGAGTGTTTGATGCTTTCCGAATAAAACTTAAAATATAAACTTATAGAAGCATAATCTACACAAGTTAAAATAAAAAATATTAATAGATGAAGTTTAAAAAAATGTTAAACTTCATCATAAAATCATTCCTTTTAACGTATTTACTATTATAATTTCGATTGATTTCTTGTTATATAAAATAATTATTTATATAAAATAATTCGAAGTATCGAAGATAATAGTATATCGAACAAAACGAAGCAAGTTTCAGATACCTATGTTCCTTTTGAAATAAAAGGATCGGGATTGCAGAAAAATCGAGCGCGAGCCAATAGAATCGCGCAAAATTGGACGCTATCTGTTTAACGTTTCACGTTGTTTTATTTCCATTCCATGGTGATTTGCACGGATTACAATTGATCATTGTAGTTGACGTTCACGCGTGCGCAAAACTACATAAGACCATAGAATGCGCGTTTTCATTAGTCACCGTTATTTGTGACGCGCAGCGATGCAATGCCGATACACCGTGTAAATGCACATTGCCCTGAGGCCCTTTGAATCTTTCCTTTGACGCATCTCTCCTCGTAAGCCTACTAATAATAGCAACCTTGCTAACATCGTTCCATAATAACGCGTTAAATTATTCTAATTTTATTGCTGTGATATTAAATGCATTGCGTTATTCTAACAAGAGCGATGTAACGATTTAAAAATTTAAAAAAAAAAATGACATCAAGACGTATAGCATATTCATGTTCTTTCTTCGAACTGCTTTCTTACATATCAACTATCACTTATTGCGATTATAGTCTAGAAATTCACAGCTCTTAAATGAATCATAAATAACATCAACGGTTAGGTGATTCTTATATTTTATAACTAAAATTATATCTAACATAACCGTTAATGTTAGCCTCTTCTTTTATCCCTAAGATTTATTTTCTTGTATATCTTGTATCGTGTCATAAAACCATTTAACTCGATCAAATTCTACTAGTTTCACTCGATGCAACAAAATTTCGGTATCAAGCAAAACGATTTGGATCCATCCCATTTTAATATCCGCAATTATTTCATCGAGCAGAATTTCTAATCGAAACACGATACATGAGTTCACGGGGTCGCGTATTCATTTTCATTAGCAGCCGTTATTTGCGACGCCTTCGGCGGTGCAACGTCGATGCAAAAGTCAGTGTCTGTATACGTTGCCGCCAAGGTATTCTTTCGAGTACGCATTCCTCGGCACGGTCGCTAGTATGTTTTGATATCTCGCGGGAACACGAGAGCCTCGTCATTCCTTTCGCGTAACATGTGTGCATAAACAAGTAGGATGATCAACAGGGTGGTAAAGATGCAATGGAAGAAGGTACTGGTTCGAGGCGAAGCTTGGATAAAGGCGAAGAGCAAAAATTGAAGATAATGTCTGTCTTCTACGTCTGTTGGAGTATCGAGGAGTAGAAATTATCGAATTAAAAATCCAATGGAATGAACTTGTTGTTGTATGCATTCAGCGTAATTGAAATTACGATATTTAGCGGAGACGTGCGCGATGCCACCAAGTAAAATTGTCGATCCTAACCATTGCGGATTGGTAAGGAATTTTATAGCGAACGTTCGTTAAGTAATATAAGTAGCAAGTAAGAAGAAAATAGCTGAGACGACGTAAATTGATGTAAACTCTCTGCGTAACTCTATATACCGTTTGACGATCTCGACGATCTCGGTGAAATACGTGAATAGAAACGATTCGGGATCCGGCTGCTATTCGATATATAACGCGCAGCAACTTGTTGGTACTAATTACTCCGATAGAAATCAACGCGTGTAAGCTGGAAAGCAATGGTCTGCCCGTCTCTAATCACACATTGAGTTAACTGGTGACTGGTTTCGGGGCAACCTTGGAGGAGCAACGGATCCGCGATTAACGGTCTCGCTTCGTTAAGCCAATAGGAAGTGTATGTCGCTTAGAAGGCATGTTATTACAATTTATAACGATGAATCCGACCCCGTGCGATCAGTGGCGATTAATTGCCATGTGCGATCTCGATGAAAACGACAGCCTAATATAGAACCTGGTGATTCGCCTTCTTCGAATCTGTATGCTCGAGGGGAAATGATCGGTTCGTAATTTTCGTGAACACCGTTATCCGTGCAATCGCTTATTTTCACGATTACACGTAAGCGTCTAATCATTTTGATACGCGAATATGCTTTACGCGCTGACAAATCCACCAATTCAACAATAAGAGCATCAACATCAGGTCCGTATCTCACGAATTCTTCGTTGTGGATGGCACACTATTACGCGTTTGTTACGAATTATTCGTATAAATATCTGAGCACCGCTGTCGCTTATCGAGAAATTTATTTGCATGGAAGAAAAATAAGTGGAAAATTGGATTGGTAGATCGTGAGAAAGATTGCCTCTGCATAACGATTAGTAGCACTTAGCGAAATGAGAACGAAGCATTATCTTTTTTTGCTCGTATATTATAAACGCGCGTTTTTCCGTTCCAATATTTCTATGAATTCGCAATTGCTCTCGAGAACGAATACAGTTTCGAACTATATATTCGTGGAACGAATAATGCGTGGGAATTGAAATTCCGACGTAGGAATGAAACGAATCGGTAATTCCGCTAGAAACTGATCTTTGTTTGCCCAATGCTCGGGAAATAGTTAACCCAATCGATTGATCGAGGCACAGTAATCGGATTGGATATGTTGTGGAGGGGACACTTTGCAAGAGAAAGTGGAGGATCAACCTCGAATAGGACACCGACTATCTACTATCGCTCGCCTATACGCCTACATCGATTATCGTTTGACCGACTGAAGCACTGGAACGTCATTTTAATGAATAACGACGTACCTAATGACACACGACGTCATATCTCAACTCGAGCCCCAACGCACGACAGCTAGATCGATCCTATCCTGGGAATCTACTATATCGATGTTTCACGAGCGCTCGTGTTTCTTTTTTCAATGATTAAACCTGAGATGCTTTGTCCACACTGATCATTCTTTCGAATTCAAAAAGCAAGGAGAAGATTTTAAATTTCGTCTGAAGAATTAAATTATAACATTACTTCGCAAAAAAATGTCCATCAAACTAGGAGGGATTCCATCATTTCTAGAAAGACGATATATAACCTTTCCGCGATTCATTAGACGTAAAATACTGATTCGATTATAGTCAGCCAAGGGGGGCCCTTGATCCACCGGTATCTCTAAACTACCTGCCGGAAAGTTAACGAATTCTCGTAGCTAGAAACGATAAATTTCTAACGCAATTACGCATCATAACAAGTTGAAACTTGGGATACGTGGTTGCAGCCGATCGCCCGATGCATTATCTCACACAGACGCGTGTAAACACACAGAGCGGGTGAACTCATCCCCGCGGTTCTGCCACCACGATTCTGTCGTAACGCTATTACCACGTCACCCTGTATCGAGTGGAGAGGTTTAGCGAACGGTAGCGGCGTTTCGATCGTAAGTGCCGTGTCCCGTGCTGTCCATTGCAGCAACACCTACACCGTTCCGCATTACTTATCGAGCCGCGGCCCCGGTGTCTATCGAGAATAGAAGCGGAGAACATGCAGGAAGCTGAAATGCTCGATGCACCTGACAGGTGCTCGCGTATTCACGGACGGACAGCCCTTCACTCTCAGCGCATCAATCTCTCCGCTAACCACGCCGTATTCCAAGACCACGTCGCTCGGCCCGAGCCGTCCCCGCGATTCGTGTCCAGGCCGCCGTCGATAGACAATGAAATCTCCCAGTCGAGATTTTGCAGCGTGACTTCGTTTCCAAGGGGATTGCCACGATCATCGTTCGCCATCTCGATCGCGTCGTTGTACACGGAAACAGAGGGGGTTTCTTACATAGCTGAAAGAACACTTTGTGCTCCTCTTCCGCCAATATTATTCTCGCGCGGGATGTTTTTCGCGGTTTCCGCCGCGTCTTTGCGCGCCCATGATTTACGCCCAGCTGTCTGCGGTCGTTTTAATAATAATTCCTGCCCTATTTGTTTATTTCGGACGCGAGCCGTTACGCGGTTATTTATGCTTCGGACAATCGCGCGAGTGTGGTAACAGCGGCGGTTGGAGCCGGGCCTCTCTTGCGAAAGAAAGTGGCGACCGAATCGGTCGTATGCTGAGTTTCGTAACCGTAACCAGCCGATGATCAATCGGCGTTTATTATCGCGCGATGGATTAATTTATCCGGCCGAGATGTCGATGCATAAATATCGAGATAATAAATAATTTCATATCTCCCTTCGAATAATAATAATAATAATAATAATAATAATAATAATAATAATAATTGAGGGCGTTGCTCGCCTTTTGGAAACGGGGAGGAAAGGAAAAAGCGTTCGTTTCGGTCACGACGAATCGTTGCGAAACGAACACGAGTACGAAATTTCTTGTCCCTCGTTGATGGGAAATCGATGATTTCGGAGGGAAGGGGGAGCGATGAAACGGGAGCGATAAGAACCGGGCACGTTATATAAAATTGTTGGTGCATGAATTAATTTGTTTCCAAACAGTGGACCGTCTATTATATCATCGCGGCAATTTGTTTTCCCGTAATGACGAGCTTATTAATCTTCATGATGAATCGTATTAAATATTTCAATAATCAACGAAATGACCATGCAACAATTTCGCGTCATCAATTATTTAATAATTAGAGTCACATTACAATTATTTGTAATCACCCGGCGAATGATAAATTGTAGCACGCCAGTTGGCCGCGCCATGCTAAATGCCGAGCAAAAACGTATAATTCAAATAACGTATCCTTATTATTTCCACGTAGCGCAAAAATACGCATCTCGCCCCCATTCGTTTTATTATATACAAATTCATTATATAGATTTATAGATTTCGTAATCGGTCCACCACTCCCTAAGAGGATTACCGATCCCGGTGATTGTCACGCGGAATTTCATAGCTTGAGCGTGCTTGTTCCTAGATCTCGAAGAAAACGCCTATGGGACCCTCTACAAATTATACTTGGAAAGAGGATTGTAGGAAAATACCATGCTAAGGGGTTCTCGATGGAACGGTATCTAAAGCGGTGATCCCAAAACTTATGAACGTTAGCGCATCCTCTCCTCTAACTCACAACGAGTAAGCGACCCACCGAGTAATCTCTTGTTGATGAACGCTCCTTACCAATCGTCGTTTTTTATTACTAAATAAAACTCCTCCCCGTTACTTAAATAATCCGACGTAAATCTTTTTTTCGACGAAAAAAAAAAAAAATATAATTCAATCTTCTTCAACGTTTCAAATTTTCTCTTCCAATTGAAAAGATCGAAAGAACGCGCGAAAATTCAAATTTTGATTCGTGGATGCGTTCGGTCCGCATCAGAAAGCTGCGTCACGCACAGAAACCAATCTTTCCGACAAACGATATCCTTTGGGAGGCGAGCGCAAACGGAGCAGCCTCCCGCGGCGCGTAAAGGTCGGGTCTGCGATTACGCAGTCGACGATTTCGCGGGGAATTCCGTGCAGCGGAGGGGGCCAACAGCCACCTGCCGCCGACATTTACTTTGTGGAAATCCATCGGCCGTCCGATTCCACGGCATCGGCACGAACATCAAAGTGGACAACGTCCATAACCGCGCGTGGTTCGATTCAAAGGAGCGCGAGTGTCTGTGTGCAAGGCTCCGTAGCCGTGAATGGGCGAGCGCGCTCGCGAGCGATCGCTCTGCAATTCTACCCGGTGTCCGTAAACGAAACGTCTTCCCTCGCCGTTAATTATTTTCGATCGGAAATTTTTGTCAACTTAACAATTATGTGTCGTTTTTGAATTGGAAAGACTCGATCGTTGTCATTACTTTTTTCATTATTATCGAAAAGATTTATTTCTTCGTTCGAATAAGCAAACGCGAGTATATGACTCGTCGGTTAAAATGTAAGACAACAAATTTTATCTCGAATTATATTTTCATTAGAAAAAATATATATATATATTTGAATTCGCGTATCAAAACTCTACTTCTATAACTCTATTTGGATATCTTTTTCACGGGACACCGTGTACGAGTCCGGTCGTGGGACGTGCTTTTATTTCAACCGGGTCTGAAGCAAGAATTTTCAGCGGTGAAATTTTTACTGCCAGGTTCCCCTATCTTTACCGATTCGGAACACGATCGCGCGAAATATAAATTTCCTTTTTATTTCGCCGCGATATCGCGAGGTCGAGGCTCCACGATCGGACAGAACACGCGGCATAAAACGTGTCATACGCGTTGCATACCTGTGTGTGCGTGTGTGTGTGTGGGTGTCGTTAAAACCGAGCCGGGATTTCGGTTTCGAAAAGACCGTGTTGATTAAACGCTAAACCACGCTAATGAGTTTTAAATAGATCCTGGTCAGATCGAAGAGATTCGCACCGAGACTTTGTCAAAATTCGATCACCTTCGTCGGGAAACGCCATCTCGAGTCGTCGAACGAGGCGATCGAAAGGAAATAAGGGATACGCGTGCTGCATCTCGTTGGTGCGTCGAAAAACACGGAGAAAAAAAAGAGGAGGAGGAAACGGATAAAGAGGGAAAACGAAAGAGACGGCTACTACTATTGTCAGAAAATAAAGTGGTGTCCTGGTGACACGTGGGAAATCGTGGCAGATGGCGGAATACAAGTTGCCTACGGTGTATGAAAGTGTTTTCGCTGGTGAAACTAGAAAGGGACTCGTACCAACGAGTGTAAATCAGTTTACTCTGGAGGAAAGGACAAAATTGCAATTCGCGTGACTTCTATCCATTTTCGTCGCAAAAATTCACTCCGTACATTCTGCGCGTCGTATAATAAAAAAAAAATAAAACCGTCTCGCTGATTACTTCTGATGAAACTTTTGGAAGGAGAAAGGAACGAGCAATAACGGGGAATAATACGATAGACTAATATATATATTTGCGTAAATAAATTTCCGTAAAGTTTGCAATATGGCAAAGATTAAAAAGGAGAAAAAACTGATGGTATAATGCAGTTTCCAAGAACAAGTGAAAGAAGCCCCGTGTATTCATCGCGAGATCTTATCATTCTCGGCCTTTCCACGCGTCGCGAAAAACTTTACGACCGACGAAATTGAACATTCGCTCGTTCAATTGGAGCATCCATACTCCTTTCTCTCTTCCTTTTCTCTCCTTCGATCCATAATCGTAAGATTCATCCAGCCAGGAATCGATAAACGGTTAGCTGTGTTGCGGTAAAAGAAATTGCCGATTTAATACAAAAATAAAAGGGCGAATACGAAGAAATCAAAGACGGTAAGAAGGAAATAAGCATGTATCCACGGTGTTTGATGTCCATACGAGAGAAAAGATGAAAGCGAAAGATGATCCTCCGTTAGAATTTCGATGGAAACGTGGATCGTTCACGGGCGCGTTATGCGAAATTATTATCGTTCGGTTCGTATCGTTCATTTAGAAGGACAAGAGGTAACAAGTTAATATGCGCGGCAAACAATATCGCGCGAAAATAGATTTACGACGATTACGCGGCTGAACGTGGCCCGGTTGAAACGCATATAATTGTTTCACGGTTGAATGCCGTTGCATAATGTTGTACATTGTAGCGCGGTGTCCGTTGAATGCGTATCCGTTGATTCGATGGGAAAGCCGCGATGGAAAAACTAACGGACCCGCCGCCTGTTTACGTGTCCCGAATGACAGCTGATAAATGCCGATTGCAATTGGGATTTCGGTCATTTTATAGAGCCTGCCTGTCACCTATTACGGAACAAACAAAGCGCACGTGTTTGTTTGTTCGCCAACCTTTTTTCACCGAGTTTCGAGGCTTGCAATTTGACTCGTGTATATTGCGCAACACATTCACCGATGGATGTTATTACGCCAACTATTATTAATTTTATTTCGACTGAATTAGTCTCGTTCGAATCGAACTCGTTCGAACCTCGGGGACGAATCTCTGACTTTATTTAATCAAGCCTGAACCTTAAGTTAAATCGATAAACGGTGCCGGTTGGTAAGCGGCCTCGAATTTAAAACGATGTGATCCGGATCGAGCCAAGTCCTCTCCTCGTATCCTCTTCCTCGGTGTCTTGAGAAATTCGCCCGATTGATCCAGTGATCGGTAACAGAGAAGAAGAAGACTGTATGAGAAACGATCGTAGCCATTAAAAGTTGGAATATCAGCCAAGTTGATGGAAGGAATATCCGTAAAAAGGGACGTGAGAAGTGAAACACGATTTTCATCGCTTTCATATATATATATATATATATAACTATTCCGTTTCAATGAGGGCCGATGAGAATGGCCGGTTCCGGATTCTTAAGGATTTACGTGACGGAATAGCTTGTTAGCTTTAAAAGCGAACGTTCATTGGAAATCGATGCTTATTCACCCCCCCCCCCCTCCGGTCGCCATTACTTTTGCAGAAAACGTTCTATACGCGCGATGCATTCTATCATCGTTCTTATTGCTTTTGATCGATATCCATAAAGCGTATTGGTTGCATCGCGTCGATTCTGTAAAGACTTCTCGAGACTGAAAAGCATCCGACTACCACGATGCGTTTCAATCGGTGCTTCCATATTTTCATAAATATTTAAATGTCACGCGAGCAATCTCTCTCATGCCGAACGTTCGACATCCGTGAAACTATTCCGATACCTTTAACTTCCACTTGAAACCGATAGAAATAGACATTTTTAAAGACGTTAATTTCAATTTTAATTCCAATTAAAAAGTTTCTCGTTCGAAGCGAATTCGTCTCGAGCCGTGGAAACGAAACGAGAATCAAATCTCTAAGAAACCACGTTCGATCGTGGTTCGAAAGCGTTTTTCAGCTAACTAACGCGCAAAACGAGGAGGACGGAGCTATTATCACGGTCGGAAGTTCGAAACGTTGGAACAAGTTTCTTAATCGCCGTTGGCGCATCTCGGTATCGACTGGGTGCAGCTTTAGCCGTGAACCGCGGCAATCTGCGCCGGGCTTATGCAGAGATTCAGAATCGATTGGGGGAGCCGAACGCGCCAACTTCGAGTCAACCGAATCGTGCCCCGTCGATTTGCACGCCATCGCCGCATTAGCTATTGGCAACGGATCATAACTGCCTCCGGATACCTCCCCTAGCATACTGCAAATCGCTTCCGTAACACTTTCCTCGAAAATTTATATTACGGGCCGCCGGCATCGGGAACGCAACGACAACGGCGACGATCACCACGACCTCGTCGTCCACCCCCGACACCTCACCTTCGACCCCCGCTTCGACGTCGGCGGAGATAATGGCGTTAAATTGGCAGCCAGTCCAATCTCTCGACTCTCGGGTCAGCGCGTTGGAAGAAATAAAAAAAAATTAAAAATTGCTTTCGCCGTGGCGTCAACAAATTTACAGCCACTTTTCAGCTCAACCAGGTATCAATAAACATGGAACCACGAGTTTGTTTTTGTCTTTTAAAGAAAAAACGTTTAAATTTCGTATAATTTTATCGTGGATTCTTTTATTCTTTTATTCACGATTTATATATTGATTTGATAAATTTGCGTCATTGTTTCAAGTTGCTATGTGTGTAGTAGCTGAGAAAATATAAGATATATTTTCATATATATGTATTGGTTGTAAGTAAACGGTGTTGCGATATTTCAAAATCTGTGTGTTCGTTTCCACCCAGTAACCGCAAGAGGGTGATTAATAAATTAAATAGAGAAAAATGTTAAATTTATATATATAAACGAGTGGAAGCATAAGTTTCCACCTATGCCCGTCCGTTCAATAAAATAATAACGTTGACAGAACAAGCAGTTAAAATCTGCATACTATTTAAGAACGTCTACACGCAAGCAAGCCCTTTTCGTACGATATGGCTGCGAGGCTCTGTGTTTCTCTCCTCATCTTTTCCATTTTCGTCCCGCTCTCTCTCTCTCTCTCTCTCCCGGCAAGTTGCATCCCGGCTGCAACAACCATTCTTAACAGGGTTTGGTACGGCCGTTCATAATAACGGCGGCAATAAATCGCGCGCCATGGGAACGCGCAATGACGCTGTTCTAAATTATCTCCATTGACCACGAAATCTCATAAAGATTGACAGTGGGCCGCCGACCACAACCATTTATTGGAAGTGAAATTTGTCGGCTGACTTCGTCCCTGGACATTCGGTTTGGCACGAACTGTTTCGTCGAACGGCGCTCCTTCAACTTTATGTTT
Source organism: Apis florea (assembly GCF_048593485.1). NCBI lineage: Eukaryota > Metazoa > Arthropoda > Insecta > Hymenoptera > Apidae > Apis > Apis florea. The sequence goes on from NW_028256746.1 coordinate 5,386,377, forward strand.
CGTAAAATGCAACGGCGGCAGTGACGAGTGAAGAAAAGGAATACGTAGAGGAAAGGAGGACTGCCTAGAAGCACGTGCGAGGAAAAAATTGAACAAACGAATGGCCGGTTCACGGAGATTCCACGTCATGCGAGTCCACGTGAAAATATCACGATGGCTTCGTGGAACGCGAGAAGGAGCGGGAGCCAACAAAGTTGAAATGGACGAACGTGCAATTTCGAATAATTCGTGCTCTCTGTTGTCTTCGTTCCTTCTTCTTCGTTATTCGAACAAAAAAAAAAAAAGAATAATAATAATAATCGAAGACTCGAGCGACGTGGCGGAACATCACGACGGGGAAGGTTGAAAATTGTTTTACAAGGCCCTCGGCTCTAATAGATTGGAATAATGTCTAAGCAAGTTTGGCCAAGGGAGACGCCACAAATTTGATTTTTATAGTCGTGTTTATAACTGAGTTAGGACATCCATCTACCCTTCCTTACCTTTCCGCGCTCTTCATCCTCCAAGACGATAGCGAAGAAACGTCTCCTGCGCGACGTCTTGGAGGTCTTTGACCCTGAGCGTGCAGAAAAGGGAGAGAGAGAGAGAGAGAGAGAGAGAGAAAGAAAAAAAGAAAATTTCTATATATATATATAGAAAAAGAGGAAGAAGCCTGGTCCTAAATTCGCTGAATCAGGTCGTCTTCATCTTCCATGGGAACCAAGCGTCTCTTATTAATTTAATTTTTATAGTCTCCTTCCCGTCCCGTAAAATCTTGAACTTCGTGGACAGCGAGATTACGCCGCAACGGTAAAACTTTTAATCCCGGTCTTAATAATTATCGTATAAATAATAAAGGAAGTTGGCGGAAGCGGCATTCTTGGATTCACGTTTAAACGGGTCACGACGACGACGAGTTCAAAAACTTGATTAATTTTTACATCGCGATAAAGAGCGGATAGGGCAGGAACGTGGTATTTCTTCCTCTCTAATGAGTCGAAACAAAGAGCGAGGGACGAAATTGCGACTCTCCACCCGTACCCATCTCCCATCTGCCCTCTCCTAACCATCCCTCCCTCCCACCCCTCCTACCACACCACACCACGGCCGCTGTTAAGTTTTCTCGGATAGCGGAAAAATTTCATTCCAGAGTGGAAGATCCTTTTAGCCTCGTACCTCTTCGCCCAAACGAAGTTCACAAACGAACGAAAATTCGATTTAGCCTTCCATATATCATCATACGCCTCTCTTTTCCAGTTCGCTCTCCTCGTCTCAGTCGTTTCCTCTTCTCTTTCGCGAGAAAGGAAAATTCACGTGGCCAGACGCACAACGGATATCTAATTTTTCTGTTTCAAAAAGTTTCGACTTCGAGTGTGCGGCCCGCTCACACTCGCACAGAGAGAGAGAGAGAGAGAGAGAGAGAGAGTCGATCTACGACGACATTCCGCGAATTCTTGACGGCAGCCGGGCCCTCGAGAAAAGTCCGTGGAGATCGAGGGGTGGCTCGATCGTTCTCGCATTTCCGTCCGCCACGAATCGTTCGACCGGATTCCGTTCGTAAATGCCGTTGCCTTTCGAAACGATAATAACCCGCGAAAAGTTTCCCCGCTAGGTATTCAGCTGTCCGCCTGCACGAAATCGAAAACATGTCGTCGTTCTTGGCCAAAGAACGTTATTTGTTCCGAACTTCTCGAAACAGGGATTCTCCTCCGGAGTGATGCAAAAATTTTCGATACTTTCGATATCAACTTCCCTTCCTTTTCTTACAAATCATTCTTTTACATTATCTAACGATTCGAACGAAAGTTAAAATTATTTCGAAACGATAGAACTGCCGGGCGAAGAAAGAAGGAGAAGAAGAAAAAAATCGCACCACCAGGCGAAATAATCGAAAGAAGAAGTAATTAAATGTTAATATTTGAACGGCGGTAGAGATGGTTTCTATAAAAAAGAGTGTAATCGAGAATAATTAAAAGCGTTTGAACGGTGGAACGTAGGATGTTTGGGAAGGTGGTGAAAAATGACCGTTCCCATTCGGTGGTAGAATTTCGACGTAACAAAGGGAACAAAAACGCACGTAATAATTTCCTCCGGGCGTCGTGCCGTTCCGGTTTCGAGGAATCCCACTCCTCCCCGATAATCGTCGGGGCAAAACCGAGCACGATAATTCTACGGTTAATTGCTCGTACGTTAATTAAGCTTCGGTTCATATTTGGTGGTGTGGCATTACCGCGAATAACCCCCGATGCCAGCCCGATCCGGCAGCATACCGCACCGTTTCCAGTAGCCGGTCGGATGTTGGTACTTTTGTTAATGCCGCGAAAAGCGAGAATCGAGTGATACAAGGCATTCCCAAGATAGCATAATTGCTGGCGCGTACAGAATCTTGTAAGGTATGCGGCGTCGACTCGAATGACAGTGCTCGATCACTGTCAGATCGACGTTGCACACCGGTGGAATACCGGCGGGGCAAGAAGAGCCTCTTTAGCGGCCGAGAAAAAGGAAGGCGCTCTTGGGAGACTAAGAGAGCGAGACTCGAGAGTCGACGTTCGAATCGATCATTGCTTACACGTTTTCCCATAGCTAATTATGCGAGTAGTACTACTAATAATAAGCAACGCCGATGCTGCGCTCCATTAATCCTTGTCACGAGTTATCTCTCATCGACTCGCGAATATCGTGCTTCGTTATTCGTTCGTGCGTTACGCAACTGCTCTCTCTCTCTCTCTCTCTCTCTCTCCTTCTCGATATCATCTCCTCCTAATAACAAGCCCTCCTTTTCTCTTTCTCCGTCGAAAAAGCCGATGGAAACGAAGAAAATTACGCCTCGACGGATACGAGCCGCGTCGTGTTTCTGATCGCTAGGCGATTCGTGGAGTGGATTGGAGAAAGTACAAGTTGCGAGGAGGGCGGGATCTCGAATACACGGCGAGAGTTTACGAAAGATCGGTGTGTCTGGCCGCGAGATGGCCGTGCGTTCGATGCGGGGGTGTGCGATAACGCGCGTCGAAAATTGATAATATTTCACGGCGAGAGAGGGCAGAGACTCCCTTTTATAATTGGTTGGCATTTGCATGCGGTCTTTACACTTATTGAGGTTTAGCCGCGAACCGGTCGCTCCTCCTGTCCGTTTTTATCATTTATGCCGGCTACACAACCGGCTCGTAGCACGCGATCCCAAACCCTCTTCCTCTTCGCCCCTCTTCCCCTTCACGCTTCCCCCTAATCCCACCTCCTTTTCCCCTCGCTCGTCCGCCGCTCCCAGGGTTGCCATTTCGCAGCCGCGTGGGATGTTACAGTCCACTTACATCCCTCCTTCCACGACCGCGATTTCAAACAGTTTGCAACCTGTTACCACTCTCCGATCCGCGATATTTTTCTATTAGTAGTCTTACTGGCTAAAGATAATCCATCTTCTCTCTTTATTTTTTTTTTTTTTTGAATAAATAAATTTTCGTCTCGAATTTCGTCTTTATATTTCATTTACGAATCAAATACCGAAGAAATCTTTTTCTACTAATGACAACAAAGACGCAAATTAAAATAAACCTTATCAATTTGCAACGTGAAAATTACTCCTCACTATTGCACCGTATCGAGGACACATTAACATGATGTATTAATTATCTCGTAACGTGGCTTAAGCGCATAATAATGAGCGCAGTGGCGAAAAGGATTGCTTTTAATGACGAGGAAAGATGCAAAGGACCGAGGGTAAGACGATAAGAGGCCACCGTATACGTCAAACTGAGATCGCTAATAGTACATCTCCGGTTCGAGATAATTATCGGACCGGAGTCGCAAGGCTACTCCAGTCCTCACGTACCTACCTCCCCACCTATATATCGTGGGGAATCGTGTAGCGAAGAACGAAGGAAGATGGTGTGAAATGGGAGGGAGCGCCGGAAACGTGATGGGAGAGAAATTAAAATTGTAATGGGAACGAAAAGCGGATTATTTCACGCAGGGCATAGACCGCAACCGGATCTCTCTCGGAAAAGGTGATACGGAGCGATTTTAAAAGACGGTGCTCCTCATTAAACTTAAGTCACGCTATTATGTTTCTCTCGTTCTTGCCGCCAAACGGCAAGGGAGGGAAGGAAACGAAAAGTAAAAAAAAAAAAAAAAAAAAAGAAGCAAAGATGCTCGATACGAATCCATCCTCCGTCGCGTCGATAGTATCGCTGTCGCTGGTTTTGCTATGAAGGAGCAAGGAAATTGTCGTGTTCGTCGCGTAAAACGTCCAAGTAGAATGCAATCGTATGGAGGTATAAAGTTTGCAAGAGAGAGAGAGAGAGAGAAGAAGAGAGGAAGAAGTTATGCGCTTGAAACCAGCTCTACGAGCTCTCGTACAGAGTCTGGGCAAAATGAAATATAAGTGTTGCAATGAGATGTACTTACGTGCTTTTCTTGTATTGAGAAATTAAATAGGGAATGCGAATCGAAAAACTAATAAAAATTGAAGTGTTCTAATCGTCCTTTAATTTTCCTATGTACAATAACGATCGCGAAATTAAATATATTAAAAATTATCCTTGAATTTTGTGCCAATAAAATAAAATACTTACCTCAATATCGAATAACGCGTGCATTTGAATCATCGGCAAAAGAGTTGTTCGTTGCTCGAGATTTAATCGGCGTGTTCGTCCCGTTCTCATTGTTCGCGGTAGTTAAGATTTGGTTGTTTCCTTATTTTAAGAGGAGGCAGTTCTTACGCGCGCCTGCTCCAACTGCCGCTCTTAATTTAGTTAGCCGGCAAGTTGTGGAACGGGAGGAGGTCCAACATTTAAGACACTTTATCATTAAGGATCTTTTCGGCTCGTTCCATCCTGAAATTTTCACGGTGCGTGCAAGGCCGCGTTTCATTCGACTCGAGAACGAGATATTGAGCAACGTGCTGTTTTTCAATCTCGCCTATTCTTCTTTGTATTCTTTTGGCTATTTGCTTAATTTCATTTTCTGCGCCATGATTTCGTACTTCAAATAAAGACGATTATCGACACAAATGTCCATATAATAACAAAGAGCAATTTTCAATTTATAAACGAGAGAGATGCAACGATAGGTACACTTAATAAGATTTTCATTTTCCGATAAGATTTAATCAGGACCAATTATCGCGTTGAAATAGTACATCATTTTATTAAGAAGTGACACATTTGTCGTTATAAATACCATGTCGAACTAAAATTCAACGAAAACTCGTGACTAATATTTCGGATATAGCCAACACCGCTACATTTCCTCATCGATTTCAACCGACAATTCCTTTCCAATTTTTATTTTATCTTTCCCCTTCTGTGTTTAATATTACATCGCATAAATTGAGCTTAACAGCGAATAAGTTAATTTCCACGGGATGATGGATAAATATCGTTCGTAACTCATTCTGTCGATTCCTCGATATGCTTCGAATATGCTTCATCGCGAAACATTTTATCATTCATCGACAAAACAAAACAAAACTAGAGGAAACGAATATCCGGAAATAATTGTCCGGTAAAATATCTTGGCGAATGCGAGAGACGTACACGAGAATGGTTTTCTCGATTACGAAAGATGAAAAATAAATCGTGGCAATTTCTCGAAGGGACACGAAATACATATATTATCCGAGGGTGTCGTAACGCGAACCGAGCATTCCAGGAATCCCGAGGGATCCTTCGCGTCCAAGTCTCGGTCACTCTGCCGGTTGATGCACGACCTTGGCTGCCTCGTACCTCGCCATCAGGCACAAATTCAGCCCCGGAGCAGATCTGCATAACGTTCGATCGGCGCAAAGAATGCACGAGTGGCACGCGCGGGAGAGCATGCAGTTCGTGGCCGACATTGGCCGCGCGGTTTTGCACGAACACAAAGAAGCGGCGTGTCGTGTCGGGCGCAAGACGCACGGGTCGAGGAGGAACCGAAGTCCGATCGGAAGGAGAAAGGAACGAAGGGATATAAGAGAGAGCGGCGGTAAGGAACGTTCGAGGACGGTCGACAAAGGCGCGCTACCCTCGTCAGCTAGTTTAAATCGTACATGAATAAATTCAATCCTATCACCATGCCATGCTAATTTCATACAACAAAGCCGTAGGAAACCCGTGTGACTATGTAACGCGTGACCGCTTACGTTTCGGTCCGAAACGGAGATTGGCGTAAACTTTGCCTCGCCGCTTTCTGGATGTCGGGTTCGAGATTCGAATCTCGCCCCCTAAAAACTCTCTTGCGCCGGTGTCGATCCAATCTTTTCCCTCTCCTCTCCACCCACTCCTCGAACGTGTCAACCATGAAAAGTTTTGGAATATCAGTTTTGCCGAAGCACGCGGTGGAAAGGTGAAACTTGGAATCGGGACGAGATTGACTGCGCTCCGGTGCGCCACGGTGAATCAAACTGATCGGTCGCTCGTTCGCGAAACATATGGTAATATCCTTGTCGGTCAGGGACAGGAAGAGAATTTTACAACGTCTCGTCGAGTGGTCTGGGATTTATTGGCTCCCGGTAATCTTGTAACGTCGTTAACGTGCAACCCATAAAAGGCAATTAAAATCGCAATTATCGCATGATAGCGTTGACAGTGGTAGATAATTATGCATCGAAGCGGTTTATTAATTGAGCCGATCTCACGGTACGATTCTACAAGGTATATCTCGTATAAAGATAGTAAATCATCGTTTAAATGCGTGCTTGGTGTGAAATGGACGGGCGTTAATGTTAAATAAATAATGGGTATTGTTACGAACGGGCGGAGCCGACGGTGGAGAAAAATTTGTAATCAGAGCGCGTGAATTAATACACAGTTATCGGGATATACTGTTGGCGAGAAATAATGTAGAGAAAAGGCGAAACGATCGTCAATTTTGAAAAAGAAAATCATCAGGTGCAACGCTCTAGGCGTTTAGTTTTAAAATAATTTTAATATCATGGGTGAAAAATGGTTCCGCTCTATGCTTTTATTTTTTATAAAATCACTTTTCTTCGTGCCTCGATGATTTTTAATATTTTGTTCCATTAAAATATAGAATAAATGGTAATTGCGGGGCATCGATTCTATCCGTTACATCGACGCGCCTCCCACTTGTGACAAAAGGCTCTCCCGGACCATTCAGTTTGTGTAAATAATTTTAAATGAAGTTAAATATGAGCGATTTTTGAATATATCCAAATTGAAATCAATATTTCTGATTGAAACATTCAATACGTCGCTATGTACCTACGAGGATTGAATTGGTAAACGCAATTACGAAAAATGAAAGAACATTTACATGGTTCGTCCGAATCGTTAATATCGAATAGCAAAGGATATCGTATAAAAATATTTATCGGATATCAAATTATAACGAGAAAAAAAGAATAGTTGAAATGATTTTTCGATAAATAGGAATAAAATTTCACAAATCGCAAAAATTTATTACCATGATTTTTTGATCGTTTTCATTTTTTATGACCGACCGCGATGAGTTAACCGACCACTTTAACTAAAAGCTGTTTTTTTTCTTTTTTTTTTTTTTTTTCATTTAATTATCCCGTTTTATCATCGTTCTAACGAACCGGTTACAGATACAAGTTGATGTTCAATATCAATTGCACGCGAGTGTAAAGTCACGTTAATGACATCGTCTTGATTACTCATCAGATATTTCGCAATAATCCTGTGAGTGTATTCGCCTTTTCAATTTTCTCAAAGTGTTTCCATAAATATTTTATCACGGCAGATTTAATTATGATCTTTTATGAATTCAATTTAGATTCGACGAATCGTGAAATAATATCCATCGTATTATTAATGCTGATAAATGACACGAGCACTTAAGAATAAATTAAATATTTAAAAAAGTGAAAGCTAAGCTATTATTAAACTGTTATTTCACAGAAATATTTATGACAATTTTTATTTTAAGAAGTAAAGAACCGATTTTTCTTTCTTTTCGATTTTTCTATAGTTCCAAGCTGTAATATAGGATTCGTCCCAACAACGATGAAACGTTTTGTGCAATTTTCACCACGAAATATAAAAGAAATTAAAAGGAAAAATATCTTTTTGAAGCGTAGAACGTGACAATGTTTAGTCGTATAATTAGCATAACGTGCAGATGTGTATGTGTAACAAGATGGAAGTGAAACAGTCAATCGGTCTGGTAACGGTGTATTTGTTGAAAACGTAGACAGTCGAGCTCGCAGACAGGCCAAATAGAAAGTGTAAGTAGAGAGGAAAGCGCGCCCTATTGTTCCACCCTCTTTTCCAGGTTTCAGAAGCGTTCGCAGCAAGTGCATTTTGTTGTGTGCTCAGAAATCTGTTATTCAATTTGAAATGGCTTTATCGCGCGTCTGAAACCAACCCCAGATTTCGCATTGATGCCAAACTACATGGACTATGAAATCTCTTCCCAACAGGCGCACATGCGTGGCTCTGTATGCGGTGTGCAACCTGGCTTCACTCTCTCTCTCTCTCTCTCTCTCTCTCTCTACATTTATGGGAACTACCAACACCAATGGTAAAATCGAGTGCTCGGAAGTTCTCCATGCTGATACTTTCCGTGTATTCGTTCGAGCTACGTGTATTCGCAGAAACGAAAGCGATCGCAAACTAAAACAGATATGAAATGACGTGATATATTATAACGATAAAATGATTAAACAAGAAATTTTCGACTAGTGATGTTCGGAAACTACGCAGACGTGTAATATGATTTCGTGTAATATCGGTTGTTTATTCGATGGAAAATGTATGCAATGCACATGTTTCGAGATGGAAAGGGAGGAAAATCGGGGGAAATAATTATTATCGACATTCTTTTCCTGAATGCAACATTTTCAATCGAGAAACGGTAATAGCATTTCAATTTCATGTTCCATGTGCAATGCTGTGCAATTTCTTTTCAATTGGATCATCCCACGCGGGCAGGAAATTAATAAGAAGGACAAAAGGCCATTGTTAAATATAAATCCACAACGTTCTATCGATCGAGTTTGAAAAAGCAACTTCGGTCACGGCTTGTAACAAGATGCCGCGAACGAAGCGAGATCGTGAAGAATAATAGCAGTATTGTCATTAAACGAACGTTTAAATTCGAGTCCTTAGATCAGAGTCTGCCAATTAGAGCAAGAGCAAGGTCGAGACGGCGCTGTGGATTCCGCGTTTGCTGTCCGCGCGTGCTACTCAAGTATGGTAATACGACAAGAAGGGAAACGAGTCTGGTCTTCCACCGGTATACCTGTTGTTGTTCAGTTAAATTGAGCCACCTGAAAGGTAAATCCTTAATGTATTCGTCGTGAGTTTGATCTATCTACGATTTGCATCTTATTCCTTTGTGCTATTTTATCCCTTCGCGAATAGTCTCTACAATTACAGATGAATTATAGAAAAATCTTTCCTTTCCATTCATTTTAAATGAATAACGCTTGAGACACAAACGAAATGATATTCTTTTCTCCGATTTTTAAATATTTATGTTTTATACGTTTTATACAATTGTTACATTGAAACGTACATTGAACGTTATATTATCCTCAATTAATCTTAATAATATTTTAATTAATAGTTTATTTAAAATTTGAAAACAATAGAATGGAATAGAATCGTATAGAAAACACAATTTTTATAATAAAAATTTTTAATAAAAAAAAAAAAAAGAAAATAGAATTGAATAATAATATTACAAAAATGATTAAAGAAAGATATATTAGTAAAGAATAATTAAAAAAAAAAAAAAAACAAATCATGAAAAATCTAAAATTTAAATTAATAAATATTCAAACACATTGAATTATATTTGATTGTGCGTCAAAAACTAATTGGAACGTATAGCACGACAGTAGCGCCACACACCATCAATTACGAAATTCATCGAAAGATAAAATTTGATTAGAAAAATTAGGTTAGGAAATATTGCATATTTTTAAACGAAAACTATATAAAAATTCTCCGGAATCTGTATCCTCTGTCGTGGTATATTATTTCCCGAATAAGAATTCAATATCGAAGATATTCGTATCGGAAGAATAAAAAAAAGAGGAAAATAACGAAACACAAACAAAATCGTAGAGTAGAACAGGAATAAAACGTACAAAAGATACTCACACAGGATCACGTAGAGGTGCGCACAGTCGAGATTCAGGCAGGAAGGCAGAGGTGGGTTCTCCTCTCAGGTTCGCAGGTACGTGCACGTAGGTATACGCGCACTCGATTGGCGTCGACCGGCGTCCCGGGAGGGGCGCGACGCCAGCCAAGAACGAACGTTGATACTAAACCGCGGGCCGAGCTGCTCCGAACGACAGTTCAACGAGCGTGTGTTCCGAGGCCGGATCACGGTGGTCCATACGACCAATTCGCGTGTAAATTTCGACGATCATTTACGGCCGCGTGTACAGTTCGCGAAACTGTCAACCAGTGACATTCATCGGTCTCTATCTCTTACGATGCGTTTCACGAGCGAAATCAATCTCGACTGAGAAGTATCGAATTGCAATTTCGAGGTTATCCACCTTAATCGAGAATCGATATTTATAGTAATCTCGTCCCGATGGTTTCGAATCGCCTATCGGTAAGTGCGATACAATATGGTGGACTACAATCGCGCGCGATGATAATACGGAAAATTAACCTAAAATATCGATCGAATCGATCCGTACATGACTAGGACCAAGTGTGCACGTGAATTCCTCTGGTTGGAACGGTGTATTATTGTGTGTAATATTTTACGAGAAGTGTCATCGATTGAAATTGTCTTCTGGAATCGATCGAAACATGATTAGTAACTAATTTTGACGACAACGTTGTTCGGATTTGTGACACGACTACAGTGTGCGCATACATATACGTCTACGTATACATGTGTGTAACCGTGTACGTGTGTTGTGTGTGTTTACATTGAATCAGTGCTCGTTGGCAACATCATGATCCGTCGACGTGAGTGCGATCGAGTACTCTGGAGTGCTACCGAGGGTGTTTCTAGTGCGAGCTTCGGGGTTACCGTCTGCGTGTGGGTTTCGAGATGCGTCCTGCGGTGCATCACCCACGAGTAACTGCAATTGGAGGCCGATGTACCCGTATATATACCGGTAACTTGGCCACGAGTGAGCGTAGTGTACCGACTAACCGCTGGAGTAATTAATCCGACGTATGTGCGGACAGATATCCTTGTTTCTCTACGCAGAGTCAATCACCGACGTCGATTCGGAATCTAGAGTTCGTCGTTTGATTACAGTCTCAAAAGATTAGAGTCTTGATTAGAATTCGCTCGATACGTTGAAGACGACAATCGATACTAAACAATCTGAAAAACACAAGTGTGAACGACAAAATTGAAATCATCGATAAATTAATGCATATAAGACGATCATCGATTATTACATACGCAAAATATATGAAGGGGAATATTCGCTAACACTGATTGTTCCGATTTCTTTGTACGTGGCAAATTCCATCTAACGTCCATTAACCGAAATGTCAACATTGCCTGAATAACAAATGACATCATTGTGTATTGCTCATCACTTAATTAGAAAAAAGAGAAAAGATCAGTTTACTTCTATTGACAAATTCGTCGAAACCGATGATACTACATCGTAAATTGATATTTCATGTTGATAAATATTTCCTGCGAATTTGACCGTGTAAGCGTGTTTTTCAGAGGTTTACCGACTGATCATCGACCGCGTGGCTGCCATACTACCTGACGTCAGCTGCTTATCGCAATCGATTTGAAGTACATATCGATTCAAATATCGAATAACGCCAGTACATTATGCGCATTGTTTAAGTGACGTGTTCGAAACGAGTGTACGATTTGGAAATATCCGTTTGGAATCCGTTTACGAAAATAATTCTATCCGTCGAAGTTGTGCAATTGTGTATCGTAATACGTGGTCGTCACGTGGTTTTTCGTTGGATAAAAAGTATTCTCTACCGACTTTTCTTCAAGTTAATTAATCGAAGAGTTTAGTCAGTGTTCATTGGCATCCATGTTGGAAAGTTGTTGAACGTGCATTTTGGCGGACAAAGTAAATGAGCAACGCCGATTACTCGAATAGATAATTAATTAGGACCAAGTTGAGAAGGAGATATTCGTTCTGCATAACCAATCATCGGTTCGATATCCTGATCACCTTACAGTGTACATACATCATTCGATTCGATTCGAAAGGAACGTCTTAATTAATAATCACGCGAACCCATTGAAATTCGTGTGCCGTTTCGCATATTAAAGAGGGCAATTAAAGAAAAAAAGGGGAACCTGAGGGGAGAAAGGGCCACAAACAGAAACCTGGGCAACTGTGAGTGGTGGATTTGGCCGACCTCATCGTCTACTTTTTACCTCGTTTCGCGAACACCGAAAAAGAGTTCTCACGCCACACGCCACGAAAGGAACCTTAGACACGCACGCACGCACTCGCGCACTCTTCGAGGAAAGAAAAGACTTAAGGATCAGAAAACTCGTGTCCTCGGTGATTTCAATTTTTTCATAGTTTTTTCAATTCTCCTCAGTGGTCAGTTTTAATCTTCCGTGGAATTGCTACACAACGATCGAGGGTGAGTTAATTTTTGAATAATAAATTGTTTGTTTTTAATTACTCTTTTGTTAGTTTTCTATATATTATACATAGCTGCAAATTGAACAAATGAAATGCGGATCAATATTTGCAGCGTAATACAATAGACATTTAATCGTCTGTTTGTTTTATATTTTTGCGTAATAAAGGCAATGTTATAGCATGGGAGCATTGCTTGACTAGCAAAACGCGTATCATATTTAATCTTGTTAGCGAATTATCTCTCAAGCGAATCATATCTTCGTTCCGGTAATTTTTTTGACAAACTGCGTTGGCGTAACTAATTTCTGTAACTGTCAACCGGGTTGGTATATTAAACTTGGGGAATATATCGTTCCGATTGATAATAGAATCCCCATGCGATCCAAACACGTGCAATTCGAGAATAATTCTAACGCAAAATCGTGGTCGTGTGGGATATATTTTTGCATTTGTCCTGAAGCGATTTTATCGTTGCGAGTTGCCAGTTGTATAAATTCGTGGTTATTTTCTTTGATTTTTAATTTTCATAACTTATGGTAGGCAATGAATATTATCGAATAATATTTTCCAAATGATAGGTATTATCGAATGTTCGACATTTTCAAATCTAATTATGAAATATCGAACGTAGAGCGGAGGAAGGTAAAACTTTATTTTAACATGGTAAAAATAAGAAATATAACACAATACGTAACGATCCAGATTTCGGGTGTGTATTACGTATAGACGTATCGTCGTTGACGAAGTGTTGCAATAGCTTTTGTATAAGAGCTGTATAAGAGCACCGTCCCGGCTCATGCTGCACTATGCCGTGAAAGACGTGTGTTCGTGTCTGTCGCCAGCAAATCCTTGAAATCGAATTTTCCGAGACGAGGGTTCTCCTGGGATGGAAAAAGAGGGAAAAGGGAATTGAGAGAGAGAGAGAGAGAGAGAGAAAGAGAGCCGGACCGGTGAGCGGGAGAAGATTCGTACGTCAGTTTGGCCGGAATGACGAAGAAAGTACTCTTCTCGTGCCGAACGTGCCGATTTCGTGTGTCGGCGTTTCCGTGCAATTTAGTCGCATACGATTTATGAAATTGCAAGTATGACCCAGTAGTGGTGGGGGGCAGAGAAAAGAACCGACTTTATTATTCAAATTTCTTGGCAATCGAGAATGCGAAAATGCTACGTCGGTGATCTGCGTCTCGAACTATATATATATATATATACACTTATAACGAAATAGAACGAAAGAATGATTTATAAATTCGTAACACGTGATCTCGAGAAGAAAATTTCTATTGTGAAATTTTAAGAAAAGATACGATCCTTGTTGTCAAAGAATTCGCAGCGCCAATTACATTCAGTATTTTATTATTATTCGTGCAATCTTTTACGAATTATATATTTAGCACTTGATATTGCCAATAAATAACATTATCTCGTTTCGGGAGATAAAACGGGAACATTTATAAAATATCAGCTGCGTTTAATCCGCGCGTTGGAAGCCCCGCGTAGAAAGGGGAAAATTTTTTATCGTATATATCACCGATTGTCGGTTAAATCGAGCATTGTCTCTGCTCCAAAGCCGCAAAATATAATACATTTCTGCGAAGCCGCACGCGAGTCGACACGTCCATTAGAGGCGAGGACGTTTAACAGAAATTGTGTGACGTTTCGCATGGGTATTGTATACGGCGGACAAGCGTAGGTATGCCCAAATAAATAGACCGTGTTACATAAAGAGCCCTTGTTTAAATTATATCCACGAAGGTATTGCGCTTGTTCTCCCCCGCATGCGGGGGAGACAAAATTGCGCCATTTTCCGGAACAAATGGTTCCTACGTACGGAAGCAATACGCCAACCGTACGAAATTATAACGGATATATCACAACTTTCACCCGCGCTAGAGCATGAACGTGTAATGCGTGTATGTACACCTTGGTCTTTTGCTCGAATGTGGACGAATGATTCATGTGAGCGGCACGAAAACGTAGGAGGAAAATTATCGAGCGTCGAGACGGGATCGTTTCAACGGGCCCGTTGCGGCTTGGAAAATATCGCGGATGTCGATTACCGGGTCGAGTCCGGTTAACTAGATTGGTAAAAATCGGTTTTGCCATGTTGAGAGGTGGATCGGTCTGCCTGTAACTTTAATCGCGCGATCGATCCGTTTACCGGATATAAACGAGGTTTCGCTTTGAAAAATCTCGCTCTAGCACGGAAATTTGATTGTAAATCGAAATTCGCAATAGATCTTAGATCAATCGAGAGGCAATGAGCATGGAGTACTCGATGCTTTAGCTTTCATTCCATCCGATGGATCATCGTTTAACGAACTTTCGCGCGGAACGAAACGAGATTGATTGGAAAATTTGCGAATAGATCTCGATAGACGTTCAGTATCGCGTAAACCGTTACAGTTCTTCGTAACTGATAGCCGATTAAAGGTAACAACACTCGCGAGAAGAGCTATCAATTAAGAAGGAGAAGAAACGCGATCGAACGAGTACGTAAAAGGTAAGCGTGCAGGCAACAATGCAACGCTATGGTGCCTGCCGGTGTTAAACGCGAATCCACAAGCGGCCCGAGTGGCTGTACTTTTAAGACACGATGCGCCTCGTCTTCGAAACGTACAAACTGGTTTCTGGGATAGCCTCCTCCCTCGTGCTCGCCTCATTCCCTTTCTCACACTCGAGCACCCACGGAGGAGGAGAGCTTCGATCAAGGGCTTCTCTCGGGTGCGTTTTGGTGAGCCCTCGTCTTATTTTCGTGCTTCTATCTTGGCGAAAAATCTATGTCAACCGACATGTTGACACGTGTTTAAACGTAGACCGCGAGCAGGCGAGAGCGAGCACGGACACGTAAAATCGGACACGTTGAAGGAGAGAAGGTGAAAAAGGATGAGTGCGGAGGTGACGGGATCGGTGGGAGAGGACGGTGAGAAAGATGGAGGTGGAAGGGAAGGTAGAGAGACGTGGCGGAAAAAGAAAGAGGGTGGGCGCCGGGTTGGAAGTCGAGTTACTGGTATGCAGTGTCGGATTTCGCCTTGTCCGTCGGAACAACGCGTTAGACGAAGAAGAGAACGGAACGAGAGGTGTGCAGAGGGGAACGGAGAAGCACACCTCAAGGTGTGCACGCACACACGTGTAACACGCATGCTCGGGTTACACCCTTCTCATGAATCAAAACTATTCGAGACGGAGAAAGAGATACGAGGTGGGGGGCGCGTGAACGAAAGGGAGACCGGGAAACGTTAAATGGGGGGGGATAAGCAGAAAAATGGAAGGAAGAGCGGAAAGAGGTAGGGAATAGAATAGAGAGAAAAAAGAGAAAAGAGTACGGGGGACAAATGCGCGTTTCCTTACGATGAACGAGGAGGTCGTGTCACGGTAGCTCTCGCGTTTCGAGATATGAATTTAATTTTATTACGACGTGGACCATCCCGGATCGCTATCTTCGAGTCGTATGCTCCCTGCGGGGCGAAGACGACGGCTTCTCCACGGCTGATACGAAATGGTCTATTTCGCTAGAGCTCGGTGACCTTTCGAAACACGGCGAAAGGAAATCGGGGGAAAAGGTGTAATTGAGATGGAGGCCGAGATCGATCGAAACTGAAAATAATATAAATGGATAATACAGGTCTTTGCGAGGTTGGTCGGTGCCATGCGAGTTGTACGTTTTGCGATTTTCAACCGAGTATAATCAGAGATAGAAAGACGGGGATTATTGTTCTTCTTCTAACTGGCGGGCTTATTGTATCGGAGAAACGATCGTGATCGGGAATCGTGACAGATATGCATGCCAAGGTTTTCTCGGAGAAATAAATATTTCTACGAGGAGAGACGAGAGGATGTGCAGAACTTAGCGGGAGTCTAAGTCTCTCTCTTTTAGTTCTTTAATATGTCAAGTGGATTTTCAAATGGTAAAGAAAGTTTGAGAATTCTCTTCTTCTTTGCTATCTGATCATCTTTCCCACAGATATGCAATGTATATTATATATAAAGAACGGAACAGATGATCTCGACTTTCTCGTAAATATACATCTCCTATTTAACTAACTGACGAGTTATTAATAGCAGTAGTTTCGAGTAGGTGGTGAATCCGTATTGTGATTCGGAAATGATCTTTAACCTATTTCTTTCTTTGCAATTAAACTCTTTAACGTGCAAATTAAACTCTCGTGCATTCTGTCGTAAATTTCTCTAATAATTTATTACACAATTGATGCCGCCACGTTTCCACAAAGATGATCTTTGTCGATACACTTATATAACGTTTTTCTAAAAATACACTTCACTTCGTTCCAATAATAATTCTTATTCACCGGGTCGCAACGACAACGTGATGCGTTTCACGAATTTTATTATCACGGAATACCGATGGTAAAGTTATTATCGGAAAGACGCGTGGCACAAAACTGTGCGACCATTGAAATGAAGATCGTCTCGGTGCGTCCCTATTCAGAGTGTAAAGCGGTAAATAGGATGAGGTCACTTACACAGCCCGCCCGATAACTAGATACTTGAGAGAAATCCTCGTTATAATAATTCCGCAAGTGTAACAATCGCGCCTCGTGAACCGATATTAAAAAAGGCATTGTCGTCGATCGGTGAATCACTTCTACGTATCACTCGAACAATGCGATATCGGCATTATTAGCATTTTAGCATCCGCTCTCAATGCTTTTCACCTCGATTCCCTATTGATCCGTGGAAAATACTTTCGCTCGACAATGTTGGCCCCGCCGCAATACCGATGTAATTAATTCTTTCTCAGGAATTTCATTGGACTTCCCTTCCCCGACGCGACGCTAAGAACCATCTGGTGGGGGATTTTATACTGTGTTCACTCGCCATTTCCTTTTTTTTTTTTTTTTAATCATTACCATAATGAAAACTGATTTAACATTGGCAATGGACGTCCAATTAAAGCGTTTGAATCTGTTTAATCTAATGAATAACTCTTGTTATCTAATCGACATCGCATGCGTTGCGATGCAAATGCAACACTTGGACCGTGAATGATCGCGAATCATTTATTTCATCGTGGCGTCGAGACGAGAAGAATTGATATTTTACGTCTCGCGCGTTTTTTTTTTTTCAATGTCTTGGTAATTTCAGTAACAAGGACGTTCGAAAGAAATGATTTGGAAAAAAGTAAATGGCTCGCGAAAGAATTGAACGTGAACAAAAAGCGATATCCGATACTCTGAAATAGCAACGCATTATCGTAATGAAAGCAGCAATGAAAATTGTATTAACGCTGCGCTTTATTTCGTTACGTGTTCCTCGAGCTCACCGGCAAAAAACGAGATATTGGAAGATTCATCTCGCGATTAAAAACGATCGTAAAGTTGCGCATTTCGGTAAAAAATGTGCTCGATAATGGCCTTGTTGATTACGCTCTGTTCTCCTCCCTCCTGTCGGCTAAAAAGCGTAGGGGGCGTTTTACATTAACCAACGTAATCGTTGGTAAAAATCGACGTGGACTAAAAATGGACATTCCTAACGGGATTGATACGGGAGTATGTTGATAACAGGTGACTTTTTGTCAATAGTTTGATGAGTTTGTATTTACAGTTAACGACACGCAAGATTGGAGGATAGAAAAAGCAGGAAGGGGAGGAAAGGTGAAAATTATATATTCGATATGTGTGCGGTAGAGGCAAATATTCGGAGAGGATGTTAGGCCGTCGATGAAATTGGTTTGTTCGTAAAACGTGATCCAATTTCCCGAGCGATTCGATGATTCTCTCTCTCTCTCTCTCTCTCTCTCTCTCTCTCTCTCTCTCTCTCTCTCTCTCTCTCTCTCTCTCTCTCTCTGCGCCGTGTTGGCGTAATTCGCTTCCACTTATGTCAGTGGATCAAAATTAACGCGGCCCTTGATGCTACCAAATTTCCATCCCTTTTCGTGCTTACCAAAAAGGTCGGTGGTCGAGTGCTATCTCTGAAAATCCATGGATTGCCAGGCCAGACCTCGGCGCAAGGTGAAATAGCGTGGAATTTGCATTACTAATGTGCAAACTACGTCAAACGAAATACACCCAAGTATTTTACGTTGCATGAATGAATGTGTGCCCTCGGCGTATGCGCGGTTACGTAAGCGTGAATAGAGACAGAGGACCTATCGTGGTGGCTCTCTACACGCACATATATCGAATCCCTCCACACACGTTCGAATAGACATGAGGGCAATACACGCGGTAGGAAAACGCGATGCGACCTGACCCGGGTGTATCAAAACCAATCATTCAATTAACCCCGTTGTATACGATCCTCTTGATGCGATTTTATTTAATAAAGCTAATGTCAAACGTTCGGCCTTATAATAGCCGGCAGACGAACGCATCTGCTTCTACTTCATTAATAAATGTGCAAGCGCGTTCGAACGTTTTATGCGTATACGATGAGGACAGCCGCTCGCGTTCTTTCGGCGAGAAACAAACACGGATCGAATTACGATTCTTCGTTTGACGATAAAATTCTCTTTTAAAAACGATTCACCATCGATAGGATCGAAGGAATAAGAGGAAATTAGTTAAGAATGAGTTAAGATAATCTGATGGAATGGAAGCATTATTGTTTAATTAATGTTTTGTAAATTTTTTGATTTACGATTTAATTCATTTTTGTCTTATTCACCGGGTTCGACGAACGCGCAAATTAATTCTTGCGCGTGTAGTAGATGCGGGGAACGTTCGTTATAGGCGTTTTCAAAGACTACATACAGCGTAGGTATTAGTTCCGTTTAATTAGGTAGACAGAATTGATAGATAGAGGATTGAATCCGTGTAAAGCGTAATCCAAGAGAAATTCCGATTGACCAACTCGGTAGCGGATGCTCTGGCCACGTTATGAGTTCCTGCTCTTGCGATAATAGAATCTACACGTTCCATCGTGCCTCGCGAATCCGAATGGAAAGAAACGTCGGCTTTGTGTCTTTGTTTCCCGTTCAATTAAACGCACGTGGCAAATTATCGAATAAACATCGTCGTGTCGCAAAAGCGACGATAGAAATTTAAATCCAACAATTTTTCAGCCGAAATAGCGTACAAGGATGGAAAATAGAAGATACGCAGCAATCGTTAGCTGTATCGTGGATATTAATTATTTTATCGGTTTTAATCGTCGTATTGCCCGATAAACAATCGATCGAAATCGCGTGGAAAAATTTAGAAAGCGTTTTTCTCGCAATAAATAAGTAATGATAACTTTCTTAGATGACGAACAACAAGGGAGGTTATTTTTCTACCGCGAGACGTTGAAACGAGAAGTTGAAACGTAAAAAAATATTCTCCTCGTGCAACAAATTTTCCTAGAGTTATATCGCCGAACGACATTCCGCTCTTAGCTCTGCCCTTCCCTATCGAGCTAGCCTCTCTGGAAGCGATGTTTTATATCATCTCATATACGCAGTTTTACCTCTAGTAAAATTGTTGTCTCGACAGAAACCGATCTCTTCTCTCCCCTGTAACGCGTAATCCACCCGTTCTTTGTCATATTTCTATTTGTCGGTCGTCGTATTTCTCATAGAAGACGAAGAAACGTATTTTCGTTTTTCTCCGATTGTTGTCATTCCTTTTACCGCGGATGAATCCAATATTGCTTCAGACGTTCCTACACGATTCTCGACTTTTAATCCTCAGTTTCTTTCTTTATCCGCTTCCCAACGTCGAAACGAAGTTATCCGTTTCTAATACAGAATTGATTTTATTAGTAACTCGGCGCAATTTCCTCGACTCGTTATATATATATATATATATATATAGATCGAATTAAATTCCGATGGAGATAGCAGGAGGCGGACGACAGACGGTAGTAGCAGGTTTCGCGCTCTTCTTTTTCTCCCTTCCCCTTCCCGCTCGCTTCTTAGTTCGTTCGCGGCAGGGCACAACTACCAGATGAATAGATAGCGGCTAATTTTCAGCGTTCATTAGAGCTCGCTCGGTCTTTCTATTCCTCCCTGCAACCTCTCTTTCCCTCCGCCTCCGGTTAAGCTCGCGAAATACGTACCACATGCAGCCCGTGACCGTGCACGGGGAAGAAAGGGAGAGAGAGAGAGAGAGAGAGCACCGAATAAACAGGCGAGCATTGCCATCGCGGAGATCGCAGCGGGGAACACAGAGAGAACGGCGAGAGAGCAAATAAAGAGATCCGGCATCCAGGAGAAATCTAATTCCTAATTGGTGCTTCGCTCTCTGTACCCTGCTCGTATCTACCGGTATCGAGGCGCACGACCGGCGCGCAACCTTGCAGCAAAAGGTTGCAACGAAATAACGCGGCGATCGTGGAAGGGTGAGTTGGAGGGCGAATAAATGGTTGCGGTTTAACTGTCAGGCACAAAAGGGGGGTCGAAGCTGCCGAATCCAGCTACCGAGAGGGGAGGAGAAAGAGAAAGGGAAAGGGAGGGGATAGGATAGGCCTCCCGGGCTCGATTACAAAAATTGAATGTAGCCTCACCTGTCAGTGGGCGCAACAGACCGCACGTTAGATACAGGATCGTTTTATACCGGTCTTGGTCGTTGTTCGCATATTAAATTGGCGCCGCGAAGGGGTGGCGATCGTCGTTTACGACCACGGTAATTTCCACCGCGACACCTTTATTCCGCGGATATTTTTCATCGTGTCGCGGCGACGATCGGATCGGGAAAACGCGTTATCGATCGTTTAAATATTTATAAAGACGTTCGATTAAGCGACACGACAGCGAAAGTAAGCGTGCGCGAGGAACAAGTGGTTACACGTCCCTTTGCTACGCACGTGTAAACTCGATCGACGTGATACGAAACGAACGTCCGGTTTCACGATTACGTTCGCGCGAATTGGACGTGTTCAGTTTTCTTTTTTCCTTTTTTTTTCGCGTTCGGCCGACACTTTCCACGAAGAATGAAGACGCGAGAGTAGCCGTTTAACCGGCCGGCGAGTCCCTCTGACAGCGAGACGTTATCCACAGTTATTATTCAGTCTCTCACCTCCCACGCCCGTATTTATTCGAATACAAATGCGCCGTCGGGAGTGTCATAACTGCACTCGATCACGACGTAGTTCACGGGACCGGCGACGCCGTCTATTTTTCTTCTGGCCGTGGTCCCGTGTTAGCATCCGGGCCGGACAATGAGCGTACAAATACAAGGCGGGCGAGCGCGTACTTGGCCGCGGCGGAGAGACCCCGCGGTATTCTTATGCTAAAATCGTTGACGTCCGAGCTGACACGGTTTTTCGAGCGGCGATCATTCAACGCCTCGGACCCGACGCGTTGCTCCCCTCTTGCTGCGTTACTCTTCGCATGCTAATCGACGAGCCGATGTTAAATTGCGCGCACCGCGCCCCGTTCCGCTTTTCATAAACACGAACAGCCTCGTGTAAATACCTGCCCATTCCCGTCCTGCAAACGGGAAAAATATACAGCCCTCCCGGTTTTCGTGGCCGAATTAACTCGTGGAAATATTATCGTAGCGGCGAGAAATTTATTGACTGGAAAAGTGGCGTCGTTGTTACCCGTGGCAAATGGGCCGAACATTTTTCCAACCTGGAATTGCTAATCCTTCTGAATTTTTACACTTCCTTTCAGCGTCGTGGAAAAAAAAATAAAATTAGAAGAGAGGTGTTGGAAAATTGATTTGCGCAGACGTATATATTTGTGCGTATCGAAAATGTGCGTGTTTCAAAATTTCCTATTTATATTTGTATATTTCGGAATTATTACGTATCGTATATTTCAATTTGATTCGCGTCGACGATAACGAGTCAACAATACGAAGGGATGCGATTCGATCGATTATCGGGCGTTTCGCATATTATCGAGAGCAGCAAGGCTTTTCTCTTGGCAACGCGTTTATGTCAAACTAAGGCGCAGTGGTGTCATCCGATAGGGGCATGACTCATATCGATACGTACACCCGTATCCGTGTATCCGTGTCGTTGATAGTCCCGCCGTGGTATATGCCTCTCGAGAACTCGAAAAATGATGCTCCTAGTAATTTGCATTTGAAAAGGTAAAAATGTAAAAAGAGTTAAAAAGCTAAAATAGGGGAGGATGAAAGAAAGAAAAGTTGCCGGTACGAGAGGTATGCAAAACACGGGGAAGTATCTTTCTGAGAATAAACGGCGGGCTACCTGTGGTGCTCTTAGCCGTTCTGTAATTGGCCGTGCAAAGTGAAACGCATTCTTATTTTCCCCGGCTGCGCTTGCTCCCGTTTGAGCGCGCTCTTAAATGCCGCGGCTTCTAAGCATCGGATATATGATAATTGCCGGTAACGGTGACGAGGATAGTGCAATTGTAAAAACAGCTCTCTCTCTCTCTCTCCTCTCTCGCTTTCGAAACGAAAAATCCCACGTAACCCGGCCTATTGCCCGTGATTTTTCAGAATTGCCATCACGGTTGGTCGCCTAATTGCTGTCGAAACGATCGGCTTTGAAGCCCTTCTCGACCAATTTCACTTCCAATAAAACGAGCGCCGAGGGAATTCCGAAGAACTTTCAACCTGTTCGATTTTTCAAAATCGTACGGATAGAAAATTAAATTTATCGCACGAGTCACGATCGAGGTTGGACGATCGATCGAGGATTCTCTAAAATCTTTTGCGCTCGCGCATTTGTCGACATTGTAAACGTCTAACGTCGCAAGGAACGAATTCCCTCGAAACATTTTCTCCTCCCTATATTTTTTCTCGGTTACGA
The DNA here is from genome assembly GCF_048593485.1 of Apis florea. Taxonomy (NCBI): domain Eukaryota; kingdom Metazoa; phylum Arthropoda; class Insecta; order Hymenoptera; family Apidae; genus Apis; species Apis florea. Next base: position 5,409,535 of record NW_028256746.1, read on the forward strand.
CCGGTATACGAAATCGGTATGCATTATGGATTCGTCGAGTGACGGGAACGTCTCAAATAAATCGGCGTACAAAGTGCGGCGGGAGCAAAAAGTTGGTCTATTCCGTAGTCATATGTATAGGAACGTCGGATCGCTGCCGACGCTCGTAATGCGAGCAATTTATTCGTTACAGTCGGGCTGATTCAAGTTCGACACGACGACCCCGTCCCCACGGCCCTCTTATTCAAATCGTATCTTCCAGGAGCCATTTTCGATCACAACAACGGTATTGACAAAACCGTTCCCTCATGTAAAATGCATGAGGGGCAGATTTTCTTTTTTCCTTTTCCTTTTTTTTCCTCTCTCTCTCTCTCTCTCTCTCTCTCTCTCCTCCCTCTGCACCGTGTAAAAGTCGCGCTCGGAATTTCGCGCTTTCTCAACGCGCCCTCGCCTTTCTAAACGCCTTCGCCACGTCCGAAGAAAGCGCGGGATCGATTATTGCACGGCCAATTTCCGTTTCGTTCTCTTCCGTTTATCGGCGCGATCCTCGTCGGAGGGCAAACAAGCAGAGGAGGTAGGAGAAGCGTGGTAGGGCGGTGGGCACCGCTGTGAACGCAATTTTAATATAAAACGTCGACGCATCTTGCAATAACGCGGTAAACTCGGCGCTCGTAAGGGGGCGAGGGGTACGATCCACCGGTTGTACGTATCGGCGAACGATGAAACTCGATTTCGAGAACGTCGGGGAAGCGTAATAGGGAAAAATGAGTTTTAAAAGTAAATGCGGGAAAACGCGCGCCCAGAAGAGAGGGAGGGAGGGCATTCCCCGGTTCTACGACTGGATGGTGTGCGCGCCACGTCGAATGGCGCCCACTGAAAACCTATCTTTCTCTTTTTCTCTTTCTCTCTCTCCGGCCGCCCCTTCTCTGCCGCTCTTGGGCCACAGAAAATTGCAGTATCTCGGATTAAGAAGTAAAATAGCTTTTATTGGCGTAGCCCTTCCCCCCGCTCGATAGAAAAAGGCCGGTCGAGAGCGGATGGATAATAATGCCCGTAACTTTCGCAATTCCTGCTAAATGTAGTGAGCCGGCCACGTTCGGTTAACTACGGGTATTACGGGTCTATCGCGCTTTTAATAGCCGGCTTAACGTTCCTCCCGATGTACCTTGGCCGGGATGCCCACGGTAAACGCGTGTAAGCAGAGCCGGCGTGTAACGAAGGGAAAGGAAGGGAATATCGCGAGAGAAAAACAATCGAGGGGACAAGTCGGGAGCATCCGTGTTCCCGACCGCGTTTATCGCCCCGTATATAAACGGGGAATGACGAGCAATCGAGGGAAACAATTTCTTTCGAAAACGACGATTGCTTTAGCGCCGCCCGATTCTCCGTCAAAATACGCGGTTGTTGAACGTTGAACGCCGATAATAAAATTCCGACGAGACGAACAGATGCAAGCTTCAAAGAGGGCTCACCGCCTTCACGCTGGAATCCGTCCCTGTATCCTCTCTGTGCTGCAGCCACTCTTAACTCGCTTTCTCTGTTTCTCAGGGGGCCGGCACGGCAAGAGAGGTAGTCGATCGTTCTAGCGATACACACGGAGCAGGGGCCCACGAGCTGCGTGTATTGCGCGCGATCGCGTTCGGTTTCGTTTGTCCGGCCATTTCGTTAATGGAGCCGTTTCTCGGAATAAGCAGAAGTGCGCGGTGGCTGCCGCCTCTTTCTTCCTTTTTGCGCGCCTCGTCACCGGCACCCACACCTCCGCGCTCTTTTCTTCGCCTCTCCTTCGCTCGCCTCCTCTTCCGGAGAAGGGCCCAGTTGAAAAACCTTGCTCCCTCTCCACCCGATCCACCTTTGTTACGCCGACCATTCTCTCTCCATCCGTCCGATTCGTTCCGCGACGTTCGACGATAATGATGGACGATAAGAATTTCGAAACCCTTCGCGGTCAACCAACGTCCATCCGTGTTGTTTGATCGTATGAATAACGCGATACTCTGCGCCGCTTCGTTGCAAAATTTGCAAGTTATCGAAACGGATTCTTCGGTCTCGAGAATTCGGTCCGACATGCGATGTACATTACGAGACACCGAATTGAATCAACATCGACTGAAAAGAGAGAGTATTTCATAAGAGAAGTTGTAGGCTTTATCTCGTGGAACTTGATCGTTTCTTCTTTTTTCTTTCTCTTCTCGGATACACGGAAGAATATCGCGGACCAGTGAAATTAACGTTTTACAGATAGAACAATTTTCTGCGCGTATAAAATTCGTTTCCCGATTTCCAGGAAGGCTGCGGTTATTCTATCGTTAATACTCGATACCGCGTACTGCTACACGTACACTCGTACTACGCGTGTATGCATACACACGTCCGCGTAAAGGCTCGGCAAATCTTGGGCGAATACTCTCGGATTCGCTTCTTATCTGGTATAAATTCCGTTGCATGCGAGTCTCGATTCACGAGCCGCTTTACATACCCGTAACATTCGAGTTATCTACTCGTAGCGAATCGTCTGTGCGCTACGTGAAACGCTCGTTTTCGAGGGTCCACTCGTTTCGCCGTAAGTGGCTCGCTGCTACAAGGGGGAGGAAACTCGATTTCTCCTTATCTTGATACGAGGAAAACGTTTGTAGACGAGGCCCGCGAACGTCCTCCTATACGCGTTGACCCCATTTTGCCCCTTCTTCTAATCGGATACTAATAGGTCCTCGGGGATAGTGGTGCTCGGCCACGCAAACCCCTGAACCACGCTAAATTTCATCGCACGATCTCGTTCGCGTCCAATTAAGCCGTACAAATATATATATATATATACACATCGTGGCGCAATCTCCGCCTTTCCTCTCCGCGATTCTTCCTTCTGCCAAGAGTTGGAAAAGGGCCCGGCCCTTCCAATCCGCCACGTAGGCAAACTGCCCCCCGGCCGTTGATCCGCGTAGAAAGAAAATTAGGATACAGACGTTGGACCGCGTAGATATTCTCGTTCTGGAATATATCGTATCGTGCTTCTCTATGGCGCCATTTTTTTTGTACGTACGTTTTTCTTTTCTTCTCTTTCCTTCTCTTATTCTTCGTATTCCGATGTTATCGAAGAGCAGGCAATTCGAGTCGAGATTGGAGTCGAAATTAATTGGAATTAGACGGAGAGGATTGGTTTTGATAAACGCGTTCGGAAATAAGCGTATACATATATAGTACGTACGATATACGCGGAATACAAATACGTTTAACGTCGTTGAAAGGGGAATTAGTCGTCCGTGATCAGACACGGCGTCCCGCTCCGCTAAACTTGCCGTCGAATTAATCTACTCGATCGTCCCACTCTCGATACATTTCTACGATTCCGACCAGAATCCTTAAAAACGCATCGTTTCGGACGTGATTTCGAACGAGAAGGGAAGGGAAGAAAGGGATGGAAATAAGGCTATAACGCGAGGAATATTGGAAGGAAAGAAAAAGAGAAAGAAAAGGAAGATGAAGGCACGTGAACGAAGGATGAAGGGAGCAGAGGCGAGCGATTCGAGGAGGGAAAGGGAGGAAGAGAGAAACTCGCCGCGGACCGAATCGATTGGAAATAAGCCGATTGCTACCTGCACGGAGGTCCGCGTGCAAATCCCGCTTGTTCGTTCTGACACTCGAGACCCTCGAGTAAAAAAGGGAAAAAAGAAAAGAGAGGGAGGGGAACAAGAAGAACCACCACTTTCATTCGTCCCGTCGAAACATTCGCCGCCGCAGCCGTCGCCAGAACAACAGCCATTATCCTTCCTTCGAGGCGAATCGACTTGGAGGAAATTTCATCGAGAAAGCGCGAAACGAAATCATCGTCGTTGCGTTCATCGTCGCAGGAGGAGAAATCTCTGTCGCGTATCGGCCGCTCTGCTGATAGAGCGAAGAAATCGAGTCGGATAGAAATCGTTTCGCGACACGTATTTACGGTATAGTTTCCTTTATCGATATCGACGCTAGTGCAGCATTTCATACCAGATCCAGATTATCTAGACAACCGTCCCATTCCGTGGGTGTTATTTTTTTTCTTTTTTCTTTTTTTTTTCGTATCGTGTCTGTAAATAGTCGGTTAAACTGAAAAACTCGGAGACAATAACACTACCAATAGCCCCGCCATTGTCTCAACGTATACGGTCTTTTAAAGAAGCTCGAGTCGTTTCAGGCAACATTCGCTTTGCTCGTCTCGTCTCGTTTCAGTTTACATTCGCAAGTAGTAAGTCGCGCGAGAAACCCGTGTTCGTGTACTTTCACGGTGGATTCACGGTTGCTGCTACTTCGGAGGACGATGGAGGGAGAGAGAAAAAAAGGTATAGGAACATTGTAACGAGATGGGACGTGTCCATTTAATACTAAATTTGTATCGGGGAGAGGCGGCATTATACACCTCGGTTCGGCTTGTTTCGAAGTGAACCGTGTGTTTCGAAACGAACGCGTCGAAACGCGCTGGCTTGTATTTCCATTATCCGCGAGCAAGTTGCCTTTGGAAAGTTCGCGGGACGACAGGGCGACGTATATACCCGCGTAGGTACGTGACAGAAAAAAGGAAGGTGCGGAGCGGCGTAGAGAGAGAGGCGGAGAGGAGGGAGACAAAGACGGAGGCACGTTCCCTGAATTACAACGCCGACGAGAATTGACGTTAACGAGGATTTCCGTGCGACAAGTACGCACTTATTTCAATGCGCGCGCGTAAACTCGATGCAAAGGGACATTTTCGGTCTCATCCGACTGGAGGACTTTATACGCGGCCTCCAAGTATTCCCTCGACTGCTGAATCCGCCCCTTTTCGTTCTCCCTCCGATCCTCGTTAATATTCGAAACGAATATATCGTTGAATTCCTCGCACTCGGACCGAAAAGGGACGCGATCGTCATTTTCCCATCGACGGCTTTGATTCGTCCTCGATAGACAAAACCGCCGCTCGATTTAATCTCGAGATTAAATACATACTTTCTGCGTGTTACACTCGTTGCTTCGCAAATAAGTCAGGGTGAAGAGAGAAGACTGTAGATTCGCGTAGAAAAATTGGCAATAGTCGGATTCGTAGAAACGGCGTTGAGAGCGGTGTGGAACGTTGCTGGGACGCTCCTCTGTTTGCGCGGGGAAGATAAAACCGATTAACAAGAGCCGAACAATGTTGGCCGAGCGGTACGTGGCGAGTCGGGTATAATACGATAAGTGGAAAATGCAGGTGGCGCAAAAAGGCGTATGTAAATGGCGTGGAATGTTTGGTTCGCGGATTCGTTATCGGTTGGTTGGCCCCGAGACGCGGCGCGCGCCTGTGCCACGCAAAACGATAGGGAGAATGGAGGACGCGAAGATAGAGGCAGGGAAGACACGGGAGGCAGAGGTACGGTTTGAATTACGACAGCGACGAGAAGTGACGTTAACGAGTATTTCCGTGCGCTTACGCCGATGCTTACGATACATACGTAAGAGGCTGGCGAGAGCGTTCACCAGCCTCGGAATAAAAGTAATACTGGCTCGTCGAAAAGGCTCTCGTTACGTTTCGTATCGTACCTTGTTGCACCTGCGGAAATGCACCAATCAGACCAACGACGCCGGACAATGCACGGTCGTTATCCCGTCGCGGCGCCTCGAATCGAATAGAAACGACAGATTTTATCGTCTCTCTGTCACTTGCGATTCCCTCGAACGCACTTTCTCCTCTCTCTCTCTCTCTCTCTGTTACTCTGCACTTCGATTCGTAACATAGGTGGTTGCATATCGCATCATGCTCGTTACGATCGATCCCCCAATCCCGTGGGAATTTTCTTTCGTGAACGATGGCCCGGCTTCTAATATCGAGCATTTTAATCTACGAACGAGATCCCTTTTTCCCCCCCGTCATGTCGATAATTGAATTAGTTTTAATCTCCTCGGTCGCGCTTCTCCGCTTTCCGTCCTCCTTCGCTTTGTCATTTTTCTCAAACGAAACGAAAATAGCTATTCGAAAATAGTTCGTCGAAAGTTCCTTTAAAAGGCGCGAGAAAAATCGCGGATTCGAAGGTATTTCGCGAATTGCGTTTTGCGATTTTGGACGCTGGCTTGGATTTCTAATAAGAATTAATAGCCGGATTCGTAGTCAGCCGTGATTACGCGGTGAATCAGTGTTTATTACCGGTGTTGAATTCCAAATCAATCTTCATTAATGAGACTTATAATTAGGCACAAGATATAGCTAACGAATCTATGAAACTGATACGGTAAGGGGGTAACGTTTGGGATCATTATTTTACGCTAAATTATCGATACCATGACAAAAGTATTCTTTCCCTCACCACCCCCCGTAATGATGGAATAATGAACGCGCGTGCACATGAACGAACTCGCATCATCGAATTTCAGAATTTCGAAATTTACGTCGACCGCGATTATCGCGTTAACAATGTCCAGGATTGTTATTATCAACTGACCGTTAAATATGCGACAAACGCGTTACGCGTACAGCGATTATTCCAAACGTATGATCGTCCATATATATATATATATGCAATACGTATATTTATTCAATATCGGATATTATCGGGGAATAAAATTACGATTACGATCGCAAGACGACTGCGAAACGTAATTACGGTTGTGATTACGCACGATATCGGTGCGATGCGATGCGATTACTGGTCGCGAATTGCGATTCATTCGGGCGGAGAGGAGGGTCTGATTTAGAATTTAAGTTAATCACGGGAGGAGGCAAGAAGCGTTGGAAGGTCGACGAGCGATTCGACGAATTATCAAGGAGGCGAGTCGAGAAAAACGCGTCTCTCCGTTCAGGCGTAGCAATTTTTTTACCCACTTAACTCGCACTCGATACCCTCCCGAGGGACCGTTAAGCTGTTTTACGAGAGTCCACGTAATTCCTTCATCGCCTTGTTCCTCTTCTTCCATCCACCGTTGACTGGCTCGCCAACCGGGAACGGAACCCGCTCTAATTGACCGCGACAAATAAATCATAATGAGGCGGCTTCTTTCTCATTACTAGCGAGCGTCACGCTTTTACGCGATCTTCATCACCATTCATATCATCGGGAGCATCGTCGTTCCCCGCCCGTTTCGAGGAAAAGAAAAAAAGAAAAAAATTCCCTCGATCGACAATCTGTTTACGGCGCGCCACTATTAATTATACCCGCCTCGCATATTAAATAATAATAACTCGATTTCAACGATCGTTCTCAATCCTATGTTATTTCTTCGGATTATCCCATCGGATCGTATAATTTTTCTCGTTTCGACGACGCTTTACATTTCGAAAGATTCTCTCGATGCGAGCGTAGGAGCGGGACGCCCACGAAATCGTTGCTAAACCGTGCTCGAGGCGAGCGAGCTGTAAAGAGAGGTATTTAAGTCTTAGGCAGCATCGATTCCCTCTCACCCTTCCGTACTCGCAATCCGTACTCGATATCATTTTGTTTCACCGCCAAACTCACTCCTCCTCCTCCTCCTCCTTTCGCTGCCCCTCTCTTTATCTTAATCCCTATTTCCATCTCCGTTTCACGTTCTCTCGCGAAGAACTTCTTCCTCCCCCCCGAAATTTCTCGCCACCCTTCGGCTCGCCACTTGTGCGCGCCCGGCTCCCTAATAAAGATCCATTTCTCAGCGTTACGACAGGCCGATAAGCAAGGCCACAATTTCAATTACGGCGTTAAGCCCCGGCGAGATCGCCGGACCGTAAAAACTGCGAGACTATAACCGAGATACTAAGCGAGTAAAAATCGACGATACGTCCCGCGGGCTTCCCTCCCATCTCAACCTCCCTCCCTCTTTATCCCTTTCGTTCCTATTCGTCCCATCTCCTCGTTCATTTCTTGACCACGTTTGCCCGTCTGGACGAGGCGCGCGGCAGAAAGAGAGAGAGTCGAGGTTTGACTCGTTAATATATCAGATTATGCTGGAACACCGAGTCTAATTTATACCACGGTAAACTGCAGCCTGTACCTCGAGCCTCTCCTTCTCCACCGTCGTCTGCCATTTTTAATACGTCCTTAAAGCGTCGCATCTCTTAAAAGATTTCTTAACCCTCGCACCCTTCTTATCTCTCTCTTTTTCGTACCTTCTCTCACCCTTCCACCCACAATCCCAACCTTGTCTTTTTCCCTCGTTTCTTCTCTCCCCCCTCTATCATTCTTTTTCTTGTTCCCGTTCGTCATATCCAGCCGTTTCGCGGCTCCGTTTCCCTCGTACGCAGTTTCAAATCATTCTTTCGATTTCTTCTGGCCATCCCCTTCCCGCCTGCTCTTATACCCCTCCCTGTCGACAGACAGACTGCGCCCTGTTTTTCGTCCACCCGTTCGGGGGGTGACATACGATTTGCGAGAGAGAAAGAGAGAGAACGTACAGGGTTGGTTGGAAACGGAGAACGAGAAGAAACTTTTCCTTTATTGTTAGACGCCTTTCCAGAATACACAAACGATAAGGGATTACGCTTTTCCCCTTCCCCTCCCCCGAAGCTTATTTATGGCTCGCGTCCTTCCTCCGTCGCCTTTTTCCACCCCCATCCTCCTTCCATCCCGCCGAGCTTTTTCTCGCCGCGGCGGTGAAACGCGGATGAAAAGAACGCGGCGGAACGTTCTCTTGATAAGAAGTTTCGACGATGTAATGGCGTACAACTTGATCGCGCGAGCGGATCCGCGCGATAATACGTTCGACGATAAATCCGCGGCCGAGAAGATACGCGTATTCGCGAGCATTTAATCCGGCATGCATCCTCCTCCTCTCTGTTTCGGTTTTCTGACACGAACGAAACTCCACATTTCCATCCTCCTCCCGTATTAATACCTACCATATTTCTCTTTCCCCTCCCTCGTCGTAGAATTTTTACCGTCGAGTTCTCTCTCTCCCTCTCTCTCTCTCTGTCTCCAGGATACAGAATCGTGAAAAGGAAAGGGTAGAAATGAAAATGTAGAAACGAAGGTACGGAAGTTGGTCGTCCTGCGTTCGTCCTTTTTTTGTACGATTTCCTCGGCAAACGCTTCTCGTCCCGAAGAAAATTAAACGTTTCACGATGCTTGCCTCTGATTTATAAACGCGCTGTACCGATATAGTCGCGGCGGGTGGTCATTAGTCGGATGAACAAACTGAAACGAGGGAACAAAAAACTTATTTAAGATTCGCACACACTTGTATGGCATTATCCATTAGGTCGGATTGAGTGTATTGTAATGGAATTGAGACATAATCGGGAGAATTGGGAAATCGTATCGGTTGAATTACGAGTGCCGATAGTCACGCGTCAAGGTGTGCGCACCGTTTACCGTCTCCAATTAACGCGATAATTGGATCGGATAATTACGAAGATTGAGAAACGAGATGTTAATCTCTCGGGAGATTGGATTTAATGAATCGGCGGGCAAACGAAAACTAGATAAATTAACACGCGGCTTTTGAAACGCAGAGAAGGATGCATATATCGCGATAACGCGTCGGTCGAATTTATTAATTGAATGCTCGCGTGCCTGGATGGAAATGTTGTGTTGCTATTCAATGGAACGTGCGAGCGGAAGAAGAAAGAAAAGTGCGAGATCGCGACACCGTTTTCCTCGACGCCGTCGAAATAAAAGATAAATTTACGACCATGTTGCGTTAATAGGCATTCGAGAGAGTATCCAGGGATATACGAAATATTAGGCGAAGGAGCGGGTCGGGGAGAAAAATGAGACGATAGTGTATCCCGAGTCGAATCGGCCACTCGAGGGTTGTAATTCATTTTTTATAGATCTAGGAGATATCGTTGCGTTTCGCGTGACGCGATCCTAACATTGAATTTGCATCCGGATTTGATGTTAAATCATCCGATAGTCCGTGTCGCTGAAATTTTCTCGAACGTTGAATGCGACGAAATGTGCATCGAGGAACGGATTGTATTTGACCCCGGAACAATTTTCAAATAATGAAGAATATTTTAAAAACAAGGTGCGAGAGTAGCGCGAAAAAAAATGTTGTCGATCCATCTTCGAATCTTCTTATTTTGATGCACCCGTGATTGAAAGAGAATCGAAAGTGGCCGCTGTCACTGATTGGCGAATCTAGATTCTATTATTCTCGGCGGAGAAATCCCGCGAAGAACGATACGATTGGTCAACTTGTGGGCGATATTATACCTTCCTGACCGGAGGAAAAGATTGCCAGGGAGCACTAATACGGGGATACGAGTGGTGGAAGGAAACGGGGAAAGAGGATCCGGAAAAATCTCGATTTTCAGTAAAACGAGCTTACTCGCTGATAGGATTGTGAATCGTTCCCTCATCGATCAGAATGGGATGTCGAGGATCTCTTAGTCTCTTGTTACCGGCCACGCGAATTCGATCCCCAACCCCACCGTTGTTTCGTCTTATTTTCATCGTTCGGCAGCGCCACGATTTCACGTTGATTTCCACTTAAACATCTTTCGCGTCTCGACTCGATACGAGTCGGTAACGATTCCATCCACCGGAAAACGTAATTACCACGGTAATGCGAGAGACGAGACACGGACGGCGAGAAGAGAAGACAACTGGAACGACACGAGGCCAGCCGCGTAAACGCAAAATAAGAACAGGTTCCGCGCCAAGGTCGAAAAATTACCCTAACCTCCCTCCCTCTCTGCCTCTCGCCGACCGCTATCTCGAGTCGAACGTAACCGCGAACCAGTTCAGAAAGAAGGAAAGAGTGCGCAACCTGTAGCAATTTCTTAACGGTTCATCGAGAGATTATGCGGCTTAATTATGCGAGCACGCGAGAGGACAAAAGAATGTCTTCTTTCGCGGCAGGCGTCGAAAAGGTCGAGGAGGAGTGGTAAAACGCGGGTTTGAAGAGGAGGAAAAGGGCGGCGCGGAAAATTCTCGCGAGAAGCCGCTTACGAATAATGATTAGCGATGATTTTTCATCGCCAAGACATCGCGAGATAATTATAGGGCGAGGTGGCTTTTTTGCCCGCTCGAATGTACGCGCGCGTACACCTACTCGTAATGAATAGTCGCTCGTTACCCGCTACGCTCACGGAGTTACCCTGAAATTACAATCTCGGCAAATGTTTCGCCGTGTTTCCCATGGAGGATCTCTCCTAAGAGAGGGAAGGATCTTCCTGTTGCTCGACGATCTTCATTTTTCCCGCGTATACCCCAGAGGCTCCGGAAGTTCAGCTTTTTTTCGCTGCATATTAAAGTTCGGCAGTTGAAGCTCGTTAATGCCCCCTTTCTCCTTTCCGCCTTTCATTATACACCACGACTACGAAACGGACTTAGACTAGAAGAGGACCAGGTTGCGAGGATCATTTTACGCGGCTTTCTTTTTTTTTCTTTAAAGACCGATTCATTTATATCGTATAATCCGGTCGTTGGCCCCCCGCGTGATTCGATCAGTCCAGAAAAGAGAGGACATACTTTTTTTCCAGGATTCGCGATGAGTTCGTTCGAAGAGAAAAATTAACGTAATTCGAACGGTTGAACACCGATTGGCGTGCGATGCACGTGGAGAAATTCAATATCAATTTTCTAGCTGCGATTCAATTTTAAAATGTTCCGCAAATTAACGTTCCACGACGCGTATAATATTTTATATCTCGCCCGTGCAAACTTGCACTCGTCTCTTGACGCTATCCTTTTAATCTTCGTGCTCTTTCGCAAATATGAAAATATTCGTGAAATATGAAAATGTTCCAAGAGAAAAGAATCGGACGCGTTTAGTCGCGTTTCGATCGGTATTCAGAGACAAAGAATTTTAATTTTCACTGGAAATACGAGAGTTGTTAGGAATCGGCGGTGGCGCGACGAATACGATGTAACAAGCGTGATCCCTCGCCGACAGATTCGCCACGCCGGTTCATTACGGTGTCGGCGTTGGTGGGAGAAATTTTTGTCGGCTCGCGATCCGCGCGTGCACCGTGTCGCCGCCCGGAAGCGGCGCAGTCATAAATAACACTTTCACGAGCGTGTCACATAACGTCTTCTTGCTACACGGACTTGGTTTTTGCGAGACGTGGACGAGAGAGCGGCGCGAAAGCCGCCCCCGCGGTTAGGCGCCTGGCGCCGGTTTCTCCTCGCCAGTTAATAAACTAAACGCGAGCGCGGAGAAAGAGGAAAGCGCGGTCCCCTCGCTCTGAATGGAAAACTTGTATTAAAGCGCGCGTCTCAGGGTCGAACCTCGGAACCAACTCTGAACTTGGCTTCTCACTTTATGAAATACAACCCAATGTCCGCACTGCCTCTTTGCCTCGTGGAACTCGACTGCCTTGAGAGAGAGGGAAGAGAGACTGGGAGAAGGCCACGGAGATGGAACATTGCCGATGAGGTGAGGGAGAGAGAGAGAGAGAGAGAAGAAATGGGAGAGAAAAGAGGAAAACACGGGTCGAAATAGATAGAGGAGGCAAGTGCTTGCCGCGCCCGTACCTCTGAAATCATTTCGTGCTCAGACTTCGAGTAAACTATCTATCTTCGAGTAGTAAATCGACAAACCCTCCAGAATTCACCGTGCTCCTTCGACCTGCGTCTTCCGATGCGTCTTCTCTTTTTACTCTCCTCTCCTTCCTCCCCTCCGCTTTCCCCTTTCTCTCTTCCCCACTTTCGTCCAACCTCGCTTCTTTGAAACGCTCGATTACTACACACACACACACACACACACATACAATCCCAAATGTCGCGACGAAGGAACGCAAACTTCAGTCTCGTTGGGGAATTTTTCAGGAGAGCTCTTTCGATAATACAAGTGCAAAAAGGAATCGAAAGAATCGACGAGACACGAGCGAATAAAACTCGAGAGATTTTTTTTCGACGATCGCATAATAATTTCTAACCATTGCTCCGCTCTTCTCCTCCCGTGTCCGAAGCTTTCCGCCTCTCTTTCTTTCCAAGACTCGATCGATTCGATCCGTCCCACTCTCTCCCTCGCCATGCGAAAGATAGCACGCAATAGCGTGCAATCTCTCGGATGAAATTTACCGCCAAACTTCTTGCTCGTGGGGACGAGGGACGAGAGAGGTTGTTTCCTCGGATGGCCGGCCAACGAAGCGAACGACTCCGTCGATCTCGGAAATCTCGGCGAACGTTTTTTGCCCCCGAAACTCTCTCTCTCTCTCTCTCTCCCTCCCCGTCGCGAAAGTTATTACCTTTTCGGATGTTAGATGGACGACGATAAGTTATCGCCGCGGTATAGCCACCTATCGGCCACTGTCACTGGCCCGCACCAGTAGGATATTGTTTTTAGGCTGCGGTTTTGCCCGCTACACCCTCCTGGGAAATTGGACCTGGAGCGGGCACGCTGGCAGCGCGCTCGCCGCTCATTTATTACCGTTGCTTTACCTCTGGGTGGCCAAATTTACCAAACGCTGCGGTCCGAATGCCTCCAACGTGCAACAACGCGCCCCCCTCGTTCAACAACAAAGTCGTTCGACGTTACACGGTTCAAAACCGAGCGACGAATTGGCACGTCGCCCGCGCACCCCCGCCTATTAGTCGAAAAAAGGTTTCAAAAATTCGCCCCTTTATTCGCCTTGATTATTCGTGCGTCTTTTTTCTCTCGTCTCCCGCAAATTGGATCGGGTTTCGTAAAATTTGATCGAGCATCGGCGTTTCGTTATAATTGGATGAAACGGGCGAGGTACGGATAGGAGAAAAATATCTATCGCGGGAATCGGTAAACGCTTCGCGTCAATTTATCAGCGTTGTACATCCGATTCGATCGGATGCTTGATCAAACGCGGTCCGAGAGAAACCGTTCGAAAAAAAGGAGCACCGTTAACTGTCCGCGGCAAATTTAATCGAGCTGGAGGAGGACCACTCGCCATGTGGTGATAATTACGTCAAATTGGATGGAACCGCTCCCTGCGGCAAGTTTGAACGAAAGCTCGGGCGATTACTCCAGATCCGAGGTATTGGATACAAACACCGGTTCGAGGATTCTTCCCACGATTCGGGGAACTTTTCTAATCATAGAAACCCGAAAATCGTCCGGAAATTGGCAGTAATATTCTTGGATCAGAATAGGGATTTCGGGTGGATGAATCAGCGGCGACTAATTTAAACCAGAAGATTCACGATCGTACGATGATCGTGCCACGCGAACGATTTTAATCTCTCCTCGTAACCGTAACTCCCGTACAGCGGAAATAGCGTAGTAAAGGTCAACCGTGCCATCGTTCGCGAGTACCAATTCGTTTAACGTTTCATTCCACGTAGCGCGCGTCTCTACACGGCAATTGTATACGGTCCCGCTCCTCCCTGTCTCCTGTGCTTGTCAAAGTGAAAATGAAACGGAGGAGGGGGCAGAAAAAAAAGAGGAAGAGAGAGAGAGAGAGAGAAGAGGGGGAGCGAAAAAAAGGGGAGGAAAAAGGGCGAACGAGGAAAGGCGGCGATGGTTCTCGCGTTGTACCAGCGGCACTTTCGCTTTTCGAATTCCCATCCATTTCGCGAGCGAATCGACTGCAGATCCGGTCAAACCCCTGCCGCGTTTTCGAGTCGGGTTGTGTATAGGTGGTGCGGTCGCGCACCAAACAATTCCTGCACGCGGCGCGGAATCGTGTGCATCGGCACAACGGTGCGCCACGGCCCGTGTTTTCGATGCTTGTTTTTGCAAATTCCGCATTCCACCGATACCGAATCCGATCAAACGCGCGTGACAAAATGCCGGGGATACGGGGGGAGGGAGGAAGAGGAGGAGGAGGAAGAGGAGGAGGGGAAAAAAAAAAACCGCTCGGCTGGATCTTGTCGGCGATCAGGCGCGGTGACAAATAATCGGGCGACAGCGACGATAATCGGTGGACCCGGTGTATAACAGGGGCACTCGACCGAGAGGAGGAGGAGGAGAGAGAGAGAGCCTCTGTAATTTGCGCTGTAATTAGCTACACGATTCTGTGAATTAATCGAACCGAGTGTTGTCACGGGAAGTATTTATATTTATAGCGGTGTCTCTCGCGTAACAACGCCGACGAAAAGTATTTATATCGATTCCACGATATTATACCGGTTTATTTATCGAACGAATAATTGAAACGGTCGAGCGCGCGAAAGCGGGTTGGAATATAGGAAAAATTGCGAACTTCGCGAACGGTGGAGAGGGTATACATATATATGCGTGTATGTGTGTGTGTGTGTGTGCGTGTGCGTGCGTGTGTACGGGGGTTGCGCGCTCGCGCGCTCACAACCTCGTCGATAATTCAATTCGGTAATAAATAACCGGTCCACGAGCGATGATAATCAATGGCCGATATAAAGCAATGCAGATGCAACGGAGCGAAGAGAGACTCTATAATTTGTGTAGTAATTAGTCCATTCTAGATATTAATTGTATCGAGTATTGTCGCAGCAAGAATTTATAGTGACCGCCGATTATTTCACGAGCGTAGTGAGCGACGTGATAATAGTGGTAAACGTTTTCGCGAGAAAACGTTTTAATTTAAATTCTTTCTTCTCTCGATCGATCGAACGTAACGTTTAGTCAAAGGGTAATTGTATCTCGGCGCGTCACACACGGGACGATAAATACATGCGTCGATTCGATAATACGGGGAATATATAGACGCGAAATACGAATATTCCACGAATTGGACAAACTGTCGAACGATTTATCTTGTTTGTTGGAATGCTGACGAGGCGCATTCTATCACGATCTAGAGAGATGTAGTGAGCGATTTAGAGTGAGAGAGGAGAGAGACACGTCAGAAGGCGTAGAGACGTGGCTCTCGTCGCGAAGAATTCGCCTTTACGAGATTCCGTTGAAAAGTGTTGAAATCGCGCGAAATGAGAGGCGAGCGCGCGTTCTGGCTGGAATCTTGTAGATGCATATCGATGCAGCCTGGAATTTTCATTACGGATCGAGAGATCGGCCGTGATCGCTGGCGGTATCCTTGTTCCACGGGCTGGATTTCCGTGGGATCCCCCCTCGTCCTCGCCGGGTCGGAATCACGCGTGAATAATAATCGATCGAAAATTAAGGGGGGAGGGTCGAAAGACGAATAATCGAGAAATTATTCGTCGACGAATATTATAACATCGTAATTTATTCTTAGGCAAAATTAGCAACGAATGCCGCATTAAGCTCTGGTCGTATATTTGCCTTCGCGAGATAGGAAAATTTTCAGAGGTGGTAATACCCGAAATTATTCGGCCGATCGTGGCTTGCACATTTCGAGGCAGACCGTCCCGTTCGTTCGGATTACAAACGTACCGTGTTACGATCATCCTTTACTCGCGTAAAACGCGAAATTCGAAAAAATTCTTTCCTTTTCTTTTTTTTTTTTTGTTTTGTTTTTTCGTTTCCTTTTTATATTTTTTTTCTTTCTTTATTTTTACCGAGCGCAAGAGCGTATGAAAAAATTTCGGACGTGGAAAATTTTTTTTTCTTTTCTTTTTTTTTTTTTTTTAAACGTTCCCTTTAGAACGAATTACCTTGATTGGAGAGATTAATTCTACTTGCAGCCGCGTCCACGCGGGTAAAAGTTTCGCCCGTTTCCTTTTCAGTTTCCTCTTTGCTGGCCGGAATTTTAAAACGATGCACGCGAGCTTATATTACGTGGGCAGATTCGAATTACAGCCTCCGCTGCTATGATTTTCGAGGTAGAAAAAACTCGGTCGACGAAGTAGCATAAATCTCTTTACGCTCGTCAGAGTGCGCATACATTTCTCTTTCATCGTACGATATTTGATAATCGCTTATTTGAAAATGCCTCTCTGTCTGAGGTAAATCGATCAAACCACGTACGAATTACGTTCGTCGGGACGGGCGAGTCGAGTATATTAAAAAGAGTGTCGTGAAAGTCGTGGACGATAAGGATCGAACCTCTCGTCGTCGAATGACGACACTGTTGTATCCGCATTCTTGTAAAATAACGGCGAAATATCGAAAGAAAATATTCGCCTTGTAATCGACCGCGTGCAATGAGTCAGAGATCCCCTTCGTAGGCAATAGAGGCTCTCTATTCGGACGATACCCGAGTTCGCCACTCGTTTCTATCGCATTTGTGTCTAGCCAGTGGCGTCAGCAAATCGTCAGACCCCCCTCCCCTCCCCCCATTCGACCGAACCGCTATTATCGCGTCGCTGATAGTTGAATAAGCAATCCTCGCTCGGGATTTCGGGAGAATATCTGGCAAAGATCTGGGAATCTGGTCTGGGAAACCGAGTCCGAAAGTTTGACCAAGTTGTTGGCAACCGAGGCCCGGCCCCCGCCTTATAAACTCTTTCCATTCCGCCGTATTTCTTCCAACGGTTTCTTCGACCGGATGCAATTTACGGGGACGACACTTTTCCCACTTTGGACACGATCGGACGCGATATTACAAGAGTTTATAAGCATTCCGTTCGGATATTAAACCCGGAGAGAGAGAGAGAGAAACGTGGACGATGTGAATAGCTCAATTGAGTTAGAACGGTAACGATTCGGTAAACGAAGAATCCGCTCGAGGTATACATCGATCTCTCTCTTTCTCTCTTTCCATTCGCTCAATTTTTCGAAACTACGATTGCTCGTTACACGTATATTCTCGCTCGTTTCGTTATTCCGCTATCCTTACAGTTACATCGCGGTTGAAGAAGATTGATATTTATATTTGTCAGATCGAAGATTCGACGAATCAATTGGTTGAACGCGTGAATGGGATATCGAGCGAGCACTTGCCCGATCTTGACTCTCGATCAAGATCTCGATTCTCGAAAGAGGGGGGAAAAAAAATTGTGAAACGATACTCGTATCTAATAATGATACTTGTGCCTAACGAGCGCGCGTTTCATCCGCGTATTAGTCTTTCGGACAGAGAAGAGAATGGAAGAAAGAAGATCAAAGTGGAGCCCGATAATTGGATCCGCGAGCGAAGCGGCAATTTTCACAATGAATGGCGAAATACTACGCTCGAATCCGGAATGGATCCGGAAAGAAGCGGCCCCTTATCAAGAGGACTTATTTATCCATTTTGACAGGTAACGATATCGCTGACGACGGGAATTGGACGTATTGGACGTATGACGTATTATCGCACGAGTATATCGAAACGATCTCCCTCTCTCTCTCTCTCTCTCTCTCTGGAGATGATTCGACCAGACTCGAAGGTTTAACGCACCTCGAAAGGGATGGCGTATAGGTGGCCGGGTGTATCTGACGGTGGTACCAGATCCGTGGCATGGTGGTTTGGCAGATGACGCGATAAAACCGTCCAAGTCATCAATACTTTTCAATGCGACGATTTGAATGAAATATATCGTGCAGGTTGCAGGAGGAGGCCGAGTTACGATTCGTATTCGCGTCGCGATGCATGTATACGTGTGTGTACACGCTCGGTATACGCGAGAGAACACGAATGGGCGAACGAACGGGGCGAAGGAGCGGTGGAATGCAGCCGAAGAAAAAGGAACGCGGAGGGCCGCGAGTTAATGACATTGTAATGAAAAAGATCGATTAGAGAGAGGAGGAGGAGGAGGAGGAGGAGGAGGAGGGACGCCGGTATTCCGCTGCAGGGGCATTTTGAATTCATTTCTGGCCCGGTTCTCCGTGGACCACGGAGCGAGCATGCGGATGCCGACTCGATTCGCTGGTGCATCGAGAAATAACTAAATGCGCCAATGATTGGTTTATACGGAGCTATGAACTGTCGATTAGCAGGATTATTTAATCTCTATGGATACACGGATGCGTTATGATCATTCGGCCGGTGTTAATGCACCGGATCAGAGGGAGGCACACGGAGGGGGGAGTGTATTATGGGCGAGGGATAGAATTAGATGACGATTTCGAGATCCACCATCGCGCGTGCTGTTTTCCGTCTTTGAAAATCGATTATCCGCTCTGGCGCGAGCGATTAACTTCAGGTTTAACGAGTCGCCGATTATTTTCCAAATTGGATAGTTGGAGCGGTAATGAACCGATCGTGCCTAATGTACCGGTGATTAAATTCAAACCGATTGTTTCAACCGGGCCTGTAAATCCTGCAACACTGTCAAAAATATCGAATTAACCGTTTCCGAATCGTCCTTTGTAACGCTATGTCGCGCGCAATCGCGTATGAACTCTATCTCGTGAATAATTATTAAGGCAATGTTTAACGTTTAAAAAGAAAAAAAAAAAACAGGAAAAAGGGGTATAATCTCGAAGAAGTAATTACGATTATGTATCGACGTAACAAGGTAGCGAGCCGATTCCAGAAACGGATGTATCTGGTAAAATCGTGTTGCTCAAGAATTTGCGTACGCGTGCACTCGTACCTCTCTTTATCTTTCTCTCTCTCGAGTCGCATTAAATCGTCGAATTACGAAATGCGAAACATTCGGTATCGCCTCGCGGAGCCGAGAGTTTAATGAAGAAATTACCTTGGTGTATAAATTAACCGATCCTCGCGAGCGAGTGGAACGCGCGCTTCGTCACGCTCGAAACGATCGGTCGACGATTCTCTGTGAAAACGAAAACTATCGGCCAAGCATCGTTTAGCGGCCACGCACGATACCTCCGTATCGAGGCAATATTGGCGCAGTTACAACGATACGATAGTGGGGGCCGTTGATCGTGCTCAGCCCTCGAAGTGGCTATGCAAATTAACACGAGTTCTATCGAACGAGATTACCTTCGGGAGGAAGAGGGACGAGAGAACGGAAGGCGATGGGGAAAAGAGAGAGAGAGAGAAGAGGGAAGGACCGGTCGAAACGACATAAGCGAATAAAAGGAGTACCGCGTAAACTTCGCTCGATTAACAAATGCGTTTCCTTTTCTTTTTTTTTTTCTTTTTTTCTTTTTCCCCCCATTAGGCACGCGATATTTATGCTCGTGCAAAATAAGATATTAATAACGAACGGTAGATTGAGCGTGGCGATACACGAGACCGGTTCACGCACCTTTCGATTCGTTCGCGTTTCCATCTCGCATTTTCTTCTCGCGATTTCAAACCTCTCGCATAATTTATTCTCTTCGATGGCGGAGAAACTCGAGTTACAACCGCGTCAACCTCGCGCACCAAGGATCTACCATTCTTTTCCCCCTCTCCTCTCTTTCAAAAGTGAATCTAACGCGAAAGATTCAACAGCGAAGAAACTCTCTTCACTCGCTTCTGCAGTTTTTTTTTTTTTCGATATCGTTTTCGATATCTTCTACGTTGTCTTCGTATTTTTTTATTTTTTTACTCTTCTTTCGTTATGAATTTCTATACGGATATACTCGGAATTATAATTGGTTTCATTCGCGATACACACGCGGGAATATCTCGAAGCGGAGGGAAAAAAAAAAAAGAAAAGAAAGGAAAAGTAGAATTTTACGGTCATCCTCGAGGGATTCGATCGCAAATTACTTTTTCGCGTACCGTTTTCGTTCGATCGTTTCCTTCTCTTTTGAAGGAAGAAGGAAGTCCCTCCTCGTCCCCGATCGATCGATCCCCCGCTCCGAACGAAAGAACCTGCCCAACAATAATTCACCCTCTTTATTCACCCGTTACATCCACGCATTAGACCGCTATCTAACAAGCAGCCAATCGTCCGTGAAAGCAAATGTTGTGCACGCGTTTTTTTTCCACGATGAAATAGTGCCCGCCATTTTTCAGTCTTCTTATTCACGAGCGCGGAAAATGAAGGAATGCAAAAAGAAGGATCCGTGGAAAGAAGAAGAGGGAAGGAAAAATCGATCGAATCGGCTCGCGAACAATCCATCGACGATAGATCGCGATAGAAAGGAAGGAAAGAAGGATATCGTAAACGATCGTGGGCAATAATTGCGACGGGGCCGATGAAACGAGGTTTCGTCGTAAAAAAAGAGGGAGAGGGGAGGGAAAAAGAGAAAGAAGAAGAAAGAAGAGGCAGAAGAATTAAATCCACGATCGCTAAGCGCGAAAAGCTGTCTCGAAAGTTTATGGAAGACATTATCTCGCGCGCGTTAAGTCGGCACAATTGGATTGCTTGATTACGAGCGGAAAGAAAATACGTACGTTTCATTGTTCGTGGGCAGACCGGCGTCTCCGGGAAACGCGATCCGATCGTTAGACCGTCGGTTTTATTATTGCATCGTTATAAGCTGACAATGGGCAACGGGGTTTTCGAGACCCGTCGAAAAACTTCTTAACTAGCCGCCGCTGTGACAGGATTCGCACAGTGTCGACTGCTTGTCCGTTACCTTCGTTTCCTCCAGCTTCTCGCAAAATCTTCGACCTTTCTTCGTCCCTTCGCGTCGACGTTGAATTCTGACTCGTCTCCTAACAATCCCACGAAAAGTTTGTACAGGGGAACGACTGGCAGCCAACTGTTGTCTCTTCGCGAAACAATTTTTTTCTCTCTTTCTTTTTTTCTCTCAAGTCGAGACAAGTTCATCTTTTCATTTCAAGGAACGAAAGTAAGAAGTTTTGATCGTATTTTTCCACGCAAAATATTATCCTTTTAAAAAGTTTATCGTCGAATTCGTTTTGACGGCATTTCGATACGTAAATAACATTCCGTCCCGGATCGCGAAACGAGTTGCCACGTGACGAACGTTTCGTGCCATTCGCTCGATCTTCGTTTAATTCTTCGCGCTATCGAATATCGATAATAACTAGCAGCAGCAGCAGCAGCGACTGTTTGGCGACGAGTGGAGAGAGAGAGAGAGAGAGAAAGACTCTCGTGGCTCGAAATTCCGGAGGAAATTCGTAGACGAAGGAGGAAGGATTTGCCGTCTTCTTCCTCGCGAGCAGGGGCGATTAAAATCGACGTGGAGAACCCTTTTATACCTGTTCGTTCGTTTGTTACGTTCCTCCGTTCGAACGGATTAAAGAGAAGACAAACAAGCGTTTCTTCGGCGTTTCTACAAATCAGCTTTCGGATAGACGGAGGAAACGGGGTGGAAAAGGTGATTTCAACGAGGGCGAGGATCGAAAATGCGGAAGGCAGACGGAAGGAACGTTGAACGAGACGAGAAGGAAAACAATGGAGAGAAGACGACAAAGAAGAATAAAAAAAAAAAAAGAAAAAAAAATCGACATATTCACTCGCGATCGAAATATTCTCCCAGTTTCGTGTTTCATCGCGTGAAATTAGCAATGATTCAGCGAAATTTACAGTAACAGAGGTGAAAGGTTTCGCTGTGGTCGGCGGATAATTCAGGCTGCAGCCTCGTGATACCGAGCAGCATCGCGTTGAACGAAACGCGTTTATTTTCGATGCATGACGAAATTGCCACGATTAAACGCTTATTCGAGCCAAACTGGTTATTTCGAAACGAGATAGCCTTACCACACGTATCTATTCTTCTTCTCGTTACCGTGGATCTTAGATAGACCTTGCGTACCTCTACGGACGCGCGAAAAATTGTAATATCCGATAGAGGGAGAGAGAACGGAGGCCCGAAACAGGTAGGTGGAATCGATATTTCCATCTAACGTAAGTGGAATAAACGTTGCACGTTCATCTCCCGAGTAGGACGATTCAAGTTCGGAATAAACGACGAAGGAGAAAGTTTCCCTTCGCGAGTTCCATCCCATATTTTTCGTAGCCGCGTTGAACAAAGCCGGTCGAATCGAGTTCCCCGTTTGTTTTTTTGCGCGGTCGAGAAAAAAAAAAATAAATAAATAAAACCGGTTCCGCGCAATTTTCATACTTTCCACCGACATTTTCGAGATATTTTCGAAATTTTTTTCACGGCGGCAATGCATTCTAACTGCACCGACGCAACGGTTAACACATCATCATCCGGAGCTCCAATTCCGCGTGTCTTTCCTACATTTCTCCCTTAATGTCGGTGTAAACCGCGTTTGAAAAAAATCGTCAATGGGACGGAAGAGCGTCGGTGCGCGGCAACTATCGTTTCTCATTGTCCGCTGTCCTCGTTTTTCCTCTCGGTTTTCCTCTCCCCGCTTTTCCCCCGTTTCTAACGTACGTACACGTGTATACGTATGTACATATACTATATATATATATATATATAAATATACACGAAATAATACGTGGTTCCATCGACAACGATGAAACTGACGGAAAATGAAATACCAATCGGTGTAGAATTCGTGGTATACGAGATATACTTTTCGAATAAGAGGGATGAAATGTACTTTTGCTCTTACGCTCGAAGTCCTCTTTTCTATCCTTCCCTTGTCCGCCGCGTTTCTACCTCTTGGTAGAAAGGTACACGAAAGAAGATGGTGCAGAACAAACAAAAAGATTTTTCCGAAAATAAACAAGGAAAAGAGAAAAAGTCTCGCGTCTGGGAAGTGTTACGTGTTATTGCGAAACTCGAGTCGAGAGATATCGAGATATTCAAAACGTATGGAAAGAAAAAAAAAAAAAATATAAAGGGAATTGGTATGGTGTCTCGTTCAATTACGATCACGAACCATTGTCGCATTTCGTCTTTGTAAATAAAGTATAAGTCGAAATCCAATTGAAAGTACACGCATCGATTGTGCACGTAGCCACGGTGGCCTGTAAAATTAACGATCGGCCGGCTATCTTCGAGACAGATCGTTTCGTAATAACCGCAAAAGGAGAAGTTGGAGACGCGATTGAAGGGAACTCGGTAGCCGCGTTACGATCTGCAACCGGTTAACGGACCGGCGGGAGGATTCGTACCAAAGAAATAAATACACCGACAGTTCACGAAACGCGAACAGATGAAACATGGTGCTCGATACCGGCTCTTATTCTCTCTCTCTCTCTCTCTCTCAGTCGAAACTCAGTCCAAGCTGGTCTGGAGCGTAATATGAAAGAGGCGAGGGGCCGAGCTACAATGTGAGAAAAGATACATAAAGAGGAACGGTCGAAAGAAGGAAGGGGAGCGAGAGAGATACACGGGGGACGAGAGATATACGGCCTCATAATTCGCTTCTAAACATCGCTAATTGCAGCGCTGACCCTCTAAATCTTTCGGGATGCTATCTTCCAGCTCGAAAATACCCTCTCTCTCTCTCTCCCCTCCGGCCGCGTTACCTTTTAACCACCTTTGTTCCGGCGAGACGAGGAGGTGGCGCGAGGTACCTCGCTTACACGCTCTCTATTAACCCCGCCACGACTCGTCCATTTCTCAGATCGATGCGAGATACTGGTCCCCTCCTCTCCTCCTTCCTCCCCAACCTCGGCTGCTTTTCGGGCGCAGCAGCCTCGAAGGCGAGGCGAGAAAATAAAGAAGAGAATATATATGTATATAGGTGTGAGGGAGGAAGAATCTCTCTGCGTGAAAAGCGGTGGTTACCTTAAACCTGGGTGATCCGCGATCTGGACGAATCCGTATCACGTGTAATTCCTGCCGGTTCTCGCGCGCGATAAACCTTGCCCTCGAACGAGGAAAATTGGATGAAAATTGAAAATTGAGTCACGGAACACCAGCCGTGGAAGAAGGAGCGAATAAAAGAGAGAGAGAGAAAGATAAGCTGAGCGTAATTATTTTGAATTCGTGCTGGTATTAATCTCTGGTAATGGAAATGATACTTTTCGAGAGTAATTTAAGAAAAAAAAAAAGAGTTCTTTTCGATCGAGGAATTTTTTCACATACGCAATTTGGATTGAAATATCACGAACGAGGTGATTCTTCTGATCTATTTATCTTCGATTTCTTTTTAAAAAGAAAACTATATATACAGCTTTAACGAATTACTTCGTGAAATGTCGTTTGCGTCGCAAAGAAGAGGATTCGTTCAAAAAATAGAGGAATCCAGGGGGAATAAATGTACAGGTTCGTCAGCCACGTGGTGAAAATTCTGTGCAAGAAGAAAGCAAGTGGTTCCCGTCATTCTATCTAGGCTCACCTCCCCGAGACTTTTCTTGGGGAATCAAGGAGGGGACGAGGTTGATTGAAACAGGGTGAGAGGTATCTCGTTTAGTAATCTTGTCTTTTGTCGTTGGTGGTCGGTAGCTTTCTTTCCTCGCTCCCGCCTCCTCGAGACTTGCAAAGCTCGGGAGGCAAGCAGTCGTCGATGAATCTCCTCCACCGGTTACCTTCCGCTCGGTTTCTTTGATTTCGCGCCGGGAAAACTGTTTTTCTTGTTACGACCGAGGTCGCTTAAGAAATCAAATGTCCAGGGACGTCTGTCGTAATCAGACGAGGAGGAATTGAAATTGATCGTTCCCTTCTTCCATTTTAAAATCGGTCGTGAATTTTTCTCGCGCCTCTTTCTGAATTTAAACCGAATCCGAATTTAATATTCTCCGCTTGTATCAGCTACTACGTCGATCGACGTAGCTATTCTTTTGCTTCTTTTCCCAATGAAGAGAAACGATCGGGAGGCAAATATTACGGTACGAAATCGCGAAAATTACGTGGGTAAAAAATGGGGTTAAATCCGATGTAGCGAAAAATATCGGGCCGGTTATAAATCTTGATTAATATCGCGGCGGGTTTTCCTCCGATTACACAAATTGCCTTTAAATTCCTCGCTTTGCTGCCGTCCCGAAGACGTGGCTGAAAAAAAGACTCGTGGAACACGGGAGGCGGTGGTTGCGTCAGGGTGGCGCTTTTCAATTTACTTTACGAGACGAAGGATTCTCTCGTGCCGCGGAACCAAAGGGATTTCTTTGTTTTATCGAGACGTAATGAAATGCGAGCCAGCGAATTTCCCCGATACGACGAGACTCCTCTTAACCCTCCCTTTATGCTTTTCTCCCTGGTTAAATAACACGCGTTTTCGGATCGACTTCTTGTATCCACGTCTTCACGTCGATGTAAATAATCATTCCCCGTTTCCAGACGTTGTTTGCAAACGGAAGTTAAATATTTCAATTAACTCACGTTCCCGGCAAATAAATGTTTTGCTCACGCTCGTGGGAACTCTCCTGTTGGAGAGTATCAATAACAAATTTCCGTGAAATAAAATCGTTCTTAAGATTTCCGAGATAATTTCTCCACGGATTCTAATTCCTTCAAAGATGTTTCGTTTCGTTTTCCATTTTTATTATTTTCCATTTGCGCAACGATGTGCCGTGCACGATAAATCATACAATTTTCGGTTATATTCATCGAATATTTCCCGAATATTTGTCGTCGAAAATTACTAGAATTTCGAGTTTCAATTTGAAGAAGGGACGTTTTCGTCCTAGAATAATACGTTTACCATCGAATCCAACGCGCGGCTCGTTTCCATTCGGTGCTCGTCGATTCGGCCGCGAGCCGATCGATTATTTTCTCGTACGATCGATCGATTGTAAACACTAGAAACGTCCAACGTTTCGTTTATCTTGTTCCCCGTATTTACTCGCGGCTCATTTCACCAAGGCTACCCATAACGAGAAAAAGAGAGAGAGAGAGAGAGAGAAAGAATCTTGAAGAAGAATGGGAACGGATCCTTCGGGAGCCGGACCAGAAGACGAGCCGCGCGGTTCGTGTTTGTCGAACTTATTTTGGTTAAGTCACGTCTTCAAAACAAACCCTGTGACACAGTGTATATAGGACTGGGACGGGTGATAAGTCCAGTTTCGTGACGAATACCATTCCCCCTCGGTGGAAAAGCCTCGACGAGAAAGAGAGAGGGAACGGATTGCACTTGGATGCACCCTCCAACTCGGTCCGTGTGTTTCTTCTTAACGTTCGTCGTCAACATCGTGGTGGAACGCGGACCTCCCGGAAGGTACATCGTCACTGGCGTCCACGGATGATCTTTCTTCCCAAATGAAAATACTCTCAACTGGTTTAACCGAAAAATTACGCGTTCGAAAGTGTCGAAATACGCTATCGACTATATATATTGATATTTGAAATATATTCTTTCGAAGTCTACTCTTCGATCGTTTAAATTCCCGTGGAAAATTTATTCCGAATCGACGTTAAAATTGCAGGAATTGGCTTTCTCGTAGTAATCTCATGACGAATGCGTGAAACGGTGGCGAAAAACGTGACGAAAATCCTATTTATTGTTGACACCGCTTAGAGTTCCATTAGAGAATCGCGACGAGACCGTCTCATTTGCATGTAACGAGGCTGTGGAGGGTCGGGGCGAGGTAATCCCTTCGAGGTGAAACAATAAAATTCGAAGGGCGGGAAAAATGATTCATATTACCGAGGAGATCTCGCATTTTATCATTGGAGCGGGGGGTTCGCGCGAAGGAAACAAGCTGGTCTTTGAAAGAATCGGCGCCGGGGTCAACGGGCTGTCACCGAGAGGATCCAGTAGCCCGTAGACTTAATTTGAATAACCTTCATTAATCATCCAGCAGAAGGCAATATACAATATTCTCTCCTCTTTGAACACCCTTCTCCAACCTGCTGATCCTCCCTTTTGCTCCAACCTCCGCCGATTTCGAGTGTCACGAGACTCGGCCCCGCGTATCGGGCCCCCATTGAAATAACATTCACGGCTGTACACGGTTAATACGAGGGGAGCGTGCAATTACGATTGTCGCTGTATACCTTCTTTGAATCGGTTCCGCGAGGGAATAGCAAAGTAAACGCGCTAATTGCTCGATGAACGAGCGCCGGAAGAAGCGTGTCGGGATACACATACGTATGTGTATGTGTGAGTGTGTGTGTGTTTCGTCGTGACAACGTCAATTACGCTCCTTGCACGATCATCTCCGTCTAATTAAACACGATTATCCTTGCGAAACTCGATTCGCAAATGGGACTAAAGCAACAATGGATCCGATACCACCACCCTTTATAATCTTCCAGCCAATTTTATATCCAAATATTTAATAGAGATCGATGCCGCTGGCCTGGAAGGAAGAAGCAGACGCGAACGAAAAATGGTTTCATTTTTATTTAGGATCGAGTCATCGCGGATCTCTCCGCTGCGTTTGTATGAAATAAAATCACGGAGAGGAGAGAACGTTCCTGGTCGAGGTGAATCGAGAAATCGGGGCGGATTTTTGCGCGCGTGCACGCGGGGGCGAGATAGGTGGAGCGTTGCACAGCCAGTTGGAAATATCATTGGACGATTAGGGGCGCGCCGCGTTCCACGGCGACGTCGGTTTAACTCGGTGTCACGCCACGGCAATGGGAAACGTTATTTCTCGTGTTTTCGCGATACGTTAACAAAAAAACACGAGAGTTTCTAGTACGTACATATTATCGCTGGGTGATTTTGCCCTGGCGGCAGGGCGGGGAAAGCGGCCTGCCTGGAATCTAATTGTTCGGATACACGCATTTCACCGACCGCCACCGACACACAACCACCCTCGTCGTTTCCCTTCTCGTCGTGTACGTACGAATTTTAAGCCCTCTGCATACCGGCCCAGTTCGATCAATTATCAATCAATCGTTGAAAAAAAATTTTAAACTTCGTTGCGTTGGAAGTTTGAAGAAATAAGCGTATTAAAGATTAAAAGGAAAAACAAGTGATAATAATAATAATAATAATAATAATAATAAAAGAAAGGAGGGAAAAACGCGAGGACATTATCTGGTTTCCGAGAGCGTGTCCGAGTGTGTATCGTTGCTTAATTGTTTCGAATCTGTAAGGGTTGATGGAAAAGACCAACGGGGCGTGGAATTAGATTAGATCTATCTGGAGAAACGAGGCGAGCGATACGATATTGGTAAGCGAAACGCGTGTACGGGATTCGTGTTTCGCATAATTCTTTATTAATGGATCGTTTCGTCGAGCGACACGAAAGCAGAACGATACCCTTACGCGATTCGGTTAATTGGCTGCTCACGCAAAACGGACGAATTACGATACGAACTACGACTTTTTATAAAAAGTTTCGATCCAAGTGTTCAAAGTTGATATATTGTTGATGTATATTCGGTGTGTAACGACCTTTACGGTATACACGAGTATACCGCGTGTATGAGCGCGTGTATATACGTGTATGTACGAGCACATGCACCGAGGACACACGCTCATTATTCCGTACACGAGGTTTCGATCAAGCGCCACGAGCCACCGGGATTGTTTTAATGAAACCATTTCCTCCTCCCTTCCCTCCTAGCTTCTAGCCGCCATTTTCTTCCACCCTTTCCTCCTACGTCGCTTCCTCCTTTTTCTTCCTCGATACCTCCGCTTTCTTCTTCCGCTTCCCTTCGCGGTCTGGTTACCACCATCCACGATGCACCAGGCAAGAAGAATGGTCGATTGATGGAGCAGATAATGGAGCTGCCAGGACGCGGAGACGGTCATGTCCGCAGGAAGCGGCGTTTGGCATCCTCGATTTAAACTCGATGCTCGAGAAAAAACGCTTTATTATGGTTTGAAATAATTTCGAAATGTGATGGCTTTTCGTGGTGACGCCACGTCTCGCGTCTTCTCTGAGATTGTGTCCCAAATCCGGCACGATTAGACGAATCGCGTCCTTAAATGATAAAGTAAATTTTATTATGTATTCATTTACGTTGCGATACGTTTCGAACATGATGAACAAGAGAGGTAGAAGAAATTTGCGACTTTTGTACGAGTTCTCATAAATTGAAAAATATTCTACCTCGATCTCGTCGCTTACTTTTCACGGAGATATTAAAATTAATCGG
Organism: Apis florea; assembly: GCF_048593485.1. NCBI lineage: Eukaryota > Metazoa > Arthropoda > Insecta > Hymenoptera > Apidae > Apis > Apis florea. The sequence continues at coordinate 5,438,812 of NW_028256746.1, forward strand.
ATGGTGGCTCGAAGGTGATTCAATTTTGAATTGGAACAAAAGGAAAGATATATCGCCGGTAATCTCGATCGTTTTTATTCCGCGCGAAACTGCGTCACTGCGAGCAGCCACCGATTCGAGGCGGTATACCGTGAAAAATATCATCCGTGGTTTGGAACAGCGTAAAAGTTGACAGAGACCGTGGCCTGTCGCGCGAGATGCGTCCTTATTTCATAACGGCGGAGCGTAGAGCGGGAAAAGGGAACGACACTTTCATATCTTTCCGCGCATTAATATCGCGTTACGACAAGGAGAACCGAAATCTAGGACACCGCGTCGGCCAGCCACGAAGAGTAATGCGCTCAGACGCGAAATATTAATGGGGGAGCTCGCCTTCTCCTCTCTCGCCCCTCACCTGTCTTATACTTTACGCGATCCTCCGAATCGATTCACGATTTTATCGTGGTATACGCATCAGTCTCGACTGGAAGAAGAAGAAAAAAAAAAAGAAAAAATAATTGCAATAACAATCGATCGAATCGTTTCGAGTCAAAGTGGAGAAACGAAAGGATATTATTACGCGAAATTCGAAGATACCCGCGCGAATCTCGAACCTATTCCTGAATGTTTCATCGCAATTACAGGTCTGAAAGGCGGAATATTGTCCCGATTATCCTCGAGACAGGCCGTGACCTCGTTCGTTTGTACCGGTTCGCAGACGTCGCTTTCCTGTCTACCGGCAGAAATGACCGAGAATCGGAGAGACAGGCAGAGAGACAGAGAGAAAGAGAGAGAGAGAGAGAGAGAGAGGGAAGGAGAGAAAGAACGGGACAGAGACACGAGCTAGTCGACTCTTATTTGCACAGCATGTATATTTAATTTACCTTGCATATACATGTCCCTGGCTGGCGGAGTTTTTTTCCTCGCCAAGTTGGCCACGGAGCGACGAACGCCACCCATTCACAGCGCGCTAAACTTTTAGGGATTGCGCGCTCCCGCGCTCGTCGGAATATATTTGCATGCTCCAGTTTTTCCGCGTTTTTATTTACCCTCCAGTCGCGGGAATTTGCGGTTTCCCGAGTGGCGCGACCCTTTTCTTCCTTCGTTCGCGTCACTCCCCTCCTCCCTCCCCCGAAAAATTCCCGCGAAACGGAACCGAAGGCGACCGAAGGCAAGAAAACCGGCTCTCTTCTTGGCGGCTCGTTGTTCGTAATCGGTGGAAACGAGCGCAACGATCAAAGAAAACTCTCGGTGGAACGCCTCGTCGATCGGGAACAACAAGTCGAATGGAACGACTTGTGAAAACGTCGTGAAAGCGAAGCGTGCGTGTGTCCGCCGCCTTCGATAAAGTTGACCGGCCGGCTGGATTTACACGGAGAGACAAGAAAAGCGAGGAGGAGGGAGAGTGAGCGATACCGTTTGATATTTATGGTCGGCGAGTGGTGGTGAATTAACGGCCGGTCGATACTTCATCAACGTTAATGTATTAATTGCGCGTTTAATTGCCGCGCTGCTTTGATCGAGCGTTCCTCCTATCCGTACCGGGCAAATCGAGCAGAAATCGCTCGTTTAGAAAGGAACGAGCGTGGAAAGGTGTATTTGTGCGCCCCGAGTTTTTTTTTTTTTTTTTTTTTGCTCGTGGCGTGATGCAACCGGCGTTCGCTCGCGCTGCCTTTTGTCGAGCCACGGTCGCGAGCCTCGCCGCCCTCGAGTTGCCGCGCATTCAGCGATTTTAGGAATTGGAACGAGCCGGGATGCAAGTTGGGGAAACCGCTCTCTTTTTTCGCCCCGCGATCTGTGCCTCGCGTACGTATCTTATCTTTCATATCGGAAAAAGCTACTTCCCCGTGAAAAAAACCGAGCGAACGTGGAAGGAGAGGATTCGTAGAATTCTGCTGCCCCGACCACCGTCGAGTTAATACCGAATCTCGTGTACATATCTGATAATAAAAATTCAACATCTGCGATCATACGATATACTTTCGCTTCGTATCGCGCCTGTTATATAACTTTGCCCCGTATTCGCTACGCTCGTTCTATCGGTTATAATCGTGCGAGGGAATTGGAAGGAATTAAGGTAAGATTACTCATTGATTCGATAAAATATCGATCGTTCCATCGATTATTGATCCATTAACCGCGCTCGATTTCCATTGCTTGCAACGCATCGATAATCGCACGCCTGAATACCTCTCCTCTGCGAAAATTTTCTAAAATGCTCGCGAAAAAAAGCGTAGTATTTCTTGACGCGCGTATTCGATCGCGTTAATGAAAACATTGTCCAGAGTTAGCCGGGTTGGGCGAAACGAGCGGGTTGTAGCGCACGATCCTCGTGACACATGGACGGCCTCGTCCGGTTGAACACGCGGTGCTCAACCGGTCTGCGACGACGCCTGTCCTTCCTATCGGCGTCGATCGGTGCTCGCGGAAACACGCCGGCCGAAATTCGAACACGGGCGGATGTGCGAGCCTCGTCGAAAACCCTCCCTCGACCGCGTTGTCCATCGCGCTTCCCCGGCCTCGTGTGTTAACGTGCGCCGACCGATTTCTAGGTGGAAAATAGAGTGGCGGTATTGGAGGGTTAATGCGGCGCGCGAAGCCGCCACTAAATCATCCGGAGAGCGAAAAGATTAAAGGCGTAACGAGCGACGGGTGGATTGGATCGCGGGTGGCGGTGATAATCCGGACGAATTCGACGAGGCGTGATCCGTTTTAATAAATAAATGGACATCGGAGAGCCGCGTCGATTCGTTTTCGCGATCGTTTACACCTGTCCTCCTGTGGAAACGCCTCCGACTCCGCTGCGGATAGCTAAATTTTCAATGGGGGAGTGGAGGGAGGAGTGGATGTCCGAGGCCGATCGACAACATTTGGGAGGAGAGTCGATTCTCGTTGGATCCTCGTTGAAGCGGCGGCCTGATTGCGAGTGGGTCGTTGTCTCGATCTCCCGCGTGTATTATTAATCGGGATCGGGAAAAATATGGATACACGGGACTGGGAGGATCTTTAATTAGAAGATCAATGGGTTTTCGCTGTGCTCCGTGTGCTGAGTAATAAAGATGGAATACGCGGAGGGGGAGGAAACGATATTTCGCGCGTGGTGGGTTGAGTAAAGATTCTCGTTCGTGAAATTTTTCTCGTTAATCGAATCTCTCGTGATCCGCGCGATAACTAATTGGGGGATCGATCGATGAAAAGTTGTTCGAGGAAAAGTTGGGAGAAGAAGGGGAAAAAAGGGGGAATTGTTGTTTAAAAATTGAAAAGTCGCTCGTTCCGCCACTTTGTATCGTTTTCCGCGGGAAGACTGATCGGCGGAAGTTGATGCAAGTTGCGCGAGAACCGGAAATAGGTAGGAGTTAGAAATTACACGCGAAGTCGAGCATTGATTCCGTCGAAAAGTCGTTTTCTATAGATACCATGGAAAGGTCGGCGCCGCGCACAGGTTATAGTACGGTTATTGGCACCGACTTTTCACACTGTTAACCTATCTACGCTCGCATTCTATCGAATGCGTATTTCGATCGATTGGCTTCGGCCAATGAAAAAAGTTTCTCCTTTATCGGGAAAATATACAGATAAATCTATAAATCTCTTCGTGTTCATTTCTTCTGTTCAATTCTTCCATATATTCCATATATTCTTTCTTCCTGCTGGGAACAATTATTTGCTTAAAATTCCGATTACATGGTTTAACGAGGCACGTTTCCGAGAAAACGGAACGGAATTTTTCTTCCATTCGTGGTAAATCAAATAAACACCCATCCGAAAAAACCAAAGATATCGCGTTGAGAACACACCGCAATGTCCTCGAAGAGATAGATAGATATTCGGAACAGTTATCGTCGTCTATATGTACATAAACTTATCGCTAAGCATACCATGAAAACGCGTTAAAAATATCCTCTTATTCGCATTTGTCTTGGCACGAGAACGAGTCATCGAGCACCGTTCAAACGATCTTTGTGTAATTAATTTATCTTAAAAACAATAGACCATAAGCTTCATCTTACCGACAAATATTTCGTACTTTCCATAAACTTTTACCGCCAATTTGCCCTATGAACCTTGATATCCACGTCACCTTCCTACGGGACACCGTCGGAATTATATACCGATAATTCCATCGTCGTTATTAACAACCTTCTGGGTCAACAACTGTTTCTCTCCTTCTTCCGCTGCGATCACACTAATTCCCGTTAATTATTCGGATAACGGAAAGAGAGAGGAGGAAGAAAGAGAGAGAAAAAGAGATATAAAAGCGAAGAGAGAGAGAGAGAGAGAAAGATAGCATATCGCGCGTTTGACGTGACGGCTCGGCCACGTTTAGGTACACGAGATCGACAAGGCGGAATTAACGGCACGCTCGTTGGCCAATCGGCCACGTCGCGATATATTTCCCGGCGCGAATTATTGCCAGGGCCGAGTTAAAGCCGGAACCAAGCGTATCGTAACAGGTAACATCGTTGACCCGCGATTAGTAACGGCGGGCAAGAACGTACGGCCGATTCTAATCAGTCGTCACGCTTGTGCGTACGTAACGATGTCGTTATCAGCGTCTCCGTACGATTTCACGTCGTATCGCGTCTCTCCTCACCCTCTGTCTCTTTCGCTCTCTCTCTCTCTCTCTCTCTCTGCTCCACGAGATAATCGCTCGTAACGCTCTCCGTTACGCTTTTGACAATGATTACGCTCGTTTGTCGAGCCGAACGAGGATCGCTTCGTCATCCGTGGAGAGAAGATATATTTCGCGAACGTTCCTCCGTCGATCCACGCCTCCTTCCTTCGATCGTATAACAACGAGAGAGAGAGAGAGAGAGAATCGATGAGAATCACCGCCGGTGATTTCTTTCTCTCGTATCGAAGAGGTCGAACTAGTTTTTTGCTCGTGGCGACAGGCGGCCCCCTCCGACACGCGCTTAATCCCACCACTTCTTCCTTCCCTGCACGTGATTTCCGGATTACCAAAGTGGAACAAAATCTTCGCCCTCCTCCCCCGTGTAGATTTAAATTAGCCTCGTGCTACTTGGCCGGTTGGCTACTTACACCTAGCGTGACTGTTGAACATGCTCGGGACACGACCGACTAATTCCTTTCGACATTTGTTTCCCTTATCGATCCCCCCTAATCGGGGGCCGCGAGCGTGCAACCAAGGGGGGAAATTATTGCGCGACACGCGGGCCCAGATGTCGAGCAGCTTTTCGACAATTTTCGGAAAGATCGTCGGCCGTGGACGAAGGGTGGAAGCATCGGGATACATCGCCACGATGACTCCGCGTGACACGGACGCATAAAAAAAAATTTCCTCCTCGGATTAGACATAAATTTCCGGGGAGTTTCGCGTGTTTTCACGGGGGCGTGGAGGCTGTCGGCAACACCTCGTCGCAGAGAAAGTAGCCACGAGTAGAGAGAGAGAGAGAGAGACAGAGAGAGACATGAATATGTATGTCGCGACCGGCTAAGATACGACCTCTATCGCGTTCATTCGCGCGACTTTTAATATTTAACCCCGTAAGAGGTTATCTATAACCCGCGCCCCGCCTCTCTTTTTAGTATCATTTCGACGGCGCTTCGAAAGCTCGCGAAATCGGCGATAACGGTTGAAACTAGGCGACGAGGCGGATAATCGGTGACGAGTTTATCGGCGATGCACTGGTGCCGGGTCGTTGGCGATAATTTTACCGTTAGTTGGAAAGGAAGAGAATTTTATTAATCCGGTGGAGGGACGCGGACGTGAATAGATATCGGGAGAGAGAAATGGAAAATGGCTGGTTGCAAAACAGGAAACGGCGACCGATCTGGATGATACGGATCGAAGGGGCTTTAATAACGGGCTCCTGTTATAATAGCTGACAGACTGTATGGAGAAGTTGCTATGGGGACACGTTTCGATTATAGATACCCTTCGCTAACTGTCGCATTAGATCGATAAGATCCCCCTGGACGATTAGTTAATTAGACGGGGAAGACGTCTAGGAGAGGATAGGGAATCGAGCATCTTCGCGTATCAATTATACATATCGAACATCCGCTCTCTTTTCCCGCTTTCTCGCCCGAGTGAACGTGTCGCGGATGGAACGAGAGGATTCGAGTACGAGAGTTACCTCATCGTCGTCGTGTTTTTCACGCCAAGTTACATCGTTCGATCCGGCTCGTTGATCCGAGGTTGGCGCGATACATCGACCCGCTACACCTGAATCCGATTTTAAACCGGATCGTTAACCGTTCGCGAACTCTTCTCTTAACTCTCTCCGACTCTTTCTACGATTTTAATCCTGTTCTTGCGCCACGTTCGCTCGTTTTTCTTCCCTTCTTTTTCTCTTTTTCTCGACCGCCTCGATGCGTCGTAACGTCTTCGGTTGGTAAAAAATTGCGTTATATATTCACTCGTATCGTCGATCGAGTGCGCGATCTTCGTTCGCCGGATGTATCGTTCGTTGGACGACAAATAAACCTCGATTGAATATTGCCTGGAAGTGAGCACACGGTTATTTGCCAACGTTTTTTTTTTTTTTTTTTTTTTTTTTTTAATCATCATCGAAATCGGATATTTTTCACCGGTTACCGATCTTCGGGTTATTGATCCCGCCAATTTTCGCGGGTTCAAGTAAACAGACTACGCGACGAATGCGTGTACCGCGATTCCCTGAAATATAATAAAAATCTCGCGATCGTGAATTGGCCCGATATCGAAACCCCCCGGTTACTTTCGCGGGGTGGAAAAACTCGATCGATCAATACCCTGCCCCTTTTTTCCGGTAATCTAGATCAACGTAGCAAACACCGGGCTGTGTAAACAAGCCTCGCCTGGTTATGGGAGAGAGCGAGGAAGAGAGAGAGGAAGCGGAACAGGGCGGGAAAGGGGAGGGGTGAGAAAAGGTGCGTTATCAGTTAACGAGCTGTTCCGTCATCCGCGAGCTCCGTGGACGAGCAGGGAATATTTTTAAAAGGGGGGCGATATTTTATTTTTGTTACGAACCGTGTTACGACTTTTCCAAAGGATCCTCAACCGGGGGTCCTCGTGCACACCCTCCGTAATAACTCTCGCGTCTCTCTTACGGCGAGAAAAACACGACCCTTATATATGCATACACGTGTCCTCTCCGCGTCGCTGTTAACACCGGCCCCGAGAATTCGAGCCGCGAGAACTCTGGAAAAAAAAAAAAAAAAAAAAAAAGAAAGAAAGAAACGAGTGGAATTCAACGATGTAAAAACATCTAGGCACGTATCATTTTCCCTTTCAATCCGTTAATGAGCACACGACGGGATGCTTGCGGGATGCAGTTGGACGCCAATCCCATGCTGTCAGGTATTTCTCACTTTTACCCCGACGAAAAGGATCTCCAATTAGAAAACGACGCGCCACTCGTCCAAGTTAAGTTGCGCCAGTCATTTTTTAATTGAGCGCAGAATTCACCCACGTATCGACGCGATCTATTCGCAAGAGAGAGAGAGAGAGATTAAAGGGATCCCCGTTTAAATGCCTTTCACGGCTTCCTTCCACGGAATAGGGGAATCTCGTTACTACGTTTTTTTTTCTTTTACCTTTCATTCTCTCTCTTTTTTTTTTATATCAATCTTTGAAAAAAAAAAAAAAAAAGATACTCGAGATAAATTCCCGAGAGATCGAAAGGTCCGGCGTTTTCTTTTTTAACCTGGTTTCACCAGCAGCCATCTTCTCGCAGTTGCAGCGCGGCACGGTGACAAGATAACTCGTTGTCAGAACGGAACGAAATAATAACGAGCACGAGAAAGGGGAGCCGCGGCGTAATCTAGGGGGTGAGGAGGGGTGGAGAAAAAGCCGCGCTCCCCCCGCATCGCCGCCGTTATCGTCGCCCGAGCTTTTCACCGAGCTTTACGCCCGTTTCGTGACACTTTTCAAGGAACACGGAACGCGACCGACCCACCGTATCCCCGTTCGCGTTTTAAACCCGTCACGCCGATATTAATTACAGCATGTCGAAAACCGTGTACCGGATAACCCGATTCCGACTCGCTTTCTTCAGCCTCGGCGCTGCTCCCTGCCACCACGGCATTATAATCGAATCGCGCGGTTAAAGGCAGCGTTTCCTCCTCCTCTTCCGTACGATTTTCTAAATCTCGTTCAACCACGAAGGATGACGGTATTTTCGAAATTCATTTTCCCGCCAGCACGTCGACGCGTCTCACGTTCCCGCCATATTGCCCGGCCGCGTTTTCAAGGAAGAATTTTCTTTTCAACGCTGTTCCGCTCCGTTGCCCCTTTTTCCTTTGTTGGAAACAGGCTTGGATTGATATCTCCTCGCTTCGGGAAAACGCCTAGAATCTTATCAACAAAAATTAATCGAATTTAAATTTAAATTTCGGTTCAACCGATTTTTCCAACCGAAAAATTGCTGCGTTTCTCGCTCATTGACGAATCCGTTCTAACTTCGGATCGGTTTCCTTCGCGCGTTTTACACGAGCGAAACTCGAACACGTAAGAGATGATTAATAAGATATGACGATAAAAATAACGGTAGGCGGATGACGTGTAATTTATCGTCGTATCTCTGGTTTGTCGTTGTATCTCGAAGGAAAAGAATTCTTTGAACAGTTCGTTTTATAATTGAATCGAGATCGTTGCGTGAGCTAACGTTATAAAGATACGCCATCCGCCGATTGTTTGATCATTTGAGCCAAAAAGAAAAAAAAGGAAAAAAAAAAAAAAAAGAAGGAACAAAATATCACCGCTTTGCGCGACTTTATCCACGGCTATCCCATATCATTCGTAAAAGTGCCTTTTCTTGTTCCCAGCTTCGGGATTTAACGTCGCTATTTAGCGTCCGCCGTTTCCTCTTACGATTTCGCACTTAACTTTAACCACCATCGCTTTTTATCACGCGATGAGAAAATGGCTTTTTAAACCATTAAATTTAATTCGATAAAAAAAAAAAAAAAAAAAAAAACACACATCTACCAACCCAAGTTCCATCCAATCCCGTTAAATATTACAAATCCATATCTCGTTACAAACGAGAGGAGAGAGAGAGAGAGGGAGTCGCAGCAGTATCTGGTTTGCGTTAAAATTATCCGAGCAAAGGGGAGGAAATCAACGGCGCGAAAACTTTATTAAGGGTCGCGGGTCGGTGCAAACGGGCCGCGCGCAAATCCGCGAAACAGACAGTTGTTTCGCCGTATTATCACCCAACCGCCCACCCTCCCTTTTACTTTTTCCCTTTGTCTTAAGTCGGGGCGACGTGGTAGTTGCAGCGGGGTGGTGGTAACCGCATCGTTTACCCGGGCCATCGGGGCGTCGGTTGCCGCCTTTAGCCCGGCAAGTTCAAAGAAAACCCCCCGTAAATAGTGGATTGCGGGGACCATAACAAACTCGAATGGTACATTTCGCATTTATCAAAGAGCTCCTTGTTCCCCGCCTCGCATTACCGGGTGCTTAGAGGCACCCGAGACGCTTCTTGTAATCCGTCCTATCCACCTCCCGATGCCAGCTCCCCTTCTCCATCCCCTCTTATCTATCTGTGCTACAACCACCCCTCCCTACAACCGCTCCTCCAGGATAATGCCGGGAGAGGACTTCAAACGGAATACCGTATCTTCTTGCCGGTATAAATAACAATCCGTGGGGCTATATTGATTTTGGAAAGACGGCAGGGAGACGGCGGGGAGGAGGATAGGAGTGCACGCGGCGCGTGTATCGTTTTTCTCGGAGAAATAAAAGAAAAAAAAAAAAAAAAAAAAAAATATGTATCCGCGTCTCTCATCCGCCTATACGAACCGGCGGAAAGGCAGAGCTTCTTTTGTGTCGCGGATCGGTAGCGCGCATTCGGGGTATGATCGACGACAGAATTTCGTGGGTGCGCGCGGGATTGCGATTGAAATCACTGGACCGTTTCGACCGAGCTTTCCTGAATTAGAAGTCCTCTCTCTCTCTCTCTCTCTCTCTCTCTCTCTCTCTCTCTGCCTCTCCCTTTTTCTCTTTTCTTTAGAGAAGAGAGAAAGAGAGTATTGCGCGCTGGAAAAATGAGACGCTGAATTGGATTAGCTGTTTGAATTATTCCTTGAATATCGTTCTTTTTTTCGATATATGACGATTCGTCGAATAGAGGTGAACGTAAGATATAAGCAGAGAAAGAAAAAAAGAGTAGCGCAAGAGGGTTGTTCTACTCGAGAATATTATTTACACGGAAAAAGGTAGAATAAAATTTGCGGCTTTGAGAGGTAGTTTTTCAGAAAATCGAATTTGAATATTCATCAACCACGCTCCACGTTAATTTTTCACTCAACATTTTTTTCAAACTCGATTTTCTCCGAAACGAAGATTCAAAAATTGAACAAATTTCATTTCCTACATATCACAGCTTATCTTATCCATTACCATCAAATCAAGGATTTTCTCCCCACAAATTTTTTTCTCACAAATTTCACATTATAATTAAAATTAAAAAAACTCATCCGGGTCGCTTGACAAATCTGAACGGACATTTCGGTTTCGCTGGTGCTAGATCTGTCTCGCGTGAACGAAGCACAGGGATCGAGTTTTAAACTCGACTCGTTCCTGAAAGATAGTCCATAGAGTCGGGCCGATATTCTTCCGAGCAGCGGTAGATGGAGAGGAAGGTCTGGCGGAAGGTCGCTCAGGAAAGGTGTTCCGACCGAGGCCTCGATGTGAACTTCGCCACCTGTTTCGCTGAATATTTCCTTCGAAGCGTGCGTCCGCCGACACGATATCGGCCAGTCCGCGCAAAACTCTGAATCATCGCGGGCCGGCCATTTTTCAAACTTGGCCGAGCAGACGTAGCGCGCTGCATTAATAACCAACGGCCGAGAGACGGCCAGCTTCGTGGCGTGCCACGAGCGACGATAACAATGAGAACAAAGAGAACGAAGGGTGGATTTCAATCTGTAAGTTGTGCGAACCGAGGGGGCTCTCCTCCTCCTCCTCCTTCGTGATATTTTCTGGTCATTAGGGAGCACGATACGCCCGGAAATCCTTCGAATCCGCGTGTCCGCCTCGTCTCTCTCTCTCTCTCTCTCTCTCTCTCTCTCTCTCTCTCTCTCTCTCTCTCTGCGGCCCAACCTCGTTGTTGTTTCGAGTTTTCGAAAAACGCGTCACGATAATCGCCCGATTTCGTGCCCGATACGCTTCGCCCACGTAACCCGCCTATTTTTTATTTTAGAATATTCGTTATTTTAATAAGTGTAGCATTTAGTCCGAACGAATGGAGTACACTTTGGAGTATGGATCAACGCAACGAACAATTATTTCTTAAAAAGGAAGGAGGAAGATTTTTAAAATTGCCACCATCTCGAGGAACCTCCTGCTGCGTTCTGTTTTCCTGGGCTGAACGCACTCAATCGGAGATCTTCTCCTGAACGACGGCAAGAGGATAACGTTGTTCGTGGAAACAACGAGGACAAGGACGATAAAATATTCGTCCTTGGAGATCAACTCTCGTTTCAGACGAATCCGAATCCCCTGCTATGCACGAGCGCGCGACTCGCTCGTGACTCGCTCGTGAGGGGCGATTAGACCGCGGAGAAAGGAAAGAAAAAGAAAGAAAGAGAGGAAAAATGATCAGGTACGAGGATAATGAGCGGTCGGCACGGAGAATAGCAAAGGTGGTTAGGCATATGACCGTGCTATAATTTTCGGGATGAATTAAAATTCTTGCTCGGCACCTGGTAAATGGAAGCTCCCACACTACGGCCACGAGAGCGGGATAACTTTTGGATAAAGGAACCACTGCATCGAGAACGAAACGAAATTTTTTCTTTCTTTTTTTCTCTTTCCTCCCCTCGAAAAGATTCCGCTTTCTGACGCCGAGTAAACGGCCGAGCAAATTTTTGCAACCGGGTATTTAAAGCGGACAATGTTTTATTTATCGTGGAGGGGAACGCGTGGTTAAAGGAAAAATTCGCTTCATTACGTTGAAACATTTACGGAACGTGTGTTTGTCAGGAAGCAACGCCGCCCCGTTTTTTTCCCCCCTTTTTCGTTTCTTATTTCGAGTCGCGCGACGGTCAACGAAAAGAGTCGCGACACACGCCGTTACGTTACGTTCACAACGAATTAAAATTTTAACATTCGCTGTAATAATACCTCGAGTTGCGCTTTGCGTCTAAGGACGAGCATGAAACGTAAAAGCGGTAATTTTTTTTTTTTTCCACCCTTTTTATAGAAGTGAAAAGATGTCGCGATTAAATTTCCGCCTTATTAAGCTAACCGATTTCGCGATTAATTGCTCGTTGTAAAAATTGTTGACGCGTATACCGCTACGGTAATAACGATTAATTTTAAAGTGTACGAGGAGCTCGAAATCACGAAATAAACGGAGAAACGTGCCGTGGAATTCCATCAATTCCATCGATGCACTCAACCGTCTTGATAATTTACGTTCCGAACGGTGGCGTTCGATAATAAGCGTGGAGCGTATTTATAGAAGGTAGCTCTCGAATCTAATAACCGCGCCGTCTAATTCGTTTTTAACAATTTCCATCGCCACGTCGTTCCTATTTTGCGATCGCGAAAAATAGACGAGATAAAGGTTGGGACAGGTTCCGGGAAAATTGAATATCTCGATTCCCTGCGATTTAGAAGCGATGATACGATGATCGAGCGCGTTCGAAGAAGAAGTGACGCTTGATTAATTCGCGAAAAATCGGCGAATCGTGTGAATTATAATTAATCAAAATCGATGTATTCGATTTGCGTATTTCGATTTTCGAAACGGTGTCTCGATTATCGATTGTATTACGTGCAAACCGAGGCGTGCGAATTCCTGAAAAATGCAAACTCGAATCGATCCGTGATTCACGCGAAAGCTGTGGAGATGAATCTGTAGTAGTTGAAGCGGACCGGTGGCCCCTTATTATTCATTACACGCCCCGTACGTGCTGTATGATTTAAACATATTCTCGATTCTTGATTGCAATTCAGACACTTCTCACGATTACAGCTTCGCGTCTACGCACGGGCTGCCGCTTATTAATTTCGGGACGTTCCCGAAGAGAACGGTATAAACGCTGATTGAGGGTAATTTGCGTTGTAAGTTTGTAAATTGGATTACGGAATAATTACGTTAGAGATAATTCGGCTAATATCCACGCCTCGCGGATCTCTCTCGTCTTCGATGATACGATGACGGCAAACGTGTATATCAGCTCGTGCTCTTTTGTGAAACGGAAGATCTGCAATCCGTATCTTATCCCAGCGTAGCGGAGCAAATTACAACTAGCTAGCCTGTATTTATCTTATCTCACAACCATCTCTCTCTCTCTCTCTCTCTCTCTCTGTCTTTAATAACGTTTCGAAATTAAAATTTTCCACATGTAAGATCGTTCTTTATTAAACCGCAACTTTTAAAATAATAATAACTCACGGTCAATGATATTTCAATCCGCGATCTCTTCTACCGATCTTTCTATTTATTCTGTGACGTATCCACTGATCCAATTTCGTCCACCTTTTTTCTTCTTCGCATCTCTTTCCTCCCTTCACGTCGAGCGGAACGGAACAGAGAACAAGGGACGACAGAGGAAAACAGAGGAATGCGAACGGAGAGGAGGAGGGGAGAAAGATCGTTTTAACGGATCGACTTTATGAATATTAATAGCTACAGCCTCGTACACATTGTAATAATTATGCGTTTTGTAAGGAGGGGGAGGGGGAAGATGGCACACATGGGGGGACGGACGATACGATAACGAAAGCACGTTGCGAGGGGATCGATGATAAATCCAACGGCACGACGCGTTTATGGCCGTTCGATAACTTCCTCCGCTTCCTTTTTACCAGGGAAATTCTTTGTTCCCTCCGTTGGCCCCGTTTCGCCCGGTGAACCCGAGCGGAACGAAGAAAGGGAAGGGCATCCAAATCGAGCGGGTGAGCGCTTTGAGAATTTCCTACCATTTTATCTCGATACCTGTTCCGTTTTCCGCGAGTGAGCGCCGACCTCGTTCCGATGAACTTGCGCGCCCGAGTTATATACTTTCGCGACGACGGAGGACGGGTAAACTCTTTTGGGTAAACTCTGATGAAAAGAAAGAGAAAGACCGTGAGAAAGGGGACGCGATACTCCATCCGTCCACGTTTAACGACACAGACGGAACGGGTGTCCGGAAAAGGACGAGCAATTATCGAAAGATGAATAACGAAATGGCGGTCGATTAACCGAAAGAAAACTATAAAAATAACTTTTATCATTACGATTATTATCCATCTCGAAACATCTCCGATTAAGCTGGTTTCCAAGAGAAATTGTCGCGCGTTTACTTACTTTTTACGTTTATCCAGATGGTACGCCTTCTGATATTAAAATTATCCTCGTTCCGGATCCAGAGTGGCTCGGTTCGAATGGCTGCCCCGTCCCGCCTCTCGAGCGGGAGGGACGCAGTGTCCCCGCATTCCTCCCCTATTATTCGAGCATCGAACGAACGGTAATTACGGGGGCCAGATTGTGTATCGTGTTACGGGGTAAAATATTTGTTAACAAATGTCGCGGATGTGCCCCATGCTGGGAGCGAAAGAACCGGCGTGTCGGATAGCCGGATAAGGTAGCGCGAATTCTATGGATGGTTACGCGTAGAAAATGCGTAACCACGCCGCGCGCGTCTCTTTATGCTCTCGTGTGTATGCACCGCGAATACACTCCTCTTCTCTCTCTCGTTCCTCCTCCCTTCGCCGCCCGTTCTAATAATTTCGCACTGGAATTATTATAATTTAATACGATACCACCCCTCCTCTCGCCCCTCTCTCGCGCCCCATTGCAAACCCACGGCCATTATTCGGCGTGTTTGTAGCCTCCGGCGTCGCGTAATAAGCCGGCTTATATATATATACCCGCGTATCCTTCTCTTTGTCGCGCGCTCACGCACCTCTATAACGTTCCTACGACACGCCTACCTTATTCTTCCCTCGCCCAGCGGTGCGCCGGTCGGTATCCGCATCTGCCGATTCGCCTCGACTTGTCTTTGCCGAATCGTTCGCCCGGATTTTCCTTCCAGGAAGGATTTCGAGCTTCCTGCCGATTACGTTACGGGCCAGTTCGTTACGTGGAACGAAGGTGAGAGGAGAGCGGCAAGTTACAGGGGTAATTGGAAAAATTGGCGGGGAACCGAGGATGATTTTTAATTTTGATTCGAGTTGAATTCGGGACGGTTTCGTCGCGCGGGGATATATACGCGTACCGGCCCTCTCGCCACGACGAACGGGTTGTTCCAGCCCGTTTCGCCCGTGTCGTGTCGCTGCGAGCGGAAGCCCGTCGTTTACGCGTCCGTCATCCTTGCGTCCGTCGGATCCCATAAAACACCGATGCGCGATCCTCGTGTAACCATTTCGGGGGACGTTCTCGCTCGCGACAAAGAGCTCCTTCCTTCTTCGTGGGTAATCCGACCCCTCCTCGTTTCCAAACAATAACGTTGGAATAATACGTTGTAATTGGTTTCTTGGAAGCCGATGTTGTAAAAAGAGGGAGAGCAGGCTTAAACACGGGATAACACGGTATCACGATATTGTTCTCTCGATATAAAATTATGGAAATTTGACGAATACTTTTATATTTCGTCGTTTCGAGAGAAGGAGCGGTGGTGTGTTCCTTGGTGGAAGAGAGTACTTGTTCGAGAACGAGTGCATGGTCGACACGTGCGGGTAGCGGTGTATATTTGCCAGCCGGTGCATTTTTAGAACAAACGGCGAGGCACACGACGAATTTAAAGCTGATGACCGGGCGACGGAAGGCAGGAGTTTTACGTTTCCGAGATCGATGCCTCGGTCCACGTATTCCCCACGTTTAATAATTCCTGCGATATTTTATTACGGGCGCGCCTTCATTTACCACGCGCGCATTGTTAATCGGTGGAACATTGGATCGCGGAAGGGAGGAGCCGCGTATACCTATACGGCATTCACGGCCGGGTTGAATCAAATTAGACCTCTCTCGTATATCATCGTATGCTTGGAAGTAATGTCGACGACATTAGCAATTCAATTTCTTTTTTTACGTTTCTCAACTTAATATTAATGCGACGTTTAATGCGCTATATAACTATCTCCGATCTCGACCGCGAAATTCTCTCGACTGAAATTAATGATTCCGTGAAACGCGGATGGCCAATAATCTCGGTGAATAATTAAAACGGATAAATCTATTTTCGATACTTTCGTTTGTGGAATCTCACGCTCGTGTTACGTTTTTCTCTTCTTTCTCTCTCTCTCTCTCTCTTTCTCTGTTCGTTCAACGAAAGTAAAGAAGGAAGAAAAGAATGGGGAAAGAGCTAAACGAGCCCATTTGTATATGCGCTCTACGGTGAATGTATGGTTGCAGAGAGTGCGAGAAGAAATGTCTAGACAGATAATGCAGCCCAACCGAGGCCGCGTTGGTGTGCAACATGTATATATAAATATATATATATACATGTGAGCGCGCGGGAGAATAGCAGTCTACGTTTTGAAACTGACAACAAGACTGATAAAACTTTATCGTCCATTTGTGAGGGACAGCGGTGGCGCGCGAGTATGAGCCGATCACGAAGCAGTGGAAATGTCGGTCGAAGGAGCGGATAAGAATACCTCGGAGAGATAGGAAAATATCTTTGTACTCCTAAGAGATATCGAGAACGAGCGTCACTTAGCTTTCCACCAAACTTCCCCCCCCCGCTAAACTTCATTTACCCAGCCCTGTGCGCATCTTTGAATCGGATATTTCGTAAATTCCACGGTATCCGTTTCGACACTTTGAATTTTCCCCAATAATCGTAAATCGTAACGTCTCCTTTTTTTTTCCTTTTTTTTTTCCATAATAGAATATTTAACGTGATAATGATTTTGAAAGCGGAAGCGCGCGATTAATATCGATAATACCGATCGTTTTGTAGCGGGGAGAGATTATCCGCCGCGACGTGGATCAAATAATAGCCCCTTGTTTCCGAATGTTGGAAAAATCCCTCGGTTACGGAGACACGGATGTCGGCCGATTACGGCCGAGGGAGAAAGGGGACGACGGGGGCGCTATTCCGTGGCCTCGGCGTATCACTATTTTCCCAAGTGTGCCGTCTCTATCGACAGCTGTCGTCGCGTATCCGATCCTCCTATCCGAACAAATATTACCAGATAAGCGATAAGTTTAGAGCGTGCGTAATCGAATTCGATATAATAATCCATAGGTGAAATGTTTGACTTCAAACTTGCTCCACGGCGAAATTATCTCGTTATCTACCATGCCATGCCTGCTAAACGTTCGCGTGAGAATCCATCCGTCCGTCGATTTCTTCCGTCGAAATAGACGAATTCATTATTAGATAAAACGTACTTCCTCCGACTTCCTTTCCTTCTCTTTCCTCCGTTCATCGATGTTCGAAAAATTCTCCCCCGGATATCCGGAGAGCCGTTCAACCAGGGTAAAAATTATTCCTGGGAGACCGATGGAAATCCTCCCGCGTGGAACACGAGATCGAATTATAATTCAGCATGAAGGGCGGGCCGCGCCGTCTCTCGCCCCGAACCAACTTATTATTCCCGGCAAATGGGCGTTTTCGATAGAGCGAAACGATCTCGATTATCGCGTGGAAACGCGTGAGGGGTGGCGGCGTGTGTATGGAAAAAAATTTTCCACCCGCCGCGATGGGATGGGCCGATCCCGAATCAAGATAGCGCCGGAAGCGAGCGATGCGAAGGGTTTCGCGATGAAAATAAATCAGGCCGCTCGTGTTTCCGGGCAGGAGGAGGGGGCCAGCCGCGTTAATAAAACTCGACCCTTGACGACCCGTCCATCGTTAAGGATCGGCTCGTTAATTAAAAACCGTTAATTAATCGAACGATTTCTTCCTCCTTCCTTTCCTCCCGATGCATCGGCTTCGCGATCTTTTGTAAAAGTGTCGGGGGATTCCCTCCATCCTTTGCGATCCTTTGTGGCTCGCGCGGTGTAATCCTCTCCATAAAGCGTGTCCGAAGCGAGAGGAAGGAACGATTGAAAAAATTATTTTCTCAACCGTTTCCCGTTTAAGAATTCGTTAAGAATTCGTTTACTCGTTTATTCGTTCATCGGGATTTAAACGACGTGTTTAACAGCGGAAATTATTCTTAATCTTGTGAACGCGTATTATGATGCGTGTGCAGGATTAATTGCGTGTTCGATCGAGCGGTAGAAAAATATTATAATTGTCCATCTGTTAGAACCAAGAATTCCATCGAATTCTTCACGAATCGATTATAATCGCGGAAAAATCACGAAAGATCGAAGATGCGTGGTGGGAACATATCCTTTCTTTCGGATCTTTGTCAAAGTGTAGCGTCTTTCGATCAAAGATAGGAAAGGTCTTTGCGCGTTGTCCTCGGTTGTCGGGCATCGTCGAAAATTTCGGCGTTTCCGCGAGCCGAGAAAGTAGTTTCGACGGCTCGCGGTCGATAGCGGCGTCGGTTTCTCATGAATATATTCACAAGCGGCGGCGGCGGCCGACCGCGCGAGTACGAGACAAAGATGTTAACTGGTGATTGGGGAAACGCTTTCCTCCTTTAAAGATCGTCTTGTTAGCGCAGGACCCCACGGCATCCAAATCTCCTTCCTCCCCTTCCTCCCGTCGACTTTAATGTCTTCAGCAACTGGCCGTAAAAGAAATTCGCGCGTGTGTGCGCGCGTACGTGTACGTGGACGCGTGCAGCCGAAACAACCGGGGGCCGCGATGTCGCCTCGATTTTATGCAAAACGAGAATCAGCTGCGCGTTCTTACAATGCGTGTACGCGATAAGGAGGCTTTTAAACGCCCGCCGCCATTCTTTCTTTCCTCGAGCGTAAATAAAGCCTCGATGGGCTCGCGTTTCCAATGGGATCGATCGAGTTGCATCGAAACGGAAACGAATGAATTCCGAATAAGGAGAAGCGTTTCTCGACGCTTGATAAAGGATTAATCGGGACGCGTAACGACGACGAAATTGCATCGCGGGGATCGATGGCGAGGCAAGAGCAACAACGTGATCGAGGTACGAAAATGACGAATGGTGGTAATTCGGCGCGGAACGTTGACACAGGTGGGGGAGAGAGGCCACGTCGTGTCGACGGAACGATGACAGTGGCTGCCAGGTCGGGGGAGGGAGGGGTTGAATTTTAATTAATATATACTTAATTAAGTTTCCGCGTCGGCGGCATTGTAACTCGGCTACGGGGGTCGTTATCTATGCCACACAGTACGCGGGTGATTTACTAATAGAAACTACGCGGAATAGTTCGTCTAGTTAAGCCCTTTCGAATACACATTGGTTTATTGTGCGCTGCGCCGATGCACCGCTGTGCGAAAGCATCCTGTTGTACCCGCGCCTCTACGTTCCCTCTATTAAACCCTCCCCTTGTTTCGATGCGCGTATCGTCGAGCACCTCGAAGCGTGTCTGCCACGATCCCCCCCCCACACGTATCGCCAGAGATATCGCTGCGCATCCGAATCGAAACCGACCCTCTGTTCGATTCGACGGAACCGCCGATTATTACTTATCATCGAGTGTTGGGGAAACGAAAAAAAAGAGAGAAAAAAAGAAGAAAAAGCGGGGATGCATGAATCGCGACGCCGCGATTTTCCATGCTCTTCGAACGCTCGATCGTTCGAATGCTGCTTCGTCGTCCGCGATATTCGAGTAGAACGACGTTCGAGAACGATAGTCGGAGAACGGGGATACCTCGAGTTAATATTAATATAGGACGTTACCGTTGAATCGTGATGGTTATAGTCGAAGACAATTTGCCTTCAACTATGGCAAATATTGTCGCACGCCGGCTGTTCACTGTCGATATATCCCGTTCCGAATATTGCTTACCCGTAATAATAATATCGGTCAACATTGTCGAACGAAATTAATTAGCGGGCAAACACTTGGAACGAACGGTATTTGTTCTTATCGAACAATACAATTATCAACGTGCTTCCCTGCACGACTATGGAAAATGAAAACTATATATATATATATATATATATATATCGGTGAACTATATCGATATATCGAACGGCGACACAAAGCCGCGGTTCATCCGGACGTTCGTTTGGGACTCGGCCGACAAAGAGGGCGGAATCGAGGGCAAAAAATTCGGGCGGAGGCATGAATTAAAATTCGGCCGAGCGTTCGGCCTGTGCCGCGCCGATTCTTTTTAGACTAATTGAAAATTATTGAAACTCGGCATATGGCCTGGAACAGGTCACCGGATGTCAAAGGCCCGGCCGAGAGAGCGTACACGACGGCGCGTGCTGCACGACACCGAAATGCCTTTGGCGATCTCCAATTTCCCGTCGATTATTCCCCGTGTCGGGGCTTAATAAAAATGCACGATGCGCACAAAGAGGGCTGATTCGGGTGAAGGCGAGTCTAACCTAACGGGCGCGCGTTACAACGTCCTAGGAAACAGAAGCAACCCTCGTTAACATTTCCTTCGTCGAGTCGAGACCCTTTGTCAGCCCCACCCCTTTCCTCTTCCCTCGATGATCAACGCGCCACGACGCGGTTCCCTCTGTTCGTTTCGACGTCCATTTCGAAAGGTGGTTGACTTTTCCCCACGGACGAGCGCATATAGCGCGTCATGCGGTGTCGGTTGCTTTCAGGAATCGGCACAGCGCGGATATTCGAGATATGCCGTTCTAATAACGAACACTGGATAGCGCGGGAACGCTGCGGGCGATGATCAGTGGACGGAGGAGGGGGAGGGGGAGAGGGAGGAGGCTACGAAGGAGGTGATAGGGAGAAACGCGGGAGAGGGAGAGATGAAAAGCGGGCGAAGAGGGCAGGTACGATGTTTCCAAGTAAGTGACATTTCGTGTTCCGTCTCGCGGAAGATTTCACCGATGCATAGGACACGATAAATAAAAATATATTCGTTCGTTTGAAGGAACGAGCTCGCTCGGTAAGTTTTTCGAGAAGCGAAACGGGCCGTCGTCCTTTCTCTTCCCTTCGACGCGCGTATCGATCGCGAGCGGTTGGGAGGATCGACGAATCGAAGCGCGACGACACGTAGACGCCACGATACGAGGCGTAATCGAGAGGCTCGTTCTCCCGGAGTAACCGGCGATGTTAGCTAGATGTTAGCAATTGCCACCTTTTAGAGGAGAGATAAATCATCATCGATTAATCGGCTCGATCGATCGGATCGGATGCTCGTTAAAAGTAACGCGTACTAGTCGGTTATCTTGTATAATGTAAAGTCGGTGAGGCAAATGTGGCGATCAACGAAATTGCAAATTCAAGAATGTTGTTATACTCGAGGACGAGTGGCGGGAGGGGAAAAAGCGGGCGATCCGAGATCGCTCGTAATCACGGCAATAAAACGGTTTGTCATCTTCGCCGAGTTGTTTGCCAGGGAACGGTAGCTTTACGACGGTAGCGCGTAATTTGTCGCGTAAAAGCGTTATCGGGTCCTTGGACAATAATATCGCGTCCCAAGATCCTCGAATTAATCTGAATTATTCGCGCGTGTTTCCGTCCCGGGGAAATTTGTTTGCGCGGAGAAGGATGATACGCCGACTCATTAGCGGGTTTATACGGCCGTGGCGATTAACACGGGCCCGCTAATAGGAACAAATCGTCCTTGGATCCATCGTCGTTGAAGCGCTATCACCGGTTCAACGTATTCCTCGTGTTTATCCCCTTCTGTCGATTTCGCGTCGTTCCGCGAAGACATTCCTCGATGCGAAATCGTAAGAAAATCCGAAATAATACGTAGAATCTTCCCTCCCCGATCGGGACTCGATTACATCGAGGCGCCGGAACAGGCGTTAACAGATCTCGCGTGTGAAAATATTTTTCACGCGCGCGCGCGTCACGCGAAAAAAATTCAGAATGATAGGCCGGTGATCGAATAGCCCACAGATACGCGATAACAGCGAGCTTTCTCGCGAAATCTGTCACCGACAATTAACACTAGAATTATCGAACCTGTTGAAACGACGGGGCAGGGAGAAGTTATTTTTACAACTGCTAAATAATAAAAATAAAAAGTATACACGAGGCACTTTTCCACGAAATCAATGCTCATCTTTGTCGAGATAGAATAATTATGCGTACCGATTATTTCTATCGGTATAATATTGTAAACATTTATCAATCCGGAAGGGATGTTTATTATTTGAAAAATATGTATGGATGAGTAATTCTTTTATATCTCCATTTTGGAAATTCTTTAAATAATCAATTTAAAAGATAACGTTTTATTTAAAAGAAGGATGTAAAAGAAGGATTTACGTACGCGTGCAATCACGTACAAACTGTCCGACATCGTACATTGTCGATGGAGAAGTACAAACAACGCGCACATGGTGGAACGTACTTATGCTCATGCTGAAGCTGTGTTTCATCGTTTTTAGCGTGAAACGTGACGGCATAATCGATATACGCGTCGTACGATGGAATGCATCGCGGCGAATGGATGCACTGTTGGAGGAAGGACGATAACCGCTTCTACTAATAAATACCCTGTTCGGAAGAATGTTCCCGCGTAATAATTGCTCGTAATTGCACATTACACATATCGGAATCTGTAGGGGGGGATAGTTCTTTTCGTAGAATTCGTTATCTACGATTGCGCCATCATTTTATACCACCGCGGATTCCGGATAATTAAAACGTAAGATAACGAAGAACGAGAGTGTGGTATACATAAGTCGATGTAATGTAAAATATGTAGCGTATAGGTCGATCGGATAAATATCGGGATAAAAATAAAAAAGATACAATAATAAGGATTAAAGTGCACACGGATTTCTCTCTTAATATATCATTAACGTGCAAAATATAAAATGCGCATTTTAACCTGCTATACTCGAGTAATAAATATAAACTATACTGAACGTTATATACAATCGGTCGAAAAAGCCTCCGCGCGCATTATCTTTCGCACGAAACGTGAAAATTTCAAATTGGAATGGAAGTTTATGCGCGATATGGAGCATCCTCTCTTTGAGGATGGGCAAAATTATTCAAAATTTAACACACTCTAGAACACACTTTTATCCGGGTGAATTTTTTTTTTTTTTTTTTTTTTTATAGCACAGACGATATAGAGCGTCGAAACTTAAATATTTTATAACCGAAATTTTTCCCCCTATCTCGCGCTATTACGAAGTTGTATTTAAATTTAAAGAAGGCTGGAAAAACTCTTTGAGAGACTCTTCGTTTCGAAATATCTCGAAATAATTCTCCCATTAACTTCATTAATATCTAAAATCTTTTTCGTATTATAAAACACGATTCATTAGAGTAGATACAAGGAGACTTTTGTGATCGATTATATATATATATATATACATACGTAATTATAGAATAATATCTGAAAGACGAGCGTGTAAAGGAAGCACAGTGGACGCGCGAGATATCGATTAATGAACACAGAACGGGGGAAGAGAAAAAAGATGGGAAGAAAGGGAGGAGGGGGAGGATCTTGGTGGTAAAAACGCGTGGTAAATTTGACGAAGCGCAAGAGATTCCTGCCTAATTTCCCCTCCGAATGGAATGGTCAGCACGGTGAAAGTGGGGGATGCAATGGGATCGGGGTCCCCGGTTGCTCGAGAAGTGTTGGCTGGAAAAAAAACACGACATTAGGAGCTGGTAATTCCACGGGTGCTCGTGTCGTCCCGGGCTACCATCGAAACCCCCGTTATAAATGCGCTACATCGCGTTAGCCGAGGATCCATTTATAAAAAAAAAAAAAAAAAAAAAAAAAAGAAAAGTTAAGCGTCGCGCGACCCACCGAAATTACAGCGTGTCTTCGAGATTAAATATCTCGGCCGCGCGTGTAATTTGCGCATCGTTAATACGCGCGGCCGGGATTAATTTATAGCCGTGAATTACGGAAAAACGGAGAGTATCGTCGAATCGATGCCGTGGAACCGTCCAAATTATGTGTGGCCATTTATTCGTTCGCGAGTGGTCGATTCGTCGCGAAAAAAAAAAAAAAAGAAACAAAGAGAAAAACAAAAAAAAATCTTGCTCTTCCTGCTCGAATTTCGTCCAAGTATTAATCCGAGCAAATAACCGGGATATACTTACTGCGAAGAAAGAACGAAACGTAAATTCGAAGAAAAGAAAGAAGAGGAGTGAAAAGGAGCGAATCTTTATCGAACTATTTCTCGCCGATCGATTCCACCGCGCGTAATTTCACGACCAAATGGCGGAAGTTATGGGAATAGGAGTGTCGCGATACGCGGCCATAAACGGGGCCGCGTGGTTTGGATCGCGTATATCCTTCTGGGGCCCGATCTGGTCGAAAAACAAACAGTTGGAGCTAGGTGGTCCCTCATTAAGTTGGCACCACTCGTGGGCCGCTCTCCCGGCTGGTTCGATTCGAGACGATCTCCCCGTGGGGAGGATCTCCGAAAGGGCCTCGGTCGGTCCCTCGGCTTCGATATCCGCGTGTATCCACGTGTGCGTACGTGTGTGTCTCCCCTTCGGCGTTCGCGCTCGCAATGTCGCGCGCGCCCCTGCGATGCGGAGTGAGACGTTACCTACGCAAAGTGAATGCATTCGATACATGTCACAATTACTATGCCGGGGGACGCCTGTTAACCGACAAAGAGAGAGAGAGAGAGAGAGAGAGAGAGAGAGAGATGGGTGTTATTGCCACGTGGACGCTAGTCTCGTACGCACGTGTTGGCGGTGTGTACGTGACCCTCGTGCGTGTGTTTGCACGGTCAATGGAGCGGCTCGCGGCACCGATTCCACGGAATTAATCACTGATTTATGTAAAATGTTATTCCGCTGGACGAGACGGATAAATAAACGATCGTTCTCGAAACTCGTAAATAGGCGACATATATATATATATATATATCGATTTATTATACACTCGATCGTACGCCAATACAAATTCATTCAACAATGGAACGCATCATGCTGAAAACTGGACTCGGAGCGATCGCGACTTTAGAGTTATCATAGTTTCGGTGGTAAACAGAAGGAGAAGCGGAAGGCTGGATGAAGGGATCCGTTGAATCGTTTCGATTCCGCTGAAAGATCATCCCTCGTGGAACGTAGCCGGCCGGGACTCGTTATATACGCCGTAAGGAAAACGCCCGATAATTGGATTAGATGCAAAGAGGACGGATTACTGAAATCCCTCGAATGCAAAACCTTACGATGATCTAGCGCAACGTTCCCGTATCTTGGACACACGCCGATGACCATGCACCATAGTTATCGACCACGTTCGTTTTCTTCGACTCGATCCGTTTTCTCGAGCGGATAAAATCGTGTAACGAAATGCGAGCACGCTGACCGTACGACTAACACTTTTCTTCCCTCCACCTGTTGGTAGGTCGTGGTTGGTGCACGATCCGCGGAATTGTGTACAGAGAGAACAAGGATCGTTCCACAGGTGTACGGTTAATACGAAGGTTTAACGCGAATGGGACGGCAGAGCATCCCGTGCCGTGGATTATAATGAAAGAAACGGAGAATGGGGGGAGGAGGCGCGTTTTAAATGAGCCGTGGCCATTGCTCGAACGAGCTTCGAGATTCGATCTCGTGTGTACACCGTGTGGATACCGTGCGGGACGCGTAGTCGTATAAATAGCCGGCCGGCGGAGCCGATACGAAGCGTTAATGACCGGTTCGTTTTCTGTTCCAGACACCCGTCAACGACTCTCGGGACCTAGCAGCGGCCGGACGACACAGCGTGGAAAAATTGCGTGAGTACAACCGTGGCGAACCGGGCCGGGCTACCGCCAGCCTCGATATTTAATCGATGTCTCTCCGCTGTATCGTTAGATCGTATCGGCGGGGGATTCTTCCATCCGTTTTTCGCCGTGTCACCGCATCGTGGGTCCTCTCTCCTCCTCCCCTCCCCCTTCCCTCCGTTAGGACGTGGAACCTGGCAGCGTGGTTGAAACGCAGGACCACCTCGCCTTACGATTCGATCGTAATCGGACAAAGAGAATTCTTTCCCACGAGCAGCTGGTGCTACGATTGCCCGAGGTTGTTGCGGAAACACGACGTAAATGAAGTTATTACGCGTCCACGAGTTGGTAATGCTTGGTATGCGCGTGTATGTGTGATGTGTGTGTGTATACGCGCGCGCACGGAATTAAGGCGATTATAGATTTGCTTGTATAGTCGATTTATCCAGTGGAAGGAATAGTAGTAGTCTTGGTTGATTCGTGGTAAAAGTGAATATTTTCCAAGGGAAAAATATATATATATATATCTCGATTTTTCGACGTTTGTGCTTTCATCGGTGAAACAAGCGAATCTCGTTCGTTTAGCCCTCGTAATTGGCGAAACGAAAAGTGGCGAATGAATGAACTTCTTAACGGAATGACGGCTTAAAGTATTCGGATAGTATTTATCGGATAGTATAACTATAAGCAGCGAGGTATATAGGTGGTGGAATCAGTTCGTGCGTGAGGTTTAATTCCCCGGGATGTTCGGTTCCAACAACGGTGACGCAACACGCGTGAAATACACGGAAAAATCGTTAAAGACCGTTGGCTTCCTGTTCCACGTGTCATCTATATATGCGTACTTGCAAACTTTTCACCCTTACGTGTCCGTTTCTTCTCGCGTTTAAACAGTTGTATCGTTCTTGATTGAAACTCGCATTTGATTCACGCGTTTGAGTTTTCCATAGAATCAATCATTTTTTCGTAAAATGGCGTGGCACGGCGGAACGGAATTCGAGCGATACTTTTCCTTTTTTTTTTTTTCTTTTTTCTTTTCCTCTTTTCCAACTTATCGCATCGAACAAACCGAACTAATTACACGGAAACGAAAACGAGAAGAAGCTTCGACGCGATCGGTTCGTTGTTCGAGTTTCTCGCTTTTTAAACCCCCGAACGAAGCGTGAAATAGTCGATACCTGGTGGTGGTTCACGGAGGTTAACGAAGAATGCGAACTCGCATTCCGGCAACGACCACCTACTCGCCTCTCGACCCATCCCTCTCCAACATCCCCGAAATCTCGTTTCGGCCAGCTGCTCTAACGCGGCGTGGATGGAAGGACACGAAGTGACGATTGTCGTAGGTTTGTCAAGTGTGAAACGCCGCCTGGAAACTTTGGCCGCGAACCAAACGGAGTTTGCGTGGGATACGTTGATGGTTCGTAAGGGTAAGCAACGGTATTCGAACTCGGCCAAGCGAGTCGCGTTTCACATACGAACACGGTTCAAGTTTTCGCTCGTGGGGTGGAGAGTTGGCGGCTGGCTACTCTGATGATGTCGATGGCGTTGATCAGCGGATTTTCCTTGGGATAGACGAGACCTTCCTCTATCTCTATCATCTTGCCAGAGTGAGTTCGATTGCGCAAACGGAGAGAGCGGAAAATTTCTAATACGCCGTGATTTTGCGGTAACGAGAAATCCGATTTGTCCTCACGGATCAACCGTGAAACCGTGGCAACTCGAGTATTGGTATTCCTGGGTGAGCAAGATTGGTAATCGTGGATCATTCACGCAACACCGAACATGACGGCATTACACAATTGTCCGCAAGATATTCCGCAAAGAATTGGCTCTCTAACGCCCATGTAACAACGAGACGTATCGATGTTTCAATACCTAATGACAAGTTTCTGAGATACCGCTTAATAATCGTCGTCTATCGAGCGCTTGGACTACGACACCGCGATATTATTGTTATTTTCTACGTCTAGTGGGATCATTATCTTCGATTCATTCACACGATATAGAGACATTCTCGTCAGGGATCGTTCTATAACCTCGTCTTCAACGGCCTTCAATCATTTTCGCATGATAAATCGAGTAACTCGGTAGATACTCGAAATTAAATCATCCGGGGGTTAAATGTGACGATTCACCCCCGAAACGGTGCTCGCAAATTCTGCGTCATTCTTCTCGTTTCTGGATTAAAGCGTCATCATTATTGGCCCGTGTCACACTCGGCCGCAACTGTGAACGACCCTTCGGAGAATACACTCCCTTTCGATGTATTTATAGACTTTCGGGATTAACGGGGGACAAAGGGGAGACGTCTCTCTTTTGCGGAATACTCTCATATCTCCGCGTGAAGGGACGCGAGAAGAAAATGGGGGAGGGAGTCGTAGATCTCGTAGCCGAGATCGCGATCTCGGTTGTTTATGCGATACCCCCGGGATAGGGTTGCTCTTTTGTCCGAGGGCGGTTTTCACCGTTGCCAAGAAATACGGGAATGAATAAATTTCGGGGACGCGGCCAGTATTTCACGAGGCAGGCGTGTACGTACGTACGTAACGTACGTACACACGCTGAGGTTACCGCCGGTGGTGGCCGGTGAAGTTTTGCGAAACACTTTACAAGCGTCGTTGCTCTTCCCTCGGACGCTTTGGGAGACTTAACCGGGATCACCGGGCTTTGATAAGTGACGAAAAAGAGCCCAGGGGAGGATTTGTGGTAATCGTGAGACGTTATTGTTTAGCGCGTTGTATTTTCCCCGTCGAGGGAGAAAAGTCGACGGGACAAAATCACGAAGTGGAGTATCACGCTGGAGAAACACGTCGTGCCTCGAGACGAATATATATATATATATATATATTTTTCTTTTTTATTATTTCCATCGATATTAAACGCGAATCGTTATGCCGTCTCGATAGCGTTAAGGAGCCCTCGAATTATTTCCCCCGTTTCATCCGTCACTTGCATCGCGATAAACAATCCGTCGCAACTTAAAATGGGAATTGGATTAAAACGGGTATGGAGCATCCAGCCGGGGCGGACTAACAAACAACAGACAGATAAATCTCTCGATGCCGCTTCTCGTCGATGATCCTCCATAACGAATTAAATTTATCCGGAGAGATCTGGTTCCCGATCACCTGGAGAACAGTCTGGATCGACCGACACTCGAAACGACAGTGCTCGACGAGTCCCGACACCGTTGATCGATCCATCCTATAACGATTCAAAAATCACTCCCCTCCAACCGATCGAGGCCAAATATCCTCCGATATTTCTCTTCGCCTGGCGACACGTCCAACGTATCCTTCCATCTTCGTTTACGGACCGATTAGAACACCCTCACGGATATCTCACCACCTAACGGTTCACCTTTCTCGACCGCGCACAACCGCACACCACACTTATACGCAACGCACGCACGCACGCACGCTCGTGCACACACGGAGCGAAGCGATAGCGAGAGACAGAACGAGAAGACACCAAGAGTGCGCATCTTCTCCGAGTCGCCGAGTGCGCCTCCACCTTGAGAGTTCAGACAGGAGAGAGCGAGACTGTTCGAAAACCGAGGGAACGGGTGGTGGAGGGAAAATCGAGAGAGAGAGAGAGAGAGAGAGAGAGGGAAGGATGGATGGGCGAGAAGAGAAGGTGGAGAAAGAAAGAGAGAGAAAGAGAGAGAGAAAGTGAGAACGGGCAGAAGGGAGGAGGAGAAGTACCGACTCGGTTCGGTCGGGTTCACGAGCGAGAAGGAAGGAAGCGGAGGGGCGAGCGGTGGCTAGAACCGAGCTGGTTGCCGTGGATGGCGAAGCGAGGTGATGGGGTGGATGACTAGGCGCGAGAGGGGAATCACTCGGTTAGCGGGGAGAGTGGGGATGCGCGGCGGGCGGCGTGGTGGGGGGCGACGCTCTCTCGGACCCCGAGCTCGGTTAGTTTCTCCGTCGACGCCGCTGGGAGCGGATCGAGCGTGTCGTTGTTCTATTCCTCGTGGACGATCACCTCGCGGCGAGCCGTTCGAGCCTGTTCGCTCCTCCTTTCTGTCCCTCGGCTGCTCGGTCACCGTTTTTTTTTTTTTTTTTGCAACGATCAGGATCGTTCGCGAGGTTCGAGGAACGCTGGTCGAATAATCATCGGCATCGTAATGGAGACTCGTGGGAAGCGTGATAATACGCGGTTTCGATAGTATACGATATACGGTGATCGTACGCGGTGCGGTGAGGAGGAATAGATCGAAATTTTTTTCCGAGTGGACCGAATCGATGATACACGCATGACGACCGGATGATGAAACGATACGACGCAATGTGCGCGGAAGAAAGTTGTTTCGTGTGAAAATTATTTATACGTTTTTTTTATTTCGTGTGTACTGGGTGGAGAAAAAGTTGGTGTCGACCACAACCCTGTTCAGTTTGCGGTGCGTTTATTATTATTATTATTATTATTATTATTATTCGTTGAGCGCAAGTGGGAACTAGCGACCGGTTGAAGACCAGTGAGGATTATAATACTCGTCGGGAAGAGATTGGAGAAGGACGCGAGAATTCTATTCGATTGTGTGCGATCTAGGAACAGAAAGGGAGAACATTTTCAAGGACCCTCGTTTCTTCGTCCCTCGAGGTTTGTGAGGGAATCGAGCGCCTAGCCGTCGGACCGCTGCTGCCTGGCCGTGCTTCGATCTTGGACCACCGATCTTGCGGAAGTACGGCTCGATTTGCCGCGACCAAGGATCCCTGCCTCGTCGTCCTCCATTTTTTCGCCGCTTTAACTTGGATAGCCACGAAACCGGAGTGCTTCTCATGTGTCAGTGACAGTTTTGTGTGTTCCGGTTTAAATTTCTCGTGCGATGTACCCAGACCACGTCGTCCTCGTGATCTTCCATCTCGTAAGTACACGAGCTATACGTTATATCGATGCGTGATCCGTGCGTTGCTGGTCGTGCAAATTCGTGACGAGATTCCCGCGCTTTTCCAACGCGTGAACGGCGAATAACGGCGAATGAAAGAAGGTGGTAGGTGGTTTCGGGTTGGTGGTTCGGAGGCAGTGTTGGAAAGAAATCGTGCGCGGAGATGGAGGGAAGAAGGTGAACAACACGGACACGGTATCCTCTGTCGTGAAAGCAAAGGTCACGAGAAGCGACGGCACCGGTGACTTTGACACGTCCCGCGGGAAGACCTCGCATTAGGTCTCGTTTTACGAGCCAATGCTCAAAGCTTTGCAACGGGGCTTAGCCCGTGGCAACCACAAACGCGTTGTGTGTACACGTGATCTCGAGAATTCTATGCGCGAATAGCCAGCCGTTGGCATGCACGTTTCGACGAAGCTTAACCTCCATCTCGATTCCTCGTGAAAATTCGAAGAAAAAATTTCAAAGATTAGCAAGGCGGAGAGGGACGCCTGTTGTTTACACGGCGAGATTCGTCCCCGCCAAATCGTTCGATAGGATAGGAATTAAACTTTGTTTGTTACACGTCGACGAGCTGACACATCGTTGATCCGCGTGTACGTGATGGCGAACAATAATACGACTCTATCGGTGTTTACATTCTCTCGTTTACCTTTTCGTTACATACGTGGACAGATGTTTTCAATTTTTGCGCACGAAATTTGTGAAAATTTCGTGACGCGTGTGCGCAAAGGATGGATAACGTGACCACCGCCTTTTCCATTGGGAGAATAACTTACGACCGGCCGTAAGAAAGTTGGAATGAAAGTTGGTGGAAATTTAAGTGACGTCCGTGATCGAAGACCTCTCGGGAGGAGAGTCGCGTGTGATTCATTTATATCAATATTAGAGCACGTAGAGCGATTACGGTCATCGTTCCTCGCGTCATTCCCTTTCTTTTCCTTTGGTTTTTTATCGTTCCAGAAGAATGGACTCGCGCTTCGATATCGAACACGGCATATCGTTTCGAGAGACATGCTCGAAAAAACGATTATTCGAAATATACCGATAGATAGGTAACGGCGGATTCCCGATAACGATTCGAATCGTGACGTTCATCCGTGACATTTGCCGTCGGGATTCCACGTTCATCCACGTCCGATCAGTTTCGTAAACGGTTTCGTCGCGCCGACACGATCCTTTTTCATCCGTTTGCGAAAAAATCTCTGTTTCCCCAGTTGTTAATCCGTTTCTCCCACGAGAGAAACCTAATCGCGCGCGTTTCGACTTTTTTTTTTTTCCTCTCGAAGGTCTTCTCTTCTTTTTCTTTCTCTTTTTTTCTTTTTCTTTTTCTTTTTCGTCAATTTGCTGCCATCGTCGCGCTCGCGTATATCGGAAAATCGCGAAAACGATCGAAAGTTCGTCGGTTATGACGCATAAATAAGCGTACGTTCCGCGGTATCAGTGTTTTCCTGAAGATTTTTCCCGCTTGATCCGGTCAATTAAGTCCGGTCGTGTTTGCGCTCGTTTACACGAACGCTGGTCGTCACGACGAGCTAATTAAACTTACAAGCCGGCCGTTTTTGTCCAATGATTCACAGCGTCTTGCCCACCGTGCCGATCTCCTCCCTTCTCCCTCACTCTCTCTCTCTCTCTCTCTCTCTCCCTACTCGTTCGCCTTAATCTTTCACGTTCTCGGTCCTGAAATTGCGTTTCCACGCATGTTTCGTGGCGAAGGGACGCGCACGACGTGGTCGTGCATCCGAAAACGTGACGTGTCTGGCCGCAGCTACCTTCGTGAATTATGTAACGGAAAGTGAAAATTATTCGCCGTGGTGGTTTTTTTTTTTTTTTTACCAGTCCAGACACGGGTCCGATTTTCCACGCGTTCCTTCGCGCTCGCGTGTCTCCTGTGCGCCGATTTAAAACCGACCGTCGCCGACACTGGCTTACCGCTCAATTTATACCCCCCTCCGATTCATTCTCGATCCCGCTTTTTACACCTCGCCCGGTGAATTCTTATGAAACATGCGGGGGACGTCCCGATGAAAAAGTTGAGAAACGGGTGCAGGTGGCGAGGATATATACCCGAGGAAACAGGAAATACCTGAAACGTTTCGTATTTCTCGGGAGGGGAGGGAAGGAACGACGGCCGCCTTCGCCTCGGTTATCATAATCTCGCCGTATTTACTTTGCCACGAGTGGGAACAGGGAGAGTGGAGGGTAGGGGAGGGAGAGGCTGGTTTTTTAATATCGCTTCTATCTATTCGCGACTCGTTTCACCGATCGGTTACTCACCTTTCGGTTCCGCGCCTTTCATTTTTCCTTTGGGGAAAATATTTCGCCTTTGGAATCTGGAATAATTATGGATTTTCAATTCCGAATATTACAGATATCCAGATATACCGGATCGTTTTCTGGATCGTAAACAAGGATCACGATACGAGGATTTTCGATACGAGGTTTCGCAGAAATACAGATTTATCTGAGGAGAATGAGAGCAAGATTGGAGCGGAGGCAAAGGTGTCTATCAAATCTGCCTATCGTATCGCAAGTGAACGATCGCAGCAGGTATTTTCGAGGTGTCCTTTTTAAAGAAACATTTTCCCTCGTTTCCAACAATTCTTCAATTCGCGTTTATTTTTACAAAAAATAAAATCCACGCGTCGGATCGATTAATCCATCGATTAATCGAGCATCGTTGCGCGCAACTCTCCGTCCCGTTAGAATCGTTTCCGCGAGGGAAAGGATGATTTTAAATCGGCGACACGATGCGACCCCGTGGGCACGTGCTCCGCTCCCGATTATCCCCCGTTGCTTAATCCTCGAAACCGCCTAGATCGAATCGGCCGTTACAATATCCACGCTGCGATTTTCATGTTCTCGGCGAAATAACACGTTTCCTTCTCGAAACCACGTTGGCTGGAACGTAGCGCGGTATTTTTCGCGGGCAGAGATGGTTGGCTCGCGAGTTTCCTCTCCCCCTCCCTCTCCCCCCGTTCGTCGTGTGTTTCACACACGCGCGGAAGAGGAGAGGAGGAGGGCGATAGCGCATCGACGTGGCGCGCACGATCACGATGTTTAAATCGCGGCCGATCCTCGGTGTGCGTGGATCGTAGGGCGAGCGCGGTGCCGATAAACTTGGTAATGGGAGAAAAATTGCCGCGATTAAGGTTGAAAACACATCCAGCAACCGCCATTTTCTCGCAACACCTGCGAATTACGCGTAATTGCCGTTCCTTCGTCCCGTTCCATCTCTCTACCGGCGATCCGTTCCCTGGGAACCCGAGGGCAGTTCATTGTCTAACGCCGCTTGTCGCGACGCGAGAGGAGAAACGAGGGAAGAGAAAAGGGGAAGAGAGAGAGAGAGAGAGAGAGAGAGAGCGTAGAGGGATAATCGTCATGTCGAATCGGAAATTAACGTTAAATCGTGGCCCATCCACGGTTTCGTTCCTCGCGCCTTCGATCCGGTCTCGGATCCGTGGCGAGCCGCGAAGAAAAACACGCTCGCCCCGGAACATCCGTTCGCCCAGCCGGGGCTGGATCATCCGTGTCGAATCGGGCAACTGTTAAAATTTCCGCGGGATTATAGACGAGCATTGTCGAGCCGGCTCGATCCGTTGGGATTTTATTCCCCGACCATTCGACACGGGAAATCGTCCCCGCACAATCGTACCTGCTATGGTTATTACAATATCGGCTTCCATCGAGATCTCGAGATCGTTTGAAATCGTGCTTAGGACGATGACGCGATCGTTCTAAGAGAAGAAGAAGAAGAAGAAGAAGAAGAAGAAGAAATCGTTTTCTCTCTGTACGAGATCGATATTGTAATTTTTCGACAAGTTGGAGGGGAAAAAAGAGAAATTATTTTTTTCTCTTCTTTTGTAAAAATTTCTCGGGGCGCCAAGGATTGTGTCAACACGGTGTGGTGTTATCGGTGTTTCTGACGCGAGAACGCGCTTGTACTCGCGGGCGGTGGTGTTTCGATAGGCGCGAAGCGGAGTTTATATATATATATATATGTATATACGTAACGGTGCTCGAGCCGTTGGCGGTTTCGAGATATCGATTGTTTTCACGGCCTCGTGCCGTGCTTCGGCATAGTTGGCGAGCACGAGTGCGGAAAATGCGTTAACATTATCCTACTCGGGCATGCATGCTTGTAAGTGGTAGGTTCGAGTTGCGATTCTCAACTCCCCCCCTTTCCCTTCCGCCATTCCGCGCGTTAAGATGGATTCGGGGATGGGCACGCGCACAATTTTTCGTGGAAAAGATATCCATGTCCACGAGAAATATCCACGAAACGGTTTTATTTATTCGCAAATCCGGGAACGAGATATCGGGGAATTCTTTCGAATTCGATCGATCGAATCGCGGGGAAGGATAATCGTGGAGCGAGGAAGGGGCGTTGGTTCGATTCAATTGTTGGCGGCGAGTTGTAGTAGGTTGCTTTTACGCACGTGCACGCACACGGTCACGCGGACGCGTCGCACGCAGCGGTTGTACAAGAGTGGCCTCTTATCGGGTGGAAGAACGCGCGTAGCCGCGTATGTAGGAGGCGTGTTTGCGAAGTTATGGTGTCCGCGAGCTTTTATGGGCTGCCTCGCGCGCGCACCTATACCGTCCGTCCTCCACTTCGTGCCCCGTGTAAAACGTGCGCACACATCCTCGCACGCATGCTACTTTGCGAGCGCGCCCCAACGGACTTACTCGATCGGAGTTGGAAGCAGCAAATAACTACACGTGTCCAATTAGACAAGCGAAATCGTTTCTCGATAGCAGGAAATTATTTCAACCGATCTCGAGATTTCGTTCTATAATTATACGAGATATTACGCCTCGCGCAATTTTCTCGTTTTCATCGAGCAAGAAGTGTCTCGTAGAATAGAAAAACGGCAATCGCGTATGAGCAATCCGTTTTCGGATTGTCGTAGATTGTTCGGCAACCGATGGATGGATGGAAGGAATTCCGAACGCGTTGCTGAACGCGTAGTTGAGCTGTTTTTTTGTTCAAGGATCAATGGGTGTTAACGAGCACGGTTGAGCGATTCTATCCTCGATTCGGTAAACGTGTTACACGACAAGAAATAAAAGGACGCGTTATGCTTGATAAGCGGTAACTACAGATGAAAAATCGAGATACGTTTGATCGAATATCGTGCACGATCGTACGATTACTTACTCTTGGCGAGATCTCGCTCCTACGTTGTCCCGTGCTCTCACTTGTCGCGCTTCGTTCCCTTAAAATCCTTCCTAGATCGAACGAAGGGGGGATGGGTACCCGCTTATACGTGAGCTTTTTCGTAATTTTCGCGTAATTATCGCGGATAGCGATACAGCTAGGCCGCGATGAACCATTTATATGATTAATAGAGGCCGGTAGTTGGCGAGCCTACGGCTCCGTTCCTCTTCTCGTTCGATGCCGCGTCGCGTCGGTCGGCGTGTCTACCTGCGCGCGTGCACGTACACGTACACCTACGTATGCATGTACGAGAAGCTCTCGCTCGAGGTATGCTATTATCATAATTGCCGCCAATAACGGCCCGTGATTGGCGCACTTCACGCACTTACCTAGTGCTCTTTTTCGGAAGTTTTGCATCCTTCGACCGCGTTGCCCCTCTCTCTCTCTCTCTGCTCTCCTCCCCTCTCTCGCTGTTTACCCCTTTTTTCTCGTCTCTACCTGTAAGCGTTCTTCTTCTTCCTTCCTTCCTTCCTTCCTTCCTTCCTTCCTTCCTTGTCTTCGTCCCCCGTACGCTTCGTTTCTCGAACGATGTTGGCCGTCTCCGCACGTCCCTTCGTGGCGAATCGACCGCGATTTCGAGTTCCCAAGAAGCGAGAGAAGCGGAATCGAAGCGGAATGCATAGCGGAAACGAGTCGTGAGAGATTCGACTCGAGAGTCTTAAACGGATAATATAATTCTTTTCTTTTTTTTTTTTTCACGCCATTTCTCTCGTTTCCCGTTCACATCCGAAGCCATCCTACTACACCGAGGAAAAGTATTACTTTCGTTATAGGGCAGGTTGCTCCGCGTACTCTTCTCCCTCTCTGCAACCTGTCCCTCCGCGTCTCGTTTCCTCGCCCTCCCGCGGGAGAAGCGGGACAAGAAGGTGAAAGGATGGCCGAGTTGTAGCGAGGAGAGATCTCGTTCTCGAGAATGGGGGTGGTGGAGCGCCGGTTCCGCATTTTTCTCGCCCGGGGTTTATTTAAATTTCACGACGCAGCGGCGCGTAATCGGCGCGCATCTCGCTCCGGCGTTATTATATAGCCTGACCCGAGAAATGGACCGATTCCGAAACAGTGGCAACTGGTCTTTATAAACTCCGCATATATTCGCCGTTTCTTCCATGGCGAGACGATGCGATTCCGATCGAATCGCATCGATAAATATGAAAATGCGAATTTTAAATAATCGATGCACGGATTATCGACTCTCGATTAAAGGTGATATCGGGTATCGCTATAAATGCAATATTTATATCGGCACCGAAACGAGTTATTAATCATCCGCATCATATGCGGCGAACCAACAAAATCACGATTCAGTTTGTTTTCAGTTCATTCTTTATTTGTTTGGTTAAATTTTCGATGCGTTTGTTTACACTTTCTCTCTCTCTCTCTCTCTCTCTCTCTCTCTCTCTCTCTCTCTCTCTCTCTCTCTGTTTTATTTTTATTTATTTGCACGCTCCGTTTATTTATCGCTCGCGCGATCAAGACTAAAGTTCCCGGAACGATCCTCGAAAGAAGATAACAAAGACGCTGGTTTAATCATGACTCACGAACGACATCTCTTTTATCCCGCGATCTTTCGCGATTCTCCCGCTGTGTTAAATGGGCGTTAAAAGACGCGGCAAACAGTTTGAAAGCGATCCACGTAAGCCGTTGAAATAGTCAAGGTTCCTTCTCTACTCGCTGTAATTGCGGATGACGCACCGCCGCGGAAAAACAGATCGACGGTGCGGTGTCGGATTGTGTCAACGAGACGCGCGTCAAAGGTTTTAATCTGGTTGTTGTATCAGATCGTCGTTGGCTTTTCGCTGCGCGCAAACCCCCTCCCTGCTCGAGGACCGGCTCGGTCGCGCGTGCAACTGACGTTTTGCAAAATCGGTCTCTCTCGGTTTGCGAAACCGCGGCATCGAAAGGGAAAAGGGATGGAAAAAAAAAAGAAAGAAAGAACGGTATTCAACTCTCTCTCTCTCTCTCTCTCTCTCTCCTCCTTTCCTCTGTTCGCGAGAGAAACGCGAAGACGACTCGTAGGCGCTAGAGTTTCATCGAACGTATCCGCTCGATCGAGACGTAATTTATGCGCGATTACCGCTCCTCCGAACGTTTCTCTTCTTTTTTTCTCTCTCCACCACGTTATTGAAAAGTGTTTATATTTCTCGCTACGTCGCCTTGGTCGCGATTTATAACCCGTTTATCGTCCAAATTTGCATATCGTCGGATAGATACCGCGGACTTGGAGAGGAGAGAGGGGATTAAGATATTTCTCGTTACGGATGGAAAAACACTCGAGTTGGCCTTTCCATTCCCGCGATGATGTCCGTACCTTCTTGTGTAATTAACTTTTTCTACGACGATGTTATTCGACGAAACGATATTTTCAATATGTCTCTACGATTCCCTTTCCAAATTCGAATCTTAAGATAAATCTTAACTCGTAGAATCGGCCAGGAGGTTACACCTAGTTCCCAGTAGCACGAGTAGTCGAGGCGAATATTTTCTCGGGTTGGCGGAACCGGAAAGGTAGTATTCCGATTCGCGAATTTAGACGGGACGAGAGAAGAAATTCTTGGAAGCCGGGCTCAGAAGCGGGAGTCACGCATTGACAGTTTGGTAATGGAGCCACGGCTCGCTACCGCCCTTCCTCTCCCCCCGAATTGAATGGGGACGGGTGGTGGTATAGACGTGTCTCGTTGGTCGATATTACCTTTCGGCGACCTGAAAACGAACCGTTGCGTCAAAAGAGTGTGCACGAACACGTACCCGTGTGTGCGTCATAGCCGATGTGTGTGTGTGTGTGTGTGTGTGTCGAGGGACGGGTGGTGTGTGGTACGCGAGTAGAGTACGCGGCCGAAAACGCGGAGACCCCCGGTGCAACCACCTACATTCACGTCGAAACCCACTTTGCCACGCGGCGACAGACACACGATAAAGGGGGAAACGGCTAAATGCCTTGTCAGCAATGGTGTGTGGCCGCGCCAATCGCGAGCGACGGGGTCGGTGCAATCAATATAGCGGTGTAACTATCGTCCCGTCGTCTCGTTTCATTTCCTGGAAATTTTCCCACCGATTCGAGCGTGTAGGTGGTAGTAGATGCAGCGGTGGCGGCAAAGATTCTTGGTGAAAAATCGCGTTTATCTCGGCGAGAGCAGATTGGAGGCGAGCGTGGCCGCACCAGTCAAGCATCCAATTTATATTCCAGTGTCAGGGAAGTTAGTTTAGCGGAGCGGGTTCTTTTTCCCCCTTCTCTTTCTCTCTGTTTGGTGATCGACGAGCGGGAGGAGAAATGGTATTCAAAACGGCCTCGTCTCTAATTTTTCGCTTAAACAAGCGAGCCGTGCCTCGCTCGGTAAAATGGTATCTACGATTCGATCTTCGTGCCGGGATTTCGTCTCCTATTTTTTCCCCCGTCTTTTCGATTTCCACCGGCCAATTAATTTCCGCGATATTTCCGATATCGACTATCGAAGGAAGGAAGGAAGGAAGGAAGGAAGGAAGAAAGCTTTCGACTCGCGTCCGTCACAATTAGATTCGGTTTTTGCCTTTATCCAGGTGGCTCGTGACATCGCGTCGGCTTATCTTCTTCGGCCCGACGAAAGGTGGAACGATAGAACGAAGTTTTTCCTTCCTTCTCTCTCTCTCTCTCTCTTCTCTTCTCTTCGTCCAAACGAGTGGCGGCGGAAGAGCGATGGAAATAACCGTGGAAAAGGTCTCTTTCTACGTACGTTGGGAGAAAGTGGCTGCCCCTGGTGGCAGGCGTCGATGCAACGCGTTGGCTGAATGGCATTTAAATTAGTCTCCCCCCTAGCTACCGTTGATTTATCGCGACGGTGTCCCTTCTTTCCCATCGAATTTCTGCCGTGTCTCGGGGCCTGGGACTATGGATTTACTAAATTTGGAGCGACGGTGAGCGCGGCGTGGAAAAAGGAACGCGCGCAGGACGGGAAAGGAAATTGTTAGCGTTGCGTGGCGAATCGTTATCGTGGAAACGTATCCACGTTGCGAAATCGAACTCCGTGTCCCATTCCGATGACCCAATTGCGGCCGACCGAGCGGCCAAATTAATCGAGCGACACTTGTGTGTAACTGTTCGCTGGTCGTTCCACGTTTTCGCTTTCTCTCGCCGTTTCACGCCGTTGCAAAATAATAGGAGGAGAGTAGCGAAAGAAGAAGAGGAAGAAGAAGGAAAAGAAGGGATGAAGGGGGAAGAAGCTTGGCATGGTCGACGGTGGCGAGAAGGCGTGCGAGGCGAGTTTATACGCGCGGTTGAATGCATGGGTAGGGTGCTGTGAGAGGGGATAATCGGTGGTCGTGTCGTCGTACTTTCCAATAACTCGCCTCTCCCGCCTCTCGTTGAACTCGTTGAAAAAGAAGGCCGAAACTGCGCGGCGTGGAATCGACGAGAGGAAGAGAAGAGGAAAGGATGGAGAAGGGGGAAATGGACAGGGTGAACGAGAGGCGCGGTAACCGCACCACCCCGCGTGTTATTTATGGGGGTTGCGCGCATTTCTGTCGGGAGCGTGTTTAATGTAAAGCCGGGTCTTATCTTTTACGCGATTTAAGGGGGTTGTAACTACACGTAATCACGCAGTACACGTAACCAGCCGGCCTTGTGTGTCCCTTTCACTTTGGAATCCGTTGAAATGCTCGCGTTTTTCTACCCTAGATTCAAACTCCGTCCCCACTCTCCCCTCCACCCTCCCCCCCCCCGTACGCTTCTGTTCCGCGCTTTTTTACCCATACGCTTTTCACCCACGTACGAATTGTACGAGCGAAGTGGTGGATCTTTCGCGCACCAGCTCGGCTGGCAATTTACCCGATTGTGAGGAAACGTCTAGTTACGTAGGTATATATCGTGCGTTCATCTTTCAGAGAATTCTCATTCGTAAGTGCACCTCATTCGTGCTTCGAGAACGTTATGAATACTCTCCGTTATCTCCGCATGATTTATCCTTTGAAGTTTTGAATCGAAGCAACTGTCTGAACACTTGTTCCTCCCCCGTCCCCACTTGTTCGTGTAATGCACATTTTCACGGGACGGGAACATCTCGTTTTCGAATCGTAGAAACGTAACAAGCCTCCCCTATATATAATAAGCCCGCGGATTGATTTTTAAATTCGAAATTTCACTCGAGGGTGAAAGTGCCGCGTGAAACTATCGTTATTTACCCGGAGCGAACAGTTAAACATGGAAAATTACAAATATCGTAGGAGGATATTCTAACTGGCCTCGTAACGAGCGAGCAACGAGAAGCAAATCGGACGAGCAATGATGGGACAGCGGTATGCAATTGCGTAGAGAATCGGCGAAACGCGAAGTCTTCTTTCCCCGCGTGGCGTTGGCCGGCAATAGCGATGGCTGGCACACGGTCCACGACACCCTGTGGGACCGACGTTTGTCCTCGTCCTTGTCCCCTTTCTTGTCCCCCGTTCTCTCTCCATCCTGGGATGGAAAGGGACGGGCAACAGTTCCGAGGTAATTTTATTTAGAAAAGCCGCGCGCGCGCCGCTGTTACTCGTTACTACGGTAGAGAAGGTAATAAAACGGGGAGCCGGGAGTATAGGCATATACGGGCTGCGCTGTGTTTTCGACTAATTAACGTTACCCGTCGCCGCCGCCACGGTGCCGCCCGGTTTTAATATCGGCCTTCGTACGCCACCGATTCGAATATTCCTCGCCTGTTCGGTATTCCGGAAACGTGGTGGCCCGCGTTGCACAGCCAACGTTAAGCGTTGTTACGTGGACAATTTCTTTTCCCTCCCCACCCTCTCGTAACAAGTCCTTTCCTTTTTCTTTCGTATTTCCGTAGTTTTTATTTTTATTTTTTTTTTTTCACTTATTTATTTATTTATTTAGTTTTTTTTTTTTTTTTCAAACACTTGGAACTCCCCTCCCCAACTACTTCAACTACTACCTGCGTGTCGAAATAATTATCGCGCGACACTGATTATTCGATCGTACAACGGCCCAACAACACAGGTTTTCCATGTTTACCGATAATTTGTCAGCTACGGGAGATTCGCAGGCAGCGCACACCGTCGGCGCTTGACAACAATGCCCCTCCTCCCCCTCCCCCACGTTTATCCACGATTATAATTAATTTATTTTCAACATCGTCACGTTACGACGTCGCGTTTTCGCTCGCGATCGGTAAATACAGACGCATTAGCTCGAACGTTTATTATAGTTAATCCCGTAGCGATGGAATCGGGCCGGCAGATCCGAGAATCGCAATTAACGATTATTTTTCCGGTCGCGTTTTCCTCGCCCCCCCCCCCTCCCCTCTGCCATTCGTCCGCTCATCGGTCGCCTGTTTTTCCGTGGCGTTGACTGTGGCTTGACTGGACAAGTCCATTATACGGCACGACCCGACGGGTCGACAGTAAACCGGGATTTATCGCCATAAGCATAAGATAGCGCGCAAGATGCGCGAGCCGTTTCTTCTCTCTCATTAAAGAATCTGCGCGCGAGGCAATTTCGATTTGGAATAAATCTTGTTTTATTATCGTGTCAGCCGTGGACACGATTATCTCGTCACCGACTTTGTACTCGTCACCACCACTTCTTCGAAATCGATCGATCGATCGATCGTCACCGCCGTCGTCCATCGATCCGTTTCTTTCCATTTTTTTTTTTTTTTTTTTTATTCGACCAGCCTTTCCGTAATCCTATCGACTGGACACTTTTTTTTTTTGTTCTTTGT
The DNA here is from genome assembly GCF_048593485.1 of Apis florea. Classification (NCBI taxonomy): domain Eukaryota; kingdom Metazoa; phylum Arthropoda; class Insecta; order Hymenoptera; family Apidae; genus Apis; species Apis florea. Next base: position 5,481,195 of record NW_028256746.1, read on the forward strand.
TTTTTTGTTTTCCTCTTCGAAAATCCATGACACGAGTGTCGCGCGCGTCAGTCTTATCGTCAGGATTGTTTTCATCGTCGATCGTTGTCTACGAAATTGCATTGGACACGTCGCGACAACAGATCGATTTAGAAACAACGGGCGTAATCGTAGCGCGAGAGCAATCGATGATTAAACATTATATTTTTATAAACTATATCCGACTCGTTATTTCGATACCGTGCACGTTACGTTCGATTTCTCGGAACGAAGTCACGAGGTAACGAATCATTATCGAGTGGCCTGTTTTTCCCCTCTCCTGTTTTATCTCCTCTTTCGATTTATTTCTTTTTTTTTCCTTTTTTTTTTCCTCCTCCCCTCTCTCATTCAATCGACACACTCCGGTCGGTAAATCCGAGTTATTCGGGAACACACCGGAAACTTTGTTCGCTTCTCCTGAGAAATATCGCGGAAGGAAACATCTGTGTACTCATTTCTCTGGCTCCCTAAGGATACTCTAGGAAGCTGCGTAGACAGGCAATAAACCATAAGTCGTTGACGGCTCGGAAGGAGACTCGAAAAGGTTCTTTTCCGCCGTCGAGGACTTCCTTTTTTTTTTTTCCACCGAACCTTTAGCATCTAAATTCTCCCTTACTTCTCTACAATTTTTCCCCCGGTTCTCTTTTTTCTCTCTTTTCTTTTCTCCTCCTCTTCCTCCCTCTCTCGCATCCTCTTTCGCAACGTCGTCGAAAACTTCGCGATGAAAACAAGGCGAGTCGCGGTGTATATTTCGAGTTCTCTCTTTCCCCCTTTGCAAACTCTGCCGAGCAACTCGGTTTTAATCGTTATTGTCCCGATGTAAGTGTTATAAAGGCCACCCCCGTTGTTGCGCTCCACGTTGTTACGCTGCTCGTGGTACGAAACGGAGAAAACGGCGGGTTGAACCCCTCCTATCGGTCGGTCGCCGGATAAGCCCGAATTTCGTATTATACCCGTAATTCGCACGTTTCGCCGCGTTTCGCTTTCAGGGACCCTCCTTTTATTTCTTTGTCCCCGTTTCCTCCCTCCCCTGCTCCTCCCTCCGCGACCCTTTAATACTTTTATAACCGTCCATCGGTGTATACAAGCGACCTGTAGAGAAAGCAGCCTTCGAACCCTCCAACTCGTGGCGATCCTCTCCTCTCGGTGGCAGCTTCTGATTTCGTGAAAAGCCTTTCGATCCATCCCCCTCTCGTGCCTTCCCTTCTCGTGTCTGACAAAGGGTTAAAGGTTACGGGAGAGGAGGACGATCAGGGGCCACGGTTAATCGTTGTCCGCACGGCTAATCGTCCCCGTGGTAGTGTTTTACCACGGGGAGTAGCTTCATTCTACGCTGCTCGGAAATACCAGGCCGGGGAACAAGTCTCAGATTAGGAAACTCGTTCCCTCCGGTTTTTCTCCGGTATTTATGCAAATGAACCGCGCGTTCTGAAAGCAATCCTGTGTTTAGCGCCCGCCGGAATGGATCTTGGGCCCGACGCAGAGTTTTTCAGAGAACTCCGCACCGGATTAGATAAACCTCGAAAAACGCGGTCGATCATCGAGTTTCGATCGAACTCGTCGAATTCCATCCTCCTCCTCTCGCGGATCGGAAAGCGGAAGCTGGAAAAGATGGATGGAAACGACGATGGGTTTGGATGGACGGATGGATGGATCGATAGGGATCGTCTCGTGGGTCGAAGACGCACGCACGGTTGCAGGGAAGGGGGCGGTTGGAGGCGGGCGCAGTTGGATCGATTTATAATTGGATTTAGCGCGGTCGTAATTCGCGGTGAATGCTAGTCACAGCTATTACCGAGGACCCATGAATAATGCATTAACGCTTATGGAATGCCCGTACGAACAATGATTGTCATTGACTCGATGATGAACCGAAGTATCAGATTCGTATCGGTAATGAATGCCGGCGCCGCCTGCGATTTCGGTTTCCCCTCGTTGCAATTACAATCGGATCCCGTGACGGCTCGTGCGGTTTGACCATTGTAATACGGTGTGTTCTAACGTTGTACGCGCCTCTCGCCAGATGTCACGCCATGCCCATGAAAGAAACCCTCCGCTCCGGTATAATACACATATATATATATATTCTTATCTTGAACGATCGCAGGCTATACGAGATCTTTCCACGTTCCGCGACGTGGGGAGAAAAGGCAGCATTACGATGGTGCATCCGTGCCGAGTTGGAAAGGTTGTTGAGCGCGAGATCCGCGTCGATGGCCGGATTTTTACGTTTCATAATTTACCGCGTGATATACGGTGCGGTAAAAGGTTGGCGGGGGGTTGGTTGGTTGGTTGGTTGGCGTAACCCACGAGACGCGATTGCCATGAATATGGAATCCGGTGAACAGAGGGAACGAAGATTTTATGAATGCTCGGGCGAATGCACGGTTCGAAGCGGGCTACGTTCTCATGATACGGGCCGCGCGATATTTGCAATGCTAATAATTCCGCGTGATTTTATAATATATATATATATGTATACGTATGGAGGAAAGCATCGAAAAAACCCTTCTCCACGCTCTCGCTTTCGCCCGTGTTGTTTTGTTACTCAACTGCGTTAAGTAAATTTTGATAAATACCCGTGTATCCGTTTCCTCGATATACGGATACGTACGGGGATCGTCGAAGAAGGAGGACTACCGATTCCCCCGCGAATCGTGAACGATTCTCTCGGCCGGGAGAATCCGCGAGAGAGACGTTTGATTAATGCGCCCTCGGACCCTCGGACATCATTTTTCAATATCTCAGCGAGAGAATTTAAGTGCGGCACGAAGAGCAAATCGTTCGGCGGGGAAGAGAGAGGGAGAGAGAGAGAGAAGGTCGTCGTGTGCACAGTCGCGCGATCTTCTATTTGTATCTGTCGTCATGATGAGTTACAAAAAGGCAGATGAAAGAGAGAAAGAGAGAGAAGACGTGTGCAACGTGGGGCTCCCGTTGCGTTCTGCCCCCGGTGTCGTCTCCTCCTCGATCGAGGTTCTCGGGGATCGAGAAAGAGAAAACGACCTCGCCGACTAGAAGATACTTACAATCCCGATTCGTTACAATAACTCTTGTTTCTTCTGGCAACGCGCCTCTCGTATAATGCTTCGCAGGTATTCGAATTCGATCGACGGGAATCTAACCAGTCTCGTCTTATTAGGCACGCGCGCACACGCGCACCGAGGCTCGTATACGTGCACACGAGATCGATCCGATGGTCGGTGATGGTGAACCAGGCCAATAAAGCATGACTCGCGGTATCCTTTTTTCGGCGATCCAAGTTTAATTGTGAGTTGAATTTGAATCCGATCCTCGACGTGCTCGCGATGTATCTCTCTCTTTCTTTCTCTCCTCGCCCCGTGCTAGGATTGTTTTCGAGACTCTTTTTTATCGAGGCCTCGATCGCTGCAACCAGCCATGTACGGTTCATGCGATCGCATGCGCCTCCTCCTCGTTTTGACGTACCAACGCACCCCACACACACACACACACACACACACACGCGCGTATATCCCACCATCGTCTACGCACAACGAGAGAGATATTATAGCCGGGATTATAGACTCGTCCGAACGAACGAAATTCATGAGCGAGATGGTCGGTATAAGAAGACGTCCCGTCCGCTTTTCTTGATACACGCACGCACGGTATGATGATTGCCTCTCGAACCTTTTGCTTCGTGGAATTAACGCGAGTCGCTTTGATTCGAAGGGGTTCGCGTTACGTATTAATCTGTGAGAATCTGTTTCTCGATACGTAAGGAAAAAGTGAAAGGAGAAACGAAAGGAAATCGAATCGTCGTTCGATCTCCCTTCCTTAATTAATTCTTCTCGTCGTTTTGCCATTTCGTATATTCCGCGACGGATAATATCTCGAATATTTGATCCGAACGAAGGCGAAAACGACGATATAATTTAACTTAGCCGATCGAAAATGACGAGCGAGACTAATTACCAAGACGGAGAAGGAGAGCGGATCTCTTTTAGGTGTTTCCCCGCGCAGGGGAAACACCATCGCCGATAAGCTGGCACACCCCGTTACGACACGATTACGACGACGCTACCGTTGTTAATTCCACCGAAACTGAAACATAATGTTCAATTAAGAACGGGTAGTTGTTGGAAACAACGCGTGTAATCTTGCCGGGAACGAACTCGCCCCCTTATCCCCGCCGCGAGCCGGTTATTACGAGAAATTTTTTTAAAGGCCGCCTAGCCTTCGCCGAGATATACGTTTGCCCGTATATACAATCCTGGAAGCTATACGGTAACCCTACGGGGGTGAACATAAAACCTGTTTCAAGTAGAAGGCCAAAATTACACGTCCCGTAGCTCAAGTTTAGTTCGTGATCGCGCAGCCTCTTGGGCATAAAACGGTATACTACCTACCGTCCTTCCCTCCGAGGAGCTGCTAAGATGAGTAGCGAGCCGAGGATAGCGCAGTGGAGGAGGATAGCGTTCTCACCTGCCCCTATTCGGACTTGTGCTCGCCGACGACGCGTTACGCGCCTCGCGCTCTCGAATCCTTGGAACACAAATTAGAAAAGGAGCAGGGAGACTTTCTCTCCTCGCTTCTTCGCGTTATGATACACGGGAAACACGGAGATGATTTTATTTTTATTTTTTTTTTTTTTTCCGAGGAAAAACTTGTGCAAATTGCTGGTGATCAGGAGGGGGACGGGAGGATAGGAGAGGAGAGGACAGCCGCGATTAACGAGCCCGTGAAATTCCGAGCATCGATTTATACTAATAATGACGGTAATAACAACAACAGTAACAATAGTAATAGCCCGGCCTTTTTTATTACCCCGCGTGAACAAAGCGGGAGGCTTTCGAGACGAGGCCTGGCCACTTTACAACCTAAAGCCTAAAGAGGTAGGAAGCACGAGGGACGGAGGGGAGGGAAGGGTCCGCGTTGGAACGAGTATAATAATAACGGCGGCGCAGCAGATCCCAGGAGTGAGATACACGGCGCGTAATTCAAAAAATACGATACGCGCGCGGAGGGAATGCCTGGCGATGATAATAAAAATGGCGAGATTGCGTCATTCTAGAATTGGTGCCGCCGCTGAGTGCTTTTCGCTCCCTCTCCCCCCGACACCGCGTCCCCCTTCCCTCTTTGACCCGGTGAAGACTTCGCGGGCTTATTTTCCTTGGCCGGAGGAACTTTACGAGCGGTGCGTCGATAAATTCTCCCCGTAGCCTCTAAGACGGCGATAAATTACTAATTTCCTCGCCGTCCTCTTAACGTCGATAAACTTTCAAACAGTATTCGCGCTTCGAAGAGAAGTTATTAATGATTCTCAGGCCCGGGGAACGCGTCGGCCCCGAAACAACGCGAACGAACGTTTCTTTCGAGGGATTCTCATTTCCGGCCCGGGAGGAGGATCGTCTTCGGTCGCGGTAAAACTCTCTTGTCTTTTTTTCCTCTTTTTTTTTCTTTTTCTTTTTCCATCCACCGACCTTGGTCGGTTGCCTCTCGCCGCTTTCTCGCGCGCGGAACGCAACCAGGAAACACAACCAGTCGTTGCCTTACCCTAACAGTAATCCTCTCGAGCGAACCCTCGAGTTTCTCCTCGAATCTTTCCGCGAGAGAGAGAGAGAGAGAGAGAGAGAGAGAGAGGACGAGTACTAATGATGGTACGCGAGACCAAGTGTAACCTCGTATATAAAGCGAGCAGGTAGTATTTACGAACGAACGAATTTCGTTGCAGAGGAGAATAGGTGCGGCAAGCTTGCGTTATATACGGGACAACGTATAAGATAAACGTCGTATACGTTATACGACGGATATAGGAGGATGAATGGAAAACAGGCGCGTCAGGCGTCTTCCCGATGGACGCTGAGAATTTCGATCCCCGAAACGATGGATTTCTCTTTTCACTACTCCACCACTCCTCTCTCGAGCCTTCCTCTCCTCGTTCTCGAGGCCCGTCTCTCTTTCTTTCCGCGCTATTATCTCGTTAGTACGCCGCTGTGTCACGGCTCGACAAAGTTTGAAGCTTTCATAGAGTGCCTCAGGACCGAAGATCGACCCCAAACCCCCGCTACGTTTACAAGCATCCTTCTCCCTCTCTCTCTCCCTCTCTCTTTCTCTCGCTTATTCCGTTCCGATTTCCCTTCAACTATTTCGCTCTCTCTCTCTCTCTCTCTCTCCTACTTCGTCTCTTTCTCTTTGTCCATTTTTCTCAGCAGCTGTCCTCCTTCCTCGCCCCGTCCGTGTAGACACACACACACACACACACACACACATATATATATCGAACGAAAGCGTCGGGAAGCGTGTGCACCGTGGATGCCACGAGGACGGAATTTTCAGTGTGTTTCTCCCTCGGTTATTCAGGTCTGCGTTCTCGCCCCAGATTTTCTGTGCAAAGGTACACAAGTGTGCGCCGCGCTCGGTGTATGCGCGCGGTGTTCCAGATATTTCGCCGTGATACGTGGAGCAAGAGCGAGAAAGAGAGAGAGAGGAGGGGGAGAGGAAGGGAGCGAGGCCGCGAGACCACGAGCACTAATTGCCAGCCCGGTTACGCAGTACGTATACTCGTCAAATTTTTTATTCGTCGCGTTTCGCTCGCGCACTTGTTAGCCCGCGCCGTCTAATAAGCGGGAGAGAGCGTTGAACGTGGGCCGTGAACGTGTGCACGCGCGACAGAATAAAAATGTTATTCTTCCACGAGGAGTCGGAGCCCCGTAATTATGTTGTAACGCGTTGCGCGAGCGGACCTCGGATACACGGGGCTTTACACGGGGAGAGAGAGAGAGAGAGAGAGAGAGCGAAGAACGAACGCTCCTCCGTTTATTCGTTGGTCGTCGTTAATAAAAACGGCGAAAGCGTATTTACGCGTCGCATGCATATGTATCCGCGAAGAATCGGCGGCCTTCGATCTATTATTCGTCCGAGTCGATCGAGGAAAAATCGAGAGAACGAACGAACGTGCGCAATGTACGCGTCCTATATGTTGATAATAGAAATTTCACGCTCGGTCGAACTCGGCGCGACACGGGGGAAGGATTCTGTACGAGTCACTTGGACTTGGAGGTTGAAAAAAGAAATCGGTATCGGAATGCAACGAGTATTCCACGAGTATACGACGACGACGACGAGTCCTTTCTCCGCTTCAGCGCAAAGATCTTACGAGGCGATACGTGTAACGGACAATTAGCCGTTTCTCGATATCGAGCGGGGGCGTAAGAGCAAATCTATGGAGCGTGGCCGATCGGTGCGTTCGATCTCTGGTATGGGGGAGGGGATAGGGGGAGGAAGGTGAAAGGCCGGAGGAGAGAGAGAGAGAGAGGAGAGAAAGCGAAGAATGACGTGTTCGGTAATTAGCGTATTATGCATTCGGCCGCGTTTGATTTATCGGGAGCCTCGAAGGGGAACAGGATGTGCCCCTGGGGCGCACCCAGCTCCATCTCACGCAACTCTCCTCCTCTCCTCGCTGCTCTCCTCTTGAACCGCCGTCGCCGCCGCTCTCTGCCCTTCTTTTCCATTCGTCCCTTTCCCTCTCGTTCGTTTCCCTTCGGTCTCGGCGGACTCCGTCGTCGGTGAATCTCGCCTCGCTTCTTCCGAACGGAGTAACATCGGCCCCCTTCACTCTCGCTCTCTTCTTCTGCTCCGTCTCGTCCGCCCATCCTTCTCACCAACGCGCGCGGCTACTCTCTCTCTCTCTCTCTCTCTCTCTCTCTCTCTCTCTCTCCTTTCTCTCCCTTCCATCCGCTCTTCGCCTCTCCTCTTCTCTTCTCTTCTCTTCCCACCCTCTCACGGCACTCCTCCGAACTTCTTCTTCTTCTTCTTCTTCGTTCCTCCTCTGTTCACCCGCCCCTTCCACCTCGTGCCCCTCGTCCCTTCCAGCCCTTTTTTCCTTCTCTCCTTCTTACCCGTACCTTGCCTCGCCATTATCTTCTTTCATTGGCCTTCACGCCATGGCAATACAGAGATGAGGGACGGAGAGCGAGAGAAAGAGTCCCTTTTCTCCCGCACTTTTCCATTCGATGCTCGGGATAACCCTGTCTCCTTTTTTTTCTCCTTTCTTTTCTCTATCTTCGAAAGATTTTCTTGCGCTTCTCGCGAGATTTTCAGCATCGATCCCTTTTATCTCTATCTTCAGCGATTTATCTTCCCTCTTTGCGAACGTGAAACGATGCGAGTTTGGATGACGATCGAGACGATGTTGATCGTCACGCCGCCTTCGTTTTCATCCGTCGAACAGCGTGACGACTCGAAACGGCAAACTACGATTTCACGGAGACGGTAAGGTGAATCGGAGTCGGGCCAAGAGTCCTTCGCAAACAGGAGACACCCAGGAGACGAGTCGTCGTCTACCTGAAATCGAACTCCGGCATCGCTTTGGTCGGGGGGTAAACTTTTAAACATCGCCACCCTAGTTTTCCACGAAGCGCCTTTCCAACCGACTTTACCTATTTAACGATATTTTCCTTCCCCTCTCCCTTAGCGAAAATATTTGCCCAACAACAATAATATTTTTACAATACTTTCGCGCCGACGTACGCCATGTTCCTTGCGTAAACTCGGGGGACGCGATGTACTTTCTTTTCGACGTGTAATAAATTCATCGCGTTATTCCACGAGAGCGAAAAAACGCATGTATCTCTTTTCGTACGATGAGGAGGAGGAAGGGAAGAGGTCGAAGAAAAATCTGAAAAAAAGAAAAACTAGACCGAGAGATGGTCCGATTGGTTTTACGTTCAATTGTCGTGCGACGGTTCAACTGGTTGAAAAATCTTTTTCGCTGTTCGAAAAAGTGAATCGCGGAAAGGGAAGCGATGCGTCCTCCTTGCGATAGGAACTTGCGCCTTAACAACGGTTATCTCGTAAACAGAGTCTCGAGGGTCTCGTCCGGAGGCGAGAGAAAAGAGAGAGAGAGAGAGAGAGAGAGAGAGGTGTCCGTGTTCCGCCCGTCGAATTCGTAAATTCTACGAAACCGCGCCGATACTCTTTTCAAATATTCAATACCTCCCCTCTCCCCTCCACTCCTCTACTTTCCGACAATGGATTTATCCATTCTTCCCCGGAATTCCTCTATCGAATACTCGATCGTAAACTCGAATACGTCGGCCAAACTCGGCTCCAATACTCTCTCTCTCTCTCTCTCTCTCTCTTTCTCTCCTAAAACTTTCTTTCGCGAGTCATCCCGCATTCCGTTTTCGCCTTTCGGCAAAGAAGAATCTTCACGTGTGTCCTACGTGAAACGTGTCCTCCTCCCCATCTCTCGAAATTCGCTCTCGAAAAATTTCCAAGTCAGCCAGACGCCATGGTCGACGCGATCAAGGAGGGCTGCTGCTAATCCCTTTCACGAGGGACAAAGGTCGGCTGTCGGTTCGACGTCGGAAGAGGGAAGATCCACTTTGTTGCGTGCGTAGGTATCGCATCGATGAATTGACGCGATAAAAATAGCGCGAGTAGAAATCACGGGGGTGAAGGGAGAGATTCTCACCCCTTCCTTCCGGCCGGAGGGGTTGACTTTAATGTAAACGATCAACGGGGTACCGCGTCAGCGTTTCGTTATACGTACGCGTTGCACTTTTTCCACGACGAACAGGCTCTCACGCGCGTCGAAGGCGAAGGTGAAGGAGAGCGCGGAAGAGGCGACGCGTGCCAACTTTTCAAACGCCGTGTACGTAACGCCGTACTACTCCACGAGAGAGAGAGAGAGAGAGAGAAAGGATATGCACGCGATACTTCGAGAGAAGAAACTTTATCGGTAGGAGGAGACTACCGTGATAGCGGAATAGACACGCACGACCCGATCGATAACGAAAACGTAAACGGGGAGGGAATCGATTTTCCTTCCTCCGCCCCCTCTCTTCCTTTCGTCCCCAGCCGATCTCGACGAGACGAATTCTCGAGACGAGATCCATAAAGTTCATCCCTGCCCTCCCTCCCTCCACTTGGACGAAGGTGGAATCCTTTGTTTCAATTTTCCAAAGGGGGAGAGGGATTCGAGTGCGCGCGCGATAGCGTAACGACCGGCGGCGGGAGGGGGGAGGGGGTTAAAAGACGATAAAAGAACGGATTCCCCTGTTCGAAAGCCACGCTCAGATGATTCCTCCGCGAAGCGCATTGCGCGTATATAACAGGGGAGGGGGGGACCAAGGTGGATGACTGTCGTGGGGTGACACGCACGGCCAGAGTGATTATATCAATAATAGCTCCCGCGAGGATCGATCCGCAGAGACGTATGCGCGCCTCGTCGGGTCACATCTCTCCATCCATCCATCCACCCCTCCCTTCCTCGTTAAGATAACGCGGCCCGATTCCGCAGGAGTTGTACAGTTTACACCCCTGTACTCGCTTCCTGTATCTGATCGCCGGATGAGTTAATCCCCCTCCTCCGCTTTTTATCGGCCGGTTAATAAATTTAATCGCTATCGAAGCGTCGCGATCTCTCGTTACCACCGCGCCTTCGCCACGAGACCGGGATTTAACTCGTTTCACGGAATAATTAATCGCGCCACCTCGTTCCGGTCGAATCGTCGTCCCCGTCCGTTCATCGTTGCGCTTCGTTGCACGCTTCGTTGCCGGATTTTATCGTTTATTACGACCGCCTAATGCCATCGTATCAGCATCGTTTATGATGTCTCGAGAGCCAGACGAGACGACGATGCACCCTAAATCAAGTGACGGGTTAATAAAGAGTCCTCCCCGTACGCGGATCCTCGCCGCGAATAGCATTCTTTCGGCTTGGCATTCATTCGCCGCCAATAAAGCGCGTTTACGATCCATCTCTCTTCCCCGGCATCTGCGCATTTTCCACCCTCTCCTTCGTCGCGATTTTCCGCGATTCTTTCGCTTTCCGCGCCGCATCCGTCGTCGCGATACCATACGTTTTTCGTATTTCGAACGGAGAGAAAATGAATATTTTCGAGAGAGCTCTCGCTTGATTGCGTTAATACTCGCACGTGGATCTCGCGTGACATTTACGAGTGGATCGATACCTCGCGGATGTAGCGATGAGATGCGAACGCTACATCGGGATAACGAGCGAAACGTTCGAGAAAGAATTATGGCGTATGGATTTAATTTGCTCGTTAGTTGATCAACCTTGAATCATCCGTAGGATAGATGATTAGGTATTTATGGAGCGGGTCTGGAACGATTTTGTTTCGGACAATTAGGAACCGAAGGAAAGTCCAAGAAATATTTATTTCCTTTGCGTTCGAGAGTCCATCAATAAGAGCGCGGTGAATAGATTCGATGAATAGATTCCTTAAATCTTTTTATTTCTTTATCTAGGGAGTGTATAAAATCGTTTTATCTGTAAGACACTCGTGCGTCACTGGTATGCGCAAAATCATCTCGAGTTCGCCCGATCGAGCGCAAAAACACGGGTTAAATATAATTCCTCCTCGATTATTTCCTCGCGAGAAATCGAGAGAAGAAGAGAAATTTGATCGTTGCTCGGTTCATCGCCGGTTGATCGAAAGAAATTTCACAAAAATCGTAAACACGGTGTTAAATTTCTCGACACTCTCGGTTTCCCGAGAGACCGCGAGGGGATTCATCTCCTCCGACGGAGCAATTTAAAGCAACGCCGTAGCTGGCCGAACACCTCGCGCCTCGGTTTTTTCGCCGAGTCGTAAAGCCGTTGCGCGGTGGGTCCCCGGTTTCTTGGCCACGTCCAAGATCGTGGTGCGCGGCAATTACACTCGAGTAACGAGCCGTGGCGCGGCGACGCGCGAGATTTAGAAGGCACTTCCGATCCGACATTGACGAGCGTGGCGGTCAGCTCGAACTGGATGAGCGCAGGCAAGGACCGAGGCCGCGTTTAAAATAGCCGTGAATTCGCTCGAGGCGGCATTCGATTCCAGGAATCGTTCCAGCTTTCCACCCGCGAGTTTCACCCCTTCGAATTCGAACCGGTGTAAATATTTGCGCGCGAAGGAGGAAAAGAATTTCCCTCACGAAGGAGGAGGCTGCACGCTCTTGCCTCTTAAAGAGCGGGTTTATCGTTTCGTCGTGCTTCGTTTTTACAAGGGGTGGTCGTCGTCGTTGAAACGAGGGTTACGTCGCGTTGTAAAGTTATTCGAGTTATCGCGGGAACACGCGTCGCGGATTTTGATACCGTCGTAAAGAGAAACGTTAAGGAAAACGTGGCCGGCGTTGTCCAACGAAGCGACGTTCCCCTTGTTTCGCGACGGTTGATGCGTCGTAACGTTGACGTCGTTACGTGAAATCGTTGCCCCAGTTCTCAGCGGGGATGGTTTGTTATATCGGTCGGAAGAAAGTGCGACGTTTTGGAAACATTTTGATCTCGATAGGACGTACAGGATTTTTGAGAAAGAACAGCAAAGTAATTTTGTGATAATAATTATAATTATAAGAGCGATCGACGAGCGAAGATGAAGATGAAGAAGGCGTAGAAATCGAATACAGAAGAGAAATCTCGAAATAGATCCAGACGCGATTGAATACGATCGAGGCATCAAATCGAGCATGGATTTTACGAGTTTTTCTCTACGGGAAAATAAAAATATATCGTGAAATCGTAAAATGTAAAAGTTTGATCTAAAATTTACAAATATTCGGAATTAAGGTTCGGAGTTTATATTTAGTGTAAAAGTTTCATGAATTTCGATAGAGAGGAGCAGAGCATGTTTTTACGGGAAACTCCTTTCGAAGAAGAATCGTGTAGTAGAAAGCATTGTGCGAACACTCGAATCTTTCAATCGTCGAAACAGCCCGTTATCGATCCCGTTCGAACAATTCGAATTATAAAACGATTTCAATAGAGTTCTCCAACAAACTCCGTATTCGATCAGGAAAATCGTTTTCCCCGGTCTCCGCGGATTGCACGGTAAACCAAACGAGCGAAACAACACAACTGAGCTTCAACCGGAGCGTAAAATTCGCCGGGGAAACGACGCGAACAACAAAAATTCAAGCACCCATTTTTTTTTTTTTTTTTTTCCTTTTTTCCTTTCTTCTTTTAAGAGTGACGTCGTAAAAGAAAGGTTTACCCGTGGACCGTTTACCATCGAGTGCCATTGGCGGACTTCCGAAATCCTCTTTTTCACGTTGCTACAAAGTTTATTTTTCTTTCGCGGATCGAAAACTCGGATGAGCTCGAACAAAAGATGATCGATCGCGCGTTGTATTTTTCCTAAACTACGGCATGTTAATACATTTTCGCGAAACATCTTCGAAGCGGAAGCGAGAAATCAAACGACTCGAACTTTAATTGTTTCCCGCCAAATATTGCGTTTGTTCGGGAATCAATCATTCGTCGAATTAATAGTCGAATACATAATACGACTAAACGTTTTTAATTTGCCTCTGCTCTCCTCGGTCGAAAGGAGGCGAGGTGGCGGAGAGGACGGAGAGGTTTAGGGTGGGGCCTTCGTATGCGCGTGGTGGTTTGTTCCGGTCGGTACCATCTTCTCTTCATCGTGGCCTCGGCATGCCCCTTCGTAATTTATGTTTGCTTTATGGCCAGGAGAATAAGGAAGCATCTTATTAAAGACGGCCGCGTTGTTGGCGTCCGCGAGGCAACCGAGCCGGGTCGGGGGGGGAGGGGAGGAGGTACAGGCCGGCTGAGAAAGGGACACACGGATTGCATACGTCCCCGCGAAATTCCCTCGTGTTCCGTCCTCCCGTGTTGCAACTGCGGTCACGGTTTTACGTGCAGCTTCGCCGCTTCCCGCACCGCCGTGTTTCGCCTGCCTTTTTTGTTTTCGGTGTGGCCGACGTTTTGTTACCCGGCACATTTATGTAAACGCGGACGTTAAAGGGTCGTAAATTGCGTCTTTCCTCCTCGTCGCGAATTTACCCGGCTCGAAAGAATCCTCCTCCAGGATTGAGGAGATTGGGGAAAGATGGATACTCGAAATCGAAGGGAAAGAGAAAGTGCGCGGGAGTGCATCGAGTTTAATTTTATTTCGAGTTGATCCGAGCGGAGGCAAAATAATCTAGGATAGGATGACCGAGAGACCGATCGTCCAACGTTTTGTCAGCCGGCGTGAAATTTTCGACGGCGCGGAGCGATGGGAGGACGAGAGGGGGAGAGCGGTTGTCGGGCGGATTGGGATAATAGGATCGAGCAGTGGTGGCGGCGGTGGGGGGATGTGTGTTTTATCTACGCAACGACGCATTAATAGAGGCGACGCGACGGTGTCCGTTTAATCGGCCTATACGGACGATCCGCTTTTAAGAGGAACGAAAATATCGAACGCTCGGATCGACGTTTCGTAAAATTGACGGCTCTCGGCCGAAACTCGACAACGTTACGGGCTGTCGTTGTTCTCTTGTCTTGACTCGAATACGCGCGTGCGATGCTCCATTTCGGTATCGTTTCACGGATATCTTCCGAGTTCCTATTTCGACCGAGAATTTCGACCGTCCACGTCGACCTTTGAGAGAAATAAAAGTTTCCACGATTTGAGAGGAGATTGAGTTTGGAGGTTGCGTGCGGATTGGAAGGATTAGAAGGAGAGCAAATTAGCGTCGTAGTACTAGTGATATGTGCTATGTTCTCGTTGTAAATCGTTGTGAATCGTAACGGTAATAAGGGAGAAGAGGGGACAATGGTGGAGGGAAGGAGGGAAGGCCTGCAGGACCGAGTAAGCGTTAATTTCACGGAAATTGACAGAGAGAGGAAGGAGACGGTTTACGTCACCCGGTTTTCCGGATTTTCGACATACTTGAACCCGTTGTCCCGTTTACCTTCGGGGGAGGGCAAGATTTGTCCTCTTTGTTCGAGAAAGGGCGGCGGCTGTTGGGGTAGAACCGAGATTACCTGAAATCTACCTGAGAATCCCCTCTCTCCTTCGCCCCTCCTCCATCCTGCCCGTCGTCACGTAGCTGCGCAAAGTCCCACGGGAAATCCATAGTTTTGTTCGCCGGACGTCGGCGCTGGGATAAGCGGATTTATGCTCGTTCGTTTTCAACCGTGTTGCCTACCGTTTGTTGCACGCCTATCACCTGCGCCGCTAATAAGGTGGAAATACGGTGGAATTTCGCTCGTAATCCGGGCGCAAAACGTAAAATCGGGCCGGAATACGATTGATCGATCGATCGATCCGGAACGAAGAAAGTTCGATCCGAAAACTATTTAATGAAACGAGGCGGAGGGGGTCAACATCGGTTTATCCCTTTGTGCGTTTTCCCCTCTATGAAAAATTTGGCGCTGGTCGATTATTGGCGCGAATCGTGCAGCGATATTTGTAGTCAGGGAGGAGGGGGAGTGGAGGAGCGGGATAGGGAATAGGAAAGCAATAAAGCAACTGCCGATAACTGCGCGGCGGCGGCAGATTGAAAAGTGGTGACGACGATCGAGGCACACGTCGAATCTATAAAACGCGCGAGCTTTTACCCGTTCGTTCTATTCCCGTCTCGTGCCGCTGTTGCTACTCTTCCCTCCTCCCCCTCTCTGTTTACGGATTAATTTTCCATAATAGAAATCGGGCGACGAATCATTTTTTTTTTTCTTCTTCTTCTTCCATTGATCTTCCATTGATCATTGCGGTGATGAAACAGAGGACGAGACGTAGGACGAGATTTCAAGATCAATTTTACTCCGTTGTTTGTTCCTCGAATTCTCGCACCAATGCGAGCCAAGTTTCGAAAACGAGCGCGCATTCCAGGCATCGGTGATAGCGCCGTATATCTTGCCTTTGGGTCAATCTATATTTTCGTCGAGGTATCGGCTTATCCGAGGCGTACCGCGTAATGAAAAGTATTAAAAAAAAAAAAAAAAAAAAAAAAGAAAAGAATCGACGAACGATCGAAAAGAAAGAAGCAAGAAAGCAGACGAGTCGGAGTGAGAGAGGTAAGCAGATTCTCCCCGGCATTCGAACGTTCTTGGAGAGTATATACGAGCCGTTTAACCGAGAAATCGTCATTTAGATACTTGCTAAAAGCGATTCGCCATAAAACTGAAAGCACGGGGCCGAGCGTTGCCTCTCGCTCCTCCGTCCGATAGGAAGTCTAATGGGGGTCCGTTGCCGCCGCGGCCACGGTTCAGAAAATAACTTTCGCCTCGGTATAAAACTGTGTGTTGGATGCGCGTCGCTCATAATCCCCGCCGCCCTGTCCACTCTCCACGCGTCGTGGCGCGCGGTTAAACGAACGACCTGGCGTGAAAACGACGAGGGAGGGAGAGAGATTTTCGACGTCCTAATGGCACATCGCATAGCTCAGATTCGCTAAATCCGTCCGGTGACGATTCGCCTTGTAAATCCAACGCTCGATTCTTCGAATCCCTTCTCTCTCTCTCTCTCCCCCCTTGGATAATGCTGTCGCCACGGATAACACCACGTCGAGTCGTATCGTCGCGGTGATTCCCGAGTGGAATGAAGAAGACTCATCCATCGAAGCCTATCCACGATTGCAATTATGATCTCACGTGTCTCTCGACGAGGCGGATGATGTTTCTCCAGGTACCGAGGCTATTACGTTGGCCGGTCCTCGAAATGCTTCTCTCCGCGCCGCGGCTCTGTCGCGAATTACAGCCGGCTCTGTAAGCCGAGAACGAGCGAGGTGGAAGAGGGAGAGGAGAAATCGCGTTCCTGATCGGTCTCCTCGCCGGTCTATCGTCGGCCAAGCTATTAAAGGGACGTTAATCGTCGCATCCGACGAACAATGGCGACATCGAAATTACAGGTATACGCCCGACACGCTGTTCGGTCCTCTCGATACCTACTCTCTCTCTCTCTCTCTCTTTCCCCCCTCGTCTTCCCTCGTCTCGTTCGCTCTTTTCGCGTGCGTGTACCACCCGTCTTGTACACACGGTGCCGTCCTCGTCGTGTGTACACTCGTAAAACACCGATGGCAACAGGCCTGCGAGAGGATTTTACGCGTTACTACGCTCGTACGCGCTCCACTCTCTGCTACGCTTCTGGTGGAATGTCGGGACGGAGTCGATACGTGTTCCGTTCAAACTATCCATCCCCTCCCCCTCCCCTTCCCCCCTACCCTCCCGTGCGAGAACCACGGACAGAGCGCATCCTCGCTGCAGGCGATACAGGAATTTGGGCCTCGAGCGAGTTGCAGCGTTTGGTACAAGCGTGGAATTTCGTCGATCGCGGTTTTATTAGGTCGCGCAGTTTCGTCGTCGTTGTCGTTCCTCTTTGTTTGAAACGATAGGTGGCGAATTTATCTTTGCTACGATTAGAAACGATTATAAAACTACACGCGATCGAGCTTCTTCGATAAAAAAAAAAAAAATAAATCTTCGTGCATTATATTTCATCCGAATTGGAAGAATTTTATTCTTCGATATCCGTTCGAGATCGAGAACGAAAGGAAAGACACATATCGCGTTCGGACGAATGGATTTTGAGTTTTGGATTTTTAAAGGAATCGAAAGGGTCATTTGACGATCCGATTGAGAGGTTCGAGTGTCAAGTCGCGCCAATTGACGAAATTGAATGAAACATATTGAAACGTACCGCGGCCATTCATTCTTTTCGCGCGCTGCCCTCGGATTCGAGGCGAAACAAGATTAACATGTCGTCCAATTTGCCGATGATTTACGGTCGTTCCGTTTGTTCGAAAGTCGGCGAGGGGTGCCCCCCGGTTATTACGCAGCTTTTAATAATAGAGACGCCAGTGTATGTACGCCTTCCGCGCATAAATCTTTGGCTCCGTGCGATTTTGCGCCAGCGATTAACGTCCAAGCGTACCTCTCGATGGAAATTACGTTTCCCTTCTTTTTATACCCCTCGCCCCTACCTCGCCCTTTCGCTTTATTCCACCATCTTCCTCGATTCGTTTCGTTCGCCTTCCGTGCAGAAGGCGAGACGATTTTAGATCGTGAAACAAAAAATCAACAAAAAATTATTCGTTACGGCGAAATATATTTCTTTTATTCTTTAACAATCCTCGTTTGCAATATCGTTTGTGATATAAACCGGATGTAAACCTTTCGCGCAAATTGTCGTCGACGGAGCGAATTACCGGAATAATACGAATAATTAAAGTGATTCGAGCAAATGACGATGAGGAGTCGGGTACGCGCACGCCAACCGTCCGCCTCCTTCTTCTTCGAGTTAACGATGCTGTGCTTTCAAAGTGATGCACTGTATCGCGACGAACACGCGGCGTATTTTTGCAGTTTACGGCGATCCCCGTGTTTATCCCCCAACCGAGCGAATTTCTTTGAAATCGTATTCTCCCTTCTCTCTTCAATTCGACTGAGAAAAATATTTCTCTCTCCTCCCGCCTCTCAACCTCTCTGCAATCTCCTTTGAGTAATTGAAGACCGCCGCCGAGACAAATTCTTTTTCGTTTCGTATTCCCACTGTACTATTGCTTTCAGAAACCGATTTTTATTACTTCAACCGTTCTCGCTCGCGAGAATACATAATCGTTCCATTGAACGACACGTGTTTATTAAAAATCCCAAGATTTTCACTTGTCTTGGATATGCTCGATCATATCGCGACGCGCACAAGTGCGCGTTCCCTCTGTTGGCCCTCTACGTTTCTCGACGGCCGTATATTTATCACACTGCTCGCGGAAGCCTCGACGACCGGGGGTGGCGGCGGCGTGTTTGTGTATCGTCAACATTTGCTCTGGCCCCCCTCCGTATTAATGACATTCGGATCGCTGCTCGAGACGATCGAAGACCTCTCCCTTCGACCGCGTAACCCTTTCGCAGTGACACACCTCCCTCCCACCCCCCCTCCAGACGTCATAAAATTTCGAATCCCCCACGTCGAAACGCCTAAATGTTTGCCGAAATACTAGAGGTCCTCGGACCTCTTCCAACCGAAGGGGCGAGGAGTTTCGTTCCAGGCTGTGCAGAGGGAGGAGAAAAAGCGCGCCACCGGTATGCCAGCGGGAGGAGGGATTAATTCGCGACTTGGCCGCGCACAAAAGCGGTCGACCGAGCGCGGAAGGGCTGCACGATACAAAGGGAGGAAATTGAATCGAGGAATTAAAATTAAATTAGGATTAATTAAGTGGGAGCGGTGGTCGAACGCGGAATTAATTCGTCGGGATCGCCACGTGGATGGATCGTCGAGTCTCTCGCGATTCGAGGGCATCCTCGTGCTTTTCGAACACCGCCTCGAGAAAAACGAGGCGAAATCGACGGACGAAGCGAAGGACGTGAACGGACGAAAGGAAGAGGGAGAGAGAGAGAGAAAGGAGAACACAGCCTTCCTCCTCCTACACCGACCGGGTGTAATTCGAATGGCCGGCTCGCATATATATATATATATATATGTATATATGTATATATATATATATGGCCGATCTGATTGCATGCCGCAACGATATTAATCATACTAGGCTGACGTACCCTCGCCCCTTCGCTTCGCGTTATTTACCTCCTTTCAGCCCCCTGCTAACCCCTCCGGGGTCGTCCAGGGAGACCGTACCTACCGAGAGGTCCCCGCCAACCCTCCAAGGGCTCCTTCCTTCCTTCCGCGTATGTGTATGTATATATATATATATATATACACACACACACCTACCAATCGCACGTATATATGCGTGCCCTTCGTGCGTACACGTGACAGGATATTCCTATATATGAATTTTTTCTATTTAACCCCTGTGTACACGCCCCCCCCCCTCTCTCTCTCTCTCTGGTGCGAACCGCTCCATGGGCTAGCTAGAGATCCCTGACACGATCGCGGCGCGGAATTCTCATAAAAAATACTCGGGGATTAATTAAAAAATGCCACGTCCCGGTAGCCCCGGACAAAAAAGGATCGCCCGAGGACGAAAGGCGTCGGGGTGGGTGGTGATGGTGTGCGTGCGTGGGTGGGCGAGTGGACGGAGGAGAATCGTTGCTCGTTCCTTCGCGTCGGATGGAAAAAGGGCAGGGGATTATGAGGAGAGGAAGATTATATTTAAGGTCTCTCCGTTCCGATTACCTTTTCCCTTCTGTCTTTTCTCTTCACGTTTCTCTCCTCCCGTCCTCAATTTCCAAGAACCAACAAGACTGCCTACTATTTGTCCCCTTCCTTTCGTTCCTGCCACCTTCCCTCTTGGCCAACGTGTTCGATCGCGGGTTCCTCTCTCGATTAAATCGTTCCCTCCTTTTTATTCAGGGGAGAGGCTGGTGGAGGCTCGAACAGATTCATTACGAGTCGATGTTTTCGAGAGAGGAACGGTGTTGGACAATATAAGAGGAATCGATTCGTTGCGGTGGCTTTGGTAGGAGAATACGGATAAGAAGCGGGCTCGAGTAGGTAATTCGTGCGTGAGGGAACGGTAAATCACGTATCGAGCCGGTTCACGGAGAGAATGGCCTTTAACAAAGTGGAAACGATATCTTGAATTAGTCTCGGACCGGTAAGTTCCCCTCCTGACAGAGGGGAAATGTGTTCGGGGCGGGGCGCGGGGAGCCAAGAAGCGGAATCCCGCGGCGCCGCTTGGGAAACGTCCATTCAATGGTTGCATT
Source organism: Apis florea (assembly GCF_048593485.1). NCBI lineage: Eukaryota > Metazoa > Arthropoda > Insecta > Hymenoptera > Apidae > Apis > Apis florea. Next base: position 5,501,566 of record NW_028256746.1, read on the forward strand.
CTCTGACGCGTTTCAACGGACAAATAAAGTGAACAAATCCTAGGATTGGGAAATGTTCCGCTCGTGCCGATGTGGAACACGATGGAAACTGGATGGACTTTGTTCTCCGACGCATTCGCTCGAGCATCTTGCAACGGAAACCTATTTTTCAAGATGAAACCGTTAATTCGTTTCTATTTTGTTCTCGCATCGAGTATATCGAAATAATCTTTTAACTTCGTATCGATAATCGGTCAATCTGAATCTGTAGATCGTATCTACCTCAAAAGTGTTAGTAAGTAAAGAAGAAAAAAAAAAAAAAAATATCTACAATCTCATTTAAAAAAAATATCATATCAACGAAGATCATTCCATAACGTGACACGTTATCGATTTCGTTGTGTTTGCATTCGAATAAACATCTCGTAAGGAGTAAGGGAATCGAATAAAGTGGATCGAGTCGATGAATCAACGAATCGCTTCTCGCTCCGTTGAAAATGACCCTTAATGAAGTACGAACGATATCGTGGATTAGCCTCGGTTCGGTTGCCTTTGGAACGAGAGGAAATGTCTTTCGTCGGTTACGAGGGGTCGAGGGTCTCGTCGTTGTCGTCGCGTTCGCCTCCTCGGCAATCGTCCGTTAAACGTCGTGACTGCAATCCCCCATCTCTATGTGGGCGAACGATTTTTGGGGCGAAGGCCATAGTAGATAGCACAGAGAGAGAAAGAGAGATAGTAGACATCAACGTCGAATCGAAAGGAGAATAAATCATAAAAATCTGCGGAAGGGATGGAAAAAAAATGGAAACAGTGGTTAAAGGAGGGTAAGAACAATGGGTGGATTGCGAATGAATAGGAACGTTTTCGAGGCTTTGAACTCTCGAAGCGAGAGCTCGTATATTAAGAACTTTATTCGAAAAATCCCCCGGAGATCGCGTAGCCGGAATTATTTCGACGTTTATTTTTATTCCTTTGAGCTTCACACGTCGAAAACTTTGCGGGCCTCTGTCGAGTCTGATCTCCTCTCTATCTATCTACCCATCTATCCATCCATCCATCCATCCATCTTTCTCTGTCTATGGGTACGCGGACAGGGGCGAGAGAGACACGCAGGGGGTGAGGGAGAGATGGTTCGAAACAAGTTGGAAGATTTACGGACGAAAGCGGAATATGGAATGGAGCGAGCGCGGGGTTAAGTCGACCGTATCGGATCGAGCGATTACGATCAAATGGAGTAACGACAGCGCCGAAAAGGGGATCGAAACTTCGTTCCCGATCGAAAGAAGTTAGTCGATTCCCTCGATAGGGGAGTATCGCGAATGGAAAGAAGAAAAAAAAAAAAAAAATTGTTTCTCTCCGAAACCCGAGACATCGATTCTTCGATCCGGGCGGCAACACGATTTTGAAGAATCGGAACAAAGTATCGCGCGAAATAAACGCGGACTTTTGGAATTTGGAAGCGGAAGAGGAAGAAGAGTTTTTAAATTCGAACGTCGCGTATTAACCCAGTGGCGAACTTTTCTCCGAGTTTAACGACTTCGTGCTACCATCCGTTATCGAAATTCCCGCGGAACTTAATTACCCCTGACGTTGAAGAATTCTCGTTTCGTAAGCGACGCTCTTTCGCCTCGTAAATCTCGAGTCGAAAGGCGGAGGGAGGAACCTCGAACTTGGAAGAGGAACCAAATTTTTGAAGGGAGGGGAGGGGAAAAAAACACGGTTCGTCACTCTTTCCATTTCTATTCCTGCTCGAACGCTCGAAGACCGTTCGACCGTTCGACAAATTCGTTTCTCGAGTTCGAAGTCGAACGTTTCCTTACACGAGGGATTTTAATAGCCTTTTAAATAACGGTACCTCGTACGTGCTTTTGCTTTTCCTACGCACTCGCCTCATTACTTCTTTCTTTTATCGTTATTCCGCCGTCATTCTTTCCAATCAATTCTCGTTTCACCTCTGATCTTTTCGACCACCGAGAAGGATAAGACGCTTCGCAATTCACCGATTACCAATCGCGCGCCGAACCCGTTGTTTTTTCGCTCGAGAGCGACACGCATTCTCGATCCCCCTCCCCTCCCTTCCTTCCTCTCTCCCTCCCTCGCTTTCATTTTCCGCGCAATTATTCGAAAAGCAAGCCGCATCGACGCGGAACCATGGCCAGAGAAACAATAACTGTACACGGTGTTGTATAGCGTATAGTTGCGGTAACGGGTGTAATTGATAATTAAACACAATGCGTGGCCCGAACCGCGGTGGTGTCCTGGCGACGAATATTATTTCTAGTCCAATTACCGTTGTTCCCGTCCTGGGTAAAATTAATTGGAAGTGGCGTCGAGACGATTCGGAACGAGCCAGCTGCTAACTACAGCCGCGGTCTTAGCGGCCGAATAAACCGCGCCCCCGAATTCGATGTGCCGATTCGATCTCGCGTTCTCCACTTTTTTCTCATCCCTTTATTCTAAAAGGGATTAAAACGCGGGAGGGATGGTGCAATTGGGATTAGCGTTTAATTGCAGTCGAGCGAAATCGTGGGCGTAAAATCGGTGGAAAGTATCAAAAAACGATTGTTTCCCATTAAACGCGTGTCATTCGCGACACGTAGAGCGCCGAAGAAACGAAATTTTTGAACGTGTATCATCGTTGAGAGCGAGAACGACGCGATACAAATAGGCGATTACCATGGAAGAAGTGCACCTCGAGTTCTTTCCACCATCAAGAGGAAATGTTCTTGCAGCTGGCTTTTTGAAACGAAACTAATTTGCGGCGAAGGGCCGTCGACTTCGTTCTCGTGTCTCGCTCTGTTCGTGACTTCTGTCACCAGCCATCGCCGTCTCGACGACTGGCTACACGGAGCGGCGTTCACGTTTAGTCATCATCTCGACGACTAAATGCTCTCGCGAGAATAGCTTTCTTTTTCTTCCTTTTTTTTTTTTTTTTTTTTTTTAGTTTAACTAGTATCCAATCCACTCGATCGAACGAATGGAATTTTTCTCGAACGGAACGATTCCTCCTCTTCTCCTCTTCCTTCTCCTCCTGGTTGTTTCGTGTGTAATTTCTCGAACGTCCGATTTTCCAGGGAGCGAAACGTTTAATACCACAGTGATTAAGCCCCGCGGAATCGGCTCGTCCTGGGGTTCGACGTTCCTCCTCCGTTTGAGGACCACTGGGGGTTGTTGACGCGATAACTTAATTACAAGGGTCAGGATCGGCGATCAATCCGCGGCGACACGATACATTACCCGCGATCGGTTTCCCTAACGAAGCAATAAGCAGCGGAGCGGGCGTAACTCGAGGCGATTCGTCACATCGATTAGCGTTGCCCGCTTAAGTGGCAATAATCCCTGAACTCCCGGTTAGCTTAACTATAATTTTTACTCTCTCTCTCTCTCTCTCTCTCTCTCTCTCTCTCTCTCGCTCTCGCTCTCTCTCTCTCGTAGTTACTATACACCATAAACAGGCTCGAGACGAAATAAGAAACAAGAAAGAGAAATACAAGTGCGCTACCGTAGTGGTATACACCACGAATGGAGGAGAAGGTCGACGACTATGGTCATCGTGGTTGGACCGTAGATGAAATGATTAAGAATGATTCACAAGCCGTTAGAGACGGCCAGTTGCTCCCTTAATGAGTCGTAATTAATGGTTCGTGTGTTAACCTTGGAAAAAAAGTTTTCGGCCAACGGTAATGTCCCGTTAATGCCTTACGATTCGTTTGAGAATTGTAAAACGCTGTGGTACGAAAAAGAGAAAAAAAAAAAAAAAAGAAATAATAATCTAATTTTTTCTAAGTTTATTATCAAAAAGAAGAGAAAAGCGAAAAAAGGACGCGCGCATTTAATAATCGTCACGCGTAAAAAAAATAATTATACATTGTGGAAACACATTACGTGCCGAGTTTTTGTTCAATTATTAATCGTTATTAATCAAAGAAATAATTTTTCCTTCTTTCTTCGTTCAAAATAATATAAACTTTTTCAACCAACGTTTCATCTCTTCGTATTATATCTCGTATTCATAATATTTTGCATCTCGACAATAATATATATTTTCAAACAAAATTGTACCAAATTATATTTGGCGAGAAATTTCTTCCTCTTTCTGTATCACGCGTGTATACGATGTAAACTACGTCGGTGGCGCACGAAGCGTAGACAGGATTTTAGAAATCTCGCATCGAGCTCACGACGAGGCGAACGAGTATAACGACATACGCGGTCTACTATTAATAATTGGAAGGATCGCACGAGTTAGACGCAACGTGTAACTACGGTGAAACGCTACCTTGGCCGATTAATGGTTATAGGTGAGTCGGTGGTGTGCAAGATCGCGGAAGTCGCCACGAAACGTACGTACGTACGTACTCGATTGCCTTTTTGCTCGTTGTTTGTCGAACGTTGTTAAGAACGGCCTATCTTTCTTTCTTTTCTTTTTTCTCTCCTCCTCCCGCAGCCTATCTTTCCTTGCATGGGCTGCGAACGTGGTTTCTACGTGGCATGTCGGTGTTAATGCGTGGGAAGTATTGCAAGGATATGAGGCTCGATCCTCGGGAACGAGGGATAGGGAAGTCGAGTATCGGTTACTGTTCTGATTTATCGATAGGTTTCTATTGTATTATCTAATTTTGTAATCTTCTTCGTTTCTTCGCGAACGAAGATAAAATGACGATTCGAAAGATTTTTAGAAAAAGATTTATATATTAAGATTATATATATATCTTTAAGCGAAGTTATTTATGGTATGCTTTTGTTCTCCAAGATAGATGCGATATCTGAAATTTTAAGATAAAGATAAAGGAAGTTTATATCGCTATAGTTGTGATAATTCGTTATAATTTATTATATCCGTAAGAACGATGACACGATACGAACGATGAACGTTTCGTAAAAAGATAGATAGATCGGATATTTTAATTAGCAGATAAATTGTTTTGGAGAATATCAAATTTTAATAATAAACGATATACTTGTAATTAAAAATACAGGGAATATAATGTGACGTTATGTTATAAATCTTTAGAAATTACTTTATAATCATTTTGTAATTAGTATTATCAATCCTTTGACAAAATTATCGGCTAGATAAAAATATTTATCGCGCTTCGCGAGTGGCGCTTTATAATATAACGAAGCGTTAATTTCTCTTTCACCGTGCCAAATAATTCATAACGATATATATTCTGTATTTCATTTATAAAGTATTTAAAAAAGTCATTTATCTTTTAACTGTATATATGCATACAGCTTTACCGATAGGTGGGCCGCACTCGAACGGTTAATCCTTCGCGTAGGCAGTTCACTCCACACCGCGAACTGGATCGTTTATCGTCCAACACCAATTTTTCCCACTTCTCTAAGCTCGTCGAAGTGTGAAAAATTCCCAAGTCAGAGATACTTATCCCATAACCTTTTATTATCCACAATACTTACTCGTATATTGCACGCTGATACGCTTAGAATCGCAGCGTATAAAAGGGAGGAAGGGCATCGAAGCCAAGCTTTCCACGCTAGAATTATTTGTTGTAATTCGTTTAAAAGGATATTACAGGAGGAATTTATCCGCGAGTAACGCTGCCCGTTTCGGGGAGCTCAATGATTCCGTTCGGTTGCGAAGGGAGAAAGGGAATCGATCGGGGATCGTCGCCATATAGAAACGGTGGCTGACCTCGGGTCGATTTCAGGAAAATGCGTGCAAAAGCATCGAAGGTGCATTATCTCTCGCGATGCGGGGCCGGCGAGCGAAAACCGAATGTATAATTAATTCGAAGCGCGAGGCGCGGCCGATGCTTAATGAAGTCAGAGGTCAATGCGGCGCACTCGCTCGAAAATCAATTTTGACGCGTCGTTGCTCGATTCCCGACGCGACGCGAGGGGCTGTTGCCCGTATCGAACCCCTCTCCGCGGTTTTTCGTTTCTCGATATCGCGTCGTATCGAACGATACACACGAGAGAAACTCTGGCAAACTTTCCATCGCGAGTAATACGATCGTTCGCAGTTAGGAAATTCGCAAATTCTTGTCTATCGAGACTAATCTTATCTTCTCGACGCGCGGAAGGTGTCGTTAATCAATCGTTACTCCACTTCGCGATTCACGGTTCAGTTTCGCATGGTCAAGTTAAATTCCAGACGATCGCGACTGTTTTTCTTTCTTTTTTTTTTTTTTTTTTTCCAACTATGTTGAGAAGAAGATAACGATAGGCGAAGACGACGATGAGAAGAGATTGGGCGAGTATCTTGGAGCAATAAATTTATACCGTATTATTTACCGTACGGAATAAACAGAATTAAGGATTCTCAACTGTGAAGAAGGCTCAGTGTTTACTCGTGTTCTGTTTCTCGGAATTCCATCGAGTTCGAAACAGCCACTTTACTTTCGAGCTCACGTCCTTCGCTCTTTCCCACTCGAGTCGAGTATACGATTCGGCGATGTCTCGCAGCGTCGTCAATTCCGCTTCTGGTATCATTCTCATCGTAAAAATTCTCTCTCGATCCTCTTAAACTTGGCGCGGGGAAGATGGAAGAGACGTGGAAAATAGGTGGAAGAAAGCTCGAGCCGTAGACGCGATCGAAAGCTCGAGAAAGAGAAGGTACGTACGTACGAAGCCGTTGTCGGAGTTGAAAGATGGAAGGAACGAAGGGTGGAGGAGGGGCAGGGCAGGCCAACCTCTAACCATAATCTAGTATTATGTCGAGTGGTGTGTCGAGGGTCGGAAGAAGCGGTTGGAAACGAGTTTGTTCGTTTTGCCGGATTATCTTGCCTCCGCGTTTCGGCCTGCGTGTATAAAGAGAGCGCGGGCATATTTTCACGGTTGAAATTCATGGTTCGAATCCGTGAACGACGTTACGCCGGCTTACCGACGTGTATTCGTTTAATCTATTCAACGAGCGAGACTGTGGACGAGCCACACGCGAAACCAGCCCAAGTGGGGCAGGGAGAAAGCTTGGAAGAACGATACACGGTAGAATGGCCGTGAACCGAGGGGGAGAACCGAGGAGGGGGGGGGGGAGGGAAAGAAAAAAGAAAAAAATCGGAAGGATCGAAGAATTCTACGAGAGAGAGAGAGAGAGGGGGGGGGGGAGAGAGAGAATATCCACCTCTACCTTTTCCTCTCCATTTTCCAAGAAATGCAAAAATAGCATCATTGATGAATTTTTCTAAAAAATTTTTCTTTCTTTCGCTTCTTCGTTTCGAAAAGGTTTCCTTCGCGAACAGGAGACGCATCCGTCCGAATTTCGAGTGATCGCGTAGTTTGGCTTCAACGAACGCGCGTCTAGCCAGCCGCCATTTCACGAATATCGAATTCCTTCGGGCAATTTTTGAATGATACTTGATAGCCGGGAATTCGTACGAGTGCGCGCACAGGGTATTGCCTGCACGCACATCTCACCCACTCCGCCTCTCTCTGTCGTCTCTCTGTCTCTGTATCGCCGCGACCCTCCCTCCCTCCCTCCCTCCCCCTCTCACCTCCAACAAGTTCACTCACCGTTTCACCGTGGAATATTACGCGCCCGTGCGCGTAATAAACGATCCGACGAAGATGCTAAAAAACGATGATTGAGTTTCATACGTACGGTAGCCGATGCCGGGAGATTGCCGTTACCGATCCGTGCCGTAATGTATCGACACCGACCCATACCATACTTTTCAAATATCTACATATCTATATCTACATATTCGATGTATATGCGACGATGTTCGTCGCGTTTGCCACGTACTTTTAACTCCATCTCCTCTCTCTCTCTCTCTCTTCTCTTGACGATCGATCGTACGCCTCGCCTCGATGAACCGTGAAAAACGTGGCGTCTCGTCCGTGACGTTTCCAACCGGAATCGAAATGGTGGTACTGTGGATTGTTTAGGATGTGTGCGTGTAAGTCGCGTAATAATACTGTTAAAGGACGCTGGACGATCGGAAACTTTTTTAAAAACTTATCTTTGGAGTTTACTCGGAGTTTATCTCTACCGAACGTCCGAGCATTTATTATCTCTACCGCGCCCCAAGAAAAACATTCCAGAACGCCGATTGTCCCGAAATTCCCCTGCCCTCCAACGGTCACGTGTCCCTATTAGCCCGGATAATAGAGAGAGTCTACCGTGAATTCGTTTTGCCCGGGACTCTCTTAGCCGAACTGTTTAACGCGCACTCTCTCTCTCTCTCTCTCTCTTTCTCTCTCAACTAAAAGCACGCCCCCCCGAAGAATGGGAAGTGCTCTTAAGGGTTCGTGCTTTGCTCGAAAATAGCCGATTCGTCATGGCGTATCGTAAACATGTGCACCGGATAAAGCTGTCCTCGAGGATGCACTTCTGACGATTCTTACCACCCACTCGGTAACTCCACTACTCCGAGCTACTCCCTCCCTCTCCCCCCCCCCCTCTCTCTCTCTAAAAAATTCCATTTCGAACTCGTCGTGTGCGCGACGGCCGACGCGGATTAAAAAGAAAAAAAAGGAAAAAAAAGAAGGGACAGAACCCGGCGTTGCGCTCCACGATCGCGGGTAATCCAATCCGTTTTCCCTCTTTTTCCTCTTTCGTTTTTTTTAAACGGGTTGAAATATTACGTTACAATCGGTAACGAAAAAAAAAAAAAAAAAAAAAAATGGTCAACGTTTCCTCCCCTCACGCGCTTTGGTTTGTCGCGACGCGCCTCACGCTTCCCGATAACACGCATGCCCCATTACGAAATCGTCGTCGTGGGCGCGACGAAGACGAGGCGAACGAGGTGAACGAAAGGGGGATAAAAAGGGGAAGGAGAGAGAGAGGGGGGGAAGGGGGGGGGAGACAGAGAAGAGAATCGTCGAGTGGTGGTCCTTCACCTCTTTTTTTTTTTCTTTTTTCTTTCTTTTTTTTCCCCTCTTTTTTCGCGGCTGAATTTTAAACTAAGGCCGAACGCGTAAACGTTGGCCTTTGAGGGCGGTGGCGAGCGTTTTTTCGCCGAGAAAACGTTTCCCTGGCGAGATCCGTGTCCGGTCGTGCAACCGTTGCATAAATATGAGGGAACGCCGCGCACGAGAGTCGAGGCGAGCACGCGGCGACATGAAAATGCGATGAAGCCTTCGCCGATGACAGTGGAGAGGCGGCGAGGGGGGAATGATGGAGACGAAGGATGAAGGTGCGAGGAAGAGGCGAGGGATCCTTGTTGGCGAGAGAGGAAGAGGATGGGGCGAGAATTTTCTCAGAATCCCTCCCCCCCCATCAACCCCATCCCCCCTTGTCACGGGTTACGGCTTCGCGAATTTTCCACGGGTTTGAAAAATTTCGATTGCCTTGTGAAAAATTAAAACATCCGCTCTTCTCTTCCCTTCTCTTCCCGTCTCGCTCTCGAATCTCGACTTGGAAATTCTGAAAAATAGTTTGCTTAACGAGGAGAGTGAAGCCCGGGGATTTCTCGGTAAAGAGGAATTTTTTTTTTTTTTTTTTTTTTTTACCGAGATTTTTCTCTTCCCTGTTTTCTTTTCGCGAATCATCGATTCCCGCGGACAATTACCGCGGTATAAAATCTAGGATTGTGGGCCCAACGGGAAGAGGATCGTTGCATAAATATGAGGATGACGTGCTAGAATCGGGGGACATGAAAATGCAATGAAGATTGCACGAAGGAGAAACGCGGTATAGATATGGATATAGGAGAGAAGAACGAGGGAACCGATAATCTCGAGTTCCGTCGTTCGTAAGCAAGGGGGAAAATATCTGGAATTTTTTTATCTGGAAAAGGAAATCCTACGACAGCCAGTTTTGAATTTTTGACACGAGAAAACCAGGTGATTACGTGATTAACGAAGAACGCGAAGAAAAGGAAAGGAAAGAAAAGAAAAGAAAAGAAAAAAAATACAAGAAAATGAAAAAGAACGGAACGAAGGTGACGACGGTGGAAGAGCTCACGTCTCCGCGTTGAAATTATTGTAATTTTCCCGGGTTGGTCGTTGGCCGCGTTCAATGGGCCATATTCTATTTCTTAGCGAACCATTCTTCTCGTAATTACAGTTTTAATCTGTCCAGCGGACCGAGAAAGAAAGACCCAGTTTTGCTCCTATGCGCGCACGAGAGACACTCGACTCGCCATCCCTCCTCCCTTCGTGCCCCCTTTCCTCTCTTTTCTTTTAGCAAAATTTTTCTTTCCCCAAGAAACGCACTGCATCAACGGTTTTCTCGTCCGCCTACTCGTAATCGGCGATCATCTTCTCTCTCTCTCTCCCCCCCCGGCTCCGATAGGGAAATTGCTTCCGTCCGTGGAACCAATTACGAACGTTATCACCGATTCCTCGAAAATTCCTTCGTACGTAAAAATTTCTTTCCCCCTTTCGTCCACAACCACGACGGAGTCGTGTCCCTGGTCGCAAATTACCGAACCTATTCTCCTCTCTCGGTGACTTTCACAGGAAACGGTCGGAGAAAAGAATCGTGGAATCTTCCCTCTTCCCTTCGTGAGGAAACGAGCAGCAACGAACGGGGTGCGGGCTTTCGAAAGCGGGGAACGAGAATCTCGAACGAGAGCGGAGGAAAAGGTTCCTGTTCGACGAAAAATCGTATCCATCCCCGGCGAGTGTAACGCGCGGTCCCGAGGCAATGGGAAGAGTCTAAATGGGGAGATATCATTTTCTCGGTCAAATATTTGGGCATCCCCGAACGAACCAAGATTTCTATCCGCCCCCTTCTTTCGCTACACCGCGTTCTCGACCTTGCCGCTTTTCTCGGCCCGTGTTCGTTTCATCAACGAACATTTCACGTGGATGGGAGTGAAAGGTGGCCGAGAGGGGAGAGAGAGAGAGAGAGGGATTCGCGATGAAAAATGGACGAAGAGAGGCGGTGCGTGGAACGGAAAGTGGAAAAAAGAGGGAAGAAGGGAAAGGAGGAGGGAGAAAGGGAGAGTGGGTGTGCACTTTAGCCCGATTAAATACCACGCTCCTGACCGGATAGAGCTGGTAATTACGCAAAGTGGTCGGTGGTCCCTGGTTACTTGGCGTTTACAGGCGTCTGCTCTCCCCTTTCTAACGTTTCTCATATTTTTGCTTCTCTGTTCCCGTGATTTTTCTCCACCAGAGGAGAAACCAAATTTTGGAAATTATCGTATATCCGGTATTCGTTATCTCGAATATATCGTATATTCGATGTATTATGTATTTGAATAGGGGAAGGAACGAATCCTTTTCCGAGTTCTTATGTACTGACGTAACCAATAGGATTACATGTGTTAGAATAGAAATCTGTTCAACGAGCGAGTAATCATATTAGCGTATCTTTTTCTTTTCTTTTTCTAAAGATAGGAATTTACGTCCTGTTGAACGGTAATAAATTTCCGCATTTCACGATTTTCAGCGCATCGATATTTATCGATAATTATTTGTATCGCGTACAAGGAACGTTTATTGGCCGGAATGTAGGAAGCGTGAAGAAGAAGGTTAATAACGGTGTCCCGCGAAAAGGATACTTTATGATTTACATGGGAATCACGACGCCGTTAACGGGCAAGAAGGCGAAGAATAATCTCGAGGAATATTGAATATTTATCAGCTCGCGAAACTTGTCCCCTCTCGATGGCGAGGGTTTACGAGAAACAAACTTCTCACGTCTCACCATCCGCACACTGACAGCTCTGAGAAAATAAAAAGAGACGGACGAATGGAAAAAATCGACCATCCACGCTCGAGTCGTTATAAACGCCTCGAATCGCGTACCGAAAAAAATAAATAAGATGAGGCGTATAATTGAAAATTTTCTTCGATCGAAAGGAACGAAACTCCCCTTTGTTCCTTTCGATTCTCGATATTAAGCGGCTCGTTCTCTTTCTTCCCTCGTGGACGAGGGGAAGCGGCGATGTTAAAAATGAAAAAAATGCAGGAGGAGGGGAGAAGCAGCGATCGATTCGAGAGAGCAAGAAAGGAAAGACGGGGCGCGAAATTGATTTGATTACGGGGCTTCCTGTTTCTTTGGACGTTTTTCGCGGGGACAGGATGCGGCGCGAGTGGATTCTCGCCGCGGCGTGGGGAACGGTGGATGGATCGGTGGCGTCGTTTCCTCGATCCTGGCCTCGATTATGGCCGAGACGTTGCCGAAGACGCGTGATTCCATTTGTCGGTTGCAAATCAAAACCGCAGCGCGCCGTGGACCGCAGAAATGGGCATGAATTACTACATCGATCGAATCGCTGGAATCGCATCGCAGCCGTGTTATAATCGCCCCTCGATCGCGGACCTACTATACTTTGGATTTCTTTCCAATACCTTCTTTCCAATCCGTGAAACCAGAACGCGTAACGAGTTACAAAAGTTTCACGAGATAAAAACGAAACCGGGATTTCTCGCGTGCTACGTTGTAATCTCGCGAGATTACGGATACAAACGCGCTCCCTCCCCGCCAAGGAAATAGGTTCACGATCGTTTCACGCCTGTAACGCGATAGTTGTGCACCGATATCAAGAGATATTCAGAGATATCGGATATTCGATATTCGGTATATATATAAGTAATAGCGTCTATCGAATTTTACTCGTTCATTCGTTTATTTATTTATTTTTCTTTTCACGTTCCACCAATTCACCAACCGATCCTTCCTCGTTTTAATTCCTCTCTCTCCCTCTCTCTCTCTCTCTCTCTCTCTCTCTCTCTCTCTCTCTCTCTCTCTCTCTTTCGGGCTCGCGAGCTTGTAATCGGCTCGAGCAAAAGCCCATTACGCCAGATGGCTTTGTCACACCGCTGCCACCGTCCCAAAATTAATAACCTTACTACATTCTCGACGCGTGTACCATACTCTTTCTCTCTCTCTCTCTCTCGTCTGTCTCGCTTCGAGACGCTTCTCATCTCGTTTTTTTTCTCTTCTTTCGACCTTCTCCTCCCTCGTCCATCCTCTTTCGTTTCGCCTCTCGTCCTCTTTGTAGTTGACCGAAACATTTGTCCGCCGAATTATTTGTTCGACACGATTCGATACGCGCGTTTCTCTCGTATCTTATCTCCGATCTAACGTAGTTCCCCTTCGAGGAACGAGAGTGTAATATAAGTTTAGGAACGGATATGTATGCGCGGGGTTAAGATTGTTTCGTATTATACGTAATCAAAATGTTGCGTTGAATGAATGAAAAATTATTTCTTTTCTCCTCCGCTACCAATCTCCGATATTTCGTGTTTCATTATTGACGTTAATTAACGTCACGTGTTTTAATCTATTCGATTCGTATTCGATTTCATCTAATCTATCCTTGCCTTAGCGTTTGAAGACTTTAGAAGGGATTTTCGAAGAAGGTTCCCTTACCGGCGGAACCCTTACGAAGGGATTAATCGAGAGACACGAGAATCTTGAACAACCTCGGTAAGCTGATGGAGATCGAGGGGAAGAAAAACGGGGAGGAAGGAAAGAAGAAAAGATGCGAATTCGAATTCCCCTTTCGAACGAGCGTAAACAAACGGAGAAGGAGAAATTTGTCGCGATTCGGCGCGACAAAGTCGAAGGGGCGATCAGTCGAGTTATCGC